>NC_064931.1:214851390-215476390 GCF_023897955.1 Schistocerca gregaria
AGTCAAGTAGCTCCCCAATTGACCTGACAAGGGCTGAGTGCACCCCGGTCGCCAACACGCCAACAGTGCTCGGCAGACTCGGACGGTCAACCATCCAAGTTCTAGCCAAGCCCGAAGGCACTTAGCTTCGACGATCTAACGGAACCTGTGATATAACTGCGGGAAGACCGTTGGCTTCGGCTACTGAGATGGACTAGAAAAGATCTTTTGACTCTTTCAGCCAACAGTTCGCTAAGTAGGCATGACATCAGTGGTGTAGGTTGGACGGAGAGAACTAGTTTTGATACGCAAATTGATCGAATTAGTGAATTCTTAATTGTGCAATTAAGAGGTCCGTGCTAGGTACCAATAAACTTATCATATCGCCAGCCTTAGAAGTCTGTAGTCAGATTTTCTGTGTAAAATTCCCTGTGTCTCTTTGTTTCCTGATGTTGGTTTCGAAGTGTCGGTGACTTCACCATGTGCTGTGTCTGTCCATGAAAAACCTAAGGGTTACAACAGCCATCATTTGACATTTACAGAGATTCCACAACAGTCCAATCTTAAACCACACACGTAATCATAAACAAGCTGCAATCAGATATATGCTAAACCGACTGACTAACTCTCCCCTAAACATTTCTTATTACCAAAAAATGGTAGCTAATGTAAAATAGATACCAATAAAAATACATAGAAAGAAACACCGATAGATTAACTCAGCAGATAAATAAAGATACAGATGATGAAAAACACCAAATCGCGCCAACGTATACAACCAGCACAATCACAAGAAAGTGGCATACAGTGACCTACGACAACAAATCCACATACAAAATAGGTAATATATTCAAGAAAGGGAGCATAAACACTGCTTACAAAGCAGCTAACTCAATACAGAAACAGGTCCCTAAATTAAAACCAAATCCAGACAGATGCAAACAATCTTGTATCTACCAGCTAACTGCATGGACTGTGAAAGAAAACTACACTGGGATGACCAACAGGAAATTTGACACAAAATCTAAAAAGCACATCAGGGCATCGAAATACAGTATAAATCACTCTACATTTGCAGATAACCTTAAACAGGAATACCATAGGCCAAGCACAATAGAAAAATATATGAACAACATGAAAAATAGTACAGACGGACACCTTCTCCCTTTCCGAGAAAACGTCCATATACACAAAGCGTTAACACACAATAAACAGTTACTCAATGATCAGGTAAGTATTGCAAACCAGACATTATATAAAATAATTGAAAAATCGAGACATGGCAGAAAGATATTTTTCTTTCCCCTTGCCCCATTCTCTCTCACTGCTTTTATTTCACCTCTTGCTCCTCGTACATTTTCCTCCAAGTCACCTTCCATTCCACTACTTCGCATTTGCTTTTGAGTTATCATTGCAACCCCCCCTCCCTCCCACTTTCCACCTTTCTACCATGTACTCATCATTTAGATCGTCAACTCCATTACTACTCCTACATTTCTCTTACATTTAAATAAATATATAGCAACATATTCAGACAACACAGCATAACATCCCACAGAAAGAGAACATTTTTAGATCAAAGGAAACCTAGGCTAAAGTTGGTAACACTACAATGAACACACGAGACATACACGATGAAAAGCTTGCGAGACTGTTGCAGAATGGTTTGTGCAGAGAAATAATTGTTAACAAAATTATTCGGTACTGTGTGCCGTTTCCGAGTTAATTAGCATTGAAGTTAGCCAATCAGGCCGTTGCGAGCACAAATTCAATCGGGCTGCCAGATATAATGAGTGTCGCTTGTTTGCACTGTCAAAACGATAGCACACGAGACTGCTCAGCCTTTGACTCGGGTTCTATCCTTAGTGCTGTCCCATGTTCAATTTTTGTATCGCTGTCTTATTCGGTTTTGGAAAACCAAACGAAGGACACGCTTAGCGATACCGTCTCATGGCGAACCGCTGGAATTTTGCGGGCACAAGTACCTGATTTACTGACTGCAGTGCTAATTAACTCGGACACGGCGCAACGTATCGAATTTGTTTCTTAACCTTTCAGGCTTTTTCTGACTACCGTGTATTGAGCCAGAAAGACGCAAAGACTGGTAGTGTTAAACCGTGTTGTGTTTTACATCAAGAAATGCATACTTCTGAAAAGCAGTGCGAGATTAGGTCAGAATCAACAGTGGCCAACGAAGCAATACCTCACAGACGTGGAAGCAGACGCCGTTTCCTGATCTGGGCGAAAACTAGGCCTAAAATACTGTAAGTAAAATCTACATCTTCTGTAACGAACTGTTTTTAGACTTATAAACCATACAAAATTGTAAATCTCTTTCATTGCAGACCACAAATGATGTTTTATTTCTATAAAACGAAACGCTTTTGGTGACAATAATGCACATTTTCTGGTAGTTGCAAAGACTTATTTGAAATACCTTCAATAATTATAAAGCCACTACCCACAATGAGGCCACAAAAATGGAAAATTCTAGAAGAATAAATGGCAAATCCCGGTCGAACTGCTGAACATGAAAAATCCTGTTTACTTTCAAATGTTTTCACATACTGCAAAGAAGGGATCAGGGTCTCCAACATACCTAAGGCGAAGAAGAATGTCACTTTCACTTCCACCTTATATATTTATGGGGCAAATGACGATTTTAATGGGGCAGCTGACGAAGGAAACTGAAATGAAACTAGAAATTGTCACATTCTACAATAAAAAATACTGTGTTGATATTGTAGATAAGATATAATCAACCTATAGCGCCTCTCGAAATTCATAAACAGTGCCAATGGTATATAGAATAAAATGCAGTTGTCAGATGCACAGTTGGAATATTTATTTCTCTACACAAGTTTCGACAGTTAATCTGTCATCTTCGGACGTCTGCAAAGTTTAGGAAAATATAAATCATTAGAACATGGCCATAAATACATGCACAGATCAAGAAGTGCATTACAAAAACTTACTCAGTATTGGCTTAACAGGGAGGGCATTCACGACCCGCTTTCGTGAGCAATTGCTCAACAAGCCAGACAGTTGGGGTACACTAATTCCGTCCTGGGAGGTATGGAGTGGTGGCAGGAAAGGCATCCGGCCACCCATTAAACATTAACATGCCAAATCAGATTAACGATGGCTGACCCTGCGGGACAAGGCTCAAGCGATAGATATATAGATAGATAGTTACGAACATTACTCAATGTGACAACCAACTGCATCCACGGCAGCCTGCAACCGCGCTAGAGATGCCATTTCAAAATTGTTCGCAGTACTTTTCGATCGGTCGACCATGGAATGTTCAGCTGGCGTGACACGGCTTGTGCACTGCTTGAAGATCGCGTCCAGAATTCTCAGCCATGGCAACAATATATTCTTCAATAATTTTTGACGCAATTGGCCGTCGGCCACGCCGAGTAGCAATTCCCAAATCGCCAGTTAATTAGAAATTCGGAATCGTGCTCTTCAAGCCCTGATGCGAAAGAGAACCTCACCGTCTGCTTTCAATTCGTCGATACTCGCGAAGAGCAATATCAGTATTGCTGTTGTTTTGATGAAACAGTTTCACGAGTAAAGTCCTGCTCAACTTGCCCAGACTCATGTACACCGTCTGCAACACAATGCACACTGATACTTGTGTTTCAACCCTACCGGCGCGAAGCGGCAAGCCTTGGCACTAACACTACTAACAAAGCAAACTCTGCAGCGCACAGACTGAACATCATTTCTATAAACTTGGGCACCCATTAAGTAAGAGCCGGCCGCTGTGGTCGAGCGGTTCTAGGCCCTTCAGTCCGGAACCGCGCAACTGCTACGGTCACATGTTCGAATCCTGCCTCGGGCATAGTTGTGTGTGATGTCCTTAGGTTAGTTAGGTTTAAGTAGTTCTAAGTCCTAGGGGACTGATGACCCCAGATGTTAAGTCCCATAGTGCTCAGAGCTATTTGAACCATTACGTAAATAGTTTTCCGACTACACTGGCTCCAGTAGGTTTAATTATAAACACCCTGTACTTCGACACTTGATTGGCGGTGGAGCCTTTGATATAATGCATAAATTTCTTTTTGTGCAGCTTAATTATACTTTTTATATACTTATATATACATATTACTTGGTGTTAGAGCACCAACTTTACTCTTTACATAAGTGTAATTCACTCTTATTTGTGAATCTGTGGCTATAACTAACGCACACACTATGTACATTTTCGATATTCCATGGCATTATGTTTCATTGATGGAGGTATTCACTTCTCCTAAGCCAATATTGAGTAAGTTTTTGTAATACGCTGCTTGAACTTTACGTACATGTATGCCCATTTGCTAATAGTGTAATTTAATTTTACCTAAATTTTGTATTATTCAGAAGATGACAGATTAATCTGTCAAAAGCGGTAAGTTAAATAAATATTCCAATTTTGCAGCTAACGAGTGAATTTTATTCTGAAAAAATATGCCACATTTGCTGAAAAAACAACAGCTATCAATAAAATTCAATGGTTGTATTTAAAGATACTCGAACGTTGAACGTCGCAGGAATAAACAGACAATTTATATATTTCGGAAACTATATAAAAAAACGTAGACATTTCCTTTGAGGTCTAAGAAGAGAACTGGTTCATGACCACTTGCCGAGTATAAATTTCAACTCTGTCATCCATTATTAGTGAAATTCTAGGAACTAATGAGGAAAGGAGAGAAACCAACACAAGTAAAACCAAATGAAGTGCCCCCGTCGGAGGTTCGAGTCCTCTCTCGGGCATAGGTGTGTCTGTGTTGTCCTTACCGTATGTTAGTTTAATTAGTGTGTAAGCCTAGGGACTGATGACCTCAGCAGTTTGCTCCCATAGTCCTTACCACAAATTTCCAATTTACCAAATTATGTTCAAAATAAACGCGAAAGATGAGTCTGTGTGCCGGCCGCGGTGGTCTCGCGGTTCTAGGCGCGCAGTCCGGAACCGTGCGACTGCTACGGTCGCAGGTTCGAATCCTGCCTCGGGCATGGATGTGTGTGATGTCCTTAGGTTAGTTATGTTTAAGTAGTTCTAAGTTCTAGGGGACTGATGACCACAGCAGTTGGGTCCCATAGTGCTCAGAGCCATTTGAACCATTTTTTTGAGTCTGTGTGAGAACGAAAATAAATCTCTGATTAAGATATATACACTATGTGATCAAAATTATTCGGACACCTTGCTGAAAATGACTTACAAATTCGTGGCGCCCTACATCGGTAATGCTGGAATTCAATATGGTGTTGGCCCACCCTTAGCCTCGATGGCAGCTTCCACTCCCGCAGGCTTAAGTTCAATCAGGTGCTGGAAGGTTTCTTGGGGAGTTGCTGCGCTGAGAAGAGGTATCGACGTCGGTCGGTGAGACCTGGCACGAAGTCGGCCTTCCAAAACATCCCAGAGGTGTTCTATAGGATTCAAGTCAGGACTCTGTGCAGACCAGTCCATTACAGGGATGTTAATGTCGTGTAACCACTTCGCTACAGGCCGTGTATTACGAACAGGTGGTCGATCGTGTTGAAAGATGCAGTCGCCATCCCCGAATTGCTCTTCAACAGTGGGAAGCTAGAAGGTGCTTAAAAACATCAATGTGGGCCTATGAAGTGATAGTGCCTTGCAAAACAACAAGGGGTGCAAGCCCCCTCTATGAAAAATACGACCACACCATAACACCACCGCCTCTTAAGTTTACTGTTGGCACTACACACGTTGGCAGATGGGCATTCGCCATACCCACACCCTGCCATCGGATCACCACATTGTGTACCGTGATTGTCAATCCACAGAGCGTTTTTCCACTGTTCAATCGTCCAATGTTTCCGATCCTTACACCAACGGAGGCGTCGTTTGGCATTTACTGGCGTGATATGTGGCTTACGGGCAGCCGCTCGACCATGAAACCCGCGTTTTCTCGCCTCCCACCTAACTGTCATAGTACTTGCAGTGGACTTTGATGCAGTCTGGAATTCCTGTGTGATGGTCTGTATAGGTGTCTATCTATTACACATTAAGACCCTCTTCAAGTGTCGGCGCTCTCTGTCAGTCAACATACGAGGTCGGCATGTACGCTTTTGTGTTCTAGGTGTCCCTTCACTTTTCCACTTCGCTATCACATCGGAAACAGTGGACCTAGGGATGTTTAGGAGAGTGGAAATCTCACGTACAGACGTATGACACAAGTGACACCGAATCATCTGACCACGTTCGAAGTCCGTGAGTTTCGCGGAGCGCCCCATTCTGCTCTCTCACGATGTCAAATGGCTACTGAGGTCGCTAATATGGAGTACCTGGCAGTAGGTGGCAGCACAATGCACCTATTATGAAAAACGTACGTTTTTGCGGTGTCCGGATACTTTTGACCACATAGTGTAGATGTAATTCATGTGGTGCTTAACTCCGTCTCCAGAAGGAAGACGTAAGATCCTTGAGATAACGAAAATCGGTTGTTTTTATCACTGTAAACAATCACATCATGTGTAGTCTAAAATCACATCGCATCTGTTACTTTTGTCAATCGATGTTTTCTGTACATTTTACTATGTCTTTTATTGAGGGAGAAGGATTACTGAAGCTGGTTACATTCAGCCATATAGCTTTATTAAGTCCATTACTAACTTCATTTACGATGTGGTTTGATTGAAGCGGAAACAAGCAGTGTGTCTCTGAGGTGTAAGCAGCAGCCGCGACTAACGAAGAGCTACAGCATTCGAGTTTAATTCACAGCCACGTGTTCATCAGGGCGATGTTGCCTCTGTCGGTAAAATTCTGGCTGCAGAGAGAATATGTCACTTGCAATCCGACTGCAAAGCTGCACCGCCTCACGTGTCAACTGACAGAAAATAACGTATCCAGTCGTTGTACCGTATGATATCTCTGTGATGAAACTGGAATGACGCAGCGATATTGGTATCGGAGAAACGGCTTAACGCTGCACCTACACCCATCGAATCTCTGATACAGAGTGTTATTAGTGTTGCAGAGCAGCTGATATCTACGTATGCTAATGAAGCCTCCAGGGAAAACTAGTGGGGCACGTAGGGAAGGTTAAAGGGGGAATTGCCGTTCATTGACCCACGGCGAAACTACAATTTCGGAGTGGGTATGTCATTTTGTTTCTTTTAATCTTTTTTATTTACTGTATTTGTGTGACCTCTACCTGCTCAACTATTTAGCCCATTTCTTTCTTATTTAATACATTTACAAAATAAATACCCATTTGAAGTGCTTACAGAGAAGTACAGTATTGTATCAAATGAATCCGGATACCTATTGGTGGAGACTAATAAGCAGTGTGTCCACCCTTCACATTTATGGTCGCTTGAACTTTGCTGGGGAAGACAAGTTATTTTCCTGAGACGTCTGAGTTTCTGTGGAGGAATGGCAGCCCTTTCTTTCTCACTAGCCGAAACCAGTGAAATGGTTCAAATGGCTCTGAGCACTATGGGAGTTAACTTCTGAGGTCATCAGTCCCCTAGAACTTTGAACTACTTAAACCTAACTAACCTAAGGACATCACACACATCAATGCCCGAGACAGAATTGAAACCTGTGACTGTAGCGGTGGCGCGGTTCCAGACTGTAGCGCCTAGAACCGCTCGGCCACTCTGGCCGGCAAAACCAGTGAAGGTAGCAATGTTGGATGTGGGGGTCAGGACCAGAGTCGGCGTTCTAAATCATTCAAAAGATGGTCCCTTGGTTTCAGGTCAGGTCTCCGAGCAGGCCAGAACATTTCATGAATTTTATTCTCCACAAACCATTAGCTCACAGCTGCAGCTTTATGGTAAGGTGCATTGTTATGCTCATACAAAACGTCATCGTCTCCGAACTGTTCCTCTACTGTACGCAGCACACAGCGTTGTAAAATGTGTTCGTATCCTTTCGTGTTTCGCATTTTCTTAAGTGCAATAAGGGGGCATCACTATAATCACAGTCCGCAGCTCGTGGTCGTGCGGTAGCGTTCTCGCTTCCCGCAGCCGGGTTGCCGGGTTCGATTCCCGGTGGGGTCAGGGTTCTTTTCCTGCCTTGTGATGGCTGGGTGTTGTGTGATGTCCTTAGGTTAGTTAGGTTTAAGTAGTTCTAAGTTCTAGGGGACTGTTGACCGTAGATGTTAAGTCCCATAGTGCTCAGAGCCATTTTTATGAGGTGAAACCATTTGAACTATAATCACAAACAACACCCCCACTCTGCGACACCACTACCTCCGTTCTTCACTTTTGGCGCTACACACAATGGCCCAGTCCTTCAGCAAACCAAAATCTTCCATCGAATGGTCACATGTCGTAATTCACCATTCCAAATCACTTGTTTCCAGACGTCCACCGTACAGTGGTGTCACTCTTTACACAACCTCAAGCGTCACTTGCTCTTAGTATTGACTACAGAAACGTGTGGGGTATTAGGAGCTGGTCGACCATCGTAACTCATTATTTTTAACTCCCAGAGCACAGTCACTGTGATAGCTGAAGTGCTGGTACCACTCTGGAACTCACGAGTGGTTTCTTCTGCTGATTTCATGCGATTTTTTGCAACTATCCTCCGCTATGCCTGACGGTCCTTCTCTGTCAGTACATGAGACCTTCCTACCCTTGGTTTCGCTGTGGTTGTTGCTTCAAATTTCCACTTCAAACTTAATTCACCAACTGTCGATATGGGCAGCTTTAGTAGGGTCGAAATGTCCCTGGTAAATTTGTTTCTCAGGTGGTAGTACCTCTCCCCCATGAACCATGGACCTTGCCGTTGGTGGGGAGGCTTGCGTGCCTCAGAGATACAGATAGCCGTACCGTAGGTGCAACCACAACGTAGGGGTATCTGTTGAGAGGCCAGACAATCGTATGGTTCCTGAAGACGGGCAGCAGACTTTTCAGTAGTTGCAAGGGCAACAGTCTGGATGATTGACTGATCTGGCCTTGTAACACTAACCAAAACGGCCTTGCTGTGCTGGTACTGCGAACGGCTGAAAGCAAGGGGAAACTACGGTCAAAATTTTTACCGAGGACATGCAGCTTTACTGTATGATTAAATGATGATGGCGTCCTCTTGGGTAAAATATTCCGGAGGTAAAATAGTCCCCCATTCGGATCTCCGGGCGGTGACTACTCAGGAGGATGTCGTTATCTGGAGAAAAGAAACTGGCGTTCTACGGATCGGAGCGTGGAATGTCAGATCCCTTAATCGGGCAGGTAGGTCAGAAAATTTAAAAAGGGAAATCGATAGGTTAAAGTTAGATATAGTGGGAATTAGTGACGTTCGGTGGCAGGAGGAACAAGATTTCTGGTCAGGTGACTACAGGGTTATAAACACAAAATCAAATAGGGGTAACGCAGGAGTAGGTTTACTAATGAATAGGAAAATAGGAATGCGGGTAAGCTACTACAAACAGCATAGTGAACGCATTATTGTGGCCAAGATAGATACGAAGCCCACACCTACTACAGTAGTACAAGTTTATATGCCAACTAGCTCTGCAGATGACGAAGAAATTGAAGAAATGTATGATGAAATAAAAGAAATTATTCAGATAGTGAAGGGAGATGAAAATTTAATAGTCATGGGTGACTGGAATTCGAGCGTAGGAAAAGGGAGAGAAGGAAACATAGTAGGTGGATATGGATTGGGGCTAAGAAATGAAAGAGGAAGCCGCCTGGTAGAATTTTGCACAGAGCACAACTTAATCATAGCTAACACTTGGTTTAAGAATCATGAAAGAAGGTTGTATTCATGGAAGAACCCTGGAGATACTAAAAGGTATCAGATAGATTATATAATGGTAAGACAGAGATTTAGGAACCAGATTTTAAATTGTAAGACATTTCCAGGGGCTGCTGTGGACTCTGACCGCAATCTATTGGTTATGACCTGTAGATTAAAACTGAAGAAACTGCAAAAAGGTGGGAATTTAAGGAGATGGGACCTGGATAAACTGACTAAACCAGAGGTTGTACAGAGTTTCAGTGAGAGCATATGGGAACAATTGACAGGAATGGGGAAAAGAAATACAGTACAAGAAGAATGGGTAGCTTTGAGGGATGAAGTAGTGAAGGCAGCAGAGGATCAAGTAGGTAAAAAGACGAGGGCTAGTAGCAATCCTTGGGTGACAGAAGAAATATTGAATTTAATTGATGAAAGGAGAAAATATAAAAATGCAATAAATGAAGCAGGCAAAAAGGAATACAAATGTCTCAAAAATGAGATCGACAGGAAGTGCAAAATGGCTAAGCAGGGATGGCTAGAGGACAAATGTAAGGATGCTACAGAAGAATGCTGAAGATAGATGGGTAGATCACATAACTAATGAGGAAGTATTGAACAGGATTGGGGAGAAGAGAAGTTTGTGGCACAACTTGACCAGAAGAAGGGATCGGTTGGTAGGACATGTTCTGAGGCATCAAGGGATCACCAATTTAGTATTGGAGGGCAGCGTGGAGAGTAAAAATCGTAGAGGGAGACCAAGAGATGAATACACTAAGCAGATTCAGAAGGATGAAGGTTGCAGTAGGTACTGGGAGATGAAGCTTGCACAGGATAGAGTAGCATGGAGAGCTGCATCAAACCAGTCTGAGGACTGAAGACCACAACAACAACAACAACAACGTAGTAGTCCACATTAGAAGTGACAGAGCTCTATCAACCAACCTCTTCTTTTGTTACTGCTTCTCTACTGACAACAGAACACCATTCGCCTGCTTTATACTGGCTGGGGCACCTCTCGTGACATCTTGTGGCCATATCCGCATTACACATCGGGTGTCGGATACTTTTGAGCTCACTCTTTCTTAATTAATTACTGTCTCTCCAAATAACAGGAACACGTAAACTGTCTCATTTTCATTACTTCTTCGTTTTAATGTGATATTTTGAGGATCTTTGAGTTTTATAACAACATTTTCCTGGTATTAAGTGATATGAGGTTCTTCATTGGAGCGAAATAATTAATATTTAGGGATAAAACTGTCCACAAATAACAAGTAACAAAAATTTCTTCTTCAGGCATTATAGGCTGATGTGCGCCCGTGGAGTCAATCAAGTAATGCGGCTGACATGGCAAGATGTCCCCACATCTTGCAATTTAGAGATGAATATTCGCCAGCCGGTTCTAGATGCTTCAGTCTGGAAACGCGCAACCCCTACGGTCGCTGGTGCGAATCATGCCTTGCGCATGGATGTGTGTGATGTCCTTTGTTAGTTAGTTCTAGGGACTGATGACCTCAGATGTTAAGTCCATAGAGCTCAGAGCCATTTGAGCAATTTTTAGATGAATGTTCACCTTGTTGGCAGGGGAATTCCCAGTCCGACGATTCACTTCTAGAGTTTGGCTTGCTCAGTGGCGTATTGGTAACAGCCGAGCAATGAGTGCTTTATATTCGACAGTTTTGGTGGATAATCTTAGCGATACGGATAAGTTAAAGCTTTTGTAGTGTCCCCACAACAAATACCCTCTACCACGCACCAATTAATCATTTTCAATCAAACCATCCACACTCATTCACTTTGGAAAAGTTATTTGATCTGATTTTCTCGTAATATATGCGGCGACAGCTCGCCGACGCCAAAGTATTTTCTAGTGCGTTTATTCTTTGAAATAACAGATATGCATGTATACATTCTCCATGGTTGTTAGAGTGGTAACTAGGACAGCTTATGGAGTATCTGTTGAGGGATTGACGTGTTTCTGAGAGATACATACTCTGCTTTTCTTCTCGCTAAAGCGAGCCGATTAACATTTGTGCCGTTGGCGGTTTGTTTTGAAGAGAAAGAGATTGGAAAAGCAAAATAATTAAGGCGTGGAATCACCGGAGATCTGGACATCTAATGGAGATGGATTTAATACACGATTTCCTCCACAAATAAGGTTTGTGACTTTTTGGTTCTGGAATGAATGAACGAATGAGTTTTTTTCTGAATCATTTGTTGATCACGTTGGCCCTCTAATTAGTGGGGAAGTTTCAGCTGTGTCGAAGAGAGCCTGCAATCACTGAGTCTGTGTTAAATCGTCCAAAAAGGCTTCGTACACATCTGGAATTCGCAATCTTTCGTAAAAGGAACAAATTGTCCAAACGATTGATTCTCCCGACTGACTGCAGTGTTTAACAGTAATAATAAATGTAAAGATCTCTTACAGCAAGCCAGCCGCTGATTACCAAGAAGAAGGACTCCACCAAAGATTCTATTTGGCTGATTCTTTTTATCACGTAATGAAATCTTATATTACAAACTATGCATAGATAAAGGAGAGAAAGAGAAAGAGCGAATGGAAATAGAGATAATACTAATAATACTCCATTAGTCTAATTTTTCGCCTGTCTTATCACGGATCAGCCAAGAACGGGGAGGGCCTTACTTCACTGTATAGACTTATGTGTGAAGGTGAAGGGATCTTAAAGACAACAGATACACGTCTATACAGACAAGACATTACACAGAGATAGCGGCTAGCTGCATTGATCATCTATTCTTAGATTAAAGAGACGGCAACTTATTATCCGAACATTTAAAATGTTAAAATGGCCAGTCCGTGGCAGTACACGTTTTTGGACGTTGCTAAAATAATTTTATTCTTTGTTTCATGTCAACTACGAAGAGCTAACCGAACTGACGCTTGGAAAAGAGAGGAAAGACTCGCAGGTGATATAATTTTATCCACAAATAAAGCAGAAAGATAGCAAGCTGGGCGCAGATAAAAGGCTAGATCTATATTTTTATTATTAAAGCTTGCTAGCACAGTTGAAGTATACGCTTTCCTGTTTAGTGTTATTTGATATTTGAGTATTGATGTTAGATATAGGAAATGTTTTGATTGACTTGTCCCAGTTGCATTTATCTGTATATGTACCTGTCCCAGTTGCATTTATCTGTATATGTACATTAAGAAATTAGACACAGAAGTACTCTTGTGTGAAGGGAGTTACATATAGTGACAGTAGAACATTTATATGGTTTTAACTAGGGCAATGTTTAGGATGAGTCAAGTAGAGTAAAGTAGCAAGCATCAGCCTTCAGCTGTTTGCACTGATAATAATGAAGCAGTAAGAAGTGTTGTAGGACCGATGGCTACAGATAGCGCAACAGAACGCCCTGTAGACATGACTGCGGGTGTAACAGCAAGTACGCAGCAGGGATTAGATCCATTGGTAATTATCATGAGACAGATGCTGATGATATCCGAGAGCATGAATACTTTGAAAACCGACACTAATGCGAAATTTGCCTCAGTTACTAAAGGGCAAAATGATTTGAATACGAAATTAGCCTCAGTTACTGAAGGGCAGGAAAATCTGAAAACCGATATTAAAGCACAAATAGTGACAATCACTCAAACTCAAGGAGAGATGAAATTAGTCCCGACTGAGATTAAGCAGCAGTTAGAAGACAGTTTTTCCGAATTAGAGCAGCGGATAGAGGCGAAGACCAATGAACTCAAAGATCAGGCCGAAGAGACGGAACGAAAGTTAACTGCACAAATAGAATTGGTGAAAGCACAATGTGAGGAATATACTCAGCGCGTACGTGTCGAAATGAAGGAATATGTGACTATTAAGATAGATACCGTACGGGAACAAGTGGAAATGGTTCCGCAGTTAGTACAAAAGCAAGACCCCATGGCATGTGCAATTGCGCAACTTCCTGAATTGGCACGTACACAGACCAACCCAAAGGAAAGCGTTGAACATCTGACAGAGCGTCAAGACGTTATAAACCACCAAATTAACGTATTAACGAGTAAATTATCCGAAATCACACCAGAAAACAAAAGGCTAATGTGTGAAAACGTTGAGCAAAATGTTAAGGCAGCATTCCAGAATTTATCTGGCAAACAGGAAGAGAATTTGTTTGCGAAAGGACTTGAGGAGTTGCGACAGCGGATTTTGAGCCTTGGAAACAAACGATAGAAGAGTCGATGCTCGTTTCACAACAAAGCTCAGAACAAATGAATACAGGGCAGCAGCAGAAGTTGGCAACGACTATAGAGCCAGTTACTACCCATTCGCATACAATACCGACTTGTGCAAGTAATTCAAACATTAAATTGCTACAAGCTGGTTGTTCGCGTGATTTCTTATCTACCGGAGATTACGGAAGCCTTTGGCATGCCGAAGAAAAAATGATAAAGCATAGGCAATTCCAGATTTTTAACCCTGACACAAGGGGGGTCCATCCAATTGTTTTTATTCGAAGTTTCAGAGAAGTGCTACCCAGAAATTGGTCGGAGTGGCAGAAGATCTGTTTAGTTACAGGATATATACAAGGTTCGGGGGCGATCTGGGCCTCGGACATGACTTCTGTTTGCCCGACATATGACGATTTTGAAAAGGCGTTTTTAGCAAAGTTCTGGTCAGAAGTGGTACAGGAACGCCTAAGGCAGGAGGTGCTCTACCTAGAGCCTTTCTCCTTTTCGAAAGGAAGTCTTAGAAGGTATTTCGAAAAATATATAAATAAAACGAGATACTGGGACAGACCTATGCCCTTGCCAGACATAATAAACATACTTAAGGCAAGACTACCAACTAGCATCCGGAATCCATTGATTTACGGCAACGACAAATACTTGGAGTCGTTCCTCACGACGTTAGACCATATAGATATTATCGAAGAGAACAACCAGAAAGCCCGTAATAACAGATTCCAATATAGGGTAATAGAACCTCCGCCAAACGGTAGGCAAGGTGGAAGTATGGGTTATACCAATGGCGATCAATCGACACTTACAAGGAATGAACAGATCTCGTTAAATAATGGAGGAACCCCTCAAAATCTCAGTAGTAATCCCGGCAATGGTCTTGCGAGGGGCTATTCAAGGAACAACAGGAACGGGGAAAGATACAACCCCCTGTGGGGGAACGAAAGAAATTTCAGACCCCAAGCCTGGAATAATAACAATGATAGAAATTGGAATCAACCAGGAGGAATGAATCAAATAGCCAACATCAGTGGGGACGGACATCTCCGAAGCAACCGGTAATTACCGAAGTGACGGATGATGTCAACCAGCAGACAAATCAAAATCCAACAAACTCGTAAGGACCCTCTCGTGCCCCGGAGGAGCGGTCAACAATTGGTTGAGGGGCAACAGGATATGTGTACCCATGGGCGATTACTGGCAGATGAACTGACCGAGGACTTAGAATCACAAGATGAGATTAAGGAACAGGTGGCAGTAGCCGAAGTGCAAGTCATTATGGAGACCGTACCTATAGTGGCGGTTTTAGACACAGCTGCAACCATAAATGTTATTTCGAAGGCACTATTCAACAGGTTCAGAAATATAATGCGAGTACCAGTCTTTCCAGTTCAAAATTGCAGAATAATAGGCGCCGTTGGGGCTCGATCGGCTAATGTAAAGGTGCAGTCACTACTTGATGTGGAATTCGGAAATGTAGCAATATTAAGCACATTCCTTCTCGTGAAAAATTTGGTGGTAGATTACAAGTAATCAGGACGGGCCAAAATTCTAAACAGCACGTAATTAATGAGTTCCAGGTCAAAGAAGATTTCGGTCAATTAGTGTTGAAAAGTTAAATGAATCCGACTGCATTATCGAATATCAGAAGAAGCAGCTCAATGAATTATTATTAACGTATGAAAACGTTTTTGATGAAAGGCCAGGAGTTATTAAGAGATACATATGCCATCTCTACGTTAAGCCACACGAAACGTATTGTAGAACTTTCTATCCTGCTCCCTGGAGGTTAAACGCTCAAGTTCAAAAGGAAATAGATCGCATGTTGAAATGGGGTTTGATCGAACCCTCTACAAGCCCATAATGCTCCCCATTGTTAGTTGTGCCAAAAGCAAATGGGACTGTTAGACTGGTACTCGACGCCAGAGAAATAAATAAAATCATAGTTCCAGTGAGAACACATCCGGAAAACATAGACGAACTTATACAATGGTTCGAGGATGTCAAATATTTGACGAGCATTGATTTGCGGAGCTCTTATTGGCAAGTCAAGCTGGATGAGTCATAAAGAAGTATACGGCTTTCATTTATTGCGGAAGAAGTTACCAATTCACCGTAGATCCTTTCGGACTCAACATTAGTACTGGAATCTTGATAGCAGCTCTAGATAATGCACTAGGCCCAGAACTCACAAGCAGGATAACAGTGTTTGTTGATGATTTGCTTATTGCATCGAAAACTTGGGAGGAGCATATTACCTTACTGAACCGAGTGTTGGACGTGTTCAAAACCACGGGAATAACTGCTAACCTACAGAAATCCCATTTTGCAGTAAACAGAATCAAGTTCCTGGGGCATATAATTGATGCAAAGGGAATTTTACCAACCAAGGAGAAGCTAATTGCAATTAGTAAGTTTCCAACACCCAGGAATAGGAGGCAATTAAAAGGTTTTATGGGCCTGGCCTCATTTTTTAGAAGATTCATAACAAATCAGACGATGAACGCAGCAGCTCTAAATAACTTGTTGAAGAAGAATGTGCCCTGGCTCTGGACGTTAGAGTGTCAAGAAGCATTCGAAGAGATAAAGAAGCAATTAGTAAACGCACCGCTTTTGTACCATCCGGACATGCAAGAAGAATTTTACTTCTCAACATATTCTTCGAATGTGGGTATTGGAGCGAGCCTTTTCCAAGTACGCAAGATAAATGGACAACTCACCTTCTGTCCTACTGCGTTTGCTAGTCGTGTTTTGTCCAGCTGTGAACGATCTTACACGACGACAGAATTAGAGGCTCTTGCGGTCATCTGGGGATTTAAAAAAATTCATTATTATCTATATGGGTCAAAGACTGTCGTATATTGCGATCATCAATCATTGACGTTTTTACAAATGTGTAAACTGTTACACCCCAGATTGGCTAGATAGACTCTCGCTCTGCAACAATACCAATTTAAGATCGTGCATGTCTCAGGACAGCAAAACATTATTGCTGACGCTCTATCAAGGTCACCACAAGGTTTGACTAAAGAGATTGAAGTAAGTAATAACTCAGAATTCCCTGTATTCCTGCTGCAGGAAAATCCATGTGAGACGTACTACGTCAATTTGTGTGCGCATATGGCACAGTTACAGAAAAGAGATGCTCATTCAAAGGTTACAACAGCAACCTTCGGATCAGATGGCAAATTATTACAAGCTGGTAAATGGCGTATTATTTTTCCGCTGTGGAAGGCCAAACAAAGTACGTTGGTGTGTTTGTATACCTGAGTCGCAAATAGAGAAACTCGTATGGTTCACCCATTTAACCTGGGGACATTTCGGTGCGGCAAAATGTGCAGACGAGATAAGTGTGTACTGTTATTTTTCCAACATAAAGCGCAGAGTGCATGAGGTCTTGAAGAAATGCATAACCTGTCAAAAAGGAAAGATGGATTCAAAAGGGAGTAAGCACCCATTATGCTCTATATTAGTCCGAGAACCAAAAGAATTAATTTCGTGCGATCTGTGTGGACCGTTACCTACTTCAAGAGGAGGTGTTAGATATGTGTTGGCATTTCTGGATGTGTGTACGAAATACGTAAAGCTATACCCGATAAAGGAGGCTACAGCTAAAGTAATTGTAATAAGATTGACAAGGGATTATCTTCCACATGTTGGTATACCTAAGGCGATTATAACACACAATACTGAGATATTCTCGGGACTCCCTTGGAAACAGGCTTTGTCTCAAGTCGGTGTGAAACACATACTAACATAATTTTACCACCCACAAGGCAATTATGAGGACCTATTGCCACAATAAGCAGACTGCGTCACAAACTATGTGGAAGAATTTGAGCAGATATACAACAACATGCCCCACTCCTCCACTGGTTATACACCTCATGAATTGATGTTCGAGGCAAAAGAAGAAAACTTCTGGACTGAACATATGCCCAAAACTCAGGAAACTGAGATGCCTTGGGAAGAAAAATTAAGACAAGCCATCATAAATATGACGCAAAAGGCTGATCAGAAAAAACAACAATATGACAAATTAATCAAGAGGGTACAGGCGCACCACGTCGGAGGGAGGGTACTAGTCAAAAGACATACCAAATCATCCTTAATAAAGAAGAGTATAAAGAAATGGGAGTTATTATATACTGGCCCATACATCTACATCTACATCTACATGACTACTCTGCAATTCACATTTAAGTGCTTGGCAGAGGGTTCATCGAACCACAATCATACTATCTCTCTACTATTCCACTCCCGAACAGCGAGCGGGAAAAACGAACACCTAAACCTGTCTGTTCGAGCTCTGATTTCTCTTATTTTATTTTGATGATCATTCCTACCTATGTAGGTTGGGCTCAACAAAATATTTTCGCATTCGGAAGAGAAAGTTGGTGACTGAAATTTCGTAAAAAGGTCTCGCCGCGACGAAAAACGTCTATGCTTTAATGACTTCCATCCCAACTCGTGTATCATATCTGCCACACTCTCTCCCCTATAACGTGATAATACAAAACGAGCTGCCCTTTTTTGCACCCTTTCGATGTCCTCCGTCAATCCCACCTGGTAAGGATCCCACACCGCGCAGCAATATTCTAACAGAGGACGAACGAGTGTAGTGTAAGCTGTCTCTTTAGTGGACTTGTTGCATCTTCTAAGTGTCCTGCCAATGAAACGCAACCTTTGGCTCGCCTTCCCGACAATATTATCTATGTGGTCATTCCAACTGAAGTTGTTCGTAATTTTAACACCCAGGTACTTAGTTGAATTGACAGCCTTGAGAATTGTACTATTTATCGAGTAATCGAATTCCAACGGATTTCTTTTGGAACTCATGTGGATCATCTCACACTTTTCGTTATTTAGCGTCAACTGCCACCTGACACACCATACAGCAATCTTTTCTAAATCTTTGCAACTGATACTGGTCTTCGGATGACCTTACTAGACGGTAAATTACAGCATCATCTGCTCATTTATATAGATCAGGAACAGCAGAGGTCCCAGGACGCTTCCCTGGGGAACCCCTGATATCACTACAGTTTTACTCGATGATTTGCCGTCTATTACTACGAACTGCGACCTTCCTGATAGGAAATCACGAATCCAGTCGCACAACTGAGACGATACCCCATAGCTCTGCAGCTTGATTAGAAGTCGCTTATGAGGAACGGCGTCAAAAGCTTTCCGGAAATCTAGAAATACGGAATCAACTTGAGATCCCCTGTCGATAGCGGCCATTACTTCGTGCGAATAAAGAGCTAGCTGCGTTGCACAAGAGCGCTGTTTTCTGAAGCCATGCTGATTACGTGTCAATAGATCGTTCCCTTCGAGGTGATTCATAATGTTTGAATACAGTATATGCTCCAAAACCCTACTGCAAACCGACATCAATGATATAGGTCTGTAGTTAAATGGATTACTCCTACTACCCTTCTTGAACACTGGTGCGACCTGTGCAATTTTCCAATCTGTAGGTACAGATCTATCGGTGAGCGAGCGGTTGTATATGAGTGCTAAGTAGGGAGCTATAGTATCAGCGTAATCTGAAAGGAACCTAATCGGTATACAATCTGGACCTGAAGACTTACCCGTATCAAGCGATTTGAGTTGCTTCGCAACCCCTAAGGTATCTACTTCTAAGAGACTCATGCTAGCAGATGTTCGTGTTTCAAATTCTGGAATATTCCATTCGTCTTCCCTGGTGAAGGAATTTCGGAAAACTGCGTTCAATAACTCCGCTTTAGCGGCACAGTCGTCGATAACAGTACCATCGGCACTGCGCAGCGAAGGTATTGACTGCGTCTTGCCGCTTGTGTACTTTACATACGACCAGAATTTCTTCGGATTTTCTACCAAATTTCGAGACAATGTTTCGTTGTGGAACCTATTAAAGGCATCTCGCATCGAAGTACGTGCCAAATTTCGCGCGTCTGTAAATTTTAGCCCATCTTCGGGATTTCGCGTTCTTCTGAACATCGCATGCTTTTTCCGTTGCCTCTACAAATTCCGAACCCTGGGGCTTATCTGTTAGCATACCCGGGATCTAACAAAATTAAAGGTTTATTTTCCCATTGGTGTTGCGAGTGACAGAGATGAACGCTCGTAAAAACATAACAATAAACTTTGTGTGTTTAGTGTTAGAAAACTTTAAGCTGAAATAATTAATCAGTGACACAGATTGTAGAAATAGTGACTAACTATAACTATCGAGTGCTGCAAAGAAGATAATGGAGATAGGCTTCACCTGTGTTTGGGTAAACATAGAACTTTAGCATTGCTAATGTCATCAAGAAGTATAAAGGATCTGAATGACCTTCAAGAAGAAAAAAATATTTCCCGAAAATGACGCTGCATAATCAAAAGAGGTTCCCAGTGAGTGTTCATATATAATGTCAAGTGCACGTTTAGATGTGTAAACGTGTGAAGTGAAGTTTTGCGGTTAAGTAGTGAATCATGAGTAACGGTTAACGCCGCAAAGATAACTTCCCGCGCAAAAAAATTGACGTCGGCGCGAGAGTTAGAATCGATATAGACGACACAGATATGCTTTGTAAGAGACTCGCATCAAACGCGAGGGGAAACTGATTGATGTTGAACTTCAAAAAAGTGTCATGATTAGAGATTAAGAGTTCTTGATTTATCGTTGAATGTCAAAAGAAATTAATATTCATAGAATCAGTAGTTATTTAATGGATCTTGTTCACTTTGTAATTTTGTTTGAAAGTCCATTTCCATATATGTGCATGTATGAATGCCGGATGAATCAGAGAATAAATGGAAGAAGTGAATCCACATTCCTCACTACAAATAATTTTTACATTACAGCAATCAAGCGGAGAAATATATGTATTTAGGATAAACATTTTGAGTATAGATAAGTGATATGACTTTTCAAGGAAATGATGGATTATGTCTTTGTACAGAATAAACCACACTTTCCATTATTCGATTATTTGAATCCAAAATCTACTGCAAGTTGCATGAATCCTTTAAATTACGAAGAATAAATCATTGACAGAAAATGTGTCAGAATTTTTGGACTTATAAGCGCAAGTGGTGATGCGAAGTCCAAAAGAAAATCCAAACTAGAGTAAATATTATGATGTTTTCGGCAACAGCATTAGTCAATGGATAAATGGAAACCTTAAGTCAATGGCTAAATTCCTTGCAGTACATCGTAAGAAAAAGGATGCATGAAGCCATAGGGATTTTGTTTTCAAAAAGGAGAATCTTGGACGGTGCAACCTAACCAGTTCTTTTACATGAAGAGTTTCCCTTTCGGTCACTGCTAATTCTTTTGCAATGAATGCTGCATGTAAAATCTGGTATCCCTGCCCCTTCTACTCTTCCCATTGTGTGGCGCGTAGAAGACCGACTACAAATGTGGACGTCGTGGAGATGCAAGACCCGGGGGAGTTTCAGCACCGCAAGATATTGTCCTGGGAACAAGATTGTAAAAAAAAAAAATCTCGAGTTATTGATTGTAAAAAATTTTTAGCTAGAGGCACAAATCACTCTTCTCCAAATCGTTGTATAAATCTATCCCTGTCTTTCCTTTAGAGATCAATTTCAATTTTTTTTTCTTCTGTGGGCTTTCCTATCATCTATGTACCGTAGGCTCGAGATCTAGGCTTAAGACGTTTTCCAAGGTTTCCCTGCTTAAGAAAGTTTCCGAATACGTAGACCCTGATAATAGTTTCATGAAAGATCATCTTCCATGGTTGTGCACAGCAGACATAACACCTTAATGCACGTAACAGCAATACAGCTGCGGTACCTGTGTCTTCATTTCTTCTGTTTTCAATGTTTCCTTTCTTCGTCTGTCTTAAACATAATTATATTTTTTTCAGTCAGATGACTGACACTCATCACTTCCGGGTTACTCACACTAATAGATAGCTCGCGAAGTGTGTTCGGTAAATCATAATTAGGCTCACAAACTTCGCTCGCTGCGAGGGGCATTGTAATGTCCCCACTGCAAATACTCTCTACCACGCACCAATTAATCATTTTCAATCAAACCATCCACACTCATTCACTTTGGAAAAGTTATCTGATCTGAATTTCTTGTAATATATGCGGCGACAGCTCGCCGACGCCAAAGTATTTTCTAGTGCGTTTATTCTTTGAAATAACAGAGATGCATACATGCATTCTCCATGGTTGTTAGAGTGGTAACTAAGAGAGCTTCTGGAGTATCTGTTGAGTGATTGACGTGTTTCTGAGAGATACATATTCTGCTTTTCTTCTCGCTAAAGCGAGCCAATTAACATTTGTGCCGTTGGCGGTTTGTTTTGAAGAGAAAGAGATTGGAAAAGCAAAATAATTAAGGCGTGGAATCACCGGAGATCTGGACATCTAATGGAGATGGATTTAATACACGATTTCCTCCACAAATAAGGTTTGTGACTTTATGGTTCTGGAATGAATGAACGAATGAGTTTTTTTCTGAATCATTTGTTGATCACGTTGGCCCTGCAATTAGTGGGGAAGTTTCAGCTGTGTCGAAGAGAGCCTGCAATCACTGAGTCTGTGTTAAATCGTCCAAAAAGGCTTCGTACACATCTGGAATTCGCAATCTTTCGTAAAAGGAACAAATTGTCCAAACGATTGATTCTCCCTACTGACTGCAGTGTTTAACAGTAATAATAAATGTAAAGATCTCTTACAGCAAGCCAGCCGCTGATTACCAAGAAGAAAGACTCCACCAAGGATTATGTTTGGCTGATTCTTTTTATCACGTAATGAAATCTTATATTACAAACTATGCATAGATAAAGGAGAGAAAGAGAAAGAGCGAATGGAAATAGAGATAATACTAATAATCCTCCATTAGTCTAATTTTTCGCCTGTCTTATCACGGTTCAGCCAAGAACTGGGAGGGCCTTACTTCACTGTATAGACTTATGTGTGAAGGGATCTTAAAGACAACAGATACACGTCTATACAGAGAAGACATTACACAGAGATAGCGGTTAGCTGCATTGATCATGTATTCTCAGATTAAAGAGACGGCAACTTATTATCCGAACATTCAAAATGTTAAACTTTGTGCATTTTGCATTCCTATTATTGATGTCGTATGATGTCGTGAAAGTCTTAACTCTTAACACGATGTTTCTTTAGGGATACGTAGTTGAACCCCTCCAACGTTTTATACTCTCGTCGTCAGAGATTTCCGAGAATTGATACCATTCATAAAATGCCCCTTTCGTTAAAGTAGTTACACGTCTGTGTACGGTAGACGTTCAATATCTTACCAAAAGTGTCTGGTCAATCGCTATGTAGAGCGGAATTGAGCACTAGATGTCACAAGTGGTGGGCCCGTCGGTATAAACTTGTGCGGTGAGTACCGTGTTGTCAGTAGAGAAGTGGTAACATTGTTAGACCAATAGCTACATTACCCCTATTTGATTTTGTATTTATAACCATGTACTCACCTGACCAGAAAACCTGTTCCTTCTGCCACCGTACTTCGCTAATCCCCCTACATCTATCTTCAGTCTTCTCTTTTCCCTTTTTAAATTTTCTAGCCTACCTCCCCGATTAAGGAATTTAATGTTCCATATTCCAATCCATAGAATGCCAGTCTTGTTTGTGCTAATGTTGAGATCTTCCTGAGTAGTAGCCACCTGGAAATCCGAATGAGGGACTATTTTACTTTCAGAATATTTTATCCAAAAGGATACCATCATCATTTAACCATACAGCAGAGCTGCATACCGTCGGAAAAAAGTTGCGGTTGTAGTTTCCCCTTGCTTTCAGTATTGTCTCATTACTTTTGGTGCTCAGAAGCTATATTATAATTTTTATCTGGAACCAATTGTCGGCATACGGACAGACGCAGACAATTTCAGATACTCGAAAAGAGGCCTTTCACAAACATATGTCGATCGAAATATTTTATCATGCTTGCAACCTCATTACGAAGACGTGGAAACTCTTACCGAGGAAAACAGCAGAGCCCTCCTGGACAGTTTTGACGCAAAAGAATTGGGATTTTAAATGGGAATTACACTGCAGATCAGTCCGTTCCATTTGCATATGCACAGGGGCGCTTTCAACTGACACTGCAAATGGTCTAGAAAACACTTGGAAAGCAGGTGTACGGTTGGCAGTGTCCTCGAAATGTACAAAAAGCTATCCTTGTAAATCTTTCAAGGCCACAATGAATTCTTCAAAAATGTTGTTTTCTTTTACGACAGTGAACTTAGGGAACTGGACGGTGTTTTTTTGTCAGAATTTTTCCCTTCAACAAAGCGATTTTCATTTTAGACGAATCCCCAGCAAATCTGGAGTTAGTTGCGTCTCATCTTGCAGTGTTTCATTGCTGGCAGTATGCAAACAAGTCCACAAAATGAGAGGTCTGAAATCCAGATCGGATGTTCTAATTTTCGTTCCTCTTTTCCTTTTCCTTTCACAAATTCAACAATAGCGGGTTTTAAATAGAAAAACAGTTCCAGACATGCCCCTTGACTTAATCAAGATACCTTGCAGTAATACATAAACTATCCATACTCTTCCTTCAGTTCCATCGAAAACTTTTCCCACTGACATTGGAATAATACGTGCAACTTCGGAAAAGTTACCACTCGCATGTCTACGTGCTCCATGCCTGCAAATTTAGCACAAAGTACTTCTTGATGCAAAGGGCAATGAATTACGTCTGTCGATAGTTGTAATTTTTTGCTCTTTCATTGTCAAATAAATCTCTAAATTCTTTCTGCGTGGTGTTGTATTGTTGTTCCATATAACATTTACTGTTGATTATACGACTGCATAATTGATATAGAGCATTCTAAACCCCTCTTCTGTCATTCCCACTCATTTTTATAGGCTCGAGACGATAGATCGCTAGACTGCCTCTTTTGGTGCAGTTAGGCACTGGATCTGTGAATTTCCTTTATACCACATAGCAACAGCGAAGAGTAAACAGCGATTGCACCACGATTCTGCCGAACTGAATAACGTCGTGCCGACTGCAAAACGGCGCACCGCAATTCTAAATGAAATGTCGCACTATGCCGAGTACTTCCGAGAAGGACCGAGCAGAAAGGAGACAGACCGAGCCTTGGCCCACACGCGGCCAACTGCGCTCGCTCGCAGTTTGGCACGCCGTGGCCGACCCTCAGTTGGTACGTCAGTTTCGCTCCGGGTCCCAGTATCCAACATCACCACCTTCTCTGATTTTGGCTCTTGAGGAAGAATGGGGTACCGTTCCTCTATAGATATTCAAATACGTCATGGAAGTGTACCAGTCAACAAGACGACATAAAGGCGAAGACTGGACGCACCCCATGTTAATGCCCACCAATGGGTTTCTTGATACTTTTAATCAGATAGTGTATAAAAAAATCTCTTCAGTGATGCTACTTTTCGCCAGATCGTCAACTTTTTCGTTGTTAATGATTCTGGGATGCCCTTTGATCTACAAAAGTTGCACTCATTTGTATTGTTTCGTAGAGTGGTAAATTAATTCCTGCACCTCTAAGAGGTATTAGTTCGATTTCAACCTCCATGATTTAAGTTGTACTGTTTCTAGGGGCCTCCACAAATGTGTTGTTATCATAATACCGCTGATATTATACAGTGCTTATCTGAGTGCCACTCTCATTTGCTAGAACCTCGGACTTACAGTTGCTCGTTTCAGAGGGACATTTGTGCATAGTGGGACAAAAGAGTGAAAAACCAGTTCCTTGAATCGATTACAGTCTGTAAGTGTGTTTGAACGGTAATTCCATTCCTTTATACAGGGTGGAACACGAAATGTGTTACCATTTTGATTTTGAATATAAACTTTATTGTCAATACAATCTGAAAGGAACATATACTACAATGAAGAGCCGTCCATGGAGATTTACTCTAACTCAGCACGTGCTCAATATATCCACCATTTCGTTTCCTAACTTCCTTCAAACGAACACTTAAGTCAGTGAATACCCTACAGCACATGTCTTCCGTAATTTCACTGCAAGCTTGAAGAATAAGTCTTCTGAGATCCATTCCACAGCTTCTTGCTACTGCCTTGCCCTTCAACACGCAGTGGTTCATGCAAGATGGAGCAAGGCCACATACTGCAAACACTGTGTTGGAGTTTTTACACGAGCATTTCGACATGCGGATCATTTCACTCAGGTTTCCAGGTCGCTTCAATGACGGCCAAAATTGGCCCCCCAATAGTCCAGACCTCAATCCATGTGACTTTTTTGTCTGGGGGTACCTAAAGGAAAAAATTTTCCCGAAACGTCTATGTGATTTAATGGAGCTCAGAAGACTTATTCTTCAAGCTTGCAGTGAAATTACGGAAGACATGTGCCATAGGGTAATCACTAACTTCAATGTTCATTTGAAGGAAGTTAGGAAACAAAATGGTGGACATATTGAACATGTGCTGAGTTAGAACAAATCTCCATGGACGGCTCTTCATTGTAGTATATGTTCCTTACAGATTGTATTGACAATAAAGTTCATATTCGAAAACAAAATGCTATCACATTTCGTGTGCCACCCTGTATGAATACAAGCACTAGTTAAAAGTGTTATGTGGCAAAAGCTTTTGGCTTATTCCGGCTACAGGGAAGGTGAAGACTGTGACATACTTGTGTAAAGCTCAAGTGCGTCGTAATGTTATGAGAAATGGACTCAGAGAAAAAAAACGAAACATGATCTGACTTCGCAGCGTACGTCAACAGATTAATAACCGGCGTATATCAGGTAAGCATGCAGGGATGAGTACTACACTGACTTGTCGCTGTGGGCAGCTTTCTTCTGCTCCGGAAACCACGGAATCATGCAACGTAACGTGACGCGGAGAAGGGGTACGTGTCTACAGTCCGTTGTTGTATGGTCGCAGTTTACTGTGAGTATCTGGCTCTGACGGTTGCTTACTGCGAGTATCTGGCTCTGACGGTTGTGGGAGAGAGTACACAGCCTCGTTCTCCGATTCGCTGGCTACAGCAAATAGGAAATCGCGTTTGCTGTCGGGCACTCCATCAAAATACCAGGTGCAGAAGTATGAAACCGGAATTTCCCTATAGATGGTGCTAGCCGTCAGTGTAGGCCCCGTGTGACTGCGTCTGCAGCGCCATCTGCCTCCTGTAACGGCTGACGACGAATGTCAACATATAGTAACCCAAGTTCCAGGTACTGGTATCTGTTTCAAACCCGTAAACATGTCGAGTTTTGTGCCCACAAACTACGATTTACCGACAGAATTGGTTTTCTGTTGTCATTTGAAAAGAACTGCTTCGAGTGCTTCAAAAAATTCAAAAATGGTGATTTTGACGTGAGAAACGACGAGCGCGGAAAACCACCAAAAAAGTCTGAAGACAACGAATTTCAGGCCTTGTTGGATGAAGATGACTCTCAACCTCAACAGGAACTCGCGGAACAATTGAATGCGACGCGGAAAGACGTTTCTCTTCGGTTGAAAGCTATGGGAAAGGTGCAGAAAGTGGGAAAATGGGTTCCGCGTGAACTGAAAGAAAGACAGCAAAAAAAAAAATGTTCAAATGTGTGTGAAATCTTATAGGACTTGACTAAATGGCTTAAATGGCTCTGAGCACTATGGGACTTAGCTTCTCAGGCCATCAGTTCCCTAGAACATAGAACTACGTAAACCTAACTAACCTAAGGACATCACACACTCCATGCCCGAGGCAGGATTCGAACCTGCGACCGTAGCAGCCGCGCGGTTCCAGACTGTAGCGCCTAGAACCGCTCGGCCACTCCGGCCGTCTGGGACTTAACTGCTAAGGTCATCAGTCCCTAAGCTTACACTCTACTTAACCTAAATTATCCTAAGAACAAACACACAGGCCCATGCCCGACAGAGGACTCGAACCTCCGCCGGGACCAGCCGCACAGTCCATGACTGCAGCGCCTTAGACCGCTTTTTTTTTCTTTTTCATTTTGTTCGATATAGTTCGTTGCGTTTGGTCTGAGCTGACGTCACAAGACATCCGTTCAAGTTGATCGTTTTCTTTGGCGTGGCATTCATAGCCTGCCGGTGAGGTAGGAGAAATTTATAAACAGCAATGGACATTATTTTCAATAAAATATTTTTTATCGTTTCAAACACCAAATGTGTATTATTGCAGCCAAATTCCGGTTTCATACTTCTACTCCTCGTATATCAAATAGTACTAAGTTCCTCGGTGGTAGCTAGTACAAGGAGTACCTAAACACCAAATTTCTACGAGACTAAAAAGTAAAGTAGCAATCTCATACCGCGCGTTGCACGCTATGACAATACAGTGTGCCTCAGATTACATTGTAAGCTGATGAAGCATTCCTCCAAGTGGGACAACATGAAGTGCAAGCAAGTTCAAAGATCTTCGACCTTTTTCTCAGATAACAATTTACACGAGTACTCTTTCTGTATACGTGACATGCATGGATGCACTTCATATCAAACAAGCGTCCTGCGGAATCTTTTTGAGCCCAGAAATGGTAATGTCATCGTTAGAAGAATTGCGAGTAATCATTCGATTTCTCAGCTAACGTGTGGTGAGACCCACTGAAATTCGTCTACGGTTGAGTCAAAAGTGTGCTGATGGCACCATAGCTATAAAGAAGATGCGTTCGCGGGTATGACAAGCCAAAGCAGGTCCGTGTGATACTAAACCAAAACAATTTCGTCCTTACTCCTGCTTGTCTGCCGGCCGCTGTAGTCGAGCAGTTCTAGGTGCTTCAGTCCGGAACCACGTGGCTGCTACGGTCGCAGGTTCGAATCTTCACTCGAGCATGGATGTGTGGGATGTCCTTAGGTTTGTTAGGTTTAAGCAGTTCTAAGTCTAGGGCACTGATGACCTCAGATGTTAAGTCCCATAGTGCTTAAAGCCATTTTTTTCCTGTTTGTCTAGCAATATGATCACACGACTAGAGACAATAGTTTCTAAGGGTCACCAGAGGGCACTACGGTGACAGCGGCGATTTACGAAGATGTTTTGAAGTAAAAATTCTTTTCAGCAATCTGGCGCAAACGGCGGGAAAATGCTGCATGTGCGCTCTTTCACCAAGACAGTGCACCATTGCATCAGGCGTAGCGTAGGAATTTCTTCGTGAAAGCAACTCTGAAGTCGTCTCATGTCCTGTTTAAGCACCCGACCTGGCTCCTATAGATTTCTGTCTTCTTATAACTCCGTGGCCGCACATTCTTCAGTCAAGCCGGCATTGCATCGGTGTCGGAGGTTATCAGCCATGGAAAAACGTTAAGAAAAATGTGTATGGCCACATAGAGGTATCGTTGTGAAATGATATAAGTTTCAAGTTTTTTGTTTCATTATTTTGCGAAAATGAAAATCGGAGACTTTAGAACTTCAGCTTTTCGTAAAAAGGAAACCTTCAGCCGATAACTTGAAGATACGATCACGAATACGGTAAATTGATTTGAAGTACATAAAAGTACACTAATGAGTGTTACAGGTCGTTACTATTCACTAAAACCTCGTCAGTCAAAACGTTTCGAGACTGGACTAATAAAAATCAGAGAAACATGAATGTGGTGGTTTCAATGCTTTCCTTCTTTGGGATGTCGTTCAACTCTCTCACCACATTGGCTTGAATATCAGTTATGTCGTCGAAGTGTTAGCCTTTTGTGTGAATTTCTGCACTTCTTCATTTAGTAGTAGGTTCGTATTTATAACACATAGTCGCGTCACCCGTGATGATTTTTTTTTTTTTTTCAGGAAAGAATTATCCACGTTCATTTCAATTAGGTCGCGGCAGGCGTCCACGCATCGGTAATTTTGCTTGGGGGTCAAGGTATGCGGGACAAACTTAGCACTTTTCCTTTCTTCAAATCATTCTGGACAATGTTCTGAACACTTGATTCAGAGATGTTCTTCCATTTCGATTTGTGACACAACAATACTGACACACTACGATCGCACGTCCACTCGTCCACTATTTAGCACTACGTGTTTATAACTGACCTGTCGAATGTACATTTGCTGTTTCAGATGGTTCAAATGGCTCTGAGCACTGTGGGACTTAACATCTGGGTCATCAGTCCCCTAGAACTTAGAACTACTTAAACCTAATTAACCTAAGGACATCCTGCCCGAGGCAGGATTCGAACCAGCGACCGTAGCGCCTAGAACCGCTGGACCACACCGACCGCCTCTCCTGTTTCAAGCTGCCATCGTAGTTACCACGCTGATGTCGCTGATACGCCAGGAATTAAATCGTTCTCGAAACTTTTTGGACGGACGGTGTACAGTGTGTAACAATGCGATACCAACAGGTTTTGAAGGTTTCATGAGGGCATGTTGAGGAACATCCTGAGGACAGCATTTCATCTCCCTAAAGAAACCGTTTTCATGAAAGCGTTTACATTTTTACGTATGTCACCTTGCAAATTTGTCAACAATCTTTCAGTGTATATAGCAGAGTACATAGTATGATGAAAACAAAGAACCACGAAAATGGCAGGGAATTCTACAAATTACAAGCTATATTTAACACAGGATACTTTTCAGTTGCTTGCGTGAGAGCCTTCCCACGCAGATGGGAATGCCGACTGACTCCCCACAGGGAACATTCCACCCTTGTAAAGCCGCTCGTTCAGGTTCCACGTTCACACACACGCAAAAATATATTGAGGTTGCAACGGGAGGTATAAGTGCAGGCCGTCCGCGGTGGCCGTGCGGTTCTAGGCGCTTCAGTCCGGAACCGCGGGACTGCTACAGTCGCAGATTCGAATCCTGGCTCGGGCATGGATGTGTGTGATGTCCTTAGGTTAGTTAGGTTTAAGTTGTTATAAGTTCTAGGGGACTGATGACCTAAGATGTTAAGTCCCATAGTGCTCAGAGCCATTTCAACCATTTGATTTTGTATAAGTGCAGATATTTCTGTTGGTGACTGAGGACAGTACACAGAACAACATTAAATCAGTATTTGTTTCATTTGCAGAGTAATACAGAGTAATACAGGTATTAGGAGAAGTGTGTTTTTAGGTTGGTCAGTACCAGATAGTTATAATTTAAGTTGCAGCTACTGACAGAGGAGCCAGTGTGGGATGTAATTATCGTATGGCGGCGAAATTAGGTAGATATTCTAATGTGTTGATGCGGAACTGATTTACGCTAGAAAAACATTAGTTACAATTTAGGACACCAGGTGCAAATGTAGCACTGTGAATGCAAGAAACACGTATAGAAATGTAGTCATATACACTCCTGGAAATTGAAATAAGAACACCGTGAATTCATTGTCCCAGGAAGGGGAAACTTTATTGACACATTCCTGGGGTCAGATACATCACATGATCACACTGACAGAACCACAGGCACATAGACACAGGCGACAGAGCATGCACAATGTCGGCACTAGTACAGTGTATATCCACCTTTCGCAGCAATGCAGGCTGCTATTCTCCCATGGAGACGATCGTAGAGATGCTGGATGTAGTCCTGTGGAACGGCTTGCCATGCATTTCCACCTGGCGCCTCAGTTGGACCAGCGTTTGTGCTGGACGTGCAGACCGCGTGAGACGACGCTTCAGCCAGTCCCAAACATGCTCAATGGGGGACAGATCCGGAGATCTTGCTGGCCAGGGTAGTTGACTTACACATTCTAGAGCACGTTGGGCGGCACGGGATACATGCTGACGAGCATTGTCCTGTTGGAACAGCAAGTTCCCTTGCCGGTCTAGGAATGGTAGAAAGATGGGTTCGATGACGGTTTGGATGTACCATGCACTATTCAGTGTCCCCTCGACGATCACCAGAGGTGTACGGCCAGTGTAGGAGATCGCTCCCCACACCGTGATGCCGGTTGTTGGCCCTGTGTGCCTCGGTCGTATGCAGTCCTGATTGTGGCGCTCACCTGCACGGCGCCAAACACGCATACGACCATCATTGGCACCAAGGCAGAAGCGACTCTCATCGCTGAAGACGACACGTCTCCATTCGTCCCTCCATTCACGCCTGTCGCGACACCACTGAAGGCGGGCTGCACGATGTTGGGGCGTGAGCGGAAGACGGCCTAACGGTGTGCGGGACCGTAGCCCAGCTTCATGGAGACGGTTGCGAATGGTCCTCGCCGATACCCCAGGAACAACAGTGTCCCTAATTTGCTTGGAAGTGGCGGTGCGGTCCCCTACGGCACTGCTTAGCATCCTACGGTCTTAGCGTGCATCCGTGCGTCGCTGCGGTCCGGTCCCAGGTCGACGGGCACGTGCACCTTCCGCCGACCACTGGCGACAACATCGATGTACTGTGGAGACCTCACGCCCCACGTGTTGAGCAATTCGGCGGTACGTCCACCCGGCCTCCCGCATGCCCACTATACGCCCTCGCTCAAAGTCCGTCAACTGCACATACGGTTCACGTCCACGCTGTCGCGGCATGCTACCAGTGTTAAAGACTGCGATGGAGCTCTGTATGCCACGGCAAACTGGCTGACACTGACGGCGGCGGTGCACAAATGCTGCGCAACTAGCGCCATTCGACGGCCAACACCGCGGTTCCTGGTGTGTCCGCTGTGCCGTGCGTGTGATCATTGCTTGTACAGCCCTCTCGCAGTGTCCGGAGCAAGTATGGTGGGTCTGACACACCGGTGTCAATGTGTTCTTTTTTCCATTTCCAGGAGTGTATTTTGAATTAGTAGTGGAACATGGTCTGAATAGGTCAAACAAGTGAGAAAGGTATAATGTTGATTTTCTTATTAAGCGCGTCTTACACAATAGGTTGAGAACGAGCATCGGAGACGTCGACGAGAAGCTGCATTCGTGAAATGAAGTGATCAACAGTTGGTTGCAGTAGTTCCAGTGGAATCTAAGCAATGTATTCCCGTATATTAGTCATCAGACCATGTAGAGACCGATCATATCCTTGGTAAACAAGTTCCTTTAGATATCCCCAGAGCCAAAAGTTGCATGGATTCAGATCACGTGATCTGGCAGGTCATACTTTAGTAAAAACCCCTGGAGATAACACGCTCGTGAAAGCTTACCTTTACTCGGCAAGCGACATGAGGTGTTGCACATCTTGCATGAAAACAGTGGTTCTTGCCCAACAGCGCTCTTTCAAAGCAGGAGTCACATGCTGTACTAGGAGGTCTCGATAACATGCACACACCATGGTACGTACACCTTACAGCTCTCTGCAACTTTCAAAGCACGAGTCACATGCTGTACTAGCACGACTCGATAACATGCACACACCATGGCACACCTTACAGCTCTCTGGATGTATTCTATTCAAAGTAGAATTGACCGAGGATAAATGTGCTAGTAAATCCACACCACACAGTCACTTACAGCGAGTGCAATGGCCCTTCGTGCACAGCACGCAGTTTAACAATACCCCAGATTCGAGAAATCTGTGTATTCACTGCACCGTGTAGTGTATAATGTGCCTCGTCACTCCACAGAATATTGCCCGGTCAGATGTCATCAACTTCGATTGGTGCCATAAACGGAAGAGCAAAATTTGAACATTGCTGTACCATTGATCTTGTACGGGAACTAGTGTAAAATGGACCGCAAAAATTTCCGTACTGTTGACTATGGGATGGATAATTCTCGTGACTCTACCTGGGGAACATGCTGCATGGTCAGTTACGACAACAACAACCTCGTCAATAAGTTCCACCGTGATAAGGCGCCATCCTCTTCCAGGTGCTTTCAAATTTCACTGTCATCTTCTTTAAACCACTTAATGACATCAAGCCTCTCCTCATGCCTTTCAGACGGCGATACTCTCTCAATGCAGCACTGGAATTTCAGCGATTCACATAAAACCGTTTCACAAATGCATGATCCCTCTTCTCGATAGCCATATCGCTTACTCACGTTGTGGCTTGTCAAATGACAGTGTGGGTATCATACTGCAGTACAAAGAGCACCTGAAGCGTGGACGCATAGATCCAAAATGGCTAGCCTGTATTGACAGGCGTACTCCGCTTTCGTCGCTTTTGCGATTGTGCAGAAAACATCAGTTATTAAATTATATGAAATGTTTTGGGGAAAATTGTTAGACTCAAAGAAAAAAACAGCTAACGCACTGAAGTGGGTGTATACCAAGGTACCAATGATTACAGTATCTACTTATACAACTAACACCCTGTGTATATAATACCGGAAGCACTGGATGCAACAAGCGAAGCAGAAGAGGGAATTTGCATAGGACTAAAAATGAATCTATTGGTCTTTGCGGATGATGTAGCATTAACTGCTAAATTTCTAGACGACCTGAAAAAACTGGCAAAAAATCTGTTTCAAAAAGCATCGAAACTTAGATTAAAGGTAAATGATGAGAAAACAAACTTCATGATGGAAGAAAGAAATTACAAGACAAAAAGACGGGGAACTGTACAGATTGATGACCACGTCTTTGAAGAGGCAGAAGAGTTGAAATATCTGGAAGTTGGAGTAAATAACCGATATTATGAAAAAAAGAAGTACAAATGAGGATGAAACCGGCATTCACACAGCAAACTACTGTCATCCAAAATTTTAGCGAGCAGAACCAAAATAAGAATACATGAAACTATACACAGATCATTATTACTGTATGGGGCAGAAATACGGAAAATAGATAAGTATACAGAGACAAAGATAAAGGTTTCTGAAAATACAATCCGGTGGAAGGTATTTGAGTTTGTGAGGGAGGAGAATGACGAAGAATCAAAAACACAGCTCAAGGGAGTATGTAATAAACCAGATATTGTTAGGAAAGTCAAGATAAGGAAGCTGAGATGGGCTGGGCACGTCTGTACGAGAGAGGCGGGGTCAGGACTGATAGAAGTGTCGGGGAAGAAACCCGAACAGCGAAAACCTTCGGCGGACCGGAAATAAGATGGAGAGACCTGGTGCCCAAGGGTCTTCAGATACTTGGAGCAAGGGAAGAAAATGTCAGAGACATAACATAAGTCTATTTGACAAGGCCGGAAACTGACTGCAGTTTGCGGGACCAGGAGAGTAAGAGTAAGCAAGTAAGTAAGATTATTATTATATGCAATGCCTGACAAAAATGTGAAGCACTCCGAAACAGAGGAAGAAAAGAAATGAAATTTAACAGGTTGAGAGAGATTGTGATGTTATTTCAGCGATTATAAAATCGAGTTACATTTACAAAGAACTAAGTAGTATGAGCTCACTAATCGCTATGAGGTAGCACCCCATCTGGCTTGAATCCACATACTGATTCAGTTGCTAAGAGTTTCATAAAGCTGTTGCACGCTCTCCTGAAGTAAGCTGACACAGAACTGTTGGAACAGGTCCTTGACAGCCTTAATACTGCCACTGTGATGGAATTGACGGGTACGATTACTGTGAAGATTCTGGGACTAATCCATGCAACTAGCACCCGAGGGGGTGAATGATGTAATCAGCGACGTATTAACCTTATCACTGACGCCATCGGTAACGTCCTCGCTGACCTTGAACTCACGAACTCATCATCCGTATCTATAGGAAGCCACACCCCCTCCTTACCTCTAGCCAATCATAGTACGGTGTAAGGAGTCCAAGATGGCGAAAGAGCGTATGTTATTTATTACCAAACACTGTAATTTCATTCACCTTAAGATGGGAATTTAAAATCTCAGAACCAGTAGAGGTTTAAATAAATATTAGTACGACTGAAGTGGATTTCTCTAAATTAATTTTCATGGCTCACGTTTTCGGATGGCCTACTTACCAAATCTTGTGCTAATCAGAGTGTAGTATTAGAAAATAGCCCAACTGTGTTAATGGAAAATTAAAAGCCCTCTCTCCTTCCGCTTCCTTTCCCTTATATCCAGCCAATCACAATGCAGTATTAAAAATCCAACATTGACGAAACAGCCCAACTGTGTTACTGGAAAATATGAAAGAACCGAATCCGTCAGTGCGTAATATGAAAATGATGAGTAAACGGTGTCAAATTACATTACTTCTAACACAGGCAAATTGTTTACCTTGTACCCCACCCTCTCCTCTTCCAGACCAATGAGAACGTAATATTAGAAAATGGCGCCAAACATGAAGGGAAAAAAATATAACATTAACTTGAAAGTCAAAGATATACATTATTTACGTAATATGGCTACACAAGGTGCAGAGTGTTCCGCCCCTCTCTCCCCTCCTCTCCTCCAGTCATAAAATAGTATTAAAATGAAAGAGCCAATTAAAATCCGCCCTGTCTGGGCTGTGCTAAAACATATCCGAAGAATTTGTCAACAAATACTTCAGAACATATGAATTGCCTAAAACGTTGTCATCTATGTTAGCATCATTGACTTCCAAAAAATATATTATGGACTAGCGCAACATTCACATCAATAAATGCAGTTCGAAGCTCTACATCATTGGCTATGGCATATTGGAATGAGTGTATGACATATTCTTTACAAATAATTAAAAATCAACATTTGCTTGTAAATATAAATGACGAGTACTTCGTTATTCAACATAAGTGTTACCTTAAATGCTGTTCTGTTAACCCTGATAACGCGAAATAAAATCAACAGCTGTTTGATCTGTGTCCTCTCTGTCAGGTGTCCGCCGGCCGCGGTGGTCTCGCGGTTCTAGGCGCGCAGTCCGGAACAGTGCGACTGCTACGGTCGCAGGTTCGAATCCTGCCTCGGGCATGGATGTGTGTGATGCCCTTAGGTAAGTTAGGTTTAAGTAGTTCTCAGTTCTAGGGGACTGATCACCACAGCAGTTGAGTCCCATAGTGCTCAGAGCCATTTGAACCATTTTGTCAGGTGTCCGCATTGGTAAAAACTTTCAAAATTCGAACTATAGATCAAATTTGATTTAAGATACAACAGAGCCTTATGCTAATTATTTCCCAGAGCCATGATACCTGTCAAATGTCAGAATATTCTAAAACGTCTGTCAACTACGTCGGCAACGCAAAAAGTGAGATGTTACTGTAGATCATCACATTGTTTACATCAAGTTATTCTCCACACATATTCGTCTACAATTCATGACTGTGAACTCTAAAAGATGTGTCAGAAGAGGAGAGAATGACGATAATGTATCGCTACAAAAATGTACTCGATAGCAATTATTGCAAATTATGATCTGGCTAGATGCGGTTGAGTACAAAAAGCATTAAAAGGTTGAAATTAATAAATTTACCTCGTCTATGATGCTTGTGAAATACCACAATATAATAAAATGCGCGAGCAATGAAAAAAATATTATGTTTACGTTGGAGCAATATCTAAATACGTAAATTGTGTATACTACTGATGATAATTATTACACAAACTGCATTTGGAACTACGGCTCGCTAAAGAAAAATCTGTAATCAAATACACCAGAATCTCACAACACCATTTTTAGGGAACGAAGGAAGGGGCTCGATTTTAGGAAGAAATATATATATACACTCCTGGAAATGGAAAAAAGAACACATTGACACCGGTGTGTCAGACCCACCATACTTGCTCCGGACACTGCGAGAGGGCTGTACAAGCAATGATCACACGCACGGCACAGCGGACACACCACGAACCGCGGTGTTGGCCGTCGAATGGCGCTAGTTGCGCAGCATTTGTGCACCGCCGCCGTCAGTGTCAGCCAGTTTGCCGTGGCATACAGAGCTCCATCGCAGTCTTTAACACTGGTAGCATGCCGCGACAGCGTGGACGTGAACCGTATGTGCAGTTGACGGACTTTGAGCGAGGGCGTATAGTGGGCATGCGGGAGGCCGGGTGGACGTACCGCCGAATTGCTCCACACGTGGGGCGTGAGGTCTCCACAGTACATCGATGTTGTCGCCAGTGGTCGGCGAAAGGTGCACGTGCCCGTCGACCTGGGACCGGACCGCAGCGACGCACGGATGCACGCCAAGACCGTAGGATCCTACGCAGTGCCGTAGGGGACCGCACCGCCACTTCCCAGCAAATTAGGGACACTGTTGCTCCTGGGGTATCGGCGAGGACCATTCGCAACCGTCTCCATGAAACTGGGCTACGATCCCGCACACCGTTAGGCCGTCTTCCGCTCACGCCCCAACATCGTGCAGCCCGCCTCCAGTGGTGTCGCGACAGGCGTGAATGGAGGGACGAATGGAGACGTGTCGTCTTCAGCGATGAGAGTCGCTTCTGCCTTGGTGCCAATGATGGTCGTATGCGTGTTTGGCGCCGTGCAGGTGAGCGCCACAATCAGGACTGCATACGACCGAGGCACACAGGGCCAACACCCGGGGAGCGATCACCTACACTGGCCGTACACCTCTGGTGATCGTCGAGAGGACACTGAATAGTGCACGGTACATCCAAACCGTCATCGAACCCATCGTGCCACCATTCCTAGACCGGCAAGGGAACTTGCTGTTCCAACAGGACAATGCACGTCCGCATGTATCCCGTACCACCCAACGTGCTCTAGAAGGTGTAAGTCAACTACCCTGGCCAGCAAGATCTCCGAATCTGTCCCCCATTGAGCATGTTTGGGACTGGATGAAGCGTCGTCTCACGCGGTCTGCACGTCCAGCACAAACGCTGGTCCAACTGAGGCGCCAGGTGGAAATGGCATGGCAAGCCGTTCCACAGGACTACATCCAGCATATCTACGATCGTCTCCATGGGAGAATAGCAGCCTGCATTGCTGCGAAAGGTGGATATACACTGTACTAGTGCCGACATTGTGCATACTCTGTTGCCTGTGTCTATGTGCCTGTGGTTCTGTCAGTGTGATCATGTGATGTATCTGACCCCAGGAATGTGTCAATAAAGTTTCCCCTTCCTGGGACAATGAATTCACGGTGTTCTTATTTCAATTTCCAGGAGTGTATTAATTAACTACAGAACCACATCCATTCTTTAAACATGCGCTCACGAGAGACTACCAAACAGTAACACATCTCTCACAGATGTGTCGTCTCCGAAGACAATGTCAGAGACAGTATCTCGAAAATAAACAAAATTATTTATCATCTACAGTAGTATTTGTGTGAGTCCTCACATTTCGCAAGGAAACTAAAGCTTCAAATTAAATATTTCCGCAGTTAAATTGTTTGTATTACTTATCAAAATACGTATAAAATACACTGAGGTGACAAAAGTTATGGGATAGCGATACGCACATTTATAGGTGTCGGTAGTATCGGGTGCACAAGTATAAGAGGGCATTGTATTGGCGGAGCTGTCAGTTGTACTCAGGTGATTGATATTAAAAATTTTCCGACGTGATTATGGCCGAACGATGGGAATTAACAAACTTTGAATGTGGAATGGTAGTTGGAGCTAGACTCATGGGACATCCGATTTCGGAAATCGATAGGGTATACGGTATCCCGAGATCCAGAGTGTCAATAAATGGTTCAGATGGCTTTGAGCACTATGGGACTTAACATCTATGGTCATCAGTCCCCTAGAACTTAGAACTACTTAAATCTAACTAACTTAAGGACATCACACAACACCCAGTCATCACGAGGCAGAGAGAATCCCTGACCCCGCCGGGAATCGAACCCGGGACAGAGTATCAATAGTGAGTCGAGAATATCACATTTCAGGCCATACCTCTCACCATGAGGAATGCGGTGACCGACGGCCTTCACTTAACTACCAAGAGCAGCGTCGTTTGCATGAAGTGGTCAGTGCTAACAGACAAACAACACTGCGTGAAATAACCGCAGAAATCAGTCTGGGAGGTACGACGAACGTATCCATTAGGACGTGTGGTAAAATATGCCGTTAATGGGCTATGGCAGCAGAAGGCCGATTCTAGCGGGTTTGTTAACAGCACGACATCGCCTGTAACTTCTCCTGGGTTCGTGACCACATGGGTTGGACCCTAGACGAATGGAAAATAGTGGCCAGGTAAGATGAGCCGAGATTCCAGTTGGTAAGAACTGATAGTATGGTTCGATCTTGGCGCAGACTCCACGAAGCCATAAACCCAAGTTGTCTACAAGGCACTGTGAGAGCTGGTGGTGTCTCCATACTGGCGTGGTCTGTGTTTACATGGTTTGGATTGGATCCCCTGGTTATGTTCGACTACTTGGACACCATTTGCAACCATTCATTGACTTTATGTTCCCAAACAACCATTGAATGACAATGCGCCTCATCATTCGGTCACAGCCATTCGCTATTGGTTTGAAGAACATTCTGAACAGTTCGAGCGAATGATCGGACCACCCGAATCGCCCGACATGAATCTCAGTGAACATTTATGGGACATAATCGAAACATCAGTTCACGCACAAACTTCTGCAAAAGAAATACTTTCGTAATTACGGACAGTTACAGAGGCAGCGTGACGTAATACTTCTGCACGAGACTTGGAATGAGTTGTTGAGTCCATGCCGCTTCGAGCTGGTGCTCAGTGTTCGTCTTGTATTTAGGATGAGCTAACCTTATGTTTTGCATATCATGAATGAAATACATGACAGTGTTGGATCAGGCGATGAGCGTGGTGTATTTCCATTCTAGGTGAGGTTGTATCCCATAACGTGTGTTGAACCGCACAGTAGGAGATAAATACAGCAAAATGGCTCTGAGGACTATGGGACTTAACATCTGTGGTCATCAGTACCCTAGAACTTAGAACTACTTAAACCTAACTAACCTAAGGACATCACACACATCCATGCCCGAGGCAGGATTCGAACTTGCAACCGTAGCGGTCACGCGGTTCCAGACTGAAGCGCCTAGAACCGCACGGCCACACCGGCCGGCCTAAATACAGCATTTTATGTTCAGTTACAGATAAGAATCTCCCCATACCCAAAGAAATATAGCATGACTGGAGACTGCATCAGTACCCAAGCACAGGCATCAGCAAGTCTTAACATGAAGTCGACTAAGCAAGTTGAGTCTTGTTTCAACAAGCAAAAGCAAGCTGACACATATCAAGTTAATATTTGGATGAAAAACTACGTTCCCTATGTAATGTGTCGTTACCTGGAAATTTTCTGTTGTGTATATATCAGAGATATAATTATAATGAAAGAAATACGAAATATTGTACGTAATAGTATTCGGCAGCTAAGTTAGTTGGAAGGGATTCCCCTCTTGAATTCCTTATCTCCACCAGTTTCCAAGTAAGCATACGCCCTCACACTATCTCAACTTCAGCAGACTCTTAGAGGAGGCATGCTGCATTAAAAATTAATCGCAGCAAACCACATCGAAACATTTACATTTATTGTGCAAAATCGTACAGAGAGACATGTTATTGCATCAGGAAAGATATACTACTAGTGTTTCCAGGAAATAACCTCGCCCACCCTGTTATTCGAGCTGGTGAGCACGACTGTCTTCTGCATGTAAAATGTTTTGTATGAGCCATCTTGTCAGTTGTTGTTTGGACGCTAAACGAGTAACAGTTCACAATTTATTGCCTCAACTATTGATTATACAGCATCAAAGCAAGTCTTACTTTGTATCATGTAGTTATTTAGTAAGGATTCTAAACACACAGAATAATAGCAATCACCCTGTAAACTGACCATCACTTATCACTGACCATCACTGATCACTGATCATAGTTGACCACTGACAACCACTGATGATCGACCATAGTTTATCACTGACCATTTTTCACCACTGACCATCGTTTATCACTGAACATAGTCGATCAATGACCATCGTTGATCACTGGCCATCGTTATCCATTGCCCAGTGTCCATTTTTATGTTTGAGATGGGTGCAAAATGGAGTAAAAAGATTTGAAAATTCAAAATAAGTTGCTGTTAAAGATTTATCGATTAGAAAGGCTGCTAAAAATTTTAAAATACTTTTTAGCACACCAAAAATTAGATTCAGGAGTGAAAATGGATTGGAACAGAAGGTAAGTCTGGTACGGAGCGCCGCAGGCTTCGAATCCGCTCCAGATGGCATGGAACTCGATGACCACTAGACGTCTCTGCAGCAGTCGCGCCGTAAGCCGTGGCTGCACGCGCTCGTGGCCCAGAATCTAACGTGAGGGCGCCACTGCGGAGCACGTGGTCCCAGCAGCCTATAGCACAGTACTCTGTCGTGTATTTAGGCTGATTCTCACTCAGCGAGGCAGTCTGGTATTCGCGTTGAGTCGGTTGATATCTCGCTCACAGACACCGTGTTTATGTTGCGTGTGCTTACTTCCCGTTTACAAGTGGACGTTGTTTTGATTTTTTGAGGTTATCTGTTGTGACTCTGTTGCTTAATACTTGGTCGTCTTGTTCGGTTGTCTGTCATCTTGCTTGTGCTTCCACACATAGTCATTTTCTCTGGACATGCTGGAACATAAGCCACAGTAACTTTACACTGCGACATCTATGCATTTCAGACAAACAGTGGAGTTATCGTTTTATATGTGTACAGCGCCAGAAAAAATTATGACATGCCCACATTCACACCAGCTACATGTTTCGATTCTCTTCAGTTCCAGGAAAGTATCTGACGGTTAAGTTTTCCAGTCAGCGCTTCCGGAAGGTGCTGCATCCTGTCAAGACTCTGTCAAACAAGTGTTATAAAACGCAGACGTCTGGCACTATGTAATAATCAACAACGCCCCCGCGGTCGAAGGGGTTGGAAAGATATCACCCATACGGGTTGGTCAACTGTAATCAACATCATTGTCGATAACGCGACAAGGAAAATGAGAGGATACGCTTAGGGGATACGATGAGGAGACGTTTTTTTACAGCCGCATTGCTCGCCCTGTTTGTACACTACAGCAGGTCCAGTTGAGCCCTTGCATTGCTATATTGTACAGCCGTTTATGAAATGACTCTTATCACCCCTTACGTTCAGATATATTCCGCAATGCGTTGAAATCACAATTCACCATGTTAAATGTATCCTTCCCTTACGACTAGACACACGTTAATTTTCCTTTTTACGTGAATAGTAGTTTGATTACGTCCCACAAACGTCTGGTGATATGCCGGAACATACGCCACAGTCCCTTTACGTTCAAGCAGCAGCATAACATTTCTGACTATCAATTATAGGTGTATAAAAAAAATAATGACACATCCAGACTTGCACCAGCTGGGTGTCATTTTCGCAGTGCAATAAAGCCTCCCGCCATCACATACATGTCGATCAAGACTGTAACTACAATTTTTTTAAAAAAAGCCTAAAGTCTTTTCGATTTATTGATTTCACCACTTCCACGAAACCTTTTGGTATTTTCGATACTTGTAAATCCAGCCAACACACAGTGGCGTCTTTTATATATTCAGACCGCCAAGTCGGGGTTTATGTCAGTGCATTCCATGCACAGCTTCCACCACCCAGATCACATAATTTTCCCCTGACTAAGAAATCACTGTAAGTGCAAAATATACTAGAGCACGTTCATTCGGAGTTAAGTTTCATGGGCGGAGCAGGTGGGTGGAGAAACCGCAAAACTGTTGTAGTCTAAGCGCATTTTTAAGTTCATGTTGCTAACCACCGTACCTGTTTAACACTTTGGAGCAGGAGGTGGATCACCGCGAGACGGATCTGTTGTTTCAACTGGAGAATTTGAGTTAAAAAAAAAAAGGCCCGTTAATGCATCATACAAAGATTTTGTTTGTTACACGTGCGAGAAACGGTGACTTAGTGTTTAGATCCTATAACGTGTGTGCGGGAGCTGAATTTTCAAAAAGAAAGATCATGTCGTGTAGAAACCTGGTATAAGCCTGAATGCAAAGAATGCTTTATTTCAAGCGTTCAATTGACTTTTGTTTGTCTCTTTCAGCGCACTAGCTTTATGTAACTGATTAATCACCATGAATCCATCGTCACTCAGTTATTCAACTTCAAGTGTGCGCTGGATGTCTGTGAATAAGGTAATGCCGTAGTTCTGAGGAGCGGTAGTGAGTGTAGTGTGCAACGTTTGGTCATGCTTTAATTGTCGCTATTAAAGGGGGATAGTGACTGCGCGAGTCTGCTTGTTCAACAACAGAGCTGTAGCCGCACGTTAGAAAACATATTCCATAGCTCTTACTTTCTTAATATGTTACGGAAACTAACCTTGAGAACTACGGATTAGAGGGAAAAGGGAATGTTACTAATTACTGCGTGTTTGAGCTGTTGAAACCAAGAAATTCGTGTAATGTGTTCTTGGATATTTATATGAAACTGATAAAGGGTCGTCGCCACGTGAATGCTTTTGATTATCACATGTTACATATATTTTATTTGCCATGTCACGTATTTACAAAGTATGAGTCACGCTTCAAGCACTATGACTCGAATGAGGGATGCCACACTGATGTGCCACCATCAGTTGAGATGTATTGTACTGTGTTTACAACTGAAAAGGTCAATAATAATAATAATGTCTGTTCTGTAGCCAAGTAAGATGCTATTACTTTTTAATGACCTATTTCTTTACTTCATGGTTTCTACAGGGTGTTTCAAAAATGACCGGTATATTTGAAACAGCAATAAAAACTAAACGAGCAGCGATAGAAATACACCGTTTGTTGCAATATGCTTGGGACAACAGTACATTTTCAGGCGGACAAACTTTCGAAATTACAGTAGTTACGATTTTCAACAACAGATGGCGCTGCAAGTGATGTGAAAGATATAGAAGACAACGCAGTCTGTCGGTGCGCCATTCTGTACGTCGTCTTTCTGCTGTAAGCGTGTGCTGTTCACAACGTGCAAGTGTGCTGTGGACAACATGGTTTATTCCTTAGAACAGAGGATTTTTCTGGTGTTGGAATTCCACCGCCTAGAACACAGTGTTGTTGCAACAAGACGAAGTTTTCATCGGAGCTTTAATGTAAACAAAGGACCGAAAAGCGATACAATAAAGGATCTGTTTGAAAAATTTCAACGGACTGGGAACGTGACGGATGAACGTGCTGGAAAAGTAGGGCGACCGCGTACGGCAGCCACAGAGGGCAGCGCAGCTAGTGCAGCAGGTGATCCAACAGCGGCCTCGGGTTTCCGTTCGCCGTGTTGCAGCTGCGGTCCAAATGACGCCAACGTCCACGTATCGTCTCATGCGCCAGAGTTCACACCTCTATCCATACAAAATTCAAACGCGGCAACCCCTCAGCGCCGCTACCATTGCTGCACGAGAGACATTCGCTAACGATATAGTGCACAGGATTGATGACGGCGATATGCATGTGGGCAGCATTTGGTTTACTGACGAAGCTTATTTTTACCTGGACGGCTTCGTCAATAAACAGAACTGGCGCATATGGGGAACCGAAAAGCCCCATGTTGCAGTCCCATCGTCCCTGCATCCTCAAAAAGTACTGGTCTGGGCCGCCATTTCTTCCAAAGGAATCATTGGCCCATTTTTCAGATCGGAAACGATTACTGCATCACGCTATCTGGACATTCTTCGTGAATTTGTGGCGGTACAAACTGCCTTAGACGACACTGCGAACACCTCGTGGTTTATACAAGATGGTGCCCGGCCACCTCGCACGGCCGAGGTCTTTAATTTCCTGAATGAATATTTCGATGATCGTGTGATTGCTTTGGGCTATCCGAAACATACAGGAGGCGGCGTGGATTGGCCTCCCTATTCGCCAGACATGAACCCCTGTGACTTCTTTCTGTGGGGACACTTGAAAGACCAGGTGTACCGCCACAATCCAGAAACAATTGAACAGCTGAAGCAGTACATCTCATCTGCATGTGAAGCCATTCCGCCAGACATTCATTCAGAGACTACGCCATATTATTGCTACGCATGGTGGATATGTGGAAAATATCGTACTATAGAGTCTGTTGTCCCAAGCATATTGCAACAAACGGTGTATTTCTATCGCTGCTCGTTTAGTTTGTATTGCCGTTTCAAATATACCGGTCATTTTTGAAACACCCTCTATGATGATGAGCGTAGACAGATAATATTTAAAAATATGGTGTACACAGAAGATGCAGGAATGATAGAGACATTTTAAGCAAACATTGCATCACCGAGGTCTTTCAAGTATATGAAGTGTGCTAAGACACGGAAGAGTGCAAAGTGGTTAACACATTTCTACCATGGAATTCACTGGGATGATCCCAGCATATGCTATAAAGATATGGTGACGTCGCTTAAATTATTCGACCACACGGTTACCATAATCTATGTGAAGGGGAAGAAGAAGATCTCATCGATGCGGCGAATCTTTAAATTTGCTGCTAATCAAGATCTGAAATTCTACAGGTGTCCTTCTCTCCATCGACTCAAGAAGAAGAAGAAGAAGGCAAAGATGATGAAGAAGAAGAAGAATAAGAATTGTGTTGTTGTGTCTCCTTATGAAAATGTAAAATTACTTTTAAGTTGGATGAGAAGCAAATGAATTTTTACCTCACAACCCCTGTATTCTTTTTTTAATCACTGTTACCGATTTGACAGTGTACATTTTAAACCACATGCTGTATCTGTGGTTTTCTACAAGCACAGGAGATGTTAATTTTGACATATCTGCTATATGTCTTCGGAAGTGGACACAGTCACGTGCCTCCTGCTCCCATAACCCAGTTCGTGCTGCACGATAGGCGTAATTCCAAGCAATCATTCTATATATTTTGTTATCTTCCATCTTAAACTTCGCCTTCTTAATACCACTCATCTTCAGCAAAACTAATGTCATTTGTGGCCTGCACAGCCTTTATATACATATACATACATAATGCAATAGGGAATACAGTTTTTCTAAATAACAACAACTAAGACGTATGGTGACTAATCTTTTTCTTCATTTACTCAGTTCACACAAATACAATATAGTTTTTGGGGTACAATATAACTCTTGAGGTACAATGTAGTTTTTGAGTTACAATATAGTACTCTCGAAGTATAAACTGACTCTGATATTCCGAAGCAGAAATACTTTTAACTTACTCGATACAATAGTAACACTGGTCGGGGATTTTTTTAATATAAATCTACGCTAGAAACTAATGCAGAGATACTTTCTTCATTACAACTAAATTCCGCAGCCCCAGTAGCATAGCTTTTACAATAATTCTTATGGATTGTGCACATTTAGAATCTAATTTCAAAAGTCTCCAATAGCAAAGGTTTTTACAATAACAATTCTGGTGGACTGTGAGCTATGGTGACGTGGTCTCATATATATATATATATATATATATATATATATATATATATATATATATATATATATATATATATATATATAAACTATTCTGAATTGGATGGCTAGCGGCAGGTGAAACATTTAAAAGCTATTCTATTTCCAAGACGCTACATATATATACATTAAAAAAACTTTGCATCACTTCAGTTACGAGAGTTCCGGAACGTGTACAGAAAACTGGAGTAGAGATCAACATAAATATCATTTCCACTCTTTTTATCGCTCATGAAAACTACACACCGCATGTTGTACTACCATACAGCGAGACCATCAGAGGTGGTGGTCCACATTACTGTACACACTGATACCTCTAGTACCCTGTAGCACGTCCTGTTGCATTGATGCATGCCTGTATTCATCGTGGCATACTAGTCACAAGTTCATCAAGGCACTGTTGGTCCAGATTGTCCCACTCCTCAACTGCGATTCCTCGTAGATTCCACAGAGTGGTTGGTGGCTCACATCGTCCATAAACAGCGCTTTTTTATCTATCCCAGGCATGTTCGATAGGGTTCATTTCCGGAGAACATGCTGGCAACTCTAGTCGAACGATGTTGTTATCCCGAAGGAAGTCATTTAGAAGACGTGCACGATGGGGGAACAAATTGTCGTCCATGAAAACAAATTCCTCGCCAATCTGCTGCCAATATGGTTGTACCATCAGTCGGGGGATGATATTCATGTATCATACAGCCGTTACGGCGCCTTCTATGACCACCAGCAGTGTACGTCGGCCCCACGTAATGCCACCCCAAAACAGCAGGGAATCTCCACCTTGCTGCCCTCGCTGGACAGTGTGTGTAAGGCGTTCAGCCTGACCAGGTTGCCTCCAAACACGTCTCTGACGATTGTCTGGTTGAAGACATATGCTATACTCATCGTTGAAGAGAACATGTTGCCAATCCTGAGCAGTCCGTTCAGCAGGTTGTTGGGCTCATCTGTACCGCGCTGCATGGTGTCATTGTTGAAAAGGTGGACCTCGCCATGGAAATTCGCAGTGACGTTGCACCGCATGCAGCCTACTGCGCACGGTTTGAGTCATAACACAATGTTCTGTGGCTGCACTAAAAGCTTTACGCAACATGGTGGCGTTGCTGTCGGGGTTCTTATGAGCCATAATCTGTAAGTAGCAGTCATCCATTGCAGTAGTAGCCCTTGGGCAGCCTGAGCAAGGCATGTCATCAACAGTTCCTGTCTCTCTGTATCTCCATGTCCAAACAACGTCGCTTTGGTTCACTCCGAAATGCCTGGACACACCCCTTGTTGAGAGCCCTTCCTGGCACAAAGTAACACTGTGGACGCGATCGAACCGCAGTATTGATCATCTAGGCATGGCTGAACTACAGGCAACATGAGCCGTGTGCCTCCTTCCTGGTGGAATGACTGGAACTGATTTGTTGTTGGACCCCCTCCATCTAATAGACGCTGCTCATGCATTGTTGTTTACATCTTTGGGCGCGTTTAGTGACATCTCTGAACAGTCAAAGGGACTGTGTCTGTGATACAATATCCACAGTCAACGTCTATCTTCAGGAATTCACGGAACTGGGGTAATGTAAAACTTTGTTTGGTCTGTGTATATGTATTTACAGGCTACACATATGTCGTGGATGAACAAATAAATTTTTTATCTGTTTATGCTTTTTTAATATTTTTTGTTTCTGCTTCTTTTTTTATTCTTTTTTCCAACACCTTCTCTCTATGTAAATGTATATATGTATACATAGTACACAAAAAAATTTACATGACACACACTCACCACCCACACACAAAATTACTTACACTATGATGAAAGGGTCATACTACTACTCTGCAGACACTCTCCGTCTCTCCCTCATAGATGATGGTATCTGTGTGATTGAATAATTGAAGCGACGTCACCATATCTTTATAGCGTATGCCTGCCCCTGATGTAGGCCATCTGTACTAAGAAAATGCGCTTATAGCGGCTTTGGTCCACTACTTACACATGGTAATGAAATACTATCTATTGAAGAGGAACTTCGAGAAGCATTGATGAAAAATAAAGTGAAGTTCCTACTCACCATATACTGTATATCGGAGATGCCGAGTTGCAGATAGGCACAACAAAAAGACTATCAGAAAATGAGCTTTCGGCCAACAAGGCCTTTGTCAAAAAATGAGCTTTCGGCCAACAAGGCCTTTGTCAAAAAAAATGAGCTTTCAGTCAACAAGGCCATTGTTGAAAACGGAGCGAGGTTTCGCAGTGGTTAAACACTGGACTCACATTCGGGAGGACGACGGTTCAACCCCGTTCCGGCCATCCTGCCATCCTGATTTAGGTTTTCCGTGATTTCCCTAAATCGCTCCAGGCAAATGGCACTGCCGACTTCCTTCCCCATCCTTCGCTAATCCGTTGGGACCGATGACCTCGCTGTCTGGTCTCTTTCCCCAAAACAACCCAACCCATTGTTGAAAATAGACAACACACACACACAAAATAAAGTGAAGTTGCATATGAGAACATAAGTTTTTCCCAGCCTGGGCGTCATGATGAGAAACACATGTAGATCTTACCATAAAAGGGTGTGTTTGGTCACCCCAGTTGTGGTTGTCATGGAGTCGATGGGTTCTGTGACAGAAAGTAAAAAAAAAGGTGCAAAAACAGTGTTTGTTAAACTTCCTTTATTTAGCTTGAGCAATAGCAATTCCAAGTGATATTCCTGTGAAGATCCCTTCAGATAGGCCGGTTCAATACCCATAGTAAAGACATAGGCTGAATGACAATGCTTCGACTACAAAGGCAAAACTGAACTAACAGATATACTAGACTGAAGATCAGTGCAGCGTATTTTTTTAAGTTACCTCCGTGGTGGTGCTTCCATACATGCTGAGGAAGGTGTGTTTTGGAGCCAGCCACAGATTGGTGGTGTAATCATATTGGTTACTGCTTTTCTAAGCGTGAAATGGGACGACGTTGTATCGATAGCACACAATACCATGTTCTTGCCTCATAATATCCCTCGCTGTCATTGGGTCCTGATACTGCCAGAAAGAAAGACGAGAGGGAGGTTGGGGTGTTGGTGCTACTGAGGAGTCATGAGCTGAAACATCATCTGATGACAAGCTCCTGCTTGCATCCCAACATTCGTCTGGCGAATGGCTGGAAAGGAGAGTCTGAGTGCTTACTATGAGAACCTTTCATTTTAAAAAACAGTGTAGTGTACAGTACCACCGTTGCTATCGACCGTTGTATCGACCCTCGTATCGTACAGGCTTTCATTTGTTTTGCTTAGAACAGCTCAGTTTTTAGACCTGCCAGTTCCTGCTGCTAATAAGGCGAATACACCGTTTGTTTATTACATATCTTTGTAAGTTTCAGACAGGACCAAGTTCAGAAATGGATATGCACTGAGATTGATGTGTACAGATGAGAGCTGAGTTGTTACCCTTCACTCACAGCTCCATGCTGTGACGGCTTCCGATAGACAGCTTGAGGCTGCTACCTTAGGGCATCCCTGTGGGGAGGGGGGGGGGGAGGGGGGGACGCAGGGATGCAAGGGATGACGAGCACGACCCACGTGTCCCCCGATCGATCCACTGCTGTGGCCACGCCAGGTACTGCCTGCACTGAGGTTGACACCTCACCAGTGGTCGAGTGGGAGATCATTCCAAAGTCTGGCAGGCAGCGAAAAGCTTACCGTGGGGCCTATCGTAGGGCCTCCGAGGTTCGTTTGACGAACAGGTTTCGGGCGTTGTCTGTGGCTTACGAAGTCTCTGAGCCAGATGCAGTCGTCCACCCAGTTCCAGAGGAAGCTTCTCGGCCCGAAAGGTCTGGGCATTCACAGAGGGTGGGTTTGCTGGTAGTTGGGAGCTCCAACGTTAGGCGCGTAATGGGGCCCCTTAGGAACATGGCTGCCTAGGAGGGGAAGGAAGGAAGGAAGCCAGTGTGCACTCCGTGTGCATACCGGGGGGAGTCATTCCAGATGTGGGAAGGGTGTTTCCGAATGCCATGAAGAGTACATGGTGCAAACTGCAGTTGGTAGCCCATGAGTGTGTCGCTTTGGATCGAAGGAGATTCTCTCTAGTTTCCGGCGGCAAGCGGAAATGGTAAAGACTGCCAGTATTGCTTCCGAGATTAAGGCGGAGCTCACCATCTGCAGCATCGTCGACAGAACCGACTGTGATCCTTTGGTGCAGAGCCGAGTGGAGGGCCTGAATCAGAGGCTCAGGCGGTTCTGTGATCGTGTAGGCTGCAGATTCCTTGACTTGCACCAGCGGGTGATGGTTTCCCGGGTTCCGCTTAATAGGTCAGGAGTCCACTACACACAGGAAGCGGCTACACGGGTAGCGGGGGCGTTGTGGAAGGGACTGGGCGGTTTGCCGGCCTATGTAGCCGAGCGGTTCCAGGCGCTTCAGTCTGGAACCGCGCGACTGCTACGGTGGCAGGTTCGAATCCTGCCTCGGGCATGGATATGTGTGATGTCCTTAGGTTAGTTAGGTTTAAGTAATTCTAAGTTCTAGGGGACTGATGACCTCAGATGTTAAGTCCCATAGTGCTCAGAGCCAATTGAACCATTCTGACTGGGCGGTTTTTTTAGGTTATAGGGTCTCAGGAAAGTACATAAAGAGCGTCTGTCTAAAAGGTGGCAGGTGTAACACAGTAAGATAGCTGTAGAAACGGTCGGTATTGTAGTTGTAAAGTGTCATAGCTGTGTTGGGAAAGAACCAGAGCTCCAAGCCCTAATAGAAAGCACTGAAGATCAAATAGTTATAGGTACAGAAAGCTGGCAAAACCGGAAATAAGATCAGCATAAATTCTTTTAAACGATCTAACAGTGTTCAGAAAGGATAGATTAAATACAGTTGGTGGTGGAGTATTTATTGCCGTCAGAAGTAGTTTGCCTTGTAGTGAAATTGAAGTAGATAGTTCCTGCGAAATAGTATGGGTAAAGGTTATACTTGGCAGTGAGACTAAACTATTAATTGTATCGTTTTATCGACCCCGCGACTCAGAAGATATAGTTGCTGAACACTTCAAAGAAAACTTGAGTCTTTCCGGCGGGGTCAGGGATTTTCTCTGCCTCGTGATGGCTGGATGTTGTGTGTTGTCCTTAGGTTAGTTAGGTTTAAGTAGTTCTAAGTTCTAGGGGACTGATGACCATAGATGTTAAGTCCCATAGTGCTTAGAGCCATTTGAACCATTTGAAAACTTGAGTCTCATTTCAAATAGGTACCCCAATTATACAATCATAGTCGGTGGCGACTTCAATCTATCCTCGATATGCTGGAAAAAATACACGTTTAAAGCCCGCGGCAGGCATAAAACGTCATCCGAAATTGTACTGAATGTTTTCTCACACAATTATATTGAACAATTAGTTCATGAGCCTACTCGAAGAGTAAATGGTTGCGAAAGCATACTTGACCGCTTAGCATGAAATAATCCTGGACAAATAGGGAGTATCATGACGAATACAGGGATCAGTGACCACAAGGCAGTTGCTGCTAGGCTGAATACCGTAACACCCACAACCATCAAAAAGAAACACGAAATACATCTAATTAAAAAAAACTGATAAAAATGCTCTTAACGCCTTTTTAAGAGACAATCTCCACTCCTTCCGATCTTATTACGTGAGCATAGAAAAGATGCGGAATGATTTCAAAGAGATAGTATCGACAGCAGTTGAGAGATATATATCACATAAATTAATAAGTAATGGTACTGATCCCCCAAGGTACACAAAACGGGTCAGATCGCTGTTGCAGAAGCAACGAAGAAAGCATGCCAAATTCAAAACAACGCAAAATCCCGAAGATGGGCAAAGTTTTGCAGAAGTTCGAAATATAGCGCGTGCTTCAGTGCGAGTTGCTTTTAATAATTTCCGCAACGAAACTCTGTCTCGGAATCTGGCAGAAAACCCTAAGACATTCTGGTCATATATAAAGTGCACCAGTGGCATGATGCAATCAATACCTTCACCGTGCGATAACAACGGTGAAGTCACTGATGACAGTGCCACCAAAGCAGAGTTATTAAACAGCGTTTTCCGAAACTCATTCATCAAAGAAAACGAAGTAAATATTCCTGAATTCCAATCAAGAACAACTGCGAAGATGAGAAACATAGAAGTAGATATACTCGGTGTATCAAAGCAGCTTAAATCACTTAATAAAGGCAAGGCTTCCGGTGCAGATGGCATACTAGTCAGGTTCCTTTCAGAGTATGCAGATGCAATAGCTCCATATTTAGCAATTATATCCTACAGCTCGCTCACAGAAAGTTCCGTACTTAAAGACTGGAAAGTTGCTCTAGTTACACCAATACCCAAAAAGCGAAATAGAAGTAATCCGATGAATTATAGGCCCATATCACTAACGTCGATTTGCAGTAGGGTTTTAGAACATACACTGTATTCGAACATTATGATGTACTTCGAAGAAAACGATTTACTGACACATAGTCAACACGGATTCAGAAAATATCATTCTTGCGGAACACAACTACCTCTTTATACTCATGATGTAATGAGTGCTATCGACAGGGGATGCCAGATTGACTCCATATTTTTAGATTTTTACAATGCTTTGGACACCGTTCCTCACAAGCATCTTCTAACAAAACTGTGTGCCTGTGGAATTTCACCTCAATTGTGCGACCGGATTCGTGATTTCCTACCATCGAGTAAAACAGAAATTATGTCCGGCGTTCCCGAAGGAAGTGTTATAGGCCCTCTATTGTTCCTAATCAATGTTAACGACATAGGAGACAATATGAGTAGCCCTCTTAGATTATTTTCAGACGATGCTGTCATTTCCCGTCTTGTAAAGTCATCAGATCACCAAAAGATTTAGATAAGATATCTGTGTGGTGTGAAAAGTAGCAACTGACCCTGAATAAAGAAAAGTGTGAAGTTATTCACATGAGTATTAAAAGAAACCCGCTAAATTTCGATTACGCGATAAGTCACACAAATCTGAAGGCTGTAAATTCAACTAAATACTTAGGGATTACACTTACAAACAACCTAAACTGGAACGAACACATAGATAATGTTGTAGGTAGAGCAAACCAGAGATTGCGATTCATTGGCAGAACACTTAGAAGGTGCAACAGATCTACTAAAAAAGACTGCTTACACTACTCTTGTCCGCCCTATTCTGGAGTATTGCTGTGCGGTGTGGGATCCGTATCAGGTGGTACTGACGGATGATATTGAAAAAGTTCAAAGAAGGGTGGCTCGTTTTGTATTATCGCGAAATAGGGGCTATAGTGCCACTGACATGATACGTGAATTGGAGTGGCATTCATTAAAGCAAAGCCGTTTTTCGTTGCAACGGGATCTTCTCATGAAATTTCGATCACCATTTTTCTCCTCCGATTGAGCAAACATTCTGTTGGCACCCATCTACGTACGAATAAATGATTATCACTATAAAAAAATTTAAATGTTCGTTTTTCCCGCGCGCCGTTCGAGAGTGGAAATGCAGAAAAACAGTTTGAAGGTGGTTCATTTAACCTTGTGCCAGGCGCTTAATTGTGAATAGCAGAGTAATCACGTAGATGTAGATATAGATTTAAAATATCGGGCGAAAAACCAGGAACAGGGTGCACACCCACGCCCACGAATGGAACACCATCTTCTAACGGCAGAGGAGCAACGGCGACTGGAGGATCCATGGCGGCCCATCAGAAGGCAGCAGGGAAAGGGGCTCCACTTCCTGCAGATGTCGTTGCTGGCACTGTGGTAACGGCGAAGGCGCTGTGTCCTTGTCCTCCAGCTCTGAATCTGGCGCTGGTGTCGAGAGACCGGAGGGAGGCTTTAGAAACATTACGGGCACCACATCTACAAATGAAAAACCCATAGCAGGATCACGCAGCGCACATAAACGAAGCTGGATTTCATGCCGCCTGTGCAGCCCTGTGGGACACTGTACAACATATAAAGAGCGACCCAAGACTTTGGTGATAACTCGCAGTTCCCAGCGCCTGTGTCTGCCAAAAACTCGGAAGAAGACTAAATAATGCATATTAAACTTATAGCTCTGCGGAGGAAAGGCCTACTGCTGTCGAGCATGCAGCAGATGAAGCAGTATCTTATATCAGAGTCCACGCAAGAGCTCTACTGTTGATTTGACGTTGCGTGGCCAGGAACGGTAGGACGGGAGAAAGAGCACTCGAGCTGGCTCCCGTGTATGGGAAGTGAGTAACATGTCCACGTCTTGTTAGAAAGTTCTGACGAAGCGTTCCCTTCACCACTGAACTGAGAGCGGAACGGTGTGGCAGTCACATGCTTCATGCAGTTGGCGTCACAAAACTGCAGAAATAGTGAACTGGGTCCATTGTTCGAAACCAACTTGCAACGCGGAGTTCAGGTGCAAACCGGTGACAAGTGAAATAATAACAAGTACAGAGGACTTGCAAGATACAACTAATTTATTACTGATCAACAGTTTAACCCAAGGGCACAGTATTTACCATACATTTTCTACAAATGTCTCTTATTCACGAGTCAGAAAAATACATTACACAATACCTTTCTAATTGAATTAGGTGCAAACAAGAACTTCTTATAACTTCTATACTAACTGTAAGCACTTCAATAATAAAAGGTAACATCAGTTTCATTCAGCAAGGGCACTTGAATAATAAAGGTGAAATACGAGGGTTGTTTCTTAAGTAAGGGCAGTTTTTATTTCTTTTTAAAAGATACAAATACTTTTGTAAAAAAAACTTTTATTTTCTGATTCTACACACTGTTACCTATTTTTCTACATAGTTGCCTTGTTTATTTAAGCACTTGTCACACCGTACACCTAAGTTTTTAATTCCCTCTTCAAAGAATTCGGCCGCCTGCTCCGACAGCCAAGAGTTCACGGCCGCTTTCACTTCATCGTCGTCATTGAAGCGCTGCCCGCCAAGATGGTGTTTCAGGTACCGGAAAAGGTGAAAATCGCTAGGAGCAAGGTCGGGCTGTATGGTGCATGGTCCAAAACTTCCCAGCCAAAAGAATCAATCAAATACCGAGTCTTTTGAGAGGTGTGAGGCCTAGCGTTATCGTGCAGGAGCAAAACTCCTTTTGTCAGCATGCCGCGCCTTTTGTTTTGAATTGCTCTGCGGAGCTTCTTTAGAGTTGCACAGTAGGCATCTGAGTTGATTGTCGTTCCTCGTGGCATAAAGTCCACTAGCAAAACACCGCGCCGGTCCCAGAACACAGTTGCCATAATCTTGCGCTTTGACAGCGTCTGTTTGGGTTTGACCTTGACGGGTGAGGTTGTGTGTCGCCATTCCATCGATTGTCGCTTGCTTTCGGGAGTGATATGGGATACCCATGTTTCATCTCCAGTGACAATTTGACTCGACATGTCATCTCCTTCTTCCTAATAACGAATCAAAAAGTCCAATGAAGTGGCAAATCTCTTCCCTTTGTCGTCCTCTGTGAGGAGTCTGGGTACCCACTGAGAACACAGTTTCTTAAAGTTTACGTTTTCAGATACAGTTTTGTACAAAATCGATCTTGAAACTTGTGGAAATTCCAAAGAAAGAGTGGAAATTGTGAATCTTCTGTCCTCACGAATCTTTGTTTCGACTGCAGCCACCAAATCATCAGTGATCACAGAGGGGCAGCCTGAGCGTTCTTCGTCATGGACGTTTTGATGGCCATTTTTAAACTCTCTAACCCATTGACGCATTTTACCTTCACTCATTGCATTCAAGCCATAAACTTCTGTTAACTGACGATGAATTTCTGCAGCTGATAGGCTTCTCGCGGTCAAAAAACGTATCACTGACCGTATCTCACACGCGGCGGGCGATTCAATAATCGTAAACATTATAAAGTAGCACAGCGATGCGTACACGTCAGCTACAGAGCTGCAACTTGCATCAGTGTGAACGGGAAGGATGCCGGCAAGTGGCGCGGTGGCTTGTTGCGGCGTCCGCGAGAACTACGGGACTATACTCGCGAACGGCCCTTACTTAAAAAACAATCCTCGTAAGTTTCTTTTGAACAGGATACCCAAGTCAGATAAATACATTACACAAAACCTTTATGATTGAATTACTTGCAAATAAGACCTTATAACTTCTATACTAACTGAAAGCACTTCAATAATAAAAGGTTCAAATGGCTCTGAGCACTATGGGATTCAACTGCTGTGGTCATTAGTCCCCTAGAACTTAGACCTACTTAAACCTAACTAACCGAAGGACATCACACACATCCATGCCCGAGGCAGGATTCGAACCTGCGACCGCAGCAATCGCACGGTTCCGGACTGCGCGCCTAGAACCGCGAGACCACCGCGGCCGGCCTAATAAAAGGTAAAATCAGTTTCATTTAACAAAGGGCGCTTGGATAATAAAGGTGAAATAAGTTTCCTTTAAATAGGTCACCTGGGCAAGCGCAATGCGAGAATTTACATAATTTCCAATTTCCGCTACCCATCAAGTATTTCTCTTTAACATATATGTAAGTTCAACTCCCGCTGCACGTAAGGTATAATTCAGAACTCTAGTCTCCTTCCTTTACGGTTTTGAAGGTAAATATATAAGCAGTATAGGAAACGGAACAGACGCCTTGGCGTCCCAATGCAGAGGAAACTTAATGCAAGGTCGCGACTCACGGCAATCCGAAGAACTCAGTGGCCGCCGTATCGGTTGTCATTTTCCCCGCGGCCAGAAGAACCTCCCGTTCCCTCTGGTACTGGTCGGTTAAGGCATCGTACTCTGGACATCGATTTAGACATGGACTAGGTGCCCGCTCCAGTGCTGCAATATAAAAGCACAAACAATGTTGACAGCCCCAGAATATAGTAAGATAAAATTCTGCAAAGATAGATCACATAAAGACAAAGGGAAATTAAAAATGGTTAAAAGAATTAACTATAGACCTCAAATTTCAAAATATGTAAAATTGCCCCAGCACAAACAGACTAGTTTTAAAGGGGCAACGATAAGACAAAGCATAATATTATTACACCAGTACGTCGCAGTTCCAATACAATATTGGCACTCATAAGAAAAGGTAGAAGCTAGTGATAACACGGATGGGCCCGAGTGCAAAACTAGAAAGCTTGAATGTCTACTTCTTCAATAGACAGTTCAACTCCACTAGCCAAAATGAATAACACATTGCTCAGCGTCCTGTGTGGAAGACCATGGCCCATTCACACCTCAAGAACTTGCAGTAACAGGCCCGCTTCCACACTCCGAGCCACATACACCGGTCAAATCCAGCTAACTCCACGCAAGCACAAGTTTCACTCTCTCAGCAGCGACACGTACCGGCCGTTCCGAAGCCAAAATCCAGTCTGCCCGCCTGCCCACCAGCACCACCAGCGGCCAACGAGGCAAGAGGGAAACAATCGATCCGGGTGAATCGAACGGAGAAAGCGACTGGCGCCAGCGCCTCCCCACGTATCACAACTCTTAGCCTTTGATGCAAAAGATTGACGTTAGAATATCGACTGTAGTGGAGCGCATCGACGCCTCGAACAGTAACTTGCTGAAGGTGTCTTCCACAATCAACCAATGGAAATTCCAGTAGGCACCTACGAAAACAATATACAGACGATGCCAAGGGGCGCTGGGCTTGTGCCAATAAAAAGTTTTCTATGGCGGAGCATCATGGTGTTCTGCACATACCGAACATTTTTAAGTCAATTGTTCTATTTGGGTGTCTATGCCGACCGATGTGCAATGGCGCCAGGCAAGAAACTTAGTGTTTACCATGACCCATTAGACTTGATGGAGAAGGCGAAGAATTTCCTCCTGGAGTAAACATGACACAACCACATAGGCCTGATCATTGTATGTCTGCAGGAGAATGGCACCGTGCTGGACTGATAAAATGTCCTGAAGTGCAAAATAACGGTATACAACCAGATCACTAATCAGCTTAATCGAATGTGGCCAACTGGTGCAGAGGTAGTATAACAGAATCTTTAGACTTGGATCAGCAACCACTGCCTGTGCAATCCGTTGGTGCTCGATGGGAAAACCATCAAGTGTTTCATTGTCTTGGACATCAATGTGAAAGCAAAGATCTAAGGTGTCAAACGCCGAATCAGAGCTGAATGATAGGCAAGAAAAAGTGTCTGCATTCGAATGCTTACCTTTGGCCTGTACAGTGTTTCATACTGATATTTGGAAAGGAGCAGAGACCAACGCTGTAGCTTTTGCCCTGTGCGCAGAGGAATTGGCTTTGAAGGGCTAAACAATAAGTGAGGAGTTTGTGATCCGCCAGCAAGTAAAATTTTCTGCCTCACAAATGTTGATGGATTTTCCCACCTCATGCACAATAGCACGAGCTTCCTTCTCAATCTGTGAATACTTGAATTGTGATGTTTTGACGAGCTTGAATGGAAAGGAAATTGGCCTATCCAATGAGCCAACTCTGTCCGAGAGAACATCGCGAATCCTATAAAAGAATGTATCAACCGCCAACACGACCAGCTTAGCAAAAAAAAAAAAAAAAAAATAAAAAATAAATGGCCCTGAGCGCTATGGGACTCAACTGCTGTGGTCATCAGTCCCCTAGAACTTAGAACTACTTAAACCTAACTAACCTAAGGACAACACACACATCCATGCCCGAGGCAGGATTTTTTTTTTTTAAACAGGAAGGCAGGCTAAACAAACAATCTTTATTCGTACAATTGTGCTGTCCTAGGAATAAGAAAAGTATCGAGACAGCAAAAACAATTTGGAAACCAAAAATTCAACTTTTTTTTAACAGGAAGGCAGGGTAAACAAACAATCTTTATTCGTACAATTGTGCTGTCCTAGGGATAAGAAAAGTATCGAGACAGCAAAAACAATTTGGAAAAAAATCAACACAAAGGCCGCCGTCTTTTTTTTTCTTGTAACAGCAATAAAGTAAATGACAATCCTAGTCACGGGCGGACACCCCAGCTATCGGGTGGATTGTGAAAAACACTTCCTAAAAAATTGGAAAAGTAAGTCCTGTATTTCGTATGACTCCGTATGAGCTCGTGTTGTTCTTGTAAATACATCCAATAATCCATCACGGACTTAATATCGTACGAAAACAAATATTTCGCCGCATGTCCAGCGATCCAATTGACCGCATTTGTCTTTTGTTTGGGAAAAAAGGTTTTGTCCGGTAGAAAAAGTACATCCGATGTGATTTCTGTGTAGTTAGTGCGCTGAAGGAAGGCCAGTATTCGACGCGTCAGCATCCAGACGTCCCTCGCTGCGCCACACACTAAACCATGTTCTTCCGTTGCTAACAGTCCACAGTTGGTGCAAAGATGAGAATCGACCATATGAATTGTATGTAATCAACTCCTGGTCACAAGTTTACGGTTTATAAGAATATACCACATCGATCTCGCTGCTGTTGACAGTAATGGAGTATGCACTGCACACCAAATGTGGTTCCACGTTCTCGACGGATATTTGAATTCCATTATATTGCGGCCATGGTGATCCGTCAAGCATCTATAGATCTCCCGAGTCGTGGGTATTCTCGTCGAAGGTATTTTCAGACGAACATAACTGTAATCAACAAGAAATGAGGCAATGTGTGCAAGAGAAGGCGAAGTATTGCCCATCGCAATAGGGGGTTCTTACGAAGGCGGAACAAGTACTTCTATCAGAGCTGACGTTATGGTATGCCTTCTTTGTTGCCAATTTCGTATCATCGCTCGCATGTAAAGCGCCAGAGCTTTGTTTCTCACGTTTGTGAGGTTCAGGCCACCGTTCCGGAACTGTAGCGTTAACGTATCATACTTGATCTTAAATAACAACCCAGTACTAACATAGTAACCAAAGGCAGCCATGAGGCGATCTGCAATACCCTTCGGTATTGGTAGGATCTGCGCTAAATGGGGCAGTCGTGACGCTATGTAAACGTTGGTGTATGCCACACGTTGGATCATGTCAAAGGCTCTCAGTGAGTTGTTGCGTATCGTCAGACGAATATTCTGCAGAAGCCGCCGAGAACTCGCCGCCGCTGACCGCCGTAGTGAACGGGTAAATGTAATCCCCAGACATCTCAGCGATTCCACCGTCTGAAACGGTCCCGGTACGTCTTCCAGACCCCGTCCAATGTGCATAATTTTTGATTTCGTCATGTTAACGACACTGCCAGCCACCGTCCCGTAAGAGTTTAGATGTTCAACTGCCTGACGCACTTCATGTCCTGATCTGACAAGGAGGATCATGTCGTCCGCATATGCGCGGCAAACGAAAGAGTTCTCATTAAGCGCTATCCCAGTAAGTGAGCGCCTCATAACACACATCAGCGGCTCAAGCGCTATCGCAAACAGCATCATGGAGAGTGGGCACCCTTGTCGGACTGAGCTGTTAATGAGAATCGAGCCCGCTTCCCGGCCGTTTACAATCACCTTCGATGTAGCCCCTCGTATTAGCCTCATAACGATGGAGATGAAAACAGGTGGAATCGCCATTCGGCTCATGACTGACGCCAAGAAGTCATGGTTTATCCTATCGAACGCACGATCGAAGTCCACAGATATCATCGCTGCTCGCATTTTACACGTTTCCGCAAGGGCGATAACGTCACGGTATTCACTTAACGCCGAGGAGATGTTGCTTCGCACCCCTAGGCAAGCCTGATCAGGGGATATTGTTTTGGATATCGCCAGCTTGAGACGAGACGCTAGTAGTCTTGCAAAGATTTTATAATCGGTGTTTAGCATAGTGAGAGGCCGATATTGATTAACATTGCGACTCCCCGCCATCTTCGGGATGGGAAGAAGAAAGCCCGTCACAAAATCCGACGGTAGGCGCACGTCCGGACGCATCGCCTCATTGTACATCGACACCAACTGTGGCATCATCATGTCCACGAATTCTCGATAAAACTCTAGCGTAATCCCATCTGGCCCTGGTGATTTATGGGCCGCTCCTTTTTTGAGTGCCACCTTTATATCGTCTTCTGTGAGTGGCTCCATAAGCGCTGCCTTATCCGTCTCTGTCAGTGTCGTTTGCAGATGTTGCAGTATCTCTTCCCCCACCAGATGGTCCGTCGGTGTACCGGCATAGAGGTGGTGGAAATGCTCTAAAAATTCATTTGCAATGTCCTGTTGTGTTGTCAGTTGACGGCCATCTAAACCGTGGAGCACTGTTACCAATGCCCGGCGGTAACGTTTATGTTCCCGCGACACATGGTGCATCGAGGTACGTTCCCCAGTGATGGTTTCGAGACATCGTGCCCGTATTGGGATGCCACCCAGTCGTCGTCGCGTGATCGATAGGATTTGTGCCTTGACACGATGAACTTCCGCTTGATGTTCTGGAGACGGCACCTAGAAGGACAGCTCACGAAGCATGGTGTAATAATAATCAAGAGTGTCTCTTTGCCATCTCGTCTTATCCCGACCATACTGTATGAGCGCTCTTCTTATTGCCGGCTTAGTACACTCGAGCCACCATTGAAGCACGGAGGTATATGTTGGTAGACGGCGTTGACATGTGGCCCATACCTCCTCGACTCTCTGACGACATTCGGTGTCTGCCAAAAGTGACGAATTGAGCTTCCATGTCCCGCGGCTTCTCCACACACTTTGCCTAGGGAGTGATATGGTACAAATGTAAGCCAGATCAGTAAATGCCGCAGGCCATCGTTCCGCGTCGATCACCTTATCCTGTAGGCCAACCGAAACATATATTCGATCGAGTCTGCTCGCCGAGTGACTGGTGTAAAAAGTATATCCCTCACGGTTCCTATGAATCACGTCCCAGGTGTCGCTTAACTCCAGATCCCGGCATAGCACATGCAATTCACGAGAGGTATTGTAATGTGGAGTCTGGTCGTTTCGGGCTAAAAAAAATTGAAGTCACCACCTATAATGAAATGATCGAATCTGCCGGTAAATAAGGGCACAATCTCTTCCGAATAATATCTCGCACGCGCCCGTCTGTTGTCGGTGCCGGAAGGGGCATAAACATTGAGAATGCGAATTCCATTAACAGTTATCGCCAGTCCTCGTGCCGAAGGTAGATAAGCCAGGTCGCGAACCGGAATCCCGTCCCGGACCAATATCGCCGTTCCACTGTCGTTGTTCAAGTGCGGCGAGGTGTAGGAGATGTAGCCATGGACTTCCTGGAACTCAGGAATGTAGATTTCCTGCACCATCAGTATATCCACATCCGACGCGTATATCATGTCCGTAAACAACTGCTGTTTCACGAGCGATCTAATGGTATTTATGCCTGGGGTCGAGTAGCTGTCATCTCCACATGATGTTAAAGTTTCACCGTATCGACAGTCCCTTTGTACATCCGCAGAGGGCCGCCCGACGGACGTGTCCTTGCGGTATTAGGTTTCTTGAGATGCAGACGGATGCGAGTCCCCACCAGTAGAATGGTCCGCATCGGTGATTTCATCGTCCTGCTCATACCAGCTGATATCATTGTGGTGCTCCGAATTTTCCTGTGCAGCATTGATGAGTGACAGCTTTTGTTCTATCGCAGCTTTAGACTCCACCGCAGAAGGGGTAGCAGGCCCCTGAGCGGATGCGTCGTCTGAGCAACATGACATCTTTTCACTGTCCGAATTCATATTATGGTCTGCGACATCCGAAGCTTGTGGTTCCAAGTCAGACAGGTCCATAGTATTAGTCTCCTCTGGGCTTCCAAGAAGAGAAGATAGCGTCTCCGCAGAGTTTAGTCGGCGCTTCTTGCGGCGCTTTGGCGAGCGTTGTTTGCGGGCCCTCACCTCGGCCTCTGGTGTCGGTGAATCTTGTATCTCCTGCAGTCTCGCCGTCGCCACAACGCCCTGGGGACGTTCCACTTCAGCTTCCATGCCTGTTGTGATGCTGTCAACCTCTTTTTGCACCACCTGTAATGTCTGGGATTGGAGGTTGGTCGGAGCCATTCCTTCGTCAGTGGGGTCCGAAGGCGCCTCAGTCAACTGCGGCGTCGGTTCGATAGTGCGTTCCGACCTCGGCGTCACCTCCCCGCGAAGCGCCGCCACGTAAGTCATCGGCAGTGACGTTGGTGTAGTCGGATTCTGGAGGTCTCCGCTGGGGAGTTGCACGAGTCTCCTCTGTATACACGCAGATCGAAGATGTCCTTCACCACCAAACCGGGAGCATGTCCGGGGCTGTCCATCATAGATGACAATAGCTCGACAGCCGCCGATGTTGATGTACGATGGCACATGTTTCGTAAGGGCAATTCGCACCTGTCGGACACCATTGAGCACTAGATACGTGCTAAAACTTGCCCAACGTTCGGCCGTGTGACTGATAGCTCTGCCATATGGCTGGAGCGATTCAGTGACCAATAATTCTGGTACCTCAAAAGGCAGCTCGAAGACTCGAATCGTACGCACCCCCAGGCCCGAATGAGCGACTAAAACTTCGCCAATATGACCATCGGAGTGTCGGAACTGGAATCCTCGTTTGGCGGCTTCAATGATCCTAGCGCATGCTGCGTCGTCAATCATCTTTACGTAAAGAGTGCTGCTCACGATTGATAAATGAATTCCAATAATCTCCGTGTAATTAAGTTGCACTTCGTCCCTCAAGAAACGTTCGATTTCGAAAGCCTTCGGTCGTGCATACTCGTTACAGAACGTGAACTGTATCGTGGTTTTTCGAAAATTATGTGCCATGGCGTTCGATTCAAACAGCAACACACGCGAGTGACGACGGTGTAAACACCGCTTCTTCCACGAACGTTCGCAGCCGGGACGTAAACAAGTCCGAGCTGCTCCGCGGCTAAAGGCGGACTGACCGAACCTGCGACCGTAGCATTCGCACGGTTTCGGACTGCGCGCCTAGAACCGCGACACCACCGCGGCCGGCGCAGCTTAGCAGGCTCAAAATGGTCCAAACAGCGATCGTTCAATAAAGCATTCTTCATTTTCTGAAATGCAACTTGACGCTACCTAGTCCACCCAGACAGAACAATCTTTCGCTGAAGATGATGCACTGCAGCTGCAATCTGTGCAGCCGTTGGAATGAATGTAATGTAATAAATTACTTTATCCAACATACCTTCGAATTCACTGGCGTTCCTAGCACCTGGGAGGTGCTAATACTTAATCATAGTCTGATAGAAGGAGTGCTTGGCCTTATTACACTTTAACCCAGCATCTGAGAGCATTTGAATCAATTTCCCGTGATTCAAAATGTGTACCTCAGGAGTACGAACCGACACTACTAATGTAATTCAAACAGTTCGAACAAGAAGAAACTGTAGCAGTCAACTGTGATAGGTAGCGTTGAAAAATTGTAGGTGCAGATATGCTGCCAAAGGGTAACGGTAAAAACTTAAATAATCCCACGTTGGTATTGATCACAAAATACCGTTGGGGCTGTTCATCCGAAGGAAGCTGCAAATAAGCATTGTGAAGATCGATCTTGGAAAACATGTGACCTGCACTAAGCTCGTCCATTAGTTCCTCAGGCTGTGACAAAAGAAATGAGTCAATCACAGTCTGTGGATTTACCGTTGCCTTGAAATCAACACATAAGCGTAATTTGCCTGAAGGCTTCTTTATAGTTACCAAAGAGGATGCCCACTGATTGGCTGCTACAGGGGAAATCACACCATTGTCCTGCGAAGCTATAACAGTTCGAGTGTTATCTGATCTCTGATAGCGTGAGGGATGGGCCGTGCTCAGCAAAACCGTGGCTGCGAATTGATATTCATCAGAATGTGAGCCACATAATTATTAGCTTTGCCTAGGCCCTCTTTGAAAATGTCACAGGATTAACACAAAGTTCAATTACCCTATCCGTAGGCACAGAAGAGAACAATATCTTGAATGTTCGAACCAAACAATCAAATGAATCCATATCAAAAAGCTTTTATCTTTCACGTGAGCACATAACTGGTGAACGTAACTGTTATAGTAACGTTAAGAAATGTGGTAAGTAGGCTTCAAATTCCTAGCACAGGGATGTTATGTCCACCACAAACAGAACGAGTTGCCTGTGACTTCTGTAGCTTGGGCTTGTGTAACAGTTCGTAAGTGCTTCTCTTCAAGAGAGACACTGACGCACCGGTGTCTAAAGGCATGTATATTTTGTGTTTGGCGACCTGCAGAGTGATAAACAATTTATTCGTCTGTGACTTCTTCGCTGTGGCACTTGACTTACACTGATCGCCACTGAGTCACCACAGTGCTCGGAAAAAATTGCATTTAACAAGTTTCTTGTGGTCGCCATTTTCGCACCAGTTGTATATAAACTGCAATAGTTTAAAACAAAAATACATTTTGTGTGATGCAGGTTAAGTTCTTCTATGTTTAACTTGTCCACCCGGACGCGCTTCGCGTTATTTGCAAGGTGTCTTCAGTGGGTGTCCTGATATATTACACAATTTTTTGTTTGTACACACAGGTTATCGTTCGTACATATGGACTATAGATTTAAAACATTTTATTGAAGGTTTTATAATAAAATGGAAAGGTACTTACATGTCAACTTCTTAAGTTTTATGTTTAAACTAATCAGCTTTCTGTCATTTGGCAAACTGGTTGAAAGTTTGTAATTTTCTTTGCAGTCACTGTCCTCGAAATATAATACTGCAACTGCAGTTTTCTGTGTCTAAAGTATCGTTCGGTTCTGTAAATTTTGCCAACATTCTCAGGTTTTACTTTTTTTTGCCTGTATGTGTGTTGGTTAAATTATTTTTTTTTTCATTTCATTTTTCGTTTTTCCTTTATATACCTAGGAGAGAAACCGGATTTTTGCCTATTATGTAACCAATCAGCGTAAATAGTGAGTGGCTAGTCATATTCACTTGGTCATTTAGCCAATTTCTGAGCCTGGCCAGGGGCGGAGCGGTATCGATAGCGCACGATACCACACTGAGGGTTTTTGACAACGCTCACCTGTGTAAAATTTCTTTAAAAAAAGACATGACACTGCTCTTTTTTCCGTGCAGACACATCACTGTTTGCGTTAAATGTGTACTTTCCCATTCCTTATGTACTCTGTGTCGCTATATTGTTTCACCTACAGGTACAGCATATTTCTGGTAATAAATTCAGTATCAGCAGTTTTGACATGTAAAATGGATTGTTAATATACTTGGTTGTACTTTGTTGACTGTAAAAAATAAATTACTATTGTTAAAAGAGTGTCATGATTTTTTTAATACTACCAGACTTAGCTGCAACGCTGAGGTCATCAGTCCCCTAGAACTTAGAACTACTTAAACCTAACTAACCTAAGGACATCACACACATCCATGCCCGAGGCAGGATTCGAACCTGCGGCCGCAGCGACTGTAGCACCTAGAACCGCTCGGTCACTCCGGCAGGCAATTTGAAGCCTCATTGTGCTTGCAAAGTGTGAGAAATCTTACATATAATACCACAAATGATAAATAATGTTATGTATTTTCGAAATATAAGCTCTGAATTGTGTTTGGAGATGTCACATCTCTCACTGTGAGTGTGTTTGGTCGTCTCTAGTGACTGTGTGTGTAAACAATGGATGTCGTTCTGCATTTAAATGATATACATCACAATAAATCATCTTACTCCTTCCGAAAATCGAACACCTTCCTTTACTCACCAAAAATCGTGTTGTGCGTAGGGTGGTACTTTTTTTAGATGTTGGTGTAGCTGATTACATGCTTCTCTTTTAGCGAGCCATACATAATCCAAGATGGGGCTACATTGTAACTGCTCTTTTATATTAATACTAGGCTATAATTGGAGGCCAGGAAAGATTGGTTTGACGGTGAGGCAGTCAAAACAGACCAACCAATCGGAGTGTAGTTTTAGAAAATAGCCCAGATGTATTAACTGGAAATTAAATACCCCGTCTCCCTCCCCATTCCTCCATTCCTCCTCCTATCTGCAGCCAATCACAGTGCAGTACTAGAAACCCATGATAGGAGAAATAGCCCCAATCTGTTAGTGGAAAATTTAAAAAATCACAACCAGTCACTGCGTAGTACTGAAATGAAAGAAATATAACTAACCCATTAGTAGCAGCAACATGCAATTCAAATGTCACTAAGGCATCTCTGAAGTACGAGAGGGATCAACCAAACGAATGTTCTGTGAACACAATGTTCCATCGCATTTCGTCCTCTTCTCATTTCGCTGCATCTACAGCTTCACGTCAATGACTTCCTAAATTGCTTATAGTTCTCCAACTATTATCTACGAAAAGTGCAAAGTGATAAGGCATGTCTATGCAAAATTTTGTTTAAGAATCAAGCACGGGCAAGTCAGTGTTCGTAATATGCACTGATCGTCTGTTGAAAATCGACACTGGCTCAACGAAGTGGATGAAAACAACGTTCTTGCTCTATCACAGTTTGGTGCGAGTATTTCAAGACCAGCGTAGTAGTTCTCAGTTTCATTGATGGGAATCTACGAGGGGCGTTCAATAAGTAATGCAACACAAATCTTTATTCGACAATTTCGGTTGAAAAAATGGGGAATTTGTTATGGGACATCGTGGAATATCCTCGCTTCAGCCCCTATAGTTTCATGATGTTCCAATAGATGGCGGCGCTATACGTAGCCTCCAAAATGGCGTCTGTAGCGGAGATGAGTTCCGAGCAATGAGCTTTCACTGAATTTCTTTTAGAGAAAAACCATAGCGTCGCAGATATTCACTGACGCTTGCAGAATGTCTGCGGTGACCTGCCGGTGGACAAAGACACGGTTATACGTTGGGTGAGGCGTCTGTCACTTCAGCGTGTTCGTCGCCACAAAAATGCAAGCAAACTTCTCCTTCCTCATGACAACGCAAGGTCTGACAAAAATCTACCCACTCGAAAGGAGCTCACAAACTTCATTGGACTGTTCTTCCTCATCCACCCTACGGGCTGGATCTCGCACTTTCCGACTAACATTAACATTCTGTTTGGCCCAACGAAGAGGACCGATGACCAAGCAGTTTGGTCCCTCCCCCCCCCCCCCCCCTTTTAAACCAACCAACCAACGAAGAATGCACTTTGCGGGAAGCAGTACGTGGATGGTGGGGAGGTTATTGATGCAGCAAGACGTTGGCTCTGACGTCGACCAGTAGGGGGATACCATGCGAGCATACAGGCCCTCCCACGAAGATGACGTATGACCGTCGCGTTGAACGGAGAGTATATTGAAAAACTGAGTTTTGTTGCCAAAATAGTGGAGAATAATATGATGTCTACATCGACATCTACATGGATACTCTACAAATCAAATTTAAGTGCCCGGCAGAGGGCTCATCGAACCACCTTCACAATTCTCTATTATTATAATCTCGTATAGCGCGCGGAAAGAGTGTACACCTATATCTTTCCGTACGAGATCTGATTTCCCTTATTTTATCGTGGTGATTGTTCCGCCCTATGTAGGTCGGTGTCAACAAAATATTTTTGCATTCGGAGGAGAAAGTTGGTGATTTGAATTTCGTGAGAAGATTCCGTCGCAATGAAAAGCGCCTTTCTTTTAATGATTTCCAGCCCAACTCCTGTATCACATCTGTGACACCCTCTCCCATATTTCGCGATAATACAAAACGTGCTACCATTCTTTGACCTTTTTCGATGTACTCCGTCAGTCCTATCTGGTAAGGATCCCACACCGCGCAGCAGTATTCTAAAGAGGACGGACAAGCGTAGTGCATGCAGTCTCCTTTGTAGGTCTGTTACATTTTCTAAGTGTCCTGCCAATAAAACGCAGTCTTTGGTTAGCCTTCCCCACAACATTTTCTATGGTTCCTTCCAATTTAAGTTGTTCGTAATTGTAATACCTAGGTATCTGGTTGACTTTACGGCTTTTAGATTAGACTGATTTATCGTGTAGCGGAAGTTTAACGAGTTCCTTTTAGCACTCATGTGGATGACCTCACACTTTTCGTTATTTAGGGTCAACTGCCACTTTTCGCACCACTTAGATATTTTTTCTAAATCGTTTTGCAGTTTGTTTTGATCTTCTGATGACTTTATTAGTCGATAAACGACAGCGTCATCTGCAAACAACCGAAGACGGCTGCTCAGATTGTCTCCCAAATCGTTATGTAGATAAGGAACGGCAAAGGGCCTATAACACTACCTTGGGGAACGCCTGAAAACACTTCTGTTTCACTCGATGACTCTCCGCCAATTACTACGAACTGAGACCTCTGTGACAGGAAATCACAAATCCAGTCACATAACTGAGACGATATTCCATAAGCACGCAATTTCACTACGAGCAGCTTGTGTGGTACCGTGTCAAAAGCCTCGCGGAAATCTAGAAATACGGAATCGATCTGAAATGCCTTGTCAGTACCACTCAGCACTTCATGTGAATAAAGAGCTAGTTGTGTTTTACAGGAACGATGTTTTCTAAACCCGTGTTGACTGTATGTCAATAGACCGTTTTCTTCGAGGTAATTCATATTGTTCGAACACAATGTATGTTCTAAAATCATGCTGCATATCGACGTTACCGATATGGGCCTGTAATTTAGCGGATTACTCCTACTACCTTTCTTGAATATTGGTGTGACCTGTGCAAATTTCCAGTCCTTAGGTACGGATCTTTCGTCGAGCGAATGGTTGTACATGATTGATAAGTATACTAGCGGCCTGAATAAAACCATCCTGCTTTCAGAAAAAAAAGTTTTTCGTTTCTTACAGACAGCCCTTCGTAAATACTCTCAAGTATATCGAGTTCCTGAGATGTGTTCCTGCCGCAGTTATTAGAAGACATCTCACTGGACATAAGGCAATTAGTGTGGTACTCCCATGACGGATGTCCCTCCCAGTCCGCACGTATAATGACAGAACCTCTTAAAAGAACTTTTTCAGAGCATTGGAACGGTCGTTCAGTACACCCAAAATGGTCTACACAGTCATCAAACTTAACACTTCTGTTCTTTTATCTGTGGCGAAAATTGAAACAAGAGGTGTATTAAGAATCACCGACGACTCCAGAGGGCATGAAATGCCTTATAACACGGGCTTGCGTTGCCGTTAATTCCAGAAGACATTCAACGTGCGGTATTGTAACTCTAGAATGACTTTATAACGTGCAGAAATGCTCAATGTCAACATTTTGAGCACTTGGTATGACAGTCTTGAGCACAAACATACACTACTGGCCATTAAAATTGCTACACCAAGAAGAAATGCAGATGATAAACGGGTATTCATTGGACAAATATATTATACTAGAACTGACATGAGATTACATTTTCACGCGATTTGGGTGCATAGATCCTGAGAAATCAGTACCCAGAACAACCACCTCTGGCCGTAATAACGGCCTTGATACGCCTGGGCATTGAGTTAAACAGACTTTGGATGGCGTGTACAGGTACAGCTGCCCATGCAGCTTCAACACGATACCACACTTCACTACGAGCAGTGACTGGCGTATTGAGACGAGCCAGTTGCTAGGCCACAATTGACCAGACTTTTTCAATTGGTGAGAGATCTGGAGAATGTGCTGGCCAGGGCAGCAGTCGAACATTTTCTGTATCCAGAAAGGCGCGTACAGGACCTGCAACATGCTGTCGTGCATTATCCTGCTGAAATATGGGGTTTCGCAGGGATCGAATGAAGGGTAGAGCCACGGGTCGTAAAACATCTGAAATGTAACGTCCATTGTTCAAAGTGCCGTCAATGCGAACAAAAGATGACCGAGACGTGTAACCAATGGCACCCCATACCATCAAGCCGGGTGATACTCCAGCATGGCGATGACGAATACACGCTCCCCATGTGTGTTCACCGCGATGACGCCAAACACGGATGCGACCGTCATGATGCTGTAAACATAACCTGGATTCATCCGAAAAAATGACGTTTTGTCATTCGTGCACCCAGGTTCGTCGTTGAGTACACCATCGTAGGGGCTCCTGTCTGTGATGCAGCGTCAAGGGTAACCACAGCCATGGTCTCCGAGCTGGTAGTCCATGCTGCTGCAAACGTTGTCGAACTGTTCGTGCAGATGGTTGTTGTCTTGCAAACGACCCCATCTGTTGACTCAGGGATCGAGACATGGCTGCACGATCCGTTACTGCCATGCGGATAAGATGCCTGTCATCTTGACTGCTAGTGATACGAGGCCGTTGGGATCCAGTACGGCGTTCTGTATTACCCTCCTGAACCCACCGATTCCATATTCTTGACCAACGTGAGCGGCAATGTCGCTTATATCTTCTTTTCTCTCTACATATAAATTAAAGTGCAAGTTAATGTCAGGATCTGCTGTAGACATTATGTTCCGTTTCTGACAAATAGATAAACTGATTGACGAGGAAGGTTTTTGTGTTTAATTTACAAATATTTTGTTACAGATTGACTGATTTATGAATAATTAAAGCTGAGTTGTGAAAACGATGCCATTCAACGCCTAGTGAATAGCCATCATAATTCTAGTAAGCAGCAATGCGTAGAGGCACTAGATTCGCATATGGTGTCGTGGTCTAGCAGCGCAGGATGCCGCACCGACCCACGCGCAAGGAACTCGAGCAACAACAGGCAGAGGACAACTCGACGCCACACGTTCAGCGGGAAGTCGCCGAAACAAAAAGAGTAGAACTACAAGAACGAACTCTCGATAAGCAAAACAAGGAAAACAGTCCTCGTTTAAAAACAAATCCAAAGAAAACACGACGAAAGACTTAGCGACATGAAACAACTAGGAAAGAAAAGGGGAAAAGCAAGCATACTGCTTCTAGAGAAAAATACGTCTGCGACGTGGACACAAGAAGCGACTCAAGAGCAGGATGACTCCGATATCGGTCGAGACCCTCAGACTTCTCCATCTGCCTAGATATTCATGACTAGCGGTCGGCGTACCAACAGAACACAGCCAAATGCCAATTCAGTACGGAACAAAAACAAAAACTCCAAAGACATCAGCATTGCTACTCGCCGAAAAGAATCCCGGGCTGAATCTCAAATAGAGATGCAATGAGACTGCGAGCTTTTAGTCAGCATTGAAACCAGTACTGTGACGTGGATTCTCAGAAACTATGTATACCCAGTGTAATGTACTGACGTTGTGATATCAATTGACGTGGTGTGTACTGTATATGTTTGTGAAACAAGAACTCTAGATCTTCAAGGATTGTAATGTCACAGGTTTTTTTTCCAATAAAGTTCGTTTTCAGCAAAAAAAAGAAAGAAAGAAAGCGGTAAAGCGTGTGGCTGGAAGCAAAAGGTGGCATCATATAAAAATAATAAAAAAGACGGCACAACTTCTGGCTAGAGTTCGAAAGATTGAATCCCTGCGGGGTAACTTTTTATCACTCTGCCCTTTAACCTAGCATCACCTCTCAATGATGTGGAGATTCGCCAGACACGAAACATGGCTCGCATTTCACGTTACACTGTAGCTCCCCATTTCGCGATTGGATATCCTGTTAAGGACATGCAAATGGCGTAAGTCATGTCCAGTTTATTGCAGTCGTTTCAGATCAACCGCCAAGCGAAAATAAAACCATGTGGATCCTATTCCTGTGGTTTTTTATTCTTTATGCATAAATTAAACACGGCATAGGACTGAACTTTGCTTCGTTTATATAAAGAAAGTTTTATAGGAGGAGCCTGTGACTGAACTTGCAGGTTTCTGCTCTCCTACCGTGAAACACAGATACTAACTCTGTTTACTGCGTGGTGGAGGTAAGTTATGATTCGTTTGGACACTTTCAAATTATACAGAAAACTGGTAAAAGAATCCCCACAAGCGAGCAAGACACTTAGGCATTTTGGAAATCATAAAGACGTGGCCGTGATCTTCTTGAATGGAATTCAGAAATTTCTTGCTGATAATTACACATGATTTCGAAATACGTCTACAGATGGTGGGGGATGTATATAAAAATATGAAGACAGTTTCAGACTGTCAATTTGTGCTTCTCTCAGATTACTAGTCGCAATTGGCAATCTTAAAACACTGCAGATTCTTCGAATAGTGGGCATTGAGTTACTCAACTTGGACGTGTTGTCATAAACATGACCAGTAACGGAAAGATAAGCACCACATTACGTGAGACTTACAATCTGAAATAATCCAATATTTGTTCCCAAAAATTTCCGTGCAATCGTTTGAGAACAACTGCGTAGCGAAAAAAACATTCTAATCCAAAATATATGCTGTTTCATTTTTTTATGCTTTAAGTAAACCGTTTTCCGAAAAGTACTGCAGCAACTTTGCCTCGTTTACAAATCATACTTTCTTTCGGCAGCGCTGTAGATGACTTAGTTTTCGGCTTTCTGTTTTCCTTGAATCAAACCTAGATGTGGACGCGATTCTTTGCGTGGCACAGCGAAGATGTCTGCCATACAGAGTTCACGATAAAGAATTGCGGGAATGAGTCTCAACAATGTATCATACGGTGTACTAAGCTTCCAAGAGGAGTGCTGTAATACAACCTAAACATATACACTAGACAGCAAAAAAAAAAGGCCATTGCAGACAAAACGGTAGATAAATCCTACGAGTTGGAAGAAACAGCATAAAAACCAAGCTAGTGTGTGACGTCAGAGAGACGAAGCGGGTCACTGATTCAGTAAATGCGAGGTATCCGACGCCAAAGCCCCATGTGCTAAGAATTGCTTACTTTACGACACAGATTATGAACCTGACTGAATGTTCGAATTACAGCAACAACACCTGGATTCCAATAAATGTGTAGCATAGATGCTGTAAAACGTATGAGAATGTGCTTAGAAGGACTCACTATTTACCATTCATGCTAAGTAAGAATGGAAGACCAATTTCATCGACAAGTTTTTACTTTCTAAAGCCGCTCATTTCCGCTTTTGCAACTTGGAATTGTACCTTCGCACGTTTTGGAACGAAGATTAAAGGTACAAAATTACCTTCTGCAAGCGTATGGAGTCATGTGTTCAAATAAACAGCTCTCACAGCTGTTACTTGTGGAATAATGGACAGAAGAACGGAATAGTAACCTTCAGGTATGTAGTTCAAACCTACATGATTTCATTTTTTATCGTTTGTATGAAACCACTAGAATGAAGAAAACGGCGATATTTAGAGCAATGTTCACCAAAGTTATGAAATCGAGTTTGAGATAAATGAAATAGCTGCTCTTACTGCATATCGGCTTTGTTATAATTCATATAATTTTCTTCAAGTAGCTAAGATTGCGAAAGATGTGATGTCTTACGGCAGAGAAACTATCCAACCACAAAACAACACATCGAGAACTATTCTTAAAAGATAGAACGCAACATTAAACCATTACCAATTTTGAGTAAGAAATATTATGAATTAGTACAGATACACCTAATACTTAATATCTCTAACTGTTTAAAGCAATTTCCCAATAAATTAACGACAGAATACTTCGATCATGAGCGAACGTGCAAGGATGTAACGAGTCCTTTTGTGCCTACATACATCTACATCTACATCTACATTTATACTCCGCAAGCCACCCAACGGTGTGTGGCGGAGGGCACTTTACCTGCCACTGTCATTACCTCCCTTTTCTGTTCCAGTCGCGTATGGTTCGCGGGAAGAACGACTGTCTGAAAGCCTCTGTGCGCGCTCGAATCTCTCTAATTTTACATTCGTGATCTCCTCGGGAAGTATAAGTAGGGGGAAGCAATATATGCGATACCTCATCCAGAAACGCACCCTCTCGAAACCTGGCGAGTAAGCTACACCGCGATGCAGAGCGCCTCTCTTGCAGTGTGTGCCACTTGAGTTTGCTAGACATCTCCGTAACGCTATCATGGTTACCAAATAACACTGTGACGAAACGCGCCGCTCTTCTCTGGATCTTCTCTATCTCCTCCGTCAACCCGATCTGGTACGGATCCCACACTGATGAGCAATACTCAAGTATAGGTAGAACGAGTGTTTTGTAAGCCACCTCCTTTGTTGATGGACTACATTTTCTAAGGACTCTCCAATGAATCTCAACCTGGTACCCGCCTTACCAACAATTAATTTTATATGATCATTCCACTTCAAATCGTTCCGCACGCATACTCCCAGATATTTTACAGAAGTAACTGCTACCAGTGTTTGTTCCGCTATCATATAATCATACAATAAAGTATCCTTCTTTCTGTGTATTCGCAATACATTACAATTGTCTATGTTAAGGGTCAGTTGCCACTCCCTGCACCAAGTGCCTATCCGCTGCTGATCTTCCTGCATTTCGCTACAATTTTCTAATGCTGCAACTTCTCTGTATACTACAGCATCATCCGCGAAAAGTCGCATGGAACTTCCCACATTGTCTACTAGGTCATTTATATATATTGTGAAAAGCAATGGTCTCATAACACTCCCCTGTGGCACGCCAGAGGTTACCTTAACGTCTGTAGACGTCTCTCCATTGATAACAACATGCTGTGTTCTGTTTGCTAAAAACTCTTCAATCCAGCCACACAGCTGGTCTGATATTCCGTAGGCTCTTACTTTGTTTATCAGGTGACAGTGCGGAACTGTATCGAACGCCTTCCGGAAGTCAAGGAAAATAGCGTTTACCTCTTGAATGGGCAGTATTATCAAATTAGTCTCACAACGCTACTGGATCACCTAATTGTCAGAAAGTATTAACTGTGATCTATTAAGACTGAAAGAAAGTATGCCCACAATCAAAATCTTTCAGGGAAGTTTGAACTCAGACGTTCGCATCTCGAGTAGTGACAGAAGTGCAATTAATGGGTTTTAAGCTCGGTATAGTCCGTCGAAGACAGACCAAACATCGAGGTAAAGAATGAAAACAGTCAAAGTTGTGATTTAAAAAAAATGGCTGTGAGCACTATGGGACTTAACATCTATGGTCATCAATCCCCTAGAACTTAGAACTACTTAAACCTAACTAACCTAAGGACATCACACAACACCCAGCCACCACGAGGCAGAGAAAATCCCTGACCCGGCGGGAATCGAACCCGGGAACCCGGGCGTGGGAATCGAGAACGCTACCGCACGACCACGAGATGCGGGCAGTTTTGGTTCACTGTTTCTTCTAGTCGCTGGCCTAGTTAAGGAAAAAGTACGGTATATACCAACAAATCTCAACCGTCACATGTGCCGAACCATTATTTCACTTTTCATTACCATGCTTATATACAAACCAGAACAATGTCGAGGCTGTGAATCGTAGTCCCACAAACTTTTCTATGGCAAAAAAGTCTCCCATTTCTCCACAGGGTTTACAATATTATTCAGGTTATCGTCGTACACGATTTATGGCTTGAAGGCGAATTCTGGGACACTGTATATCGTGTGGAGGGGTGTGTGATGATGTACAAACAAATTGACAGTAGACCAACAGTCCCAAAAAGGAACAACGAGAAGACTGTGGGGAGGTGAGCTGCAATCTTGTGATGAACCATCATGGCAACAATAGTACGGGACACAGGGCAGTGGAAGAAGTCGTGGGAGGCCTTTGAACAATAGCGGAACTCTAACTGCTGCTAACAACATAGATAAAGAAACGAATATATCACTAGATGTCGTTACTCATGTCCTGAGCCGGCCGAAGTGGCCAAGCGGTTCTAGGCGCTTTAGTCTGGAACCACGCTACCACTACAGTCGCAGGTTCGAATCCTGCCTCGGGCATGGATGTGTGTGATGTCCTTAGGTTAGTTAGGTTTAAGTAGTTCTAAGTTCCAGGGGCCTGATGACCTCAGATGTTAAGTCCCACAGTGCTCAAAGCCATTTGAACCATTTTTTCATGTCCTGATCTCAACCCGAACCGTTGACTTCTGCTTGACTACCAATATGCTCGTGGTGCTGATTGTGGATGAATGAGTAACTGAGAGATCGGCAAAGGTAAACACCTTCATTCAGACATAGCATATTGATCCGATGTTGATCCATCTGTCTTGTTAGGCTAATGATGTCGAAGGCGTTTAAAGAGATTTTCTTCGACCACACGGCCTGTCCTCCAGTGTAAGCCTAGCTAAAGCAGCACAGGATTCAGCAAAAAATCGGCAGTATGCAGCTGTATTGACTTACTATCCAGGGTGTCACATATCTGCCACATTCATGAGTTTTTAGGTATTCTGCATTCACACGACAACTATCAATCGACAGGAACATGCATTATTAAAACTGTACAAATTCACATCAACGATGACAATGGGAATGGAAGTTGCCTGTGTACTGGGAACTGTAGATTAAATGTCAAACCGTGTGATGGATGGAACCCCGGAATGTCTAAAGTCTATCTCTATGCTCGATCTCTAGAACCAATAAATGCTTGGTATTCAGGACAAAACAACAACAGCCCGACTTACATTACATATCTGTTTGCTGTACATATTTATAGTACCCCTGATTCTTCTTCCTATTGCGTAAGAATTCGATATTGGACACATGCGTGTTGCAATGGTTCAGTTCAAATGGTTCTGAGCACTATGGGACTTAACTTCTGAGGTCATCAGTCCCCTTGAACTTAGAACTACTTAAACCAAACTAACCTAAGGACATCACACACATCCATGCCCTAGGCAGGATTCGACCCTGCAACCGTAGCGGTCGCGCGGTTCCAGACTGTAGCGCCTAGAACCGCTTGGCCACCCCGGCCGGCTGTGATTCAGTCTTGGAGCAAATTCGAACCAACGACCTCTGTATTTCCGCCTTAGTTACATCTCCAACAGGAGGTCGGCCAGACAGACATTTTCCCTTCAGTTTTAAAGAAGTCAGATTCGGACAAATGCCTGCTACAGCCGCTAACTACTGGCATTTAACAAATTTACAGTATAGTTATCAATTACTCGTTCATATTGAAGCAAGTTTGTTAAAAACAACTTCAAAAATTTTTATTGAGTGCTAAACACAGGCACGCATAGACGAACATTAATGTCATAGGTGGGATTCGAATCAACGACACCTGAAAAAGCGTCTCTGTTTTGGCCTACGCGGTCTCCACAGACTAGAGTCACACAGGTTTATTGCCAGACGTAAAGCGACAAGTCTGTCTGTCACCACTGCCGCTCCAGTTGACGGCAACATGTCTACTTTCTCCTCAGGCGTCAGCGTGAGAGCGGAAAGCAGAAGTCACATCGCAGGCAGTCGGTTGCAGTGACTCACTGGGACCGCTTACTTCTAGACAGAGTTGTCCCTCTGATTAAAGAACGCAAGTTTTCGATCAGAGATGCTGGCAGGAGGTATAGCTTGCCGCCCTCTACCGCAAAGAGAGGGCGGAAGGATTGTGTTTAAAGAGGCGCTGCCAAGAGAATTCCTGGCTCAATCAGGAAGAGACAGGGAACACAGCAGGAGGACACAGAGTCTGTTCACAAGATCTGACAGCTTTCCACCCTAAACGTGAAGTATTTGAGGCGAGAGACCCACTTCCCCAGTCACAGTGACATAGTCCACCGACGGTTGGGGGGAGCTGGACTGCACGCACGAAGACCCATTGTAAAACAGGAACTAGGCGAGGAAAATTTGTTATATTGGCTGGCATACACAGAGCTCCACCTGAATATGTCGTAGGAAAACGTAATTTTCACAGATGAGAAAATGTTTTCCACAAGCAACGACGGCCTAAGAATAGTTTACCAGCCGCGAAGAATGTGTAACGACGACAAGAAGTTATCGGTTTCCTGCTCGGGTTGGATTTCTGTGAGAGGAGGAGGAATTCTTTATAGAATTTAGGGAACCCTTAATAGCAGGCAATACGCCCACATATTGACGAATGTGATGTTGCCTTCAATGTGAATGCTATATAGTGCAAGAGAATTCACACTACAGAAAGGGCATTCACCTGTGCCTAAGTCCGCCCAATATGGGCATTAGCGTCATGGACTGGCAGCCACGGGCTGCTGATATAAACCCAATGGGAAATATATGGGCGGAGGTAGCACGAACACTGTCAGAGAACTGGCCACGAAACCTACCAGTTACAGCTGACGCGCTTTGGAACTGCGTTGTTGAAGCGGAGGAGGAAGTGGCTTCTTCTGGCAATTACTTAGCTAAGTCGCAATTGTGGTGTCAAGTGATTAGTGTACGCTGAGTATGTTTTAACTGTGTGGTATTTTATTTGTGACATACTGGTGTTCCCTACCACTTTTTATTACAATTTGACGCAACATCACTATGTGACAGTCAGTGTTGCAAAAAATCATGTACATCTAATAATGTTACAAGATCCGACAATGACAGTGTAGATCTATTGGAAACGGTAATAGTAATAAAAAGAATTACTAGTGATCTTGGCAAACTTGATTCTTCAACAATAGTATATCTTTCACTTTCAAGTTCAGGCTACGTTATTATTTTACTGCATGTATGACGCCATTTTGTAATATTACGCTCCGATTGGTTGGAAAGAGGAGAGGGTGGGATGTAAAGCACACAATTTATCTGTGTCTGAAATAATGTAATTTGACACCATTCTCACATTTCATTCTGATTCTAAGCACTGACTGGTTGGTTTTTTTTTTTAATTTTCCACTAACATAACTGGGCTATTTCCCCGTCTTGGATTTTTGATACCGCACTGTGATTGGCTGGAGACAAGGAGAGGAGGGGGACAAGGTTTTTAATTTTCCAGTACTGCAGATGCACTGTTTCCACCATCCTAAGATTTTTTTCACACTGTGCTACGATTGGCTGGAGATAATGATAACTACTTTGTGTGAGGAAATAGGGTTGGAGCGTTTTTTTAAACTTTCTCCTAACACAATTGGACTATTTCCGCTATCTTGAGTTTTTCATTGAGTCTTTCATATCTAAAACTACACTATGATTGGGATGACTTCCCACTGATAAAGATGTCACTTATGATGTCAGCAGTTGTAGGTCATCGATGACGTCTGTGATGACGTCACTAATGACGTCACTCATGCTATAGGATGTTAGTGATATGGATTTGTAACAGAATCGCCATAGTAATCCTACTTTAACATTCGATCTAGTCCTACATATGTCTGTCGGGAAGAGATATGGGGATCTTGCAGGACATTTTTTTATTTTTTTATTTTTTATTTATTTATTTATTTATTTATTTACGCTGGCAAGATTAGGGCCATCAGGCCCTCTCTTACATCTAACCAGGGATTCTACTTATTTTATAGTCCTATGTTTTATTAGGCATGTTAAACTACATCTAATACAAAAAGTGAGATAAACAATTAGAAAGGTACACCTCGAAAAATACATTATTGAAGAGAAATATTTTAGATAGGAGTGCTGGCAGCAGGGAGTATGAGGGAGACTCATGGTGAAGGGAGGAGAAGAATAGAGAGACATGATGAAACATAATTAAGGAAAATATAAAGGAAAAGAAGACTGCGTGGCTAATGGAGATAGATGAAGTGGAAGGCATCTCAGGAGCAAGATAAAAGACGCTAGCTTTGCTATTTGACAGATGAGAGGATTGGCCTTGCACATTAATTTTGTGGAGAATTTTATGCGGATGATAGTAGGAAGTGCTTCAACTTCTTCTTAAAAGCAACAGGAGATTGAATATTCCTCAAGGTAAGGGGCAGTTTGTTCCAGAGGCGGACAGCGGCAACTGAGAAGGAGTTTGCAAAAGTTTTTGTTTTGTGAGTGGGCACAGTTAGGATACCAGATAAGAGTGACCTCGTGTTTCGATTATGATGGCATGACAGGTTTTTAATCTCTGAAGCTAGGTACTGGGGTGCTTGCGCGACGAGGAGTCGGTGAAGTAGACATAGAGTGTGGTAGTCACGCAGTTTATCCGGCCGCAGCCACCCTAGCTCGGAGTATGAAGCACTAACATGATCATATCGGCGAATGTTGCAGGTGTAACGCACACAGGCATTCATGGTTAGCTGTAGCCGTCTTTTGTTTTCACTACTCATGCCTTGTTGAATCACATCACAATAGTGGAGGTTCGGTAGAACGAGTGCTTGCACGAGCTGGCGTTTCAAGTCCTGTGGGAATATGTTCCGAAACTTTTTGAGAGCATAGAGACAAGCAGACGTCTTTCGGCACACTGCGACTGTATTCTCCGCCCAGTTGAGATGCTCGTCCAAAGTTACACCCAAGTTCTTCACTGTTTTCTGATATGGTATTGGAGTACCTTCGAGCAGAATAGGAGGTAGCCGTTCGCGGATATCTGAACTTATTAATTTCTGATGGGCTATTAAAATTACTTGCGTCTTTTTTGCATTTAATTTAAGCCCCAGGTTTTTCGCCCATGTCACTACTGAAGACAGATCATCATTCATCAAAGCGAGTGCAGTGTTTACGTCTTCAGGTCTGACGCTTAGGTAGAGCTGGAGGTCGTCGGCATAGAAATGATGTTTACAGGAGGACAAAACCGACGAAATATCGTTGACATATAAAGAAAACAAAAGTGGTCCTAAGACTGATCCTTGTGGCACTCCCGAAGAAACATGTTTCCAGGAAGATTTTTCATTTGCGCAGACAACACATTGCTGTCTGTCTTTTAAGTAGCTTTCAAACCATCTCATTGCACTATCAGAGAAATTAAGCTGTTGCATTTTTCTGAGTAATATGTCAAAGTTAACAGTGTCAAAAGCTTTGCTGAAGTCCAGTAGCGTCAATATTGTTGCCTTTCGATTGTCGATGGCATATTTCAGGTCATCAGTTACTTTAATTAGAGCAGTGTTTGTGCTGTGATGTTTACGGAAACCGGATTGAAATTTGTCATATGGACTGAATTCATGCAAGTGTTCAGTGATTTGGTCATGAACAATATATTCAAGTGCTTTGGAAACAGCAGGCAGTATGCTAATTGGTCGGTAATCACTAGGCAGTTGCGGGTTTTCGATCTTAGGGATGGGTCGAATTATGCTTCTTTTCCATTCAGTGGGGTATATTCCGTTCACGAGGGAAAAATTAAATATGTCAGTTAAGACAGGTACTAAGATATCGGCAACATTCTTAATCATGGTTATACCGATACTGTCGTTGCCTATTGCATCAGAAGAGATTCTCATTATTGCTTTTCTTGCCGTATTTGTTGTTACATGTTTTAGATGGAAGGTATCGTTGTTAGTCATCCTGTTTGGGGATTCTTGTGGACGGTAATTATCAGCCGTGCTGGTATTCAGAGGTGCAGAGAAGAATTCATTTAATTCGTCAGCTGACACGTGAAAAGTAGTTTCCGATTTTGCCTTTCCGACCCCCGAGCTACGGAGATTCTTCCATAGAGTCGTGGGTGTCAGATCGCTGCATACAAGGGAGCGAGCGTGCCTGATTTTGGCATTGCAAATGCATTGTTTCACTCTGTTCCGTAGCTTTCTATATTCTTCGAAACGCTCGGGTTTCGGATGTGCCTTGAAACGCCTGTGGGCAGCATCCCTATTAGTCATCATTTGACGTAATTCAGCTGTCAGCCATGGAGCAGGAGATTTTCTTACACGGACTGTGCGCACAGGTGCATGTTTGTCATAGAGGGCAGTGAGTTTATCACCAAGTTCATTAATGTTGCCGTCGATTGTAGGTTCTCTGATTATTTGATGCCATGAGATTTCTGAGCAATCGGCTGTTAGAGCGTCAAGGTCAATACGTTTCATGTTCTTACAAGTTATGTAACGAGATTTGATCCTTGGGGGCTGCACACAGTAGGCCAGGAATATTACATCATGTGCTGAGAGGCCAGGGGCCGATGATTGACCAACATCTCTTACTTTGTCAGTCTGTTTCGTTGCGATCACGTCTATAAGAGTATGACTGTGCGCCATATGGTGTGTAGGTTGTAATGGAAGAATGTTCATGCTATTGCAACTAAACAATCTTCTTAGGTTTATTGCGGAGGGAGTGTCTCTTAGCAGGTCTATGTTCAAGTCACCCATTACGATGACATGTTCGTATTGACACTGAAGTGAACGTAATTCCGACTGGAAGGAACTCATTGAGCTTATTTTTGGCGGCTTGTACACGACGCCAGTCAAGAATTTCCGACTTTGTATATTTATTTCAATGAACATGAATTCAGCCTCTTTTTCTTCAGCAGGATTTGACGTACATAAGAATTTCGCTTTGAGATCTGTTCGTATATATGCGTCGACCCCGCCACCTCGCTTTTTTGATCTGTCTGCCCTAAGAAATTTGTACCCTGGGAGATGAATAGATGCAGAGGATATGTGTGGTTTCAACCACGTTTCAGATAAGAGGATTACGTGGTAGTTTAGTTGGTTGAAGAGGAGGCTAAGTTCTTCGTAATGCACAGGTAAAGACTGAATGTTGCAGTGAGCTGCTAAAAGCTCGGACGCGTTCCGCTGAGCAGCATGGAGTAGGGTGGCAGACTGGTTTGTCCCTTTGTTAGGCACTACCTGCCGCGAGGGGCACTGGCCGGTGTTTCCGCCAAGTGACATAATACAGGGGTGTCCGAGATTTTGCGCGCCCTGTTTGTGACTCCGCGAGTGCCGAAATAAAGGAGACTGCAAGAGATTTCCTGAGGTTGCGGGAGTATAAAAAACGGATTAGTGGTATTCGGTGCAGGGAGAATATGACCAAAATGGTGACGGCTGTGTGTCACTGAGTATCCTATGTCGTAAGAGGAGAAATGTAATTAGAGTATTTGAAACAGCTTAGGGTGGAAATAAAGGAAAGGGGAGTGATTTAAGAGGCCGATGCTGCCAGGAGAGAGAAGTAAGCTTAATATTTAATAGATTATCGTAGGAAGCTAGAATTAAATTGAAATTTACTAGGGTGATACTGGTAGTGATTATCGTAGGAAGCTACAATTAGATTTAAATTTGCTAAAGTGATACTGATAGTGATTTTTGTTATGAACAATTTAAACCGAAGAGATGGTTGACTAATGAACTAAAGGAGAGACTAATAATTGCAATAGAACTATTACAGAATGGAAGAGAATAAACTGAGAAAATGAAAAAAGTATTAGCAGTAACTAAAACTAAGCAATGGCTACAGCTAAAGACACAAAAAAATTGTAAAAAGTTAATACAGTTACAAAAACAATTAGTTGAAGGTACAAAAAATTAAAAAGTTAATACAGTTACAAGACTATATCTGAGTATAGGACTGTTAAAATTTGCAAATGGTGTTAAGTTTGACTTTTGGCTCGAGTAGGTTCACTTAATACTATTTAGTTCTGTCATGTTTGTGACTGTCTTCTTTCCAGCTGCAGTCTTAATGACTACTCTGCCATCCTGAGTCCACACATTCTGAAGACCGAAATAGGATATGGCACTGTTTAAAATCTTAAGCCGCTCGTGTGTCATATCTTTCCTTATTGTAAGCCCTGTCCTTGCTAACTTCTTCTTCTGGGTAAAGATCTTAGCCCTTTTTCGGTACGACACAAATTTAATTATTATTGGACGAGGTTTGGTAGCACCTGGTAGTTTTCGTCCCACCCGGTGGCTCCTGTCAATGTCTGCCTTGGTCACTTCAACGCCTAATTTTTCACGCGCAACCTGTATAAGCAGGTTGTCCGTGTCTTCTTCTTTATTTTCTGCTACTCCAAACAGTCGTAGACTATTTCGCCTTTGGTACTGTTCTAGCTCGTCTGTGGTGGCAGATAGTTTCACTTCCAACTCTCGTGCCTTTTTCTCGTATTCAGACACAGACTTTTTTAGTGCTGTAATTTCGGCAGTGTTGGCCTCAACAGTTTCACCCATTTTGGCCAATACTGCTGCCGTTACAGTATCTGATATGGTGCCTGCTATCAGATCGAGACTGTTTTTATCGCGAAGCGCAGCGTTTACCTCAGAGCGGACCAGCTCCGCTATACCGGGAGCCGCGGCCGCACCTTCCACCAGGAGCAGGCCCGCCGCACCTGCTACTTCCCCGCTGCTGGACGCGCTCCTGTTGACTCTTCTGTTTACCATTTTCTCGCAGATATTGGCGGAGCACAGAAAAAAATACCACTACTGCACAGAACACTGTTGTTTACACGATTTCCACTTGTACTAGACAACACCACCTGCGAGAACACCTTCGAATTCGACTAAATTTCGCGAGCCGAACTTAACACGTGTTACACTGCAGCCGCCATGACACATGGGAGTGTCTCAGTATCACAGAGAATGTTTACAGAGATAACTGAAAAATGGCACCACGGCACCGGTACTGTCACATGAGAGGTAGCCCATGACGATGCAAGATGTCCATGGAGTACCGTTAGCCATCAGAGTGCCATCTGTCACTACCGCCTGTGACCTGAGATCATATCCGATCGCTCCCCACACCGTAACAGCAGGAGTAACACTGCAGTGCCTCTTCAAAGCATTGGAAGAATGTGGCCTCTCCCCAGCTACCAAGTGGGGTAGCGCAGTGGTTATCGCACTGGACTCGCATTCGAAATGATGACTGTTCAAACCCGCGTCCTGTAATCCTGATACAGGTTTTCCGTGATTTCCCTAAATCGCTTCAGGAAAATGCCGGGATGATTTCTTTGAATGGGCACAACCGATTTCCTTTCCCATTCTTCCCTAATCCGAGGTTGTGCTCCCTCTCTGATGACCTCGTTGTCGACAAGATGTTAAACACTTATCTCCTCCTCCTCATCTACCCAGCTCGCCGCCATACTCGCCATTGATGTTGATCTGGAGTAGTGCCGAAAGCAGTCCAAGGGTCTCAGTACTGCATAATTCCAAACGTAGCCGTTAGTCTTGCAGTGTTAACAGCAGCCTACGCGTGGGATGTTGATTTCTTAGTCTGGCTGCTGCTAGTCTCTAACCAATGGTGCGGGATGGCACAGAATGTTGTAGGGAGTCCATTACCTGTTCTCGGATAAGTTATCAAGGGTATTTCTGAAACGCTTTTGCTTGGTGAACAATACGGCTGTCCTCCCTTGTGATGGTCTGGGCTGGTGGACTGGAACCTTGGCGGCGAGTATGACTGCCCTCGCATTCCCATACTGGGTTATTTTTTCGTCCGTGTACAAACTCTAGGGATTGATCGATAACAGGACGCGGAACAGAGAAGGTCTAATGAACTTATTTCCAGAAACGCATAATTTCCTTGCTAGATGGTTCAAATGGCTCTGAGCACTATGACACTAGCATAATTCCATGTCAGAAACTTGCTGATAATTACCCAATTAGTAGAAATGGTTCAAATGACTCTGAGCACTATGGGACTTAACTTCTGAGGTCATCAGTCCCCTAGACTTAGAGCTACTTAAACCTAACTAACCTAAGGACATCATACACATCCATGCCTAAGGCAGGATTCGAATCTGCGACCGTAGCAGCAGCGCGGTTCCGGGCTGAAGCTCGGTCACAACGACCGGCTCCATGCTAGAGACCAATTATTCAGTCATACTTTGTTAGAGAGACTGCGGTCTAACACGCGCTGTACCATGCAGCCACAGATATAGCATGTACTCAAAATGGTTTTCCATGTGCCTCAACGCATGCGTGTACGCGCCCTAGCATGTTCTGCTCACACGTTAACATCGGCCAGGCTGCATCCGAACAGTGTCAAAGGCATGCATGGTTTCCTCCTAGAAGGTGATACTGTTCTTCATACATCAAACTCCAGCGCTCTCTCCTGCCATAGTAATTGGTAATGCTGTGTCTGATTCACTTCTCTTGCTAATTCATCTTGTATGGATGTGATACAGCGTTGTACACAATGGTTCTTTATTCGAATCGGGAGCTTGTACACATGGTGTTTACTTACGGAAAGGCAAATGACAACGGATGGCAGGCAGCAAGGTTGTATCAGGAGACCTATGCCTGCCGACAATAACCACAGCATTCAGTGTTTGCAACAGTGTTTCGCCGTTTGTCTGAGATGGGGTTGTTCAAGGAAGCAGGAAATCATGAAGAACGTATCAGAAGTGTTTGGACACCAGGCCGGGAGGAAAATGTGATTAACACTGTAGAAGCGATCGCCGTGCCAATACCAGGCAGTTGGCCCGGCAGTACAGGATAAGCCAGACGACTGTGTGGAACATTCTCCGAGACAATTGTTACTACCTTTACACTTACCATGTGTGCAGGGCTCACTAGCGACAGACTTTCGACATCATCCATTTATCCATCATTTGTGCCATCCATCCTATTCACAAATGAGGCCACCTTTATGTGGAGTAGTATGTTCAACTTTCGTAACAGTTATCTGTAGGATAGTATGCAGAACCTGCATGGTATGGTGACAGAGAAACATCAGCATCGATGCAGCCGGAATTTGTGGGCCGGGATAACTGCCGGCCGTATTATGGGATCCAGTCTTCCTTCCACGTCGCCTAGCAGGCCGGAACTATCGGTGTTTCTTGCGGGTGACTTTGCCTCCCCTGCTGGAGAAGCGCCATTGATGGTTTCAAAGGTTATGTGGATGCTACATGATGTTGCTCCAGCCCACTTCGTCGTCAATGTCCAGACGCATCTCAATCGTGTCGTCCCTGGAAGATGGATCGTACGGGGGGCTCCAGTTGCATGGTCTGCTTGTTCACCGGATCTCACCCCGTGCGACTTGTGATTATCGGGCCATGTCAAAAGTATCGTGAATGCAGAGCTCATTCCAGATCTTGAGACACTGGAGCAGCGTATTACACTACTGGCCATTAAAATTGCTACACCAAGAAGAAATGCAGATGATAAACGGGTATTCATTGGACAAATATATTATACTAGAACTGACATGTGATTACATTTTCATGCAATTAGGGCGCATAGATACTGAGAAATCAGTACCCAGAACAACCACCTCTGGCCGTAATAACGGCCTTCATGCGCCTGGGTATTGAGTCAAACACAACTTGGATGGCGTGTACAGGTATAGCTGCCCATGCAGCTTCAACACGATACCACAGTTCATCACGAGTAGTGACTGGCGTATTGTGACGAGCCAGTTGTTCGGCCACCATTGACCAGACGTTTTCAATTGGTGATAGATCTGGAGAATGTGCTGGCCAGGGCAGCAGTCGAACATCCAGAAAAGCCCGTACAGGACCTGCAACATGCGGTCGTGCATTATCCTGCTGGAATGTAGGGTTTCGCACAGATCGAATGAAGGGTAGAGCCACGGGTTGTAACACATCCGAAATGTAACGTCCACTGTTCAAAGTGCAGTCGATGCGAACAAGAGGTGACCGAGATGAGTAACCAATGGCACCCCATACCATCACGCCGGGTGATACGCCAGTATGGCGATGACGAATACACGCTTCCAATGTGCGTTCACCGGGATGTCCCCAAACACGGATGCGACCATCATGACGCTGTAAACAGAACCTGGATTCATCCGAAAAAATGACGTTTTGCCATTCGTGCACCCAGGTTCGTCGTTGAGTGCACCATCGCAGGCGCTCATGTCTGTGATGCAGCGTCAAGGGTAACCATAGTCATGGTCTCCGAGCTGATAGTCCATGCTACTGCAAACGTCGTCGAACTGTTCGTGCAAATGGTTGTTGTCTTGCAAACTTCCCAATCTGTTGACTCAGGGATTGAGACGTGGCTGCACAATCCGTTACAGCCATGCGGATAAGATGCCTGTCATCTCGATTGCTAGTGATACAAGGTCGTTGGGATCCAGCACGGCGTTCCGTATTACCCTCCTGAACCCACGGATTCCATATTCTGCTAATAGTCATTGGATCTCGACCAACGCGAGGAGCAATGTCGCGATACGTTAAACCGCAATCGCGATACGCTACAATCCGACTTTTATCAAAGTCGGAAACGTGATGGTTGTTGTCTTGCAAACGCATTTCTCCTCCTTACACGAGGCATCACAACAACGTTCTACTAGGCAACGCCGGTCAACTGCTGTTTGTGTATGAGAAATCGGTTGGAATCTTTCCTCATGTCAGCACGTTGTAAGTGCCGCCAACGGCGCCAGCCTTGCGTGAATGCTCTGAAAAGCTAATCGTTTGCATATCACAGCATCTTTTTCCTGTCGGTTAAATTTCGCGTCTGTAGCACGTCATCTTCGTGGTGTAGCAGTTTTAATGGCTAGTATTGTAATTCTGCCTTTGTCACCGTTCGGATGCAACCTGGCCAATGTGAACACGTGAAGATGCGTCCACAATAGCTCGCTATAGTAGATAAGACTATTTTTTTTATATCCATGTTCACCATTGCTTATTTGGTCAGGGTATTACGAGAAATACACAGCGAATTATAAACAAGAAGTAAGAAGATAATGTACAACAAATATTAATGCTCACCTGGCTTGAGCGGAAATTGCCGTTCGGAAATTAGTGTCCTCTTTCGAAATATGTGGTCCAATCTTTTGCAACAGATTTTCATAGGCAGAAGGTGACATACGACAGAAATTTTTATATTGACCACTTATTTGTTGTGACTTCAAATCCATCATACGTTCTGCATTATTTCTTTTTCATAAAGTTCAGTGTGCCAGCAATGTCGACGTTTCGTTTTGTTTTTCGACAATCTTGCCATTAATAATGCTGCACCACTCATCACCATAATCCCGAGATTTTCCCGTCGCGTAGACATGTTTACAGCTTGGCTGCAAACTGAATACTTATATGTTCGTGGGTTTCCTGTGTATCGGCGGAGGTTAGTTGCAACCTAAAATTCCAACGAACGAAAGGCGAGTGGCGCGTAAGTGTGGACGCGCCTTCAGACAGAACATGCTACGGCGCGTACTCGCTTTCGTTGAGGAACGTGGAAACCATATTCTACACATACCGTAACGGTGGCTGCATGGTACAGAGCGTATTAGACCGCAGTAGTCTCTGTGGCAATGTGTGATTGAATAAATGGTCTCTAGCATGAAAGCCACGCTTTTCCAGACATAAGTTCATTAGACCTTTTTTGTTCCATATCCTCTCATCGACTAATCCCTAGAGTTTGTACACGGTGGAAAAATCACCCTGTATAATGCATCAACAGGCGACCGTCACATCTGAATAAGCCTCAAATCTGCATACTGCATGATTTGACCAACCAACCCTTTCAAAATCTTTCAGATGCTCATAACGCAGTCTCACAAGAGTATGCGGCATCTGAGTGTCCTTCACATTGATGATCCAACACCTGACGCTGTCCACGCCACTTTTATACCCTGCAGGCCTGCTAACAACACTGAATACGAACAATACTATCCGTCGGGCCCTACTCAAGCAATAACTAAAAATTCTGTGACGAGTTCCTTTGGCAAAGTCTCCAGAGTATGGCTTCATGAGGTTTTCACTTAGATCAAAACATCTCTACCATCTGAGCACTGATCACTTGCTCGTGAAAGGCAAAGATCCCGAGTTCAAGTCTATACAGTTTTAATCTGCCAGGAAGTTTCATATCAGCGCACACTCCACTGCAGAGTGAAAATCTCATTCTGGAAACACCCCCCAGGCTGTGGCTGAGCTATGTCTCCGCAATATCCTTTCTTCCAGGAGTGCTAGTTCTGCAAGGTTCGCGGAAGAGCTTCTGTGAAGTTTGGAAGATATGAGACGAGGTACTGGCAGATTGAAGCTGTGACGACGGGTCGGGAGACGTGCTTGGGTAGCTCAGATGGTAGAGCACTTGTCCGCGAAAGGCAAAGGTCCCGAGTTCGAGTCTCGGTCGGCACACAGTTTTAAGATGCCAGAATGTATCATACTACGTAGCTTGCCATCTTCAAAAATTCCTCCATCTGAAATTCTTCCTTAGCATCCCACCTCAGCAAACATAAAGTTACAATTCCCGTCCACTAAAGCAAAAAGCACAATACTGAAGCTGGATTTATAATTGACAGACTCTGTACCCGAGTTCATTGGAGCTTCAAAAACAACATGTTTCCTGTCTAGAACACCAACACAGCGAGGCAGGTTCCAACGTGTTTAAATATATTTATTACTTCCTACCAATCTGCAGGTGTCGCAGGTAGCTGAAACAGAAACCGTACTTATATTTGTAAAACAGGACTGATAACTGTTTTGGTGACTGGAAAACTACTACATTATTCGTCTAAGGCTAACGACACGAAAAATGGCTCTGAGCACAATGGGACTTAACATCTATGGTCATCAGTCCACTAGAACTTATAACTACTTAAACCTAACTAACCTAAGAACATCACACACATCCATGCCCGAGGCAGGATTGGAACCTGCACCGTAGTGGTCACACGGTTCCAGATTGTAGCGAGTAGAACCGCACGGCCACACCGGCTGGCTCACTGTACAGCACATAGTTCAGGAGATAGGGCGTGATAAACATTGAGCTGCGTGAAAATGGAACTGCAGGGCGAAGTTTGCTAGACATACAGGTGAAATATTTAATCTCCTATTTTTATGTTAGTCACACAATAACAGTAATACATAATTAATATTGGTTACTATTGATTATTACTTGTAATTTAAAGGTGATGTATGAGATTATTAGAATTGAAGATGCCATCGAGTCAGGACTCAACATTTCTACAGACAGCCATCAAGAGCCAACAGGGTCAACATCTACTGGCAGACCTACTAAGCGTAAGCGAACTGATGCTGTCGACTGAATGATGATGAGTGCGTTTGACAATTTACAAACTGCCGCAGAGAAATTGGAGAAAGAGCCGTTTAATAAGTCCGACGAAATCTATGCCTTTTTTATGTACATCGCTTCAAAAAGTGAAGAAATATTAGTCTGAAACGCAGCAATCGGTACAGCATGCCGTGTTTGACGTACTTGTGAAAATGGTTTTTTTATTTGGCTGCTCCAAATGCTCAGCACTTCAACAACTGTTACATCCCTCCAGAAAGTGTTTATCACCCCACACATTCTCAACAATACGTTTTGCACACTTTGCAACCAGTACCTGCTCCCGTACAATCAACATCTTATTCATTGACACCTATCTCTTCTCATCCATCTCCTGCTGCATCAATAACTTCAGAACAGTTTTCGGATTTTGTGTAACATAACTTTAGTTTAATGGATTTTGATGATTTTGTGTAAAATGAGTTTAATTTTGTACTTATAAAATATTTAAAAAATAAAACAACTTTCAAAATTAAAAGAGTTAAACAGCGGTGTTAATATGTTACCTCGATATATCCTTGTAACTCATGGATGAGTGTTGCACAGACTTGTGGTACTATTAGTGCAATAGATTGCTTAGAAATCCTGAAAGTATACAGCGCGCTAGTAAATGAATCTACCGTGGCCAGAAATCGAAGTGTTACTGCTAACCTGGAAGAATTAATCATATTGATTTTATCTGCCTTTATTTCATGAGAAAGATTATTTATATAACAGAAATAGTAGATCAGTCAAATTTTTATCTACGCCCACCATTGCTTATTTGGTCAGGATCTTACGACAAATACACAGCGAATTATAAACAAGAAGTAAACAAATTATCCACAACAAATATTAATGTTCACCTGTCTCGAGCGGAATTTGTCATGCGGAAATCAGTGTCCTCTTTCGAAATATGCGGTCCAGTCTTCTGGAGCAGATTTTCAAAGTTAGAAGGTAACATTCGACAGAAATTTTTATATTGACCACTTATTTGTTGTGACTTCAAATACATAATAAGTTCTGCATTATTTCTTTTTTATAAAGTTCCGAGTGCCACCAACGTCGACATTTCGTTTTGTTTTTCGACAATCTTGCCATTAATAATGCCGAACCACTCATCACCATAATCCCGAAATTTTCCTGTCGCGTAGACATGTTTACAGCTTGGCTGAAAACTGAATACTTATATGTTCGTTGGTTTCCTGTGGATCGTCGGAGGTTCGTTGCAGCACACAATTCCAACGAACGAAAGGCGAATGCCGAGCCTGCGGATCGCGCGCCACTCGGCGTTCGTGGCCCGCAAGTGTGGAGGCGGCTCCAGACAGAACATGCTACGGCGCCTGCACGCATTCGTTGAGGAACATGGAAACCATATTCAGCACATACCGTAACTGTGGCTGCTTGGTACAGAGCGTATTAGACCGCAGTCTCTATGACAGTGTGTGATTGAATAAATTGTCTCTAGCGTGAAAGCTACGCTTTTCCCGACATAAGTTCAAAAATGGCTCTGACCACTATGGGACTTCACATCTGTGGTCACCAGTCCCCTAGATCTTAGAACTACTTAGACCTAACTAACCTAAGGACATCACACACATCCATGCCCGGGGCAGGATTCGAACCTGCGACCGTAGCGGCCACGCGGTTCCAGACTGAAGCGCCTAGAACCGCACGGCCACACCGGCAGCCGACATAAGTTCATTAGACGTTTTTTGTTCCATATCCTCTCATCGACTAATCCCTAGAGTTTGTACACGGTGGAAAAAATCACCGTGTATAATGCAACAACAGGTCACTGTCACATCTGAATGCGCCTAAAATCTGCATACTTCATTATTCGACCAGCCAACCAAACGGAGACCTACAATGAGGCCCCTTTCAAAATCTTTCAGATGCTCATAACGCTGTCTCACAAGAGTTGCGGCGTCTGAGTGTCCTTCACATTCATGACCCAACATCTGACGCTGTCCACGCCACTTATATACCCTGCAGGCCTGCTAACAACACTGAATACGAACAATATTAATGTGTTCTGGAGGCCATTCTGCCTGTCACAGGGAATAGCAACTCTAATCGTTGTACGGTGTTTGTTAGGTTTTTTTTTTTTTTTTTTTTTTTTTTTTTTTTTTTTTTTTTTTTTTTTTTTAACGTCCCGTCGACGGAGCACAAGCTCAGGTTGGGGAACGATGGGGAAGGAAATCGGCCGTGCCCTTTCAAAGGAACCATTCCGGCATTTGCCTGAAGCGATTTAGGGAAATCACTGAAAACCTAAATCAGGCTGGCTGGAGACGGGATTGAACCGTCGTCCTCCAGAATGCGAGTCCAGTGTGCTAACTACTGCGCCACCTCGCTCGGTAATCGTTGTACATACCCACCCATATTTTGTACGTGTATGAAGTTACATTGTCATCTGACCATATATTCTGGCTGCTTATATCTTCTGGGTGCTTCACGTGTTTATCAGGCAATTTACTGTATATTAGCGCAATCAAATATTTTATTATTTGTTACTGTTCTTATTAAAATTATTATTAAAATCGAATCCATCTGTGGCACGATAAAATTGGGGGTGACCGCAAAATGCAGTATATATTGGCGTATATTCATAGAATCCATAGCATGCTGGTGGCCAATACCTGTCTTCTGGAGGTGCGACTTTGAATGCGAACTAAATGGATACAAACACTCCACTTCTTGGAAGGAAAAGGGCCTGAAATGCGAAGTACTATGCTATATTTGTCTGTCCCAAGCCAAAACGTTGCTCGGCGCGACAAGAAATTTCTTGTGAAGATGTCGGTTGTGTAAGGAGGGGTTAGAGAAATTTGGTGTATAAATGGAAATAGTGACACTGGCGTATTCTCCGACTACCATCCTGCTGTTTGTCTCACCTCCTCCGCGGTACGTGCGCTCCAGCTGAAATTTTGGGTCAAGGTAATCCCTAGACATCTTGACGTCCAAGCTCGACTCTGGGATACTGCATTACTAAAGATTTAATTACTATTCGAATATGTTTCACCTGTATTTGCAAAGCATCATTATATCTGAAACACATGAAACATTTTTAAATATTTGAAAAATAACAATGTTGGTGATTAATCAAACCTAACCGTTTCCGTATGTGTATACAGACATCTGCAATGAAATTCGCGCGAGGAGTGAAAGGTGCAACATGACATCACGGTCAGTAAAATGAAAATATAAGGAGACAGCTTACGAGTGTAATATAAACACCTCTTCGCATAAAATAATACAGTAGGTGTAGTACATGAAGCCTGAAATAGTTGAAAATGACGGTAAACATACCGCAGCTGTGCTAACCGCTGAGTATTGTCAGCGAGCGCAACGATCACGTCTCGCATATTTTCTCTGTAGAAAAACATTAAATATTGTTGTATCGGTTTAGTAATAGTTCAGCGGTGGACGTGTTACATGATACGAGTAATGTCAGCATTTCTGAAAGTGTGCAGGATCGATAAATACAAAACAAAATTCGTGCCTGGTAATCCCGTAGTTTGAAGGAAGATCCTCAATCTAAAAAAAAAAAAAAAAGTTTTTGATCCTCTGCGTGAGTTTTGCCTCTGTTGGGGCGGCACGGATCTCACGAGCTCCATACAACTGCACTTAACGACGTACACTGACGGAAATGGGAAACGTTACATCACGAATCACCAGTCGGATGTTTATCATACTTTATGCAGATTAACCGTTTCACTGCTAAGTGCGCCATACCGGTGCGCACATCCGTCTGCGGTCGGGACGTTCCACACGGTCGTGTCCGCCGCGCTTGGCACGAAATGATGCTGACTCCCAAACCTCCGAATGTCAGCCAGTAAAATCGGCACCAAACATTGTACATTGACAGAGTATCAACCAAAACTCCGATATAGTTTGTGCTATGTCCAGGAGACTGTCCGTGAATGATAAGTTATAAGTGACACGGAGCGCAGGAAACGCATAACTGTGAGGGTCTGTCGTGCAGAGCTCTTGTGCGCAATCGATAGGGCGTTAGTTTGTCTTACCAAGGAGCCTAGTAGACGTCCACGACAAAGCGGTGGCCCTACTTGTCAGCTCGCACATCAAGCTGTGGCGCCACCGCCCCGAAAGTTTAGCGAGTTTTCTACTCTAGTCCCTAGCTCCTCCCTCTCTTACGCCCCCACTGACGATGCAAAATATACCCACGCCTTTTTACTACTTTGGTCACTTTTACACTGAACACAATTACGTCCGTAACGCAGTATCTACGACGAAACAGGCGACGGTACGGGGGACATACTCCGTCTTACAACAGAGGTGACCACCAAACGTCGCGGAGGACAAGAAGCCTGATTTTAGTTGGAAGGTGGTGTGGCGAACGAATGTCCGATCACATGGTACATCGTAGTCAACGATAAAAAGATCGCCCGATCACACCTGCACAAGATACATATGGCGGACTCGCCTATAAGTGCGGAATGCGGAGTACCGGACACGAACGAACATCGTCTCAGATGTGGCGCGGCAAAAGACATATGGTGCTTAATGCTACAAATTTTGTCGTACTTTTTACTGGTGACCCAGGAACACATCGCGCCTCGGCATCTACTTTTTCCGGATGAACTGCATTTCCCGCGGTCCAAAACCAACGCAGTCACTTGGGTCCGTTGACACGCGGTGAAATACACTCCTGGAAATTGAAATAAGAACACCGTGAATTCATTGTCCCAGGAAGGGGAAACTTTATTGACACATTCCTGGGGTCAGATACATCACATGATCACACTGACAGAACCATAGGCACATAAACACAGGCAACAGAGCATGCACAATGTCGGCACTAGTACAGTGTATATCCACCTTTCGCAGCAATGCAGGCTGCTATTCTCCCATAGAGACGATCGTAGAGATGCTGGATGTAGTCCTGTGGAACGGCTTGCCATGCCATTTCCACCTGGCGCCTCAGTTGGACCAACGTTCGTGCTGGACGTGCAGACCGCGTGAGACGACGCTTCATCCAGTCCCAAACATGCTCAATGGGGGACAGATCCGGAGATCTTGCTGGACAGGGTAGTTGACTTACACCTTCTAGAGCACGTTGGGTGGCACGGGATACATGAGGACGTGCATTGTCCTGTTGGAACAGCAAGTTCCCTTGCCGGTCTAGGAATGGTAGAGCGATGGGTTCGATGACGGTTTGGATGAACCGTGCACTATTCAGTGTCCCCTCGACGATCACCAGAGGTGTACGGCCAGTGTAGGAGATCGCTCCACACACCATGATGCCGGGTGTTGGCCCTGTGTGCCTCGGTCGTATGCAGTCCTGATTGTGGCGCTCACCTGCACGGCGCCAAACACGCATACGACCATCATTGGCACCAAGGCAGAAGCGACTCTCATCGCTGAAGACGACACGTCTCCATTCGTCCCTCCATTCACGCCTGTCGCGACACCACTGGAGGCGGGCTGCACGATGTTGGGGCGTGAGCGGAAGACGGCCTAACGGTGTGCGGGACCGTAGGCCAGCTTCATGGAGACGGTTGAGAATGGTCCTCGCCGATACCCCAGGAGCAACAGTGTCCCTAATTTGCTGGGAAGTGGTGGTGCGGTCCCCTGCGTAGGATCCTACGGTCTTGGCGTGCATCCGTGCGTCGCTGCGGTCCGGTCCCAGGTCGACGGGCACGTGCACCTTCCGCCGACCACTGGCGACAACATCGATGTACTGTGGAGACCTCACGCCCCACGTGTTGAGCAATTCGGCGGTACGTCCACCCGGCCTCCCGCATGCCCACTATACGCCCTCGCTCAAAGTCCGTCAACTGCACAAACGGTTCACGTCCACGCTGTCGCGGCATGCTACCAGTGTTAAAGACTGCGATGGAGCTCCGTATGCCACGGAAAACTGGCTGACACTGACGGCGGCGGTGCACAAATGCTGCGCAGCTAGCGCCATTCGACGGCCAACACCGCGGTTCCTGGTGTGTCCGCTGTGCCGTGCGTGTGATCATTGCTTGTACAGCCCTCTCGTAGTGTCCGGAGCAAGTATGGTGGGTCTGATACACCGGTGTCAATGTGTTATTTTTTCCATTTCCAGGAGTGTATTTATTTGACGATGGACCTAAAACCGTATTGGACTTTCGGAACTACCTACAAGAACATCATTGGAAGATTATACGGGACCCAAAGTATAGGAAACATTTTTCTAATTACTTAGGGAGTGCCTTACGCGATCTTCCACGCAGCTGGATCAGCAACAGCTAGGAGAAGATACTCGTTGATTGAGATGACGAGAACACGACCAATTATCGATGGAACAACCTACGACATGCGTGAAGACATACCTGGGTGATGAAGCATACCGAGAGCAGCGGCGCACCCTTCTGCGTCGTTTTTCCGTTTCCCCATATTTATTACCTCGGAGTAGTGAAGTCTCGAGATCATTTGTTTTGTTTACTTACAAGGGAACCTCCCCATCGCACCCCACTCAAATTTAGTTATAAGTAGGCACAGTGGATACGCCTTGAAAAACTGAACACAGATCAATCGAGGAAACAGGAAGAAGTTGCGTGGAACTATGAAAAAAATAAGCAAAATATACAAACTGAGTAGTCCATGCGTAAGATAGGCAACATCGAGGATGGCCTGAGCTCAGGAGCGCCGTGGTTTCGTGGTTAGCGTGAGCAGCTGCGGAACGACAGGTTATTGGTTCAAGTCCTCCCTCGAGTGAATAGTTTACGTTCTTTATTTTCGCAAAGTTATGATGTGTCCGTTCGTTCATTGACGTCTCTGTTCACTGTAATAAATTTAGTGTCTGTGTTTTGTGACCGCACCGCAAAACCGTGCGATTAGTAAACCAAAGGATGTGCCTCCCCAATGGAAACCGAAAACATTTGATCGCAAGGTCATAGTTCAACCGATTCCTCCACAGGAAAACACGTCTGATATATTCCATACGACACTGGTGACGGCATGTGCGTCACATGACAGGAATATGTTGTCGACCCTCCTAACTTGTACACTTGGCGAATGGGTAAAAAGATTCTTCTACCTTGCCCATCCATGATGTTGCCTATCTTGCGCATGGACTACTTAATTTGTATATTTTGCTTATTTTTTTCATAGTTCCACTCAACTTCTTCCTGTTTTCTCGACTGATCTGTGTTCCGTTTTTCAAGGCCTATACACTGTGCCAACTTATAAATAAATCTGAGGGGGTTGCGATGGGGAGGTTCCCTTGTTAGTGCACGATGCCGTGCTACTTACATGAGGTATAAAGGAAATAAATATTTTTAAAAATATATTTAAAAATATAAAAAATGAAAAATGTTCCAATTATTGATTTCCCCTCACTACTCCTTATATCTTGACAACGAAAGGGACACCGTGGCCAAGCCTCAGGTTACGACCCTTGCCCACTCTACCCTCCCCGTCCTCCCCTCTATATCCTCCTTCCTGAAAAAAAAGTGGCAGAAAAAGGATCCTGGGTTCGACCCCTGATCATACCAATTTTTGTACTGTAGAATGTGTGAAACTGTTATGTGGAACAACGTGTTCCTGACATGTAAAAGGACCCTTCAGACTTTATAGCAATGTTCTAGTGGCAGTAAGCTTTCCTTTCGTTTATTTGAAAGTAGGAAACCTACAGAGTACATTTGCAATTTAACAGAATAAAAGTAAACGAAGAGAACAGAAGAATAAAGAAACAACTGCATCTCAAGTATGGAAGCATTATTAGCAATAAAATATTCTTATTATTGTTATTATTGTTACTGTTAGTACATCCACGCGTGTGATGCAATTGTTTCTTTATTCTTTTGTTCCTATTGTTAATGTTTATTCTGTGAAATTACAGATGTTCTCTATAGGTTTACTGCTTTCAAATAAAACAATCGAAAGCGGACTGCCAGCAGAACATTGCTATAAACTCCGAACAGTCCTTTCCTGTGTCAGGAACGTTTCCCATATAGTACTTTCCCATGTACTTCAGTACAAAAACGGGAATAACCAAGGCTCGGGCCCTTGGTACGACAAATTCACGCTGTACTGTCTCACTCATTGGAGAGACTCTCACAGTTATACTTTTCCTGTGCTCCTTAGGTCAGGTGTTATTTATTACTTACCGTTTACGCACGTTCTTCTGCACGTCAACACATAGCTCAAATTATATCGGAGTTTTAATCGACACTCTGTTAATATACACGTACAATGTTTGCGAATGGTCTGACATCTGGAAGTTTGGGTGTAAGCACTACAGCGCCTGCTACGCTGAGTTGTTATCACCGAAAGCTCCTCTGTATTTATTCTCACTACTAAGCTGTAAAAACAAAGTGTACTTCCAATATTCTTTTTTGTTACAAACATTAACAGCAGCACATTTCAAAAAGCTTTTTGTGTCATGAATTTCGAAACAAGACGCAACACACAGTCCCACATCACATTGTTTCCAGCAGTAACGTGCCTCCTTTGGGTTTTTGTTCTTGCTGCATATGATGCAGCTACTTAAAATGTGTTATTTCACCCATGATTCAACGGTGCTTGAAAAGTGCCTTCCTTGAATCCACAATGAATTTTTCTCGTATGATCGACGATGTCCTCATGCTACCCTTTCTTGGTGATATGTCTCTAAAATCTCACGAATGAGGCTGAGTTGAAATTCGATTACTGAGGCGTTTTTTTTCCGATATCAAAATTGTACATGACGTGGAATTTAGCACGCACATGTATAGGGAGTGAAGAAAGAGTTTTTTTGCATAATTTCATTGTTTTGCGAACACATTCCGCTGCACTAATTATCATGTTGAATTTGTCCACTGCCCCCATAAAGTACTTGTAATCCAACACGCATTTTGGTTTCTATTTTTTGATATTGGGTTGGCGATCGATTTGCGCATCTGATTTTATTGCAGCTGTATTGCATGTTGTCTTTATAAATACCTACCTTTTATCATGCCACTTCAGAGCTGTCATAGTCTCTGTTCACCACAGTTCCATCTCTCGTCTTTGCAATCTGACTTCAAGTTTCGGTGTACCTTTCCTGTTTATGCAAGCTGTGCCTATTGTATCTCATCTTCTTTCATTCAAGTAGTGGACTTATGTAACAATTGTTCACATATAGCAAGTGTTTTATGGATTTCATTTACTAAAAAATCTCTAAAAGTATGTACTCGTATCCGATGTTACCACTCTTGGCACTCTTACTTCATGTCGCTTATATAGGGTGAGTCACATAAGACGTAACACTGCTTTGATTTCGTGAACGGACGATCCAAGCCAAGGCAAGCTCCCGACTCCACCTCGTCAAACTTCTCTCTGGCCGCACATGCGGTCTTAACCTCTCCACCAACCTCCACACTTATAAATTCCTCATCCGCCCCATCCTCTGTTATGCCCATCCCACCTGCGTCTCCGCCCCTCCTACCTTCTACAAGTCCCTTCAAATCCTGGAACGCCATGCGCTCTGCCTCGCCTATTGCATCTGCCTCCCGTCCCCCATGCAATTAAGTTTAATTCCTTTCCCCCACCTACTCATCCTCCTTGAATGGATACAGATCCTTTACACCTCCCTTAAACTTGATCCCCCTCACACGCTTGTCTCTCCCATCCTTTCCCAGCCCCGTCCACTACCACGCCTGTACTACTGCATCCCACCCAGTTTCCATCTTACCACACTCATACCCTTGCCCAAGGTGGCTTCTGCCAACTCCCCCTCCTTGATGATGCCCTCGTCCGCTCCATCTACCCTTCCTCCCAGCTTTTATCCTCCTCTTCCTCCTCCTCTGTTTTTCCCCCAGGGCTTCCTCTTTTCCACTCTATCCCTCCTCACTTCCTCCCTCTCCTCCCTCCCTCTCCTCCCCCCTACCCCGGGCTTCCACCCCCCCCCATACCCTCTCCCCTCCCCCTCCCTTCTTCTCTCCCACTGGCATCCTCACCCCCCCTCCCTCCTACTCTTCCCTCATCACTACGGCAGGCCCCCCTACTTTTTCGTGCACACTTTATCTTTAGTGCGCCGAAGTTCGTCGCCACTGTGTTAGTGATTCTCTTCCCATCAGTTCATCATTGTCTCTCCTCCAGTGCTCTTACGTTCACGTGTGCAACTCTGTGTCTCCGTTTGTGTATAGTGCTGAACATTTTTATACAACCAGTGCATTCGCGAACGCCTTCCTTTATTTTAATATGTATGTCTCCTGTTTTTATCCCCCATGTATGTTTGTTTTTATGTCTTCCTTTTTCATGTGTGTTTTTCTATGGCCGAAGAGCGGCGTAGATAGGCCGCTGCCGGCCTATCTTTATGTAAATGTTTGAAAATAACAATAAAGGGAAAAAAAATATTTCGTGAACGATCACACACATCGAAACGCGGTTTTCGGTAAATGGGCGAGGAGCACATAGTTTTTTATTTGGTATCAACGGAGATATTGAAGCAAATAGGTTTTTCTTGAATGGAACTGTATATCTTTTACACTGAATTCGATAGGTCTTGAGAAGACAGTTGCAGTGATATAACGTTAGTTAATGTCGAAGGAGTCCCGCAAAAACTCACCAACAAAATCTTACCATATCTAATTTAAAGGAGGGGAATGAAAATCTTAAGTCAGTTTTTTAATTCGGAGAACATACATTATTATAACGGACAAAATTTAACTACCCACAAATCTTTATGGCTTCTCTGAACTGAAATGAATGCTTTACACATGTTCATGCCTGTGATTTCCTGATTTGAAACAAGTGCTGCACAATGTTAAATTTCATTCGGGGTATTGTCTGCCACACCGATCGAAATCACTGCGTGTCATTCAGTGAGTCAGTCCTATATTCTGCAACGCATATAAAAACGACATTATTGTGTTCACCATGAATTTATATCATAACTTTTATATGCATGTGTTGGTTGGTTGGTTGGTTGTTTTGGGGAAGGAGACCAGACAGCGAGGTCATCGGTCTCATCAGATTAGGGAAGGACGGGAAAGGAAGTCGACCATGCCCTTTGAAAGCAACAATCCCGGCATTTGCCCGGAGTGATTTAGAGAAATCACGGAAAACCTAAATCAGGATGGCCGGACTCGAGATTGAACCGTCGTCCTCCCGAATGCGAGTCCAGTATATGCATGTGTTAAGCAACATGAAAAAACGACTAAACACAAATGCGAGCAGGAAGTTTATCATTTGTGGAAGGAAGCTAACGAAGTTAACCGACAAGAGCTCTCTTAGAAATCATATAAATTAAGAGACTGAAAAACTATGTAATCAAACGCTTCAAAAGAAGTTACAAACAATGTTACCTGTCATTTGCAAAGTTAATTAACGTGTAGTGATGTTTAATGTACATAATACGAGGTGCGACAATAAAGTAATGAGACTGATGTGAAAAAAATGTTGCTTGCCGTTTTAGTCAAGTTTAGTGTTGTCTCCTACAAATTCCTTCTGACTGCACACACTTTTTCCAGTACTTCTGTCATTGATGGTAACATTTCTGGAACTCATCTGTAATATCCTCCAAGACCCTCGTCATAGCTTTTTGGACATCTTGTGTCGTTTGAATATGGTGTCCCTTGACCATCGTTTTGACTCTTAGAATTAGAAAAAAAGTCTCACGGAGCGATATCTGGTGAATAAGGTGGCTGTGGTAGTACTGAAATTTGTTTTGAAGTGAAAAACTGCTGTACTGCCAGAGCAGTATGCGATGGCGCATTATCGTGATGCAGAATCCAATTATTAGCAATGTTAACATGGACACGAAGAACTCTTTCACAAAGTCTTTGTAAAATTTCTTTGTAGTAATATTGGTTAACTGTTTGTCCAGGAGGCACCCACTCTTTATGAAAAATTCCCTTGGAATCAAAGAAGCACACAAGCATGCATTTCACTTTTGACTTTGACATGCAAGCTTCTTTTGGTCTGGGTGATCCCTTTGATCACCATTGTGAACTTTGGCGTTTTGTCTCTGGATCGTACTGAAAAAAAAACAACTTTTATCACCAGTGATAACACAGCTCAACAATTCTGGATTGATTTCCGTTTGCTCTAACAGATCGGCTGCCACATTTTTCAGTAATTCTCGCTGTTGTGGTGTGAGATTTTTGGGGACCATTTTTGCACAAATATTTCTCATACCAAGATCTTCAGTTATTATGAGACAAACCTATTCTCAATTGATGTTCAGTTCTTCTGAAATCACTTTCACGGATAATCTTCAATCAAATCATACAAGTTCACGCACCCTGGCCAAGTTGACATCTGTCTGTGAGATCGTTGGTCGTCCACTGCGGTCTTCAACATTCGTTCTGCCTTCACTAAACATCTTACGCCAATGAAAAACTCGAGCTCTTGACATAAACTCCACTCCAAAAGCTTTCTAAAGCTTACCATAAGTAGTTGTCGCGTTTTCACCCAGTTTAACGCAAAAAGAAATGGCATACTGTTGCGCAATATTATGCACTTCCATTTCCGGTACGAGAGACACAAACACGTGTTAACTTATTACAGCACATCTCACGACTGAGAAGTTGCATCAATGTTGTGCTGGGACTAGAAGCAGCTGATAGACCAAGGTCAAAGATATTGTGCCTACGCAAGCCAGCAGGGTTGCCACATTTTGCAAAGAAATTCAGTCTCATTACTTTATTGTCACACCTCGTATACCAATGAAAGATGAGTTTTTTAAGCATCCATCAAAACGTTTAGTACTATTTTTGTGGAACGTTTGTCCGCCTGCCTCGTTTGTCTGTCTGTCCAATTACTATCCAACTTTGGCATGTTTAAAATAGTGCTTATAATCAGGTACTGAAACATTGTTTAAAACACTTTCTAAGTAATACATGGTTTTATTAAAGTGTTTTAATCAATGTTTGAAACAAATAAAAAATTCATTTATATGTATTTTTACCCATGTACTGGGTGAATTTCACGTGAGGGGGAGAGGGGCACATTCCATATGTCACCAGGAGGGGAAGGGATCCAGATATTAAAGAAAAGCCCTCCCGTAATTAATTGACATCCCCTTCAGGACTATGAGCACTTCTTCATCTTTCGTACTGTGTAACACATCTCTTCTTCTTGAAGCTTTTTGGTCCCTATATTTTTGGAGACGGTAGTAGGACCCAAATCAGTAACAAGGTCCAGTAAATATGGCCTCTGAAGTGCATACCTTAAGAGGTAAGAGGACTTGTTTATCTTCGCTACTGTGAAACACATCTCTTCTATTGAACAAATGGCCACAGTTCTTAAGGCAGGGCCCGCAAGGTGAGCCAAACTTCCTGCGTGCGTCGTGTGCGGGCCGAGACCCAGTCTGTCACTCGGGTTTGCTCGGTCCTTCTCGGAAGTAGCCGGAACAGCGCGACATTTTGTTTAGCATTGCGGTGCGGCATTTTGCGGGCGGCACAACTTTCGGAATCGGCAGAATCGTGGTGTCAGAGCTGTTTACCCTTCGCTGTTTGTTCGTGGTACGAAGGTCCAGTGACTGCACAAAAAGAGGCAGTCTAGCGATCTATCGTCACAGTCCTTTAAAATGAATGAGAATGACAGAAGAGAGGGATGAGGATTCTCAGTTCGCTTAAGCGACCGAAACGACATTATAGTAGCGCGCACAAGGAATTTAAACGTTTAGATGACAATGTAAGAGCAAAAATTACAACGATCGACAGACGGGATTCATTGTTCCGCACACCAAGAAGCACTTTGTATTAAACTTGCAGGCGTGGAGCACTGGAAGACATTGATGGTACGAATAGTAAAACTCCTGAAGTCGCACCCATTATTCCATTTTCGGTTGCAACAGTTTTCAGTGGGCGGAGATTTCATACATTACTGCAAAGTGCGTTGGTTAAGTCAAGGGTCATGTCTGAAACAATATTTCGATTTAAATGTCGCTATTTTTGAATTTATGAAGGACAAAGGAGAACAGGAACGAAAAGCAGAACATCTGGAATGGATTGCAGACTTCGCATTTAAGTTGACTTGACTTCACACTGCCCACCGTAACACAATGCGACGTAACTTCTTTCTCATTTGACAGAGATGCATTTAAAAAGAAATCCGCGCTGTAGAAGGAACACCTTATGACAAAGACAATCTAGTGCCCTAAGCTCACTGGCGCTAAATAAAGGGAGAAGTTTGAAGAATTCATTTGGACCTTGTAAGAATTACCACGGAAGTTTTATAAAGGTTTTGAGGACACTGTCAATCTTACATCTGTTTTCGAGACAGTTTGCCGTCTCATTGAAAGCTCCCCTAAGCGTGTGGAGATGTAACTGATTGACGTGAAAGACAATTCCAGGTTTAATTACAAATATTTTTACGTTAAAACTCTCCAGGACGACTATATTGTTTTTCTCAGCTACATTCTCCAGGTATCCATAATGAGATTGCAAAAGTGCTACAATATTTCGATCGACATATTTCTGTGAAATATATTTTTTCGATTATGAAATTTAATAAATCACGATTATGTGGCAACTTGAGTGCTAAACTCTGTGAGATTGTCTGTATCTGTCCGTACGCCAATGTACCATATAAAAAGTATGTCTTCAAACGCCGAAAATAATTAATTAATAAGGTAAACTTGATTTCCTTGTGGTCTGTGTTGTTGAGAAATGTGAAATATAAAACCAAGTCATATGCAGTACGGCTGTTCTGCCATTTAAAAGCGGCGGGTTCGCTGTTTTCCCATCTTCCCCCTTCTCCCGCTCAGACAGAGCGGCGTGGCGGCAGGGGACACGTGAAGCGAGGCTCAGTGATTTGGCACTCGGGCCCTGACACCGCCCACGAGCCGAAATCTTGGCCATCCCTGTCTGAAGGTATGCATTTCAGAGCGGATATTTATTGGACTTTTCTCTTGTTTTGGTTCATACTATCTCCTCCGAAAACATCTAAATCAAAGAGCTTGCATTAAAGAAGTATGTCTCATACAATCGAAAATGAACAAGCGCTTATAGCTCTTAAGGTATGCAAATTAGATCCCACAATTACTACACTTTTTCCGTTTAAGTCCATACTAACACCTCTGAAAGTATCTTATCCTAAAATCTTAGCAACAACAGTGCCGATATGTGTATTCCACTGTCAAAGCTATCAGAACGATTTTCGATTATAACTTCAGTCTCCATCGTTACCGGATCAAGGTCCATAACCTCAAATCCACACATTTTAGTTTCTCCCCTCCATCTCTGAAAGTTTGTAACATCATCATTGAATCACCCTGCATACGTTGCTAGCAGTAAAAAGGTTTAGTGGTGTGCTTCTGGATGTTGTGCAGAGCTGTTGCTTTCAATATTTCGAATACCGACCCAGCATGTGCTGCCGGTTTTGCTGTTATGTGTGCTCATTGCCTGGAATCCAACCAAATTGCGAAATATTGTTGGTCTCGCGTCGCTACTCATACCCGAGTTTGACTCACCACACGCACTACACCCGTTGATAACACACACATCAAAAATGTTTTGCATCACCAAGGCTACAAAAAAAAAATGGTTCAAATGGCTCTGAGCACTATGGGACTTAACATCTGTGGTCATCAGTCCCCTAGAACTTAGAACTACTTAAACCTAACTAACCTAAGGACATGACACACATCCATGCCCGAGGCAGGATTCGAACCTGCCACCGTAGCAGTCGCGCGGCTCCGGACTGAGCGCCTAGAACCGCGAGACCACCGCGGCCGGCACACCTCGGCTACGAGAGTTCCGGAACCTGTATGGAAAATTGGAATAGAGATCAACATAAACATCATTTCTGCCCTTTTTATTGCTCGTGAAAACCATAGATTTCATGTTGTACCACCATATAACGAGACCTTCAGAAGTGGTGGTCCAGACTGCTGTACACACCGATACCTCTAGTACCCAGTAGCACGTCCTCTTGCGCTGATGCATGCCTGTATTCGTCGTGACATACTATCCCCATTTCTATCAAGGCACTCTTGGTCCAGATTGACCCACTCCTCAGCGGCGGTTAAGTGTAGATCCCTCAGGGTGGTTGGTGGGTCACGTCGTCCATATGCAGCCCTTTTCAATCCATCCAAGACATGTTCGATAGGGTTCATGTGTGGAGAACATGCTGGCCACTCTAGTCGAGCGATGCCGTTATCCTGAAGGAACTCATTCACAAGATGTGCACGATGGGGGCACGAATTGTCTTCCATGAAGACGAATGCCTCGCCAATATGGTGCCGATATAATTGCGCTATCGGTCGGAGGATGGTATTCACGTATCGTACAGCCGTTACAGCGCCCTCCATGACCGCCAGCGGCTAACGTCGGCCCCAGATAATGCCACCCCAAAACAGCAGGGAACCTCCACCTTGCTGCTCTCGCTGGACAGTGTGTCTAACGCGTTCAGCCTGGTCGGATTGCCTCTAAAAACGTCTCCGACGATTCTCTGGTTGAAGGTTCAAATGCCTCTAAGGACTATGAGACTAGTCTTAGAACTACTTAAATTTAACTAACCTAAGGGCATCACACACATCCATGCCCGAGGCAGGATTCGAACCTGCGACCGTAGCAACCGCGCGGTTCCAGACTGAAGCGCCTAGAACCGCTCGTCCACAGCGGCCGGCTCTGGTTGGAGGCATATGCGACACTCTTCATTGAAGAGAACATAATGCCAATCCTGAGCGATCCATTCAGCATGTTGTTGAGCCCATCTGTACCGCGCTGCATGGTGTCGTGGTTGCAAAGATGGACCTCGCCATGGATTCGGGAGTGAAGTTGTGCACAATGCAGCCTATTGCGCACAGTTTGAGTCGTAACACGACGTCCTGTGGTTGCACGAAAAGCATTATTCAACATGGTGGCGTTGCTGTCAGGGTTCCTCCGAGCCGTAATCCGTAGGTAGCAGTCATCCATTGCAGTAGTAGCCCTTGGGCGGCCCGAGCGAGGTATGTCATCGACAGTTCCTGTCTCTCTGTATTTCCTCCATGACTAAATAAAGTCGCTTTGGTTCACCTCGAGACGCCTGGACACTTGCCTTGTTGATAGCTCTTCCTGGCACAAAGTAACAATACGGACGCGGTCGCACGGCGGTATTGACCGTATAGGCATGCTTGAACTACAGACAACACGAGCCGTGTACCTCCTTCCTGGTGGAATGACTGGAACTTATCGGCTTTCGGACCCCCTGCGTCTAATAGGCGGTGCTCATGAATGGTTGTTTACATCTTTGGGCGGGTTTAGTGACATCTCTGAACAGTCAAAGGGACTGTGTCTGTGATACAATATACAGTCAACATCTATCTTCAGAAGTTCTGGGAACCGGGGTGATGCAGAACTTTTTTTGGTGTGTGTATTTCATTATTGAGAGGTCGCACCGATATGCCGTGAAACGCAAATCCTCGCAGCGTTTTCCAGCTGTGGCGGATTCGATGACTGGTGAAATTTTAATAAATTCAGGGCCAGGCTCCAAGCCTTGTTTAATTTGTAACATCCGCCCCTGCTTAATAGGTTTTCTGCCATCTTTATTTTGATAGACTCCTTAATTATGCTGTCGCAGAAACTAGGCGTTTGCAGCGCGATTCTGGTCTCATCGTATTTCATTTTATGATTATTTTTGGGGCTGTGCTCGGCTACAAAAATGGTTCAAATGTCTCTGAACACTATGGGACTTAACTGCTGAGGTCATCAGTAACCTAAAACTTAGAACTACTTAAACCTAACTAACCTAAGGACATCACACACATCCATGCCCGAGGCAGGATTCGAACCTGCGACCATAGCGGTCGCACGGTTCCAGACTGTAGCGCCTGGAATCTCTCGGCTACGCCGGCCAGCGCTCGACTACAGCTGCTTTGCGTGGTTGTCCTAGTCAAGTGTGTCGCCGATGTTCCTTGCGTCTCTCCTCGACTGTTCCAATAGTCTGCCTCACGTCAGACATGCCACATTGGCACGGAATGGGATACACACCAGCTTCCAGAGACCTAAATTTTCTTTAACGTTGCTAAGAATACCTTTTATCTTAGTTAAAGGTAGTGAAATACACTGGTTGCCATATTCCCATAGGAATCTACTGATCTTCCTCGGTACCGGCCCAGATAAGATAAGTTATTTTTGGTCACTCTTCCTCGGTCTGAATCGCGATCTGTCTCAGCAAAACTTGCAACACCTGAAGAAGGCTGATGGGTCCGCCGTCAAGTTACTGCGCTTAAAAAGGAAACAACAACTCGGCAGACCATTCCGAAGCACGCCATTAATCAACTGCGCCGAGAAAACGTGTGAGATTTATGAATATTTTCAGCGTGTAACAAGTATTAGATTAATAAATTTTCATTCAGTCCAGAAATGATACCCATCATCGACATCAGTATGAGGTAAGAACCCTTTGGGCACGAACACACACGTTTATTCGTTGTGGCGTGGAAGCAAACAGCCTCTAAATGTCGTCTTGCTATACTTGAAAAACATGCCTCGTCAGTTCATGGACACTGTTGGTTGGATGTTGGTATCAAAGTATACGTGTTCCTGTCGCTCTATGAATGACGAATCAGAAGACCGCGCAGGCCCGTACATCCCTCGGGGTGTCGGGGGTGTGAAATACAGCGTAGGGATTTGCACCATCCTGCTGAAATGTGCCATCTAATACTCTCGTCATGTAGGATATGTCAACGGCGCTTACTGTTCTTGCCACATACTGATGAACATTCGGTCTCCCTTTGACAATTACTAAATAAGCCCTGTTGTCCTATCCAATACCTCCACAACCCATGATTTCAGGAGTTGAAAAGATCTGGGTCTCGAAACTCGTTGATTTCTGCGACCTTTCACCTGATCTTCTTCGGTCCCGTTGGCGTTGATCGTACCACCACACGCAGAAGCGAGAATCATCGATGAACAGTACAGAATGCCATTTGTGACGTCCCCTCTCCCCTTTTTGTTTTCGCTGTTGATGTTGAGCCGCTACTGCTACAGCTCGGTCGGTGGAATGGAGACGCGACACGCAGTGATGGTTGTCCCCGTCGGATAACGTGGAACAGCACCTCAAAATCTCTAAAGAAAATTGTTCCTCGCGTAATGAATTAAAGTCCGTTTGTGAGTCCGCACAGTCTTGTCAGCGATGCGAACTGCTGATTTTAATTGTCTGTTATGGATTTATGATGATTTGCTGTGCTCGGTTAGTTAGTTATTGCAGTATTGAGTGAATCATTCATCACACCACTGAAGCGAGGAAAAATTTATTTGCGATTCAGTATCAGTAGTAGTTGTTACGTTGCTAGGAAGAATTGTTCGCTAAGGCACGACGCAAATCCAGAGATAATCTATAATGCTATCTTGCTTTCGTGCGTCGTAATATTTTTTTCTGCAGAACACTCCTTTCAATGCTCAATGTTCATCAACTCACTCTTTCAAATAAAATGTTCACAGTTAATTAATTCTGATGATCAATTACCATACAGTTCAATTAATGATGGAGCCAATACGTGAGATTTCCATTTTTGACAAACAATTTTTATTGTTCCTTCTTAGCAGTTAGTTTATAATCACACCACACGCACATCGATGGATCAGATCAATTACGATTCTTTCCATTTCGGTGAGCGTGACAATTACAACTTTCACAATCGGTGTATTTGTATTACCTTCGTGTATTCGTATTAATTTTGCCTACTCAAGGCTAATCAGGAATTCAGTCTTCGACACTATGTCCATTCTTCGTTGTAACTGTTCACTTTGATGACGCTTGAGTCCAACAATAATATCTCCAATAATTGAAATTCATTAACTCGTCGTACACTATCAGAATATCACTTCAGTTCAAGTTCTCAACTCAAAATAACTGAGAACAAAGTCTGCGCATCTCTATCACGCAATAGTACTTTTTTGAATAGAAACAATCTCGTAGCGTTCCGTTTGTGGTACTATACGAAACGGTGCTCTCTCACGACTTAATAGCAAGCAAGCTAGCAAGCGACTAACATTTCCATGATCGAGCATTGTAGACGCATTGAATTTCCTTTTCGCCGCGTTTACAACTCTCTTTCACAATAAATGTTATCTTTGACTGACATATAACTATGGACTTAACTTTCGTCGTACTGATTTGCAGTTATTACTGAGACATCTGATAGCTAATTAAAAATAACCTTTTTTTCTTTCTTTCCACCTTTATATCATGACACACTCAGTAATTATTGAAACTCGTGTTCATCAAAACTTTAAGGTATTATATTATTGTCAAAGTTGTCGTACCTGTCAGGATAACACTGTTCCCTACTTAAATTATCATGAAATTTTTATTCGGGGTTTCGGGTTTCTTGTGGTGTTACACATTCAATGCATCAGTTTACTCTGTCTCTCCATTACCAAAGTCTGTGTTGTCTCTGATATGATATCAGCGATAAACGATGCATGGCAACTCGGGATCTCAAACCAGCTTCGAGTCATCCGTTCCCGACGGGTCGCAGTTAAACTTTGCTTGCAACCTCTCCCTGGAGTTCATCTGTAGAGTTCATCTGTATATTCGTCAGAGCCATCTGTATATTCGTCAGAGCCAGTTGAGAAATCCTACGATCTGCTCGTGGTGTAGTCCTTCAAGAAGCACCATGCTTGTGATTCTTGCCCCAGTGTTGTCCTGGCTGCATCTCGTCACGTCTCTTCCGCAGACATTGCACTCTACCCAATGACTTTTCGATCAGTAAATATGATACTCCCATGTTCGTCATGCCAATGATTTGCACTTTCTCAAAGTCCGCAAGATGGTGATCATCTGAACTTGCACCACCTCTGGGAATGCTATGCTAGGATCTCGACCTGAGAACATCCGGTTGCATTAGCCATACTTGCTATCCATCGTGTAATCACGCACTTCTTTAGCGGAAGGAAAGCCTTTAGTGTGCACTGGTAATATTGAAAATAGGTTTGCAGAAGGGTGAAATTTCAATTAACATATCCCACAGTCACGAAAAAACTGGAGTACCAGTGTTATGGAGGTCAGGTTGAAACACTTTCCATTTCCGTCATTGTAATAGTGGATTACAGAGAAAAATCGTTCTCACGTATGTGACAGGTGTAAACTAACAGATTACCATTTCATTTACTGAACTATAGACATCACAGGAAATGCAAAGAGGTTCAAATGGTTCAAATGGATCTGAGCGCTATGGGACTTAACTTCTGAGGTCATCAGTCCCCTAGAACTTAGAACTACTTAAACCTAACTAACCTAAGGGCGTCACACACATCCATGCCCGAGGCAGGATTCGAACCTGCGACCGTAGCGGTCACGCTGTTCCAGACTGTAGCGCCTAGTACCGCACGGCCACCCCGGCCGGCTGCAAAGGGGAAAGAGCGATGCTACGTATAGGGCAAAACAGGTCTTTGACGTAATGCATGATTGACTACGGTGAATTTATCTTGTTATAATTGTGTTTTTTTACCTAATTAGCCTACTAGTTCATGTGGTTTGTAGCACATTCATTCCTTTGTTTTAGCCTCTCACCTGCAATGACGTAATTGTTCTGCAAGATAGTCGAAACTCTCGAATTTCTCAAAATGTATATGTTGTGGTTGGCAGGAGATCCAACACCGTGTTACTAAAGGAGGCCGAAATGCACGCGTTTTAGCTCACGCAGGCTGGCGTGAGGTCTGGAACATGACAAGGGAATTAGAATTGAGAAAAACGGACGTAGCTGGTGGAATACTTAACTTTAATCCATTAATGATGAACGTCGCTCGTGACAGTACATGATTCACAATATCAATCGTAACTGAATGTGGCGCCTTGCTAGGTCGTAGCAAATAACGTAGCTGAAGGCTATGCTAACTATCGTCTTGGCAAATGAGAGCGTATTTCGTCAGTGAACAATCGCTAGCAAAGTCGGCTGTACAACTGGGGCGAGTGCTAGGAGGCCTCTCTAGACCTGCCGTGTAGCGGCGCTCGGCCTGCATTCACTGATAGTGGTGACACGCGGGTCCGACGTATACTACCGGACCGCGGCCGATTTAAAGGCTACCACCTAGCAAGTGTGGTGTCTGGCGGTGACACCACAGTATATATGATGAGAAATATTTTCTCTATAGGTGCTCAAATAGTACGATGTTAATCCGTTCTTGTACTGTGATGCTCAAAATTATCCGAATGAACTGAACTGCATTCCACCTGATCTGCATGCAGCACGCTTAAAATATCAGTCTTCCAGGTCCTGTAATCTCTTTGTGGTAAATTCGTTTGACCATGCAAAATGAATATCACAAGAAAACACTGTTATTTACGGCATTTAGTCCAAATGTAAATTAATATAACGATATTGTAAATATTAGAAAACACGTTATTAAAGATGATGCAGTCTTTAACGTTAGCAAAGTAAACTTTATTACAATAATTGACATTTGAAAACCATTAAAACACTCATTAGAATCTGAGACAGCTAACCCTATCACACAAATCATTCAGTAATCCCTAGGGAAAACAAAATAATTTTATAAGCAAGAGGTTATGAGATAGTTATAAGACAATGCGTAGTATTTTTGGTCTAAAAAGTTTACCCACACCAGCTAAGCGTCGCTCCCGTGGCGAATGGTTTTGCATAAAATAGTTGTTGAAATAACCAGTTTAAAAAAGCGCGATTAACAGTGGCATGCGCTCTATGGAAGCCTCAATATTAATAGCGTATCACCAGTGATTTTACTGAACTTATGATTCATGAATAGTTACTCGTACACATGTTTAAATTTTAAAGGATAGCCCGCATCTCGTGGTCGTGCGGTAGCGTTCTCGCTTCCCGCGCCCGGGTTCCCGGGTTCGATTCCCGTCGGGGTCAAGGATTTTCTCTGCCTCGTGATGGCTGGGTGTTGTGTGATGTCCTTAGGTTAGTTAGGTTTAAGTAGTTCTAAGTTCTAGGGAACTGATGACCATAGATGTCCCATAGTGCTCAGAGCCATTTGAACCATTTTTTAAAGGATATGACGAAGTTTTTTTGTTCTGAATTTGGATTCAAACCCAACACCTATATTCATTACTAACAAAGCAAAACTCTCCTGCCTAACCAAGACTCGAACACGGCAACGTTCGTCATTGCTGACTAATCATAAAGAGGCGTGAAATATCTAAGTTTTCGTATGTGTCAGTTAGGAAACCTGGACCTGAAAATAAATGACGAAAATTTTGCTACTGAACCGGGAATCCTATTAAGACCCTTATTTCCCTGTTGACTAACCACTAAAGGAGATTAATACAGTTTCACCCACAGGTGACAAAGTGTGGTGCACGTACTTAAAATGAAAATGTCTTTATGTAAAGTTTAGTGACAGGGGTTCGAATCCAGCACAAAATCGGACTGTTAACTAAGTAAAAACAGGTGTTAGTTGTCAATTTTTATCGCAAGTAGTGATATGTTTGAATTTGGAATGGCGACACTGTTGTTTTTTTTTCTTTCGGAGATTCGAACTCGGCACTTACAGCCCTTGTTTTCCATTCAGGAATAGACGTTAAGTATCAATTGTTTGTTCACAAGTAGTGAGATCTGCGCATGTTCGATAGAAATAGCGTCTATCGTTATTGTTGGCGACACACGATGGGACATTAAACACGAAAATTATGATCAGTCATTAGATGTTCTGTGTGCATATGTTAGGGCTTGAAATGAAATCATGAATATTTTGTGTTCGACCGGTATTCGAACCCAGATATGTACCTTTCGTGGAGACCAAGAGGAGTTTACTATCTTGAGGAAAACAACGAAATAATCAAACTTCATCCTTCTGAGAGCGTCAGATACCGTGGAAAATGAGATCGGAATTCTAATACTAGTCCAGCACAAAATTTTCTACGTCTCCATGTGAAATAAAATAAGGGCCCTGCGAGCTTAGATGACCACTGGTTTATTATAAAAAAAAATTTCTTATGTAAGAAAGCTTACTGCCGAAAGAAATTATGTTTGCCGTGACTTCCCCTCTATCATGGTAGGAATTAAACCGACTCTGCCCCAGTTGATAGAGAAGTGATATCATATTCAATGCGTATTCTGAACTACGGCGCAACCTGACGTTCTTTGCTTGGTATTACCAGAGGTGAAGTAGATCTGATCTTGTCTGTTAGTAATGGACGCCTAGAGTGGGAATCGAACTCATACTCTGCACATATCAAGCGTGAATTATCCACCATGACACTGTATCCTACATTTGACAGGCTCATGATTATGTAGGGAAGATACGAGATACAGTATGATAGGTCTGATCCTCTGACTCCCTCGAAGTGAACTCCAGACTGTTCAGCACATTCATTTCCTGGCGCGGTTGTACCTTTGTTCGATTATTAAATGTGTACATTCAATATGCTTAATACGTTCTCAAAAATCGCAAATCTTTGATTGAAATACCATCAAAACCAGTTTATACTTAATTTAACTGCTAATCGATTAATTCTGACACTAATATCAAAAAAGAGCTCCAAATTAGACACGGTGAAGAAAAACTGGATCTCTACTAATTGGCCGGCCCGTGTGGCCGAGCGGTTCTAGGCGCTACAGTCTGGAACCACGCGACCGCTACGGTCGCAGGTTCGAATCCTGCCTCGGGCATGGATGTGTGTGATGTCTTTAGATTAGTTAGGTTTAAGTAGTTCTAAGTTCTAGGGGACTGATGACCTCAGAAGTTAAGTCCCATAGTGCTCAGAGTCATTTGAACCATTTCTACTAATTGGGTAATTATCAGCAAGCTTCTGACATGGAATTATGCTAGTGTCATATCAGTGTTATGTAAAGACACTTCTTGCCATCATAGCATCGAACTGAAGCCATTTGACCATTTCCACTATTTCAACAGAGTTCTTAGTTCGAGAAATATCACTGCAGAGAATGACGTTGCCAGATAATTGGATTATTACTGTCATTATTGCTATTGTTTACGTCATTTACCTACTGCTAGAGGTGTGGTTGAAGGAATCATTTAATGCTTTTTGGTCATTTTTAGAAGAGTTGTCCAAAAACAAGCAGTAATTTAGTTCTTTTCATATCTACAAAATACTTTTCAAGCTAATATTGGACGTCTCCAATTATTCATTGCTTACATAAAAACTAAATTAATTGAGAAAGAGTTTACTTGATAACTGAAATCGTATTGCATTGCTTCATTTACGTACACTTAGGAACGGCGCTTGTAAAAGCTGGCGGTAAATGCCATTTAAAAGCCAGGGAATGTTAACGTCTTCTGTTAAATCTCACGGTCATTCTTTTCAGATGACTTCGTCGACAACCCTATTTAAAGTAACATAAGGAATACGATACTGCAGAAGCTCAACTGTTTTAGTCGCTATAAATTTAAATGTTAGTCTTGTACATGATTCAAGTTCACATTTGACGGAATTAGTTGAAATTTAGTTGTCCACTTCAACAATTTAGAAAAATATTGCACATTTGGAAACCTCACATCGTACTCAGTGGCCTTACACCTAAACGTCAGCCAGAAATTCTAACTCTATCGAACACCAGCTTCGGTAATTTGATGTAGCGAAGACTCTCTCTCACCGGAACATTCTCATTTGACTTATTGGGCTCCATAACTACCGTGCACCAGTAGTTTCGTGTGGAAGTAGAGCTTATGGATTGTAGAATTTAATAGTTCCGTGGCCTTCAGTCTTCTACGTGGCTCACTTAAACTGACCCTGCATCGTTTCACGTGTCAGTTAGTGCAACATTGTACTAACACTAGCTGTGCACTCGCACTGCCAACTTCATTGTTCGTTTCAATTGATACTGTAATCACTTAAACAAAATAATTTAACCTCGCAATATGAGACGTTTCATTTCGTAAAGCGTTCCCTTTTGTCAGTCAGCTTTTCTCTTTCAACCAGCGAAATGTGACAAGATGTGCCAGTAATAGATTCACAAACCGGTGTTTAGTACTGTTAGGAAGATTTATTTTGACGTTCTTCGGTGGTAAAGGAATTTACTTTCCTCTCAAAACATCTTAAGTAACTGCGTTCACAAATATCCCGAGTAAGAAAAGCTCATTGTCCAAGTAGCAAGACGTTTAAAAACGAAGTTCGCACACTCTGCGGCAGGTCGTCTTTTCGTCTGATAGCACTACGAAAGGTTTTTTTCCCTAAGGAGTATCACTAGTTGCGTTCCTGTACCTATGGAAATCATTAATTGAAATCGTGATGAGCATCAAAGGATACGATACTGCTAAAATTACGAAACGATTATCAACCGAAGGCTGAGTTTATTCTCAACTTGAGGTGTAGTTAGAATAAGGAAGCTAATGTCTTTGCATTCCTCCAGGGGGCATTAGAAACCGTACACTCAAATGTATGCAACACTACGAATACTTTGAACACTACTGCACTACTGGCCATTAAAATTGCTACACCATGAAGATGACGTGCAACAGGCGCGTAATTTAACCTACAGGACGAAGACGCTGTGATATGCAAATGATTAGCTTTTCAGAGAATTCACACAAGGTTGGCGACACCTACAACTTGCTGGCATGAGGAACATTTCCAACCGATTTCTCTTACACAAACAGCAGTTGTTCGGCGTTGCCTGGTGAAACGTAGTTGTGATGCCTTGTGTAAGGGGAAGAAATGCGTACCATCACGTTTCCGACTTTGATAAAGGTCGGATTGTAGCCTATCGCGATTGCGGTTTATCGTATCGCGACATTGGTGCTCGCTTGGTCGAGATCCAATTACTGTTAGCAGAATATGGAATCGGTGGTTTCAGGAGAGTAATACGGAACGCCGTGTTGGATCCCAACGGCCTCGTATCACTAGCAGTCGAGATGGCAGGCATCTTATCCGTATGGCTGTAACGGATCGTGCAGCGAAGTCTCGATCCCTGAGTCAACAGATTGGGACGTTTGCAGTACAACAACCATCTGCACGAACAGTTCGACGACGTATACAGCAGCATGGACTATCAGCTCGGAGACCATGGCTGCGCTTACCCTTGACGCTGGATCTCAGACAGGAGCGCCTGCGATGGTGCACTCAACGACGAACCTGGGTGCACGAATGCCAAAACGTCATTTTTTTTTTGGATGAAGCCAGGTACTGTTTACAGCATCATGATGGTCGTATCCGTGTTTGGCGACAACGCGGTGAACGCACATTCGTCATCGCCATACTGGCGTATCACCCGGCGTGATGGTATGGGGTGCCATTGGTTGAACGTCTCGGTCACCTCTTGTTCGCATTGACTGCACTTTGAACAGTGGACGTTACATTTCAGATGTATTACGACCCGTGGCTCTACCCTTCATTCGATCCCTGCGAAACCCTACATTTCAACAGGATAATGCACGACCGCATGTTGCAGGTCCTGTACGGGCCTTTCTGGATACAGAAAATGTTCGACTGCTGCCCTGGCCAGCACATTCTCCAAATCTCTCACTAATTTAAACGTCTGGTCAACGGTGGCCGAGCAACTGGCTCGTCACAATACGCCAGTCACCACTCTTGATGAACTGCGGTATCGTGTTGGAACTGCATGGGCAGCTGTACCTGTACACGCCATCCAAGCTCTGTTTGACTCAATGCCCAGCCGTATCAAGGCCGTTACTACGGCCAGAGGTGGTTGTTCTGGGTACTGATTTCTCAGGATCTATGCACCCCAATTGCGTGAAATGTAATCACATGTCAGTTCTAGTATAATATATTTGTCCAATGAATATCCGTTTATCATCTGCATTTCTTTTTGGTGTAGCAATTTTAATGGCCAGTAGTGTATTACGTCTTCCTCCTACACTGATAATTCTTTTTCACAACAAATTAAAATTTGTAGAAGTGACAGATTTGGAATCCAACAGCCACACATTAGAAGCTTATAGCGTTAATAACTACGCTATCCTTCCACTTGTGTGTTAGCAATATGTGTAGTGTGATACTTGGGGTAATAGATTTGACTAAAAACACACGAAAGGCGGAGGAACATGACCTGAAACACTTCGTCAATCTAAATATTACTTTTAATTTCTGAAACTGCTCTTATTATTACTAGATATGATGTTAGGAGACAAAATACATTTCCACAGCCGCGCGACGTGGCCACGCGATTTGAGGCGTCATGTCACGAACTACGCCGCTCCTCCCGCAGGAGGTTCGAGTCCTCCCTCGGGCATGGGTGCATGTGTTGTTCTTAGCATAAGTTAAAGCTAGTTTAAGTTGTGTGTGAGGCTAGGTACCGATGACCTCCCCAGTTTGGTACCTTAGGAATTCACACACATTTGAACATTTTTGGACATTTCCACGACATTCGAAATAACACTTAAGATGAACATATTTACGAAATATTTATCAAAATATTTAGTCGCCAATGAATTTACGTCTGCGGCGAAGGAAATGCTCTACACCTAGCATGGCACTTCGTTTCCTCTTGTCCTGCTGTTTCCCGCGCCCAAGGATACAACAAATCTACGATTCGCCTTTTGGCGAAGAGAAAGGTGGATGAAGGCAACGTCCACCGTTGTACCTCTGGACGTCCATGGCCCACCACTGAGGATCAAGACAATAGTATACACCACCGTAGTGATGAAGGCCCTTTCAGGACCAGCACAGATATCAGGAACATCCCTCAGCTTAGAGTGATCAGGTCGACCATGCTTCGTCGTCTCATCGAGAGAGGAAGACGCGGAATTACAGAAGGAAGCCGCCTTCACACTGAGACCAACTTATATTTACCGACAAGAAAATTTTTGTCTTCTGCAGCAAATAGTTCGATCCATGAATATCGTCTAAATGGAGAGAGGTTCGACAGCAAGTACACCCAGAAGAGGCAAATATGTGGTCGAGCTTCTGTCACAGTTTGGGGACGGATTCAGCAAAATGTGAGGCGTTTCGTGGCACTGAACCGGTCTTTTTCTTGTGACTACAATTCCCAAATAATGGAGAACATAATGCTTCTTTCTGTTCGTCACAAAGTATAAATCTAGATATAGATGTAGGATGTTCTTTGTCCCCGTAATTGTTGAATAAATACACTGCACAAGCCGAGCAAATCATGAAAGAGGTAAACAAAAGAAATTAAACGTTGGTAATGAGATAACTGCGTCATACAGTATGTGATCAAAAGTATCCGGACACCTGGCTGAAAATTACAAGTTCATGGGAACCTCCATAGGTAATGCTGGAATTCAGTATGGTGTTGGCCCATCCTTGATCATGATGACTGCTTCCACTCTCGCAGCCATACGTTCAATCAGGTGCTTGAAGGTTTCTTGGGGAATGGCAGCCCATTCTTCACGGAGTGCTGCACTGAGGAGAGGTATCGATGTCGGTCGGTGAGGCACGAAGTCGGCTTTCAAAAACATCCCAAAGATGTTCTATAGGATTCAGGTCAGAACTCTGTGCAGGCCAGTTCATTACAGGGATGTTATTGTCGTGTAACCAATCCGCCACAGTCCATGCATTATGAACAGGTGCTCGATCGTGTGAAAGATGCAATCACAATCCCCGAATTGCTCTTCAACAGTGGGAAACAAGAAGGTGCTTAAATAATCAGTGTAGTAGGCCTGTGATGTGATAGTGCCACGCAAAACAAGAAGTGCAAGCTTCCTCCAAATAAAACACCCACTCTATAATACCTCCGCCTCCAGATTTTACTATTGGCACTACACACGCTGGCAGATGACGTTCACTGGGCATTCGCCATACCCACACCCTGCCATCGGATCGCCACATTATGGACTGTGAGTCGCCAATCCACACAACGTTTTTCCACTGTTCAGTCGTCCAGTGTTTATGCTCTATACACCAAGCGAGGCGTAGTTTGGCATTTACTGGGGCTATGTGTGGCTTATGAACAGCCGCTCGACCATTAAATCCAAGTTTTCTCACCTTCTGCCTAACTGTCATAGTGCTTGCAGTGGATCCTGACGCAGTTTGGAATTCCTGTGTGATGGTCTGGATAGAAGTCTGCCTATTACACATTACGACCCTCTTCAACTGTTGGCGGTCTCTGTCAGTCAACAGATGAGGTCGGCCTGTACGTTTTTGTGCTGTACTGTCCCTTCACGTTTCCACTTCACTATCACATCGTAACAATGGATATAGGGATGTTTAGGAGTATGGAAATCTCAAAATGATTCAAATGGCTCTGAGCACTATGGGACTTAACTTCTCAGGTCATCAGTCCCCTAGAACTTAGAACTACTTAAACCTAACTAACCTAAGGACATCACACACATCCATGCCCGAGGCAGGATTCGAACCTGCGACCGTAGCTGTCGCACGGTTCCAGACTGTAGCGCCTAGAACCGCTTGGCCACTCCGGCCGGAATGGAAATCTCACGTACAGACATATGACACAAGTGACACCCAATCGCCTGACCATGTTCGAAGTCCGTGAGTTCCGCACAGCTCCCCATTCTGCTCTCTCACGATGTCTAATGACTACTGAGGTCTCTATATGGAGTACCTGGCAGTAGGTGGCAGCACAATGCACCTAAACGTATGTTTTGGGGGTGTCTGGGTACTTTTGATCACATAGTGTATTTACTGACGAAATTTCAGAAAAGGGAAACTAATGAACTGTAGGTATTTACCTGATGCTTTAAAGGAGGAATTCAGAAATATTGATAGATTGCAGGCCACTCTCATTTCTGATACGGTGTCATGCCGCTTAATGTTCTCAGGGAAGATGATCTTTATTACTTGGTTGCTATCCTGGATACGATCTGACATCATTCATATGGTGAAATGGTTGGAAGTAGTTAACACTCTCCTTGTGTGCTGTAGTGAGGGAATTGCGGTAAGCTTTACCTGCGTTCAAAGGAAAAGGGTACCGATTTAAACAACTGCAGTAAAAGCGTAAATCAGCTGAGGGTTGAGGAGAGCGTTTTTTCTGCAGAACGTGGGTGAAAATGTTTGCGACTGCCCAGTTCCTCGGTCTCATTGTGCAGACACGTTTGATGGCGCCAGTCGGTCGGCGGTCGCGTCCAGGTAGTCCATTAGCCTCGAGGAGTCGCTGCTGCTATGGGCAGAGCATTGGTGACTGGCAATAAAGCAGAGGATGGGCCCTTGTTAGGCAGGAAGCCGATGAGACGACAGTGAGTTTCTGCGAATTTTCGTGGGACAGATCAGTGGCGCCCAGGCGTCCAGACTCTGCTACAAAAACATATTTGTGAAGGCACGAGGCTTTTAGCGAGTTTATGGCCATTCTTTGGAAAGTTCGAACTGGACACAACAGAGGACATAACGATCTTTTTTATGGATGGCTGTAGTTCCATCCAGGTCATGCTTATAGCAAAAGATTCGTGTGGGAAAGAGGCCACGAAGCTGTATCTATTTTCCTTTTCTCCCAATTAATTTTTAAAGTCACCTGTTGGTAAAATCTGTGTGTGCAAAGTAAGGGGCGATCTCCCAGCTTCGAATGCGGTGCTCCAGCTCGTGATTGGTTTGTGCTAAGGAGGGAGTAGTCTAAGATGTAATTGTGCTATTCTAGTGAGCTGGTGAGGAAAGCTGAGAGAAAGAGAAGACACACTTGTACTGGCGCTTGACTAGTAAAGAACTGCAGGTCTTTACCTGGACGGTGAGACTTGTGTCCTTTGCTAGTGTGCCACTTAGAGCCTGTGCTAGTCACCATTTGAACCGTCAGAGGTACTGCTTCTAGTATCACACACACGAGTGATGCGTGGGTGTACTTATTTGTTTTGAGTCGGCCGTCTAAACATTTGACATATTCCTTCATGCATGGTCGTGGCATGGAGTCAAATTGGTTTAGCAGACCAGCAAATGGTTCCACCTGCACACTGGAATTCACCGGGGCTTCAGAGGCTCATAGGGAAGTACCTGCATTCCGAATTAGCCGAACGCGAGACCGCGTACTTGCATTTTCTTCAGGCGTGCGACATTAATAACAGATTGGTGCCGTCCATGACTTCAGTCGCCAAACGTATCGTGGTGTGCCGCCTTGATCAGCAGGAGGGTAAAGTATTCGGTGCTACGACGTAGGGTTGCAGTTTATGCTTCTCAGCCTCTCCCACCCCCCCCCCCCCTCCCCTATTCCTTGGGAGTATATTTTTCTTTATGGCTTTATGGCATAGTAGAGTATAGATGCTTGATTGTAGCGTAGTTTTTGGGCCACACCACGGATCCACATGTATGAAGTCAGCTAAAGCGATTAGTTCTGGTTAGTGTCGTGTGTTGATCCCCAGCTGACCACTTTGTTCACCATAGATCACAAATCATTGAAAGCATCTGTCCAATAACAAATGTTAAGAATGAATAAATCTATTGTTTTTTACTCCACAACTCCTCCCAGTGTTCTGATTAACAGTACCTTCGCCATTTTTATTAAAGTCTTGATTGTGATTGATGGAGCAGAATTTTGCAATAAAAAAGGAGTAAATTAACTATTGACCTCCAAAATAAATACTGATAGTACTACATTTTTAAAAAATAAGTAGCTGACCATCTCCGCAGTACAATTACGGACGGTAATAGCTATTTAATAGATGCGAGATGAGGAACGGTTTTAGCGAGGAAATTGATATAAAAGTTGACTTCTACGAACCCAAGTGAAGGTCGGTTGAATTCCACGAAAATTTTGATGTAATGAAAATCTCTCCAGTACCAGCCGGATGGAAGAAAAAAATATCTTCAACTCCTGCAAGATATAAAAGAGGCCAGATGCCTCATAACAGAAAATATAAATAGAAAGAAGGAAAATAAAATTTACTGGACAAAACCTTGGACACATTGTTTTTCGCAGAAATTTATTTGAAGATCTTGTATTAGGCAAGATACAAATCTGAGGCCAGAGAACTCTGTATTGGGAAAACATTACGGCACTAGGACAAAACTATTCACCTTGTATACAAGATATATCTCACAGGTTACATACCCTCAGACTTCAAGGAGAAGTTATGTTCACAAAATACTGGCACAAATTATTTACAGAAGAACTGAAACATGTGTATAGGTGGATCTCTGGAAATATCAGTTTGGGTAATGGAGAAATGTCGGAGTACGCGAGTCTCTATTAACTCCGCAGTTTATACTAGAAAAATACTAACGAAGCAAATCAACGATTATACCATATGCAGACTTAGAGAAAGCTTTTTAAGATCTTGAGTGGAACCCACTCTTTGAAATACTGAAGTTAATCGGAGACAAGTATGAAACAGGAGCAGTAACTTAGAAGGGAGTGAGATAGGGGTGTAGACTACTCCCGATGTTATTGGCTCTGAGCACTATGCGACTTAACTTCTGAGGTCATCAGTCGCCTAGAACTTAGAACTAATTAAACCTAACTAACCTAAGAACATCACACACATCCATGCCCGAGATAGGATTCGAATCTGCGACCGGTTCCACATTGTAGCGCCTAGAACATCACGGCCACTCCGGCCGGCCCCGATGTTATTCAACCTGAATATTGAACAGGCAGTAAAGAAAACCAAGGAGACGTTTGGAAAGGGAATTAAAGCTCAGCGAGAAGAAGAGAAAACTTTGCGGTTTCCCCATGACATTGTAATTCTGTCATAGATGGCAAAGGAATTCTAACATCAGTTGAACGGAATAGATAGTGTCTTGAAACGAGACTAAAAGATGATTACTAACAAAAGTAAGATAATGGTAACGAAAGGAAGTCGAATTAAATCATATGATATTGAGGGAATTAGAGTAGGATAGCCGTGCGGGGTAACCGTGCGGTCTTGGGAGCCTTACCACGGTTCGCGCGGCTCTCCCCGTCGGTGGTTCGAGTCCTCCCTTGACATGGGTGTGTGTGTGTGTTAGTGTAAATTAGTATAAGTCAGATTAAGTAGTGTGTAAGCCTAGGGACCGATGACCTCAGCAGTTTTGTCCCATTGAACTTACCACAAATTTCCATTTAGCATAGGATATGAGGCACTAAAACTTGTAGATGAGTTCTGCTATTTGATGGGCAACATAAGTGACGATGACTGAGGTAGAGAGGGCATAAAATGCAGACAGATAGTAGCAAGGAAAGCGTTTCTGAAAACGAAAGGTTAACATCGAATATAAATTTAAGTGTTAATACATATTTTCTGAATCTACTTGTCTAATGGGTAGCTTTGTATGGAAGTAAAACATGAATGATAAGCACTTCAGACAAGAAGGGAACGAATGCTTTTGAAATTTGGTGTTACAGAAGAACATTAAAAATTGGATGAGTATATCGAATAACTAATGACGAGGTACTGAATCGATTTGGGGGAAAATTGGTGGCTTAATTAGACTAAAAGAAGGGATAGGTTGACAAGACAACATAAGCATCAACGGAAAGTAAAGGAAGGAGTGGTCAGAATTGTAGAAGGAGGCCAGCGTTTGGGTACGTTAAGCAGATTTAAATGGATGAAGGTTGCGGTTGTTATGCAGAGATAAAGAGGCTTGCAAAGGATGGAATAGCGTGGACAGCTACGTCAAACCACGCTTCGGTGTGAAGACCATAACAACAATAACAGATCAAGATGAAACAATTACGTGGAGATGAATGGGGGCAGGTGGCAGGAGGTGGGAGAGGGCGTACGAACAAATCATACAGAAGACTGGTTCTTAGAGAAAGGACAGGCTTTAGCAAATAGTTGAATGAACATTTGAAAATTGAAATTAACCGAATAATGCATTTTGCAATTGATACCTGCAGAAAAGAAGTCACTCTGCAGCGAACAGCATCTCAACACTCGGCTTCATTGTCGACTCCAACATATTACGATAAACCTCTCCATTGACGACCACATTTATTGTGTCACAGGTCCTGCATACTGACAGAATGTCTTGCCCTAAACGACAAAATAACGATGAGTCGGGTTAGACACAGCTCATACACATTTCGGCTAAACACGTGCCATCGATCTTCCTATAGGCAGTCAAACGAACACTGCTTAAAGCAGTTCTCCGAGGGTAAAATTAATTGCCTTTCGATATACTTCCCAAGTTTCTTGCAAAAACTGGCATTTGTCTCTAACCATGATAAATGAAGAAGACACTGATACGTATCTCATCCGAGACACATCTATCATCTCTTCACTGAATACATGCTGTCGGTCACGCACTAAATGAGCCTTACTTATTTAACTAATGCTTACTGAAGCAGCTAACATGTAGCTAAAACGAGTCGGTCCTCACGATTAGAAGAGTAAAGAGCCCTGAGTATGTCTGTATAGAGTTACGGCTATCTGGCTACTCAAGACTTCGTGAAATTCATTGTTGCTGAAAGCAGTGAGAATAGTTCGCAATTAATTCAGTATGTCTTCGGCAGATAGACAAATTAACATCAGCATCTCCGACTAAGCACTTCTTTACATACCAGGCTAATAACTGCACCTCCATTATTCCCGTATGAATATTCTGATAGATTCACGCTAACAACGGCTTTTAGGCATAACAACTGAGGGTCATTAGTCGAAAAGTCGAAAGGTGGCTGCTGAATGAGCATTTCAATTTTTAGTACTCTTAAGCAGGGAGATAACAATTGTAATCACTGCTGTATAGGAGGCCTACCGAAAAAAAATTCTTCAGTTCTTCATTCGTTTAGTTGATTGCCACAGTAGTCGAGAAAGATATTCCTGTCTGCAATTCAGCCTTTTAACTTATTATGCATTTCGTGATTGACCCCTGACTTTGAGGTAATATTCTGGTCACATTGCGTTGCGAACGTCAATATGTTGTACCTTTCCGAAATCGTCTACTTTTATTTAGTATATGAATATTACATGTTAGCAGAAATGGGGGCGACATACGCGATAATATTTAAGAGAAACCGTGCTTTTTATAGGTTTTTCAGCTAGTGTCAAGTTTATGAACGCATAAAAATCAAAGCGTAATTAGGAGAAAAATTTCCTCTGCACAGTTCACGGATATAACCTTGTTCTATTCAAAGGAGAATTTTCATTGTTTTCTGAGAACTCGTTTCATCACTATAATGTCAAACGCAAGACGCCGCGATTGAGCTTACTGTTGTAGCTACTGCAGCGGTGTAAGCTTTCTCTCTAAGCATTCTCTGAAAATTATTTCGAGCAGTTAGTTCATGAGCCCACGCGGATAGTAAACGGTTGTTAAAACACACTTGAGCTCTTAGCAACAAATAATCCTGAGTTAATAACGAGCATCAATACCGATTCAGGGATTAGTGAACACAGGGTTGTCGTAGCGAGATCGAATATTGTAATCCCCAAATCCCCTAAAAATAAGCGAAAAATATACCTTTTCAAAAAAGCAGATAAAAATTCACTTGACGCCTTCCTGAGAGACAATCTCCACTCATTCCAAATTAATAATATAAGTGTAGACCAGATGTGGCTTAAATTCAAAGAAATAGTATCGGCAGCAATTGAGAGATTTATACCAAATAAATTAACAAACGACGGAGCTGATCCTCTTTGGTACACAAAACGGGTTAGAACATTGTTGCAGAAACAATGCAACAAACATGCCAAATTTAAACAGACGCAAAATCCCCAAGATTGGCGATCTTTTACATAAGCTCGAAATTTAGCGCGGACTTCAATGCGAGACGCCTATAACAGTTTCCAAAACGAAACGTTGTCTCGAAACCTGGCAGAAAATCCAAAGAGATTCTGGTCGTATGTGAAGTATGTTAGCGGCAAGAAACAATCAAAGCCTTCTCTTTGCGATAGCAATGGCGATACTATCGAAGACAGTGCTGCTAAAGCAGAGTTACTAAACATAGTCTTCCGAAAAACCTTCACAAAAAAATACGAAGTAAATATTCCAGAATTCGAAACAAGAACAGCTGCCAATATGAGTAACATAGAAGTAAATATCCTCGGAGTACTGAAGCAACTTAAATCACTTAATAAAAGCAAGTCTTCTGGTCCAGACTATACACCAATTAGGTTCGGGGTATGCTGATGGATTAGCTCCATACTTAACAATCCTATACTCGACGAAAGATCCGTACCCAAAGACTGGAAAGTTGCACATGTCACACCAATATTCAAGAAAGGTAGTATGAGTAATCCACTAAATTACAGGCCCATGCCGTTAACGTCGATATGTAGAAGGATTTTAGAACATATATTGTGTTCGAACATTATGAATTACCTCGAAGGAAACTATTGACACACAGTCAACATAGGTTTAGAAAACATAGTTCCTGTGAAAGACAACTAGCTCTTTATTCACATGAAGAATTGAGTGCTATTGAGAAAAGATTTCAGATCGATTCCGTATTTCTGGATTTACGGAAGGCTTTTCACACTGTACCACACAAGCAACTCGTAGTGAAATTGCGTGCTTATGGAATATCGTCTCAGTTATGTGACGGGATTTGTGATTTCCTGTCAGAGAGGTCACAGTTGGTAGTAACTGACGGAAAGTAATTGAGTAAAACAGAAGTGATTTCTGGCGTTCCCCAAGGTAGTGTTATAGGCCCTTTGCTGCTCCTTATCTATATAAACGATTTGGGAGACAATCTGAGCAGCCGTCTTCGGTTGTTTGTAGATGACGTTGTCGTTTATCGACTAATAAAGTCGTCAGAAGATCAAAACAAACTGCAAAACGATTTAGAAAAAGTATCTGAATGGTGCGAAAAGTGGCAGTTGACCCTGAATAACGAAAAGTGTAAGGTCATCCACATGCGTGCTAAAAGGAACTCGTTAAACTTCGGTTACACGATAAATCAGTTTAATCTAAAAGCCGTAAAGTCAACTAAATACCTAGGTATAACAATTACGAACAACTTAAATTGGAAGAAACAGATAGAAAATTTTGTGGGGAAGGCTAACCAAAGACTGCATTTTATTGGCAGGACACTTAGAAATTGTAACAGTCCTACTAAGGAGACACTACGTTTCTCCGTCCTCTCATAGAATACTGCTGCACGGTGTGGGATCCTTCCCAGATAGGACTGACTGAGTACATCAATAAAGTTCAAAGAAAGGCAGCACGTTTTGTATTATCGCAAAATATGGGAGAGAGTGTCATAGAAATGATACAGGATTTGGGCTGCAAATCGTTAAAAGAAAGGCGTTTTTCGTTGCGACGGAATCTTCTCACGAAATTCCAATCACCAACTTTCTCCTCCGAATGCGAAAATATTTTGTTGACACCGACCTACATAGGGAGGAACGATGACCACGATAAAATAAGGGAAATCAGATTTCGTACGGAAAGATATAGGTGTTCATTCTTTCCGCGCGCTATACGAGATTGCAATAATAGTGAGTTGTGAAGATGGTTCGATGAACCCTCTGCCAGGCACTTAAATGTGATTTGCAGAGTATCCATGTAGATGTAGATGTAGAACTTCTGTTGGTTAGATCATATTTCTTTACTAGTGAATATTCCCCATGTTTGTTAGTTAAGAGCTTCTAAGACAATTGTGTTAATGGTTGCAACATGTGAGAGGCTGAGGTGGAGCGTAGTCGTCACACCATAGCGCCACCACTGTTATAATGCGCTCTCACGATAAATGAACATTTGTATAGCACATGTCAACAGTAAATGAAGCAGTCGATTAGCTCGAATGATGACTGAAACGAAACCTATCTTAATCGCTTTCACTTGTGGCTGAGATCTCGCTGCTGCTATTGCAGTCATCTACTTGGTTCAGCGACGGTTCTATAGCCATGTCAAGACAGTGGGCCCTTTGTGCATCACTGTTTTCAAGTCTGTGTACATGACTCACTGAATTCCTCCACACACTTTGGGGAACACTTCCTGAAGAGGAGCGACACAACTGCCAAGTATAATTTATTTTAAAATTCTTGTTCTCCTTTGCTATCTTGTTCTTGACAAATGGCGAAATAAGTCCAATGGCGTTCAATTCGCAGTGCGCTACAGGCAACCACAGAAGTTTAATTTCCTTGTCCATAGATCGCAGTATACTTTCCGAAAGGTACTCCTGCACCCTGAATTGCAGTCGTTAGTGTTCCGGTAGGCAAGTTCAAGCAAATTTTTCGTATGGTGTGGCATTGTGTGGAAGCAGTACATTATTGCTTTCCATTCATTCAATAATAAATTCCTTTCTCCATTTCGTAGATGGCTTTCGTGATACTGGATTTATCATCGACTGATGTGGATCCTGTTCTAAGACAATCGCAGATCTGTTTGGTAGTAATTCGAAAAGACTCCTCAAGCACTCTTCGCGGTGTCTGGCATTCATTTCAGAATGATAATCTGCATCTTCGTTTTGGCCAGTGAAGCATAAACCAGCATTTTGCACAAATCCACCTTCGTTCTCAGTGTGGCACTTTATAACCCTTTTTCCAGAACCGGTCTCTGTTTCAACTCCTCCTTTCCAGTCATTCCACTCTTGAACAATATTCCCTGTAAGAACTCGCCTCTTTTTCCTGCTACTTGGTTATTTTCCATCAGCACAGGATTTTTATTGAACTGTTTGTATCTGAAGCCCAATTTTCGAATAGCACGCCAAAGGGTTGTTTCATTCATATCAGGAAAAATCTTCCGTTTCATTTTCGAACACAGCTGCTACTGTTTCAAACGGCTTTCTTGGATTTTTCTTCTTATCACTCCCTGTGTAAACTTGTCCAGTACAAACTTTTGTTTCCTGCCAGATCTCTTATTTGGTGACACAAGAAAAAAAATGGTTCAAATGGCTCTGAGCATTATGGGACTTAACTTCTGAGGTCGTCAGTCCCCTAGAGCTTAGAAATACTTAAACCTAACGACATCACACACACCCATGCCCGAGGCAGGATTCGAACCTGCGACCGTAGCGGTCGCGCGGTTCCATACTGAGGCGCCTAGAGCCACTCGGCCACACCGGCCGGCGGTGACACAAGACATGAAGTTTCTCTATACTCTCTAGCAATCGCTTCACTGTGCTTTCACTAATACCGAGACATTCAGAAGTTCTCTTTACTGGTTGTGATACGGAACTGCTCGCGCCCTGTTCAAATGGCCCTAAGCACTTTGGGACTTGACATCTGAGCTCATCAGTGCCCTAGACCTAGAACTACATAAACCTAACCAACCTAAGGACATCACACACATCCATGCCCGAGGCAGGATTCGAACCTGGGACCGTAGCAGCAGCGCGGTTCCGGACTGAAGCTCCTAGAACAGCTAGGCCACACCGGCCGGCCCGCGCCATGTTCTTTTTCGGCCTCAAACTAAGCACGCGCACTGATCACCGTAGACTTTTCATTACCCCGTAAATGATGCGTGGTTTCACACAAGTACAAGGCAACTAATTAAGTTACGAGCACTGCCTCACACGAATACACAACGAATGGGAGCACGATTGTTTCCTATCTGACGGGAAGCCGCGATGTTAACGCTGGTCGGGCAACACAGCACACGCGAGCACGCGGCGCATAGAAACGCAAAAGAAAATAGACGAAAGATGTGATATTAGCGCTTTATGTAGCTTTACGCGCATAAGTACATAACAGCTGTGAAAGGCAACAACAGAGCTTCCATTTACACTTTTCGTCTTATTGATATGTATCACCACTAGGCGAACTGCAGCAATCTATGCCCACTATTATGCCAAAATGACTAATTGGAAAGCAACGACCATTCGTCAGGAAGTTGAGTATGGTTGTATCTTTAAACTGTGCAAAGACAATTCTTCTCCTAATTGGGGTCTGACTTTTATGACTCCTGAATTCGACACTAGCCAAAAAATGGTTGAAAAACCACGGTTTCTCTTAAATATTACCGCGTTTGCCGCCCCCTAGCCAAAAAATGGTTGAAAAACCACGCTTTCTCTTAAATATTAGCGCGTTTGCCGCCCCCTTTTCAACCAAAATGTAATAATCATACTCCAAATAAAAACGGTTATTTCCACAATTCCGGCAAGGTATAACGCATTGATGTTCGTCATGCGACGTGACCAAAATATGAGCTAAATGTCAGGGGCCGATCATTATGAAATGGACAATAGTTACAAAAATGGGAATAAATTTCAATGGGAGACTCGCACAGCTGTTTTGCACTCTCTAGGCACTCCATCAAATTAATTAATGGCGGTTCTAGGCGCTTCAGACTGGAACCGCGTGACCGCAGCGGTCGCAAGTTCGAATCCTGCCTCGGACATGGGTGTGTGTGGTGTCCTTAGGTTAGTTAGGTTTAAGTAGTTCTAAGTTCTAGGGGACTGATGACCACAGATGTTAAGTCCCATAGTGCTCAGAGCCATTTGAACCATTTAATTAAGGGCTGACATGCTCTTCTCTGCAGTACGCTGGGCTTTAGGAACCATTCGAATGGTTTAAATAATGAAACTAGTGTAGATGGGAATTGACATCATCGCAGGAAAGGTATGGCAATCCTGTGATCTTCCACTTACTTCCGGGAGTGCGCTGAACTATCCGGATGTATTCATTTGATACTTCGTTGTCATCACGAAGAACTACTCTGAATGGTTCCCTTTAAGGTGTGACACTGAGTAATTAAAATTCATTGTTTGAACCCAGAATGGATGTTCGACGCCTCAGCTCTCTTCTTTCACGTTTCTAGCAATCTACCTTGGGCAACATGGGATTAAGGAGAGAAGGAGTACCGTAACAGTGTATTACTGGCTTACCGGTAAATGCAGTCCACTTCAAAAACACTGACTTACTTAAACACCGGTTCGGATCTCGCTGGAGAAAATCTGCGGTTTGTAAGTTTTTTTCCAGTTATCTTTATTCGATCTGCTAATGGCCAAAACGAAATTCAGTAACGAAATCTTAAGAGAAGCTCTGCACCTTAAGCCATTTAACAGTATCGATTCAGTTCCTTGAAGGAGTAACCATAAGTGTCCGTTCCTTGACAAGACAGGTTCTGAAAAGATTTGAAGACATCATTAATGGCAGTGAGTTGCGTTTTGTCCCTCATTCAGGGAATCATCCCCGAGATAAAAGTTATGGAAGCAATGAACACACTGAGTAGCAATTGTATCTGCATCAGAACAGATATGTTTTCTTTGTGGGTTGGGTTGGGTTGATTCAGGCAGAAGACCAGACTGCGAGGTCATCGGTCTCATCGGATTAGGGAAGGACGGAGTAGGAAGTTGGCCGTGCCCTTTCAAAGGAACCATCCCGGCATTTGCCTAGAGCGATTTAGGGAAATCACGGAAAACCTAAATCAGGATGGCCCGACGCGGGATTGAACCGTCGTCCTCCCGAATGCGAGTCCAGGATGTTTTCTTTGTGAATACACATTTTTATTACTATGTGATATCGATTTTCCTTACACTTTCACTTCCACCATGATGTTTTCACATCACAGCGAGGGTACTTAAATGCTACCTGTATATGTCACCTGATTGCACATACCAGAATTATGCAGTTTATTATTGCTTCCTGATGTTTGGGTAAGATGGTTTTACAGTTACTTTTTCTTTGTAATGGTAGATGCATTGTCCTTTGGTATGTAATCTTATAGCAGCCATCTCTGTGACAAATGCGGCTGATTTCATTGAGGGCAACTTGTGCAGATGTGAATATGACATCTAGCAGTTGATAAAGGTCGTGAAAACATGAACCATTTCACAACAGTGACTGATACAAACAAGTAAAAAAAGTGTGTGAAATCTTATGGGACTTAACTGCTAAGGTCATCAGTCCCTAAGCTTACACACTACGTAACCTAAATTATCCTAAGGACAAACACACACACCCATGCCCGAGGGAGGACTCGAACCTCCGGCGGGACCAGCCGCACAGTCCATGACTGCAGCGCCAAGACCGCTCGGCTAATCCCGCGCGGCTAAATTAGTAAAGCAGATGGTAAGAATGGCTGGGAGACCCTGAACAACAGATTCAGCCATCTAGTTGAAAGTATTTGTAAGACGCCTGGGGATAGAACATCGTAATATAACCGGCCATGCTCTCTTCGTACACTGCACAAACCACATAAACACAGGATCGAGGGATGATATTTAACTGCTGCTTGCGTGAACCTTACATTCCTGGTTTCCCTGCGGGTATCTTCTTGCTTCTTTCACTGCCAGCTCAGCATCTGGTACTGTTAAGTTAATTAGTTGTGGTAGGTTGGGAAGAAACTCACACAATAAAATTAAAGTTTAACTGACAAGACCGAAATATATTCCGATAGTCAGACACCTTAAATTGTAGGGTGCATTGCTAACAACTAATATATCAATAACAGACGTAATCATTCATTGGCATTTCAGGCAAGTAATCCAAAGGAATGTATTGTATTGTCGAAATATGTGTCACTCAGTTCAAACACTTGAAGTGCAACCACATAAAATCCACTGTTCAAATATGCTACCATGAATTTAGACAGGTACCACAGTTATTGTAATCACCACCAATTCTTTTCAGTTGTCTTACTAGCTATTTTCAAAAGCACACGCGAGGCCGATCGCAACGTGACTATTTCATGACTTGGCCGTACGATATCCAGACGAAAAGAATCTACGATCGTGATACTTAGTAAAGCCAATTATATGTCTCTCTTTCACTTTTAATGCTCGCATTGATGATCTTTCAGTACACGTTATTTGTCCGTTAACCATCCGACGCGGCTGATTGTTGGCATGGTTCAAATGGCTCTGAGCACTATGGGACTTAACATCTGAGGTCATCAGTCCCCTAGAACTTAGAACTACTTAAACTTAACTAGCCTAAGGACGTGACACACATCCATGCCTGAGGCAGGATTCGAACCTGCGACCGTAGCGGTCGCGCGGTTCCAGACTGGAGCGCCTAGAACCGCTCGGCCACAACGGCCGGCTGCTGATTGTTGTTCTCCCGACACGACACATAATTTTGTAACTTCCCTTCTCAATTAAATCATCAGTACTGAACCATTAACACTGATATGAAATTCATATGTAAGCATGAATCTTACACACACAGCGTAAATTGCTTTCTGCAACCACAGCACCGACACGGCATGGCACACGCGTCACGGAAACTAAGGCACGATTTTCCACAATACCGGCCCGCACTCGCCAGAGAGGCAACTATCGGTATCCACATGTGGAATAGGCAGCAATATCACAATATGATTACATTCCCACTCAGAAATGTTTCCGAATACTGGAAGAGAATTACGAAAAATAAAAAATAAACTTCCGGTAATGGTGACGTGGCGGTGAGGGAAGAGAGGAGGGGAAGGGAAGGGGGGTGTATTCCGCCCCATTGATACAAATAACGACCACACATAAGTGGTCATCATACCATGAAGCTAGAATCAATCAAACGTAGGATTACAATCCATGTGCAGAAATCAGATACATACACAAATCTACCTTATGTTCAGCCCATTACAAGGAAAATAATATAATATTAATCAGTTGTTTATATGAACAGGCAAAGAAAGGGAATACAACCAATGTAGTATCATTTAAGTCCCTGAAAAAGAAGGTTCAGATGCATTATCACCACAAAAGACGAATTCATTTTATATCTGGCCATCAATAGCTAAAAAAATGAAGATAGTAACTGTTCTCGAAAGAACAGATACCATTGATGTCCGTGCAGCTTCTCTAGAATAAATGATAATTAATTGAAACCCTCAGCTGCCGACAGGTGTAGTTGATATACCTCGATGGGGACAGATGAAAAATGTGCGTTATGGCCCACCCGTTCGCAGATGCAGATTAAATGGCAGCCAATGCAGCACACGGAAGTCACAACTCCCACTCATAAGATCCGCACCTCCACCTTGAGGTAATCCGTCCATGGCATACATGACAGAAGCGTAACTGCTCCTTATCAGTGCTGACCTCTTCCTACACTACTCATCACACACTTAGCTTACGTCTAGAAGTCGTATACCCTACAATGTACTCAGCTAATGCTAAACGAGAATAAACGAACTTAAATAGAATCTGAAAATCTTTCAATGAGACGTACCCACCGCAGATTTTGTGTTCACCGTTAACATGCATTATTATGCCTAAACAGAGTAGTAATTAGTCTCCTTGTTAGGGAAGACTACCCAAGGTACCAAGAAATGAATCACGTTTGCGAAGTGAAACTCCAGCGATATGGCTCCTTCACATACATCAAACAAACCTTAGTACATATATACCAAGTATGTACATTATATCAGATTACTTTCAATGACAAGACTTCTCAAAACAACATAAAGTATCACTCTGAACGTCCTCATTCCACAGCTCTAAACACGGAAAAGAAATTCTTACTAAACTGTTCACACAAAATTTTAATGTTCTCTTACAAGTGATTAAGAAATTACACACCATTGGTTATCCTCTAAGACATACACATTCCACTTTATGTAGTGGCTAGGAACCACGAATATACAAGTCTCTAAGACTGTTTGATGTTCTCCACATGGTGTTTGCCCTCATCTTTACTAGTTTTTACGGATTCCAATTCGACATTATTTGCACAATCGATGTCTACGATACAATATGGACCCTTTTACTCATGATAGATTAATTTTACCTTCGGTTCATTTTGCTTGAACGTACATGCGTCTTAATTAAAACGAGGACCCCTATTTCATACTTAAGTGGCCCCACTATCCCATTATGACATTCCTTTCTCTGCTGAGACTTCTCACTTAACCGTTTCATGGCCAACTCTATCTTTTCGTCGCACATTCCATCTATGGCTGGAAAATTACTCAAAATCTCCGAAAACATGCTATTAGGCGCCTGATTAAGCAGAATTTCGCGCGGTGAGTATCCTGTTGAGGCATGTGGTATGCCCTTGATTACTCCTTCAAAGCCCTCAATAAGTTGCCTCCATCTATTGTTTTTGTTGCAGCACTACGGTCGCCACATGTGAATCAGTTACTTCATAATTCTTGTCGATATTTAGCTATTAAGATATGTTCAATATGTTCAGACTGTTCCTCAGTAACAGTTCTTTCCACTCTCTAGAAATAAATTGTACAGCATTTTTAGAAACTGTTTAAGCTTGTATACGCTTGTGAAATAGTGGTTCTCTTGTTTTTCTGAGACAACCTTGCTGTTTGCTCTTCGCAATGAGTGGAATTTCACATACTTCGAACACACTTCTAGTACCACTATGATTTGTGTTAATTACCACAAGATTTTTTAAGGGAACAGAGTGAATCGATGATCATGATATCGTTGATGCCTTTTTGTATAATAGGATGCATAGGTCCTTAGCGTCTAACAGTAGTTACTCTATCTTCGCCATCTGAAAATGGCTCTGAGCACTATGCGACTTAACTTCTGATGTCATCAGTCACCTAGAACTTAGAACTAATTAAACCTAACGAACCTAAGGACATCACACACATCCATGCCCGAGGCAGGATTCTAACCTGCGACCGTAGCGATCGCTCGGCTACAGACTGTAGCGCCTAGAACCGCACGGCCACTCCGGATGACTCGCCATCTGACATAAGTCACATTTGTACAGTATCTTGTGAATTTTCCTATTCATTCCCAAGAATATACACTCCTTCTTGAGCTTCTATAAATATTTGTCTGTACCAAAATCGGCATTACTTAGGCGCTTATACCACACCAGCCTTCATTTGTGTGTTCCCGAATAAACAGAATCCAGTCTTGTGATCACTCATTGACACACTAATAAACAATGTTCTGATGAATCAAATAGTGCTTTCTGAGTCTCTCTTCCCCTTCAGAACCATACTTCATCTTAACACTCTTCAACGTCGGAGTGTTCCTTCGTTGTTCCCTTAGAATTTTCTTTTGCAACTTCGTCACACATGATTCGTATTGTATTCCTTTTATCAAATTGGTGCTCAAGTCCTTTCCCTGTGGAGTATTTACATTGACATCTTCTATACCCAGTGGCATCCTCGAAAGTGCATGACGTATGATGTTTTGGCTTCCAGGTCGATAAATATCACTTACCCGGTATTCTTGCAAGGCGAGTTTCTCTCTAGTGTACCGGCTGTGATGAAATTTGCTTTCGACCAGGTAGGACGATGTCTTATCGTCCGTTACATCTTTAGTGATTCTGCCTGCTAAAAAAGATATGAACTTTGTTAATCCCCATAGGACTGCAACCGCTTCCATCTCTGTTACGGCATTCTGAAACTGCCATTTAGTTACACCCTGATGATTTTTATGTTGCCGGGATAAGCCTCATACACTTGGTACACATGTACACCCAATACAAAATCAGGACCGTTACAGGCCAAGTAAAATTCATTGTTCAAGTCGGGATGTGAGAGTAATTGCGGATTGCACAGCTGTCGTTTAATCTCTTCAAATACTCATTGGCATTCCTCAGTCCATTGCCACACCTTGCTTTTTAGTCACTTCAGCAGATGTAGATTTTTAAGTGACTGGCCACTAGTAAACTTACTATACCCTCCACATAGCCTGAGAAATCCTCTAAGATGCTCCTTTACAACGAGGTGCGGAAATCTATAACTTATTGTAATTTTGCGTCGTCAGGTCTGATTCTCTGTGCATTAAAAAAAGTCCTAGAAATTTAACTTGAGTCTTTTTCTAAATTTACCGTTACACCCACTTTATGTTAACATGTTTTTCCCAAGTCAGAGTTGCAATTAAAATATCGTCTACATACATGCTCACCTTTTCAATTAAATGGTCACTGGGAACTTTGTCCAAATGTCTTACGGAAATTGATGTACAAATATTCAGATCGAATGGTAGTTCTCGGTGTTGGTGGCTCCTTCCGTAATACAAGAATGCTGTGTATTGTCTGGAATTCCTGTGCAAGGGAATCTGCCAGTATCTTGGCCTCTGATTGATGCTACTAAATACTTTTTCCCCACCCAACTTCTGGAGTAACTCCTCTACATTTTTGGGGTTTTACCTTTGTGGAACTATTATTTCGCCATTTAGTTTTTCCACCACAAATAGTGGGTTATTACACTGTGTGATCGACCATTCGATAGTTCTCATCCTTTGCATCTTCCGAATCTCCTCCTCCACTGTCTCACGTTTTGATTGTGGAGCACAAAAAATAGTCTATGTTCTCTCACCTGCAGCTTACATTCTGCCGCCGGTCGCGGTGGTCTAGCGGTTCAGGCGCTCAGTCCGGAACCGCGCGACTGCTACGGTCGTAGGTTCGAATACTACCTCGGGCATGGATGTGTGTGATGTCCTTAGGTTAGTTAGGTTTAAGTAGTTCTAAGTTCTAGGGGACTGATGACCACAGATGTTAAGTCCCATAGTGCTCAGAGCCATTTGAATCATTTTTTACATTCTGCCATTTTTATCACCCCTGGCTCGAACGAGAACATCTGCTCATACCTTCTCTGGATCTGGAACAGATCTTCCATTACAGCCCAGTTTCACCGTACTAGGTAGGTACTTGTAATACTGCTCAACCACAATGGCAAGATCTCCTGTGTCTGCATTACCTTCCAAACTACACTGCTTCTTCCGTAATGTTTCCGAGTCTCCCATTGCGTTATTCTGTGTTGCTAATTGCAAATCAGATAAATAACATAGCTTATTCAGTCGTACCACTTCCCTAACATTAATTCTCCCTTTGTAGTCAATAACGGGTTCCTTTCCTTTCTTTTGCACTTCTACACAACTGGTATATCAATAATCGATGTAATCATTCATTGGCACTTCTGGCAAGTAGCGTGAAATGTATTGCCGAGTTATGAATCACTCATTTCAAACAAAAAGTGTTGGTTAAAGATAGAGAAAGAGTTACAAGATGCATAGGCAGAAACCACCTAGAGTTTTGCCCAGGATCCGTAGCTGACAGGTTCAACGAAGGGGCAGCTCGTTTCGAAATAGAAGACAGAGTGCTACTGTGCATATGATTCGTTTGTTGGGGTGGTAGTCATCAAAGGTGTTCGTGAGATATTTCAATGTCCAACTTTATCCTACGAATTCTAGAACAGTTTGTGACTCTCAACCACAGATGGAGAGATGGCCAATCGTGGTAAAATCATACAAAATTTATAAAGTGTTTCGGCTAAGGAACGAAGTTTTTGTACCTCTTCTCTACTGCTGGCTATTTTCCACACTAAGAAACAATATTTGTGTCATGTGATGTAGGCAGTGTAACGAGGTTCACGATATGTTCACATGTACATAGCACTCGCAAACTAATGGAGAGGGTGGCTTAGCAATGATACAGGAACAGGGAACCATGCTGCAATGTAATTGGTTGATAGGATCAGGAGATCGACGCGATGAGACGTTTTGTAGTCGTGGGAAGTTGTCTAGAGCAGTGGTATGGAACTCGAATAACTGGGTAAAGTGCGTTGAAATTACGATATAACCTGGGTAAAATTGCGCAAATTGCTGGAAAATACACTACTGGCCATTAAAATTGCTACACCACGAAGATGACGTGTTACAGATGCAAAATTTAACCGACAGGAAGAAGATGCTGCAAATGATTAGCTTTTCAGAGCATTCACACAAGGCTGAAATGAGGAAAGTTTCCAACCGATTTCTCATACACAAACAGCAGTTGACCGGCATTGCCTGGTGAAACGTTGTTGTGATGTCTCGTGTAAGGAGGAGAAATGCGTACCATCACGTTTCCGACTTTGATAAAGGTCGGATTGTAGCCTATCGCGATTGCAATTTATCGTATCGCGACATTGCTGCTCGCGTTGGTCGAGATCCAATGACTGTTAGCAGAATATGGAATGGTGGGTTCAGGAGGGTAATACGGAACGCCGTACTGGATCCCAACGGCCTCGTATCATTAGCAGTCGAGATGACAGGCATCTTATCCGAATGGCGGTAACGGATCGTGCAGCCACATCTCGATCCCTGAGTCAACGGATTGGGACATTTGCAATACAACAACCATCTGCACGAACAGTTCGACGACATTTGCAGCAGCATGGACTATTAGCTCGGAGACCATGGCTGTGGTTACTCTTGACGCTCCATCACAGACAGGAGCGCCTGCGATGGTGTACTCAATGACGAACCTGGGTGCACGAATGGCAAAACGTCATTTTTTAGGATGAATCAAGGTTCTGTTTACAGCATCATGATGGTCGCATCCGTGTTTGGCTACATCGTGGTGAACGCACATTGGAAGCGTGTATTCCTCATCGCCATACTGGCGTATCACAAGGCGTGATGGTATGGGGTGTCATTGGTTACACCTCTCGATCACCTCTTGTTCGCATTGACGGCACTTTTACAGTGGACGTTACATTTCAGATGTGTTACGACCTGTGTCTCTACCCTTCATTCGATCCCTGCGAAACCCTACATTTCAGCAGGATAATGCACGACCGCATGTTGCAGTTCCTGTACAGGCCTTTCTGGATACAGAAAATGTTCGACTGCTGCCCTGGCCATCAAATTCTCAACATCTCTCACCAATTGAAAACGTCTGGTCAATGGTGCCAGTGAAACTGGCTCGTCACAATACGCCAGTCACTACTCTTGATGAACTGTGGTATCGTCTTGAAGCTGCATGGGTAGCTGTACCTGTACACGCCATCCAATCCCTGTTTGACTCATTTCCCAGGCGTGTCAAGGCCGTTATTACAGCCAGAGGTGGTTGTTCTGGGTACTGACTTCTCAGGATCTATGCACCCAAAAAAGGGCCCAAAGAGAGTTGAGGGGATGGAGTACGCAGCAAGAGAAGGTAATGACGAAGTGGGTTCACTTCATGTGGAGAAGCTGCTCACACGCTGGCATCAAACTTGAGGGGCGGTGTAGATCGAGATAGACTACAAGCCTCTGAGATACTGATCTTTCAGCCGATCAAATTTTTCCGTTCAGCGACTATTCAGCCAAGTGGCTCAGGATAGCAACTCAAGGGGGATTAACCAGAAGGAACAAAATCCGACTGCTGTCTTGCCGAAGTCAAGGGCAAGCATCTCCCGCAATTGCCAGGTGCCAGAATCTACGCGGGCTCCTAATGTGGTCTATCCTTGGTGCCGGACAGTCAGGAAACCTCGTATCCCTAGGCATAACGGTCATTATTCGCGCCCTTCTTCGCCTGGATTTTCATAGCAGATTTCCTGCAAATTTTTACGATAGAACTGTCGAATCAAACTAATATGCCATCAATGTTGCACCTAATGGGACGAAAGAAAACGTGGATCATAGTTTAGCGAGGCAACTAGCTGTTCTCGTAATTTATAGTTATTACGGTTAATGACTTCTCACAGAAGATAGGTTAAGGAAAGGCAAACCTACTTTATGGTGTATGTTGACGTGGAGAAAGCTTTCAACAATGTTGACTGGAATACTCTCTTTCAAATTCTAAAGGTGGCAGGGGTAAAATACACGCAGCGAAAGGCTATTTACAACTTTTACAGAAACCAGGTGGCAGTTATAAGAGTCTAGGGGCATGAAAGCGAAGCAGTGGTTGAGAACGGAGTGAGACAGAGTTGTAGCCTCTCCCTGATCTTCTTCAATATTTACATTGAACAGACAGTAAAGAACACCAAAGAAAATTCTAGAATAGGATTTAAAGACGAGGGAGAAGAAATAAAAAGTCTCTGGTTTGCCGATGAAATTGTAATTCTGCCTGAGACGGCAAAGGACTTGGGAGAGCAGTTGAACCGAATAGACAGTGTCTTGAAAGGAGGACATAAAATGAACGTCAACAAGAAAAAAAGAAGAAGAATGAAATGTAGTTTAATTCAATCGGGTGAAGCTGAAGGAATTAGAATGGGAAATGAGACACTTAAAATAGTAGATGAGTTGTACTATTTGGGCAGCAAAATTACTGATGATGGTCGAAGTGGAGAGGATATAAAATGTAGACTAGCATGGTCAAGAAAAGAAACAATGTTAAATTGGTCGATTAAATTTAGGTACACCTATGGTACGCCTTTTTAAATTAATAATTTCACATGGAAGGAATCACTATACGCCACATATTCATTCCTTCACTTGGCAACATCCTACTAATTTTCACATTTACAATATGTGTTTTTGTGCATGTCAGGATGGTATCAGATGGGCATGGGGGGGGGGGGGGGGGGGTTTCTACTCATAAAATGATAAATGCCAGGATTCATGAAAAAGGTGGGTTTTTTTCCCAAAAACTACTGCTGAGGGATACAATGCCCATGAAAAGTGGCTACGTCCGTGGAGTGAACCGAACATGGTATGGGAAGAGCATTTCGCCCTCAATAGGAAGGACTGGCGGACATGTCCAGAGGGTAAGGAAGCTGGTAGGCAAGAGAGCGTCCCACTGTTGCAGCCGCTACCTCGCCGACTCTCTAGCTGGCCGGGGTGGCCGAGCGGTTCTAGGCGCGTCAGTCTGGAACCACGCAACCGCTAAGGTCGCAGGTTCGAATCCTGCCTCGGGCGTGGATGTGTGTGATGTCCTTAGGTTAGTTGGGTTTAAGTAGTTCTAAGTTCTAGGAGACTCATGACCTCAGAAGTTAAGTCCCATAGTGCTCAGAGCCATTTGAACTATTTCGCCGACTCTCTCGCGTACCTCACATGACGGCATCCGGTCCTCCCATTGGTGAATTTGTGGCAGAAAGTTGGCGTCTCTCACTCAGCAATAACGTGGTGGCGTCCCTAGCTCAGAGTAATAGCGTGGGAGCCAGCCACGAGTACTGAGGACTAGTTTACGTAACAGCTCACGCCACTGCCTGAGGCTAAGTTAAAATAATGGAAGTAGAATGCAATAAAAAAATTTACCATTTTTACCCGTTACCATCTACATTTTTGGAGAGAGGAGCGCAGTTGAAGTCCATGCATCCAGTTTGGAAACTTAGGGGCTACATGTCCCACCGGACCTGTGAGGCAAGTTAAAGTACAAAATTCACATAGTCCTTTGAAAAATAACTCATCTAAATGCACAAAAACGTGGGACCTAGCATGTGTTTATAAATTTCAAAAAGAGAAAACTAGTAAGTAAAGTATTTTCCCTTTCCTTATAAATAAAATTTGCCAATACTGGAAAATGGGGTGGGGGGGGGGTTGTCAAATAAAACCGAACACACGCTACAACGAGCCCATGGAATTGTTCCAATCCAAAGTAATCAGCACACGCATTAAGACATTTATCCTACTGGGAGACGAGACGATCAATTCCTGTTTTGGCGAACGTTATTTGCTGCTGACGGGTCTACAACCGCAACCATTCTTCCACTTCTTCGTCCCATTGAATTCGACGTTGACGGATGTTTTTCTTCAGGTCGCCAAAGATGTGAAAATCACGAAATAAAAGATCTTGGCTGTACGGAGGATGCTGCAGTGCTTCCCGATCAAATTGCTGAAGTGTAGACTTCGTCGGATTGGCAGTGTCGGAAATTATAGTACAACAAGATGATTCCGTCCGACAGCATTACTGAGCGTTTTGACTTGATCGACGAAGCAATAAAGCCCCAGCGTCTCGTTGCTGGAAGATCAGTAACTCAGACGCTCTGTAAGTAGGCTGCTTAGGTTTTTTTATTGGTAACGCCGCCGCCACGAAGCGCTCTGTATAAAAATCACTGGCTGTGCCGTGTGAAGTCTGTGGCTGGTTTGCATTGTTGTCTGCCATTGTAGTGTTGGGCAGCGGCAGTTGGATGCTAACAGCGCGTAGCGTTGCGCAGTTGGAGGTGAGCCTCCAGCAGTGGTGGACGTGGGGAGAGAGATGGCGGAGTTTTGTAATTTGTAAGACTGGATGTCATGAACTGCTATATATATATTATGACTATTAAGGTAAATACATTGTTTGTTCTCTATCAAAATCTTTCATTTGCTAACTATGCCTGTCAGTAGTTAGTGCCTTCAGTAGTTTGAATCTTTTATTTAGTTGGCAGTAGTGGCGCTCGCTGTATTGCAGTAGTTCGAGTAACGAAGATTTTTGGTGACGTAAGTGATTTGTGAAAGGTATAGGTTAATGTTAGTCAGGGCCATTCTTTTGTAGGGATTATTGAAAGTCAGATTGCGTTGCGCTAAAAATATTGTGTGTCAGTTTAAGCACGATCTTGTACAATTTTTCTAAGGAGACGTTTCATATGTCGACCCTTAGCCGAGGATACCTCACTGGAATCTTCTGATTTTTTCTTGTAGTTTGTGTAATTAGTGTATATTTTGTTTATTGCTAGCGCGTAATTGTGGAGAGAATCTCGTTTGTAGTTGTAGTCTTTCATTGTTGTACAGTAAAACAGTTGTGGCATGCATGTAGATTTGCACCAAGTATTTCGCAGCTTCGCTTGCAATTAACTAGATATTATATTCAGTGCTATGTTAATGTGTTCTCTTATTTTTGCTCTTCAAGTTGTGTTTTTCTGTGTTGTCGTGTGAAATATTGAGACAATAATGGCGTGTGAAAAACGTAATACTAGGCTCCAAAGTAAACTGGGAAATGACATTGAAGACGAAAGCAGTGTGTTGGCGTCACCTTGTAATGAATTAACTAATGTTCAAAGTAGTAATTTGGTAATAGTGCATAGGGAAATGGAGCGGGCTGCAAATAATGGCGTAGGCAGTGAAACAATTAGTGAACAGGGAAGCGTTATCGACCGTTCGGTCGGCAACAGCTCGCGTCAGGAATCCGAAATGACAGGACACAATCTAGGAAATACTGTACATTCAGGTTTTGCTTCCTCACCGTTTTCGCAAATAAGTCAAGACACATTTTTTGCTTGTCAAAATGTGAATGTTGCGGTGCAAATGCACTGCCGAAAAGCATAGAGGAACAGATTCCAGACACTAATACATTATTATTGCAATTAATGCAACAAATGAAACAAAATCAGAGACAAACACAGCAACAGTTAGACACAATGGAACAAAATCAGAGACAAACACAGCAAAATCTTCAAAAGTTAGACACAACACTTGAACAAAATCAGAAACAAATGGGACAAAATCTTCAAAAGTTAGACAAAATGGAACAAAAGCTTCAAAAGTTAGACTCAGTGGAACATACGCTTGAACAAACACGTGAAGATTTAACTACTGAGTTGCATAAAATCTAATCTAAATGTCAAAAAGTCTGTAATGACGTAAAAACATAAATTTGTGAGCATTTTCAACCTATTTTTTCGCGGCATGAAAATGCATTACAGAATCACGAAGCAGCCATAAAAGAACTGCAAACTATTGTTCATGAAAGCCATGACACCCTGCAAGCTAAAATGGACTCAGTTGCATCTACCGATTCGGTTACGCAACTTGCAAAAACTCAGGAAAACTTAAAGGTCACAGTAGATAACGATTTCAACACAAATGGACACTCTGAAACTTGGTTCAGAAAAACACACAGAGGAAATAATTTCACTATCGGATAAAGTAGCCGAACTTTCAGATCAGTTCACTAACTTATCTACAAAGGTAGATGATGATCTGAATGACACAAAACCTGTAGCCTTCACTGACACTGAAGAGTATGAACAAATTAGAAAATTCAAACAGAATCAAAATCAAATCAACACACAGTACAAAAGAGAAATGCGGGAAGTACAAGATCAGTTGGCTCAAGTAATACAAGAATTACATATTTCAGAGGACACTCGCGCCCCAGTACGGGAAGAGGGACATAGCAATACAGAACAACCACAAAATAAGAACACAGGGCATTTCGGAAATCATGAAAGAAATTGGCAAGGTACACTGAATTTTGAGATGGAACCGCCGACACGACGTAACAATGACCGATATGCTACTCGCCGACACGATGATTTTGACTATAAGCTGTTCATTACTGCACGTAAATTCAAAACATTTAAGAATTCTGGCAACGACATTCATCCACAAGCGTGGCTCCATCAATTCTCTCATTGTTTTCCTCCTAACTGGTCATTAGAGCACAGATTAGTATTTATGTGTGGCTACTTGGAGAATGAACCAGCTGTAAGAATGCGATCGGTCATTCACGATTGTCACAGTGAAGGAGAATTTTATCATGCCTTCCTCTCAGCATAATGGTCTCAAGCTACACAAGACCGAGTAAAACATAACATCATTATGATGAAACATTTCGAACAATCTGAATTTTCCAGTTTTGTGAAATATTTTGAAGACATGTTACATAAGAATAAGTATCTTTCAAACCCATACAGCTCCACAGAACTCATCCACATTTGCTTAATGAAATTGCCTGAACATTTACGACATATTATTTTGGCAGGACGATGCAAAGACGACATTGAAGCTTTTCAGGGGCTCTTACAATAACTAGATATTGACACTGACAATCGCGGAATGCGAAAACAAGAACACAACAATTACAGGTCACATCCGTCACAATTCCGCGATAAAAGAAATAATAACTGGACACGACAAGGCTATTCTCAAAACACAAATCGTGACCAAAACAGACACCACCCGTATGACAACCGCTGGCAGAGTAGTAATAATTACAGGGAAAGATCACCTCTCCACGGTGATGACTATCACAGAGACAATCAGAGAAACAGACAATATGGGAACCAAAATAAATATTATCAGGGGAGACAGAATAACTTTAGACGCAACGGTCCAGCGCGCAGTTACGATACCGGGAGAAATTCTCCACCACATGACCGACAAACAAGAAAGTTTGTAAACTACCGACATAACGACAGACCTGACTTGCATCAGAACTGGCGGGATTCAAACAGGGCAGGGCCTTCTCGTCAAGGTGAATTTGTAGAAGTTAGGTCTCCTAATCCCAATAACGGCGCGCGCCAACAAAGAGACAGACAATGACTCGCACCGCAGGCAGCCACGTGCGCCGGCTGGCTCGGAGAAAAATAACAGACGCTAACCTTGAGAAAAGATTTAGTATTCCTTACCGACGTATAAAACATGATAATTGCTTTTCAGTTGACAGTCTGCGTACTAGCAAGAGTAAAGGTTTACACCACATTTCACGTGTAAAACCGTTTATTGAAATATAATCTGCTTTTTAACTTTGTCTTTGCCATAAAATATTTCACTTCACATTTCTAGTATGCTTTGTCACACTAAGAAACTGTTAACATGCAACAATGTTGTGAAGTTAACTATCCAGTCTAGAACCTAGGGAACATTTTTAAACAGAAATTACGAATGCATTGTTATAGTGAACAGACGACACAGTGTTGTTATTTGTACATAATTGCTTGTTAGTTGCACGATTACGTAACGACTATTAGGCTTACATACTTAGAACATATACTGTTAATGAGATTTTAATGCAACATTTTGGTTTAGTTGAAAAGACATTCTTTATTTGAAGTACTTTCTGTGAGATTAAAGATGACTTAGCATTTGGTTTCTTTGATAGCTACACGATTATATCACGACGCTACTAATGTGTGACACAATTTACATTGTGCTTTTGCGGTGTATCTGTTTTATATCTGCACAGTTTTTCTGAATTCTTTTGGAAAGTATAACATGTTTTAGTAGTAACTTTTGTGGTATAGCTACAATGAGACAGCCTTTTCCGTAGCACAACAATACATTACAGCATAGTACTTTCTTGATCACGATAAGGTACGTAATAACTATGATATCTATACGCATAGCATTTCACTTTCGTTTATGAAGAGGTAAGTACATTGACTTCAGCAGAACTTTGCTTACAGAGGACGATAACTATGACACTTCCACAGAATTATCTTACAACAAGACGCACATTTAGCGCTACAGGACACGCATTTGAGTGGTTAATTTTGTACTTGAACCATTTATTTTTCAAGATTTTTGAATTACAGTGGTTTTCCCTGATACATTTCATTCCATTGCTGTAATCTGCAACACCTGAGGATATAATTACATTAATCCTCAGGGGGGTACACGCTTACTTTGTGTACCATGTGTTTGGCAAGCACAAGGAGCCCTAGCTAATATGGTATTTGCTTATACAACTTTACACATCGGTACCATATTTCTCTAACACATAAATTACACAGCTATCTGATAATTTAACTGAGAGACAAACTTGTTTTTTTACTACATCAGTGACACATGTTTACACAATTACACAGTTGGATAACTTGACACTTATGAAACTGTATTTTGTCTGTACTTTGTGAACTGTTCATATTTTTTCGGAACCATTGTGATACTATGAGAGCTTTGAATGATGTATTTGGTATGGGATCATGATTTTTAAAGTACGTTTGAGGCAGATGACACTTTTGACATGAGCTGAGAATTTCTTTTAGGTTTTGAAATTATTGGAGGAAGCTACGACGATTTTGAGATTTGCTTGAGGTTTTATGATGTTATGATGACTATGTGTATTACGCTGTTGCGGTATGTTTATGATCAATAAGCTGATGCTATATGAGGAATTTGATTATGTTACGTATTTATTATGATGAAATATTGAAGAAGTGTCTACGAATATGTATATGTGTAATAAAGCAAGGAATAATGAGTAGTGGTTAGAGACTCTGGTTTGTGAAAAAGGATGTTGGAAACCAAGAATCGTACTTTAAGAGCTATGAAATGTGTGTAAATGCGTAATGTATCACAACGCCGACGAAATTTTTTTGGACACTGTTATATTTATAGGATTTTGTTTCTACACATTTGTAACGCAAATTCTCAACCTGTGAATTTTTTTTATATGTGACTGTCACTGTAGCGGAAACTGCTCTTTTAAATATTTCGGTATGAAAGGTAAGTGACCGTGACGTAATGCGTTGTGAGCGTCCAGGTGTGCCAGTCGCCTTGAGAAAAAGTCATTAGTGTGTGCCTTTCAGAGGCACAGGCGGAGAAAAAAGGAGGCCATTAACCTCGCTATTGTCATTCCTTTGTAGAAAGCATAGGAAATACGACACGCCCAAACTTGAAAACATATGATTACACTGTGAAGCTCTTAATTTATGATATTTACTGAAATGAAATGATGAGAAACATTTAATATCTATTGTCTTTCTAGCTGAGAGATTGCTCATTTTGTTTAATATCCATTTTCTATCTGCACTGCAGCATTGGTTAAAATAAAATTTAATAGATGTACTAATATCACTATTTTCTGTCTACAGACCCAGTAAAGAACCATTGTATGATGTACTTTCTTAGAAAAGAGAGCACAAATAGACATTTCCCTTCACAGGAATTGCATTTTTTTTTTTTTTTTTTTTTTTTTTCAGTTTGGTAACTTATCTGCAAGCGTATGTTCTCGTGATGCATCACTCTAGTGCTAAGATGTGACATAGGTATTAAACATTTTTACTGTAATATTTTTTTTGCTTGAGCTTTGTCATGTTTAGATATAAGTTATTGCATTTGCTGCTGCTTGCTTCCACAATTTCCATTTTTGACATTGCTGTTTGTGTTAATTGTTTTGCGCTGCTGCATTGCCTCGTCCCTTAGTTTAGCATCTGAGCTCAGTAGATTTTAAGTTAGCTTAAGAGGGGGGAGACTATATAAGAAACTAACTATGAGGCATTGGAAGAAACACATTGAGAAGTTATAAGAAAATGATTTGGCCAAAAAAATAGTGTACAGTGGAGAAAAACTGCTTTTGAAAGAGGCTGTGAACAAAATACAGATAGCATGCTTGGACAGGATATTTTTGGTGGAAACAAATGTTGAGATACGATGAAAAATCTGCAGAATGATGTTTTGGGTTGGACTGCAGTACCAAACGTCACACTTAAAACAAACCCTGTCCCGTATTTTGTGTTATAACGCTATGTGAATCTGTGTTTGTCCTGTCTTTATGTGTTTAGCTAATAAGATTTATGTTGTAGAAGTTTTCTAATAATATGTTATTTACTTTGTAAAGATGTTTAGACATTATTTATCTGTTCTGTTTTGTTTCTCATATGTGAAGTTGATGTTTCCAAAGTTATTCTGATCTTTATGTATTTACTTATGTCATAATTCCTGTAACACTGATGTATGTGTTTATTTCTATTCTTCTGTAAAGCCCGTTTTACTACAAATGTTATCTGTACTATTATGTTCTTTAATGATATATTTTGTATCTTTGTTATTGTATTCTCATGTTATAAAATTGTAATTGACACAAGTTCATCAAGTAACTTGTAAATTACATTTTACTGCACACATTTCTGTTGGTCATAGTATATGGACAATATGTGAGAAGTAGGAACTGTTAGTGTTTCCACATGTGTTGATAATTCAGCAACGGACTGGTTAACAGCATTGCTGGTTCTAAGGACAATTCAAAAACTTTGTGAGTGCGCAAGTGGTGGTTTATGGACTTGCTATATTCTCCACAATACTCTTCGATGGTGATTGTGCATCTGCACAGTCGCAACAGTTGGCTGCTAGCCATTTCTACAAGGACTACAGTGGGTCTTCACCTTTGATGACTCACCAATACCATTAATTCTACAAGGACTGCAGTGGGTCTGCACCTCTCGTGGCCCACCAATACCATAATTACCATAATCTCTACTAGGACTACAGTGGGTCTGCTCTGTGATGACCAACCTACCAATATTCTTCAAAACTTCTAATGACTCTGCTGTGGGTTTGCTCTGTTGTCGACCATTACCCGTCAGCATGTCAAGATTCAGCACTGTCTTTCCGTTGGAAGGACAACACTACTTCTTCAAGACTGCATGGAAATCCACTACTTCTGTGTGCATTTTCTTTTACTACTCAGACTTTGAGAAAAACACTGCAATTTTACTTTGATGAATGATCAGGACTGTCTTTGTGGACTGTGAGAAAATTTTAGCTTTTGACCAACATTGTATCGATAAGTGTGTGCATTTCATTTCTTTGTCATTGTAATTATGAAAAAATTTTTCAAATCTGTATTAGCCACTGCCCAAAACAATTTTAAAATTTTTTTGTGGGGAGCATGGGGGCTATGTAAGTAGGCTGTTTAGGTTTTTTTATTGGTAACGCCGCCGCCACGAAGCGCTCTGTATAAAAATCACTGGCTGTGCCGTGTGAAGTCTGTGGCTGGTTTGCATTGTTGTCTGCCATTGTAGTGTTGGGCAGCGGCAGTTGGATGCTAACAGCGCGTAGCGTTGCGCAGTTGGAGGTGAGCCTCCAGCAGTGGTGGACGTGGGGAGAGAGATGGCGGAGTTTTGTAATTTGTAAGACTGGATGTCATGAACTGCTATATATATATATTATGACTATTAAGGTAAATACATTGTTTGTTCTCTATCAAAATCTTTCATTTGCTAACTATGCCTGTCAGTAGTTAGTGCCTTCAGTAGTTTGAATCTTTTATTTAGTTGGCAGTAGTGGCGCTCGCTGTATTGCAGTAGTTCGAGTAACGAAGATTTTTGGTGAGGTAAGTGATTTGTGAAAGGTATAGGTTAATGTTAGTCAGGGCCATTCTTTTGTAGGGATTATTGAAAGTCAGATTGCGTTGCGCTAAAAATATTGTGTGTCAGTTTAAGCACGATCTTGTACAATTTTTCTAAGGGGACGTTTCAGCTCGATCGACACCGCCCCTGAAGCATTGAGACGACCTGGGCCAGCGTGTGAGCAGATTCTCCACATGAAGTGACCCCGATTCGTCATTACCTTCCCTTGCTGCGTACAAGTCCTGGTAAGTTCATTATGACCTCCTTCTTCGACTGCAGGAGCCCTCTGCACGTCGAGTTTCTCGGACTTGGATTCGCAGTCAAGGCGCTGCACTATCAAGAGATTTTGCAGAAAATGCGACGTGCCATTAAGTCAGAACGGCCAGGAATACAATCGGATTGAATCATAATGTTCCATAGTAATGCCCTCCCCCCCCCCCCCCCCACACACACACACACACACACACACAAGCGCACACAGCCGATCACGAAGGTTACGCCTTAGTTGGAAATCACTGCAACATACTCCACACAGTCCGTGCGATTTTAATATCTTTGGCGACTTGAAGAAAGACATGCGAGGACGTCGCTTTCAGTCGGATGAGGAATCGCAGGAGTAGATGCTGTTCTACATCAACATTCATACTCCGCAAGCCACCCAACGGTGTGTGGCGGAGGGCACTTTACGTGCCACCGTCATTGCCTCCCTCTCCTGTTCCAGTCGAGTATGGTATGCGGGAAGAACGACTGCAGGAAAGCCTCTCTAATTTTACATTCGTGACGTCCTCGGGAGCTATAAGTAGGGGGAAGCAATATATTCGATATCTCATCCAGAAACGCACCCTCTCGAAACCTGGACAGCAAGCTACACCGCGATGCAGAGCGCCTCTCTTGCAGAGTCTTCCACTTGAGTTTGCTAAACATCTCCGTAACGCTATCACGCTAATCAAATAACCATGTGACGAAACGCGCCGCTCTTCTTTGGATCTTCTCTATCTTCTCTGTCAACCCGACCTGGTACGGATCCCACACTGATGAGCAATACTCAAGTATAGGTCGAACGAGTGTTTTGTAAGCCACCTCCTTTGTTGATGGACTACATTTTCTAAGGACTCTACGAATGAATCTCAACCTCGCACCCGCCTTACCAACAATTAATTTTATATGATCATTCCACTTCAAATCGTTCCGTACGCATACACCCAGATATTTTACAGAAGTAACTGCTACCAGTGTTTGTTCTGCTATCATATAATCATACAATAAAGGATCCTTCTTTCTATGTATTCGCAATACATTACATTTGTCTATGTTAAGAGTCGTTGCCACTCCCTGCACCAAGTGCCTATCCGCTGCAGATCTTCCTTCATTTCGCTGCAATTTTATAATGCTGCAACTTCTCTGTATACTGCAGCATCATCCGCGAAAAGCCGCATGGAACTTCCGACACTATCTACTAGGTCATTTATATATATATTGTGAAAAGCAATGGTCCCATAACACTCCCCTGCGGCATGCCAGAGATTACTTTAACGTCTGTAGACGTCTCTCCATTGAGAACAACATGCTGTGTTGTGTTTGATAAAAACTCTTCAATCCAGCCACACAGCTGGTCTGATCATCTGTAGGCTCTTACTTTGTTTATCAGGCGACAGTGCAGAACTGTGTTGAACGCCTTCCAGAAGTCAAGGAAAATAGCATCTACCTGGGAGCCTGTATCTAATATTTTCTGGGTCCCATGAACAAATAAAGCGAGTTTGGTCCCACACAATCGCTGTTTCCGGAACCCATGTTGATTCCTACAGAGTAGATTCTGGGTTTCCAGAAATGACACGATACGCGAGCAAAAAACATGTTCTAAAATTCTACAACAGATCGATGTCAGAGATATAGGTCTATAATTTTGCGCATCTGCTCGACGACTCTTCTTGGAAACTGGAACTACCTGTGCCCTTTTCCAATCATTTGGAACCTTCCGTTCCTCTAGAGACTTCCGGTACACGGCTGTTAGAAGGGGGGACAAGTTCTTTCGCACACTCTGTGTAGAATCTAATTGGTATCCCGTCTCTGTTGAGTGATTTCAGTTTCTTTTCTATTCCTTGGACACTTATTTCGATGTCAGCCGTTTTTTCGTTAGTGCGAAGCTTTAGAGAAGGAACTGCAGTGCGGTCTTCCTCTGTGAAACAGCTTTGGAAAAAGGTGTTTAGTATTTCAGCTTTACGCGTGTCATCCTCTGTTTCAATGCCATTATCATCCCAGAGTGTCTGGATATGCTGTTTCGATCCAGTTACTGATTTAACGTAAGACCAGAACTTCCTAGGATTTTCTGTCAGGTCGGTACATAGAATTTTACTTTCGAATTCACTGAACGCCTTACGCATAGCCCTCTCTTTGCTTTCGCAGTAGTTTCCTAACTTTGTTGTTGAACCGCGGTGGGTTTTTCCCGTCCCTCACAGTTTTACGCGGCACGTACCTGTCTAAAACGTATTTTACGATTGCCTTGAACTTTTTCCATAAACACTCAACATTGTCAGTGTCGGAACAGAAATTTTCGTTGTGATCTGTTATGTATTACGAAATCTGCCTCCTATTACTCTTGCTAAACAGATAAACCTTCCTCCCTTTTTTATATATTCCTATATACTTTCATATCCAGGGATTCTGCAACGGCCTTATGATTACTGATTCCCTGTTCTGCGCTTACAGAGTCGAAAACCTCGGATCTGTTTGTTATCAGTAGGTCCAAGATGTTATCTCAACGAGTTGGTTCTCTGTTTAATTGTGTTCAAATATGTGTGAAATCCTATAGGAATTAACTGCTAAGGTTATCAGTCCCAAAGCTTACACACTGCTTAACCAAAATTATTCTACGGACAAACACACACACCCATGCCCGAGGGAGGACTCGAAACTCCGCCGGGACCAGCCGCACCGTCGATGTCTCCAGCACCCCAGACCGCTCGGCTAATCCCGCGCGGCTCTCTGTTTAATTGCTCGAGGTAATTTTCGGATAGTGCACTCAGTATAATGTCACTCGATGTTCTGTCCCTACTACCCATGCTAAACATCTGAGTGTACCAGTCTATATCTAGTAAATTGAAATCTACACCTAAGACTATAACATGCTGAGGATATTTATGTGAAATGTATTACAGTTTTCTCTCAGTTTTTCTGCCACTAATGCTGCTGAGTCGGGAGGTCGGTAAAAGGAGACAATTATTAACCTAGCTCGGTTGTTGAGTATAACCTCCACCCATAATAATTCGCAGGGACTTCTATTTCACTACAGGGTAAACTACTACTAACAGCGACAAACATGCCACCACTGGTTGCACGGAACCTATCCTTTCTAAACACCGTCTGTGCCTTTGTAAAAATTTCGGCAGAATTCATCTCTGGCTTCAGCCAGCTTTCCGGACTTATAACGATATCAGCTTCGGTGCTTTCAATCAGCGTTTGAAGTACCGGTACTTTACCAACGCAGCTTCGACAGTTTACAATTTCAATACCGATTGCTGCTTGGTCCCCGCATGTCCTGACTTTGCCCCGCACCCTTTGAGGCTGTTGCCCTTTCTGTATTTGCCCAAGGCCATCTAACCTGAAAAACCGCCCAATCCACGCCACACAACCCCTGCTACCCGTGTAGCCGCCTGCTGTGTGTAGTGGATTCTGATCTATCCAGCGGAACCCGAAACCCCACCACCTTTGCCGCAAGTCGAGGAATCTGCAGCCCACACGGTCGCAGAACCGTCTCAGCCTCTGATTCAGACCTTCCACTCGGCTCTGTACCAAAGGTCCGCAGTCAGTCCTATCGACGATGCTGCTTTCATCCCGCTAGCGAGACTGGCAGTCTTCACCAAATCAGATAGCCGCCAGAAGCCAGAGAGGATTTCCTCTGATCCATAGCGACACACATCATTGGTGCCGACATGAGCGACCACCTGCAGATGGGTGCACCCAGTACCCTTCATGGCATCCAGAAGGACCCTTTCCACATATGGAATGACTCCCCCCGGTATGCACACGGAGTGCACATTGGTTTTCTTCCCCTCCCTTACAGCCATATCCCTAAGGGGCCCCATTACGCGCATGACGTTGGAGCTCCCAACTACCAGTAAGCCCACCCTCTGCAACTGCCTGGATCTTGCAGACTGAGGGGCAACCTCTGGAACAGGACAAGCAGCCATGTCCGGCCGAAGGTCAGTATCAGCTGGAGACAGAGCCTGAAACCGGTTCGTCAAACAAACTGGAAAGGCTTTCCGTTCAGCCCTCCGGAATGTCTTTCGCCCCCTGCCACACCCCTAGGCGACCCCCCACTCTACCACAGGTGCCTCAATGTTGGCAGTATCCCGGGCAGCTACAGCCATAGTCCGATCAGTGGATGCGTGGGACGAGCTGGCCGTCCCCGACAAACCCCCATCCGGACCCCCACAATGATGCCCATTCGCAACAGTCTCAAGCTGTGTGACCGAAGCCAACACTGCCCGAAGCTGGGAGCGAAGGGATGCCAACTCAGCCAGCATCCGAACACAGCAGTCGCAGTCCCTATGCATGCTAAATACTGTTGTGCAAAGAACGTCTGAACTAATCTACAGAGAGCACAAACAAATCGACTCAAAATTTAAACGGTTATTAAAATACAAGACTGCCTAGTAAATGCAATAATGCTGCTACTTGCGCACCGCTGACACACTGCTCGGCGGCAGAAGGCTAACTGTACTGTCAGTAACGTACAAAGACTATTTGAAAGAAATAAACGAATGACAGACGACTACGCGACTTCACACGTCACAGATATTAAAATGCAAATCTGCCCTTCTAATTACGAAACTACACAATGATTTGACGGATTTAACTAAACAAGTGCGCTAAGAACACTCAAACAAATTTTCAACTTGCCTACAACACATTATATGAACGCTAAATAAGCCACTTGCTGCTACTTGCGCACTGCTGACACACTGCTCGGCGGCAGAAGGTTAACTGTGCACTGCAGCGTCAAAGAAACTGATATAGGCATGCGTATTCAAGTACAGAGGTATGTCAACAAGCAGAAGATGTCGCTGCGTTTGGCAACGCCTATGTAAGACAACAAGTTCAAATGGTTCAAATGCACTGAGCACTATGCGACTTAACTTCTGAGGCCATCAGTCGCATAGAACTTAGAACTAATTAAACCAAACTAACCTAAGGACATCAGACACATCCATGCCCGAGGAGACAACAAGTGTCTGCCGCAGTTGTTAGATCGGTTACTGCTGCAGCAGTGACCGGTTATCAAGATTTAAGTGAGTTTGAAAGTGGTGTTATAGTCGGCGCACGAGCGATGGGACACAGCATGTCCGAGGTAGCGATTAAGTGGGGAATTTCCCGTACGACCATTTCAAGAGTGTAACGTGAATATCAGGAATCAGGTAAAACGCCAAATCTCCGACATCGCTGCGGCCGGAAAAAGATCCTGCTAGAGCGGGACCAATGACGACCGAAGAGAATCGTTCATCATGACAGAAGTGAAACCCTTCCTCGAATTGCTGGAGATTTCAATGCTGGGCCATCAGTAAGTGTCAGCGTGGGAACTATTCGACGAGCCATTATCGGTATGGGCTTTTGATGCCAAAGACCCACTCGTGTACGCTTGATGACTGCACGACACATACACTCCTGGAAATTGAAATAAGAACATCGTGAATTCATTGTCCCAGGAAGGGGAAACTTTATTGACACATTCCTGGAGTCAGATACATCACATGATCACACTGACAGAACCACAGGCACATAGACACAGGCAACAGAGAATGCACAATGTCAGCACTAGTACAGTGTATATCCACCTTTCGCAGCAATGCAGGCTGCTATTCTCCCATGGAGACGATCGTAGAGATGCTGGATGTAGTCCTGTGGAACGGCTTGCCATGCCATTTCCACCTGGCGCCTCAGTTGGACCAGCGTTCGTGCTGGACGTGCAGACCGCGTGAGACGACGCTTCATCCAGTCCCAAACATGCTCAATGGGGGACAGATCCGGAGATCCTGCTGGCCAGGGTAGTTGACTTACACCTTCTAGAGCACGTTGGGTGGCACGGGATACATGCGGACTTCCATTGTCCTGTTGGAACAGCAAGTTCCCTTGCGAGTCTAGGAATGGCAGAACGATGGGTTCGATGACGGTTTGGCTGTACCGTGCACTGTTCAGTGTCCCCTCAACGATCACCAGAGGTGTACGGCCAGTGTAGGAGATCGCTCCCCACACATTGATGCCGGGTGTTGGCCCTGTGTGCCTCGGTCGTATGCAGTCCTGATTGTGGCGCTCACCTGCACGGCGCCAAACATGCATACGACCATCATTGGCACCAAGGCAGAAGCGACTCTCATCGCTGAAGACGACGCGACTCCATTCGTCCCTCCATTCACGCCTGTCGCGACACCACTGGAGGCGGGCTGCACGATGTTGGGCCGTGAGCGGAAGACGGCCTAACGGTGTGCGGGATCGTAGCCCAGCTTCATGGAGACGGTTGCGAATAGTCCTCGCCGATACCGCAGGAGCAACAGTGTCCCTAATTTGCTGGGAAATGGCGGTGTGGTCCCCTACGGCACTGCGTAGGATCCTACGGTCTTGGCGTGCATCCGTGCGTCGCTGCGGTCTGGTCCCAGGTCGACGGGCACGTGCACCTTCCGCCGACCACTGGCGACAACATCGATGTACTGTGGAGACCTCACGCCCCACGTGTTGAGCAATTCGGCGGTAGGGTCCACCCGGCCTCCCGCATGCCCACTATACGCCCTCGCTCAAAGTCCGTCAACTGCACATACGGTTCACGTCCACGCTGTCGCGGCATGCTACCAGTGTTAAAGACTGCGATGGAGCTCCGTATGCCACGGCTACTGGCTGACACTGACGGCGGCGGTGCACAAATGCTGCGCAGCTAGCGCCATTCGACGGCCAACACCGCGGTTCCTGGTGTGTCCGCTGTGCCGTGCGTGTGATCATTGCTTGTACAGCCCTCTCGCAGTGTCCGGAGCAAGTATGGTGGGTCTGACACACCGGTGTCAATGTGTTCTTTTTTCCATTTCCAGGAGTGTAGTTTTACGTCTAGCCTGGGCCTGTCAACACTGACAATGGACTGTTGATGACTGGAAACATGCTGCCTGGTCGGACGACTCTCGTTTGAAATTGTATCGAGTGGATGGACGTTTACGGTTACGGAGACATCCTCATGAATCCATGAACCCTGTATGTCAGCAGGGGACCGTCCAGGCTGATGGAGGCTCTGTAATGGCGTGGGCAGTGTGCAGTTGGAGTGATATGGGAGCACTGATACATCTAGATACGACTCTGACAGGTGACAAGTACGTAAGAATTCTGTCTGATCACTTGCATCCATTCATGTCAATTACGACGGACTTGGGCAATTCCAGCAGGAATTGTGTAAGCTTAGAGACTGATGACCGTAGCAGTTAAGTCCCACAAGGTTTCACACACACACTTCTGTGTGCTCGCGCGGGCCCTACACGATATTAGGCAGGTGTACCAGTGTCTTTGAGTCTCCAGTGTAGATCCGTCAGCGACCGACTGCGTTCTACGACACAGGAATTTTCATCTCTTCTCCATGGTCCCATTCGGTTTTCTTTTGACTGCCCCTTATATATTCGTGAAAAACAAGGACGAATACGTTACTGGCACAACAGTCAAAGGTTAACTCTTCTAAAGTAGCTTTTTGCCATTTTAGTCGATTGGATAATTGCATGACTTCGTAAAAGTTTCTGCAAGTCCACCACTTTGCAGCCAACATAAAACACTGCTTCGTTTCTGTCCCAGGTTTCCCTATGTTACGGGTAAAAGAAGGGCTAACTCTGACCCAAATTTTGTTTTCAGTCTGACAGGGATACCATCAGGCCCTGAAGTTTCTTCCGATTTTTGTGATTTCATCTGTTTCTCAGTTGTTTCATTTGGTTCGGTTTGTGTTTTTTTTTCTCATTTGCTTTAATTGGCATTATTTCTGTATGTGAAATAAACTGTTCGATTTCCGTCGTAAGTTGCATTAAAAAGTATCCTTTATTTATTGTTGGTGACTAGCTTCGGACCTTTTGCCCATTCTCAAACTATCCTATAAATACAAAGTTACAGCAGATGTTATAATAATTATACCAATGAAGTATGAATATCGGCAGTAATTCCCATGTTCGACGTTAACGTGCAATAACCAATCACAGACACGAGGTGCCAGTACTAGCAGTGGAAGGCACATAAAGCTTGTTGAGGGGAAGTGGATATCAGTGCAGTCATTGTCGTAATAAGAAAACGGAGCGATTTATCTGAAGTCCAAAAGGACATTATCACTGGCTTTTGGGGCAAGGGTGGAAGCATTTCAGAATCACCTAAGCTGATGTTTGTGTGTTACCATGATTAAAGTATACCTTGCATGAACTTCCCTGAGGGACTGTGGTGCACCATGGGCCATAAATGACAGAGGTGAATGACGGCTGGGGAGATGTATACAGGTGAAAAGACGTGCAACTCTTGAGCAACTGACCGCCCAGGCGAACTAAAGGGCTGCCAGCAGTGTCTCCCCAATGACCATTCAACAAACGTTGCTGTGTATGGGCCTCCACAGCCGGTGCCTCGTTCATACATCCATGCTGACTGCTGTCCATTGGTGATGAAGGCTGGAATTTGCACGCCTATACCGCAACTGGATGTCCACTGAGTGGCGACGGGTGGCCTTTATAGATGACAAATGGACATTAGCATGCAAGGCATGACATCTACAAAAGAAAACACCAGGTTTTATGGAACTAAAGGCTATACACACAGCTGGTTTGAATCATATTCAATGAACAGAAAGCAAAAGGCTGTGCTGAATAGCACAAATAAGGTTGGGAGGGTGGTAAATTCTAGTGAATGTGGCGTTATCACAAAGAGAGTCCCACAGGGTTCAATTTTAGGTCCTCTGCTGTTCCTTATTCATGTGAATGACCTCTCGCTGAGCGTTCAGCAAGTGGAACTAGTACTATTTGCAGATGATTGACATCCCAGAAAAAGCAGCTGAAGATGTTGTTAAGAATGTCTTTCAAAGATTTATTAAGTGGTTCTCAGAAAATACTCTCCTTAATTTTGAAAAAACTCACTACATCCAGCTCTGTTCACCGAATAGAGTCATACCATCAATTGATGTAGCATATGAACAGGGCTGAGTTAACAGGGTAGATTTCTCCAAATTTTTGGGTGTTCACATTGATGACAACTTGAATTGTAAGAAGCATATTACTGAGTTTCTCAAACAACTCAATTCAGCTTCTTTCGCTCTTCGTATAATTGCTAGTCTTGGTAATAAACAGATCAGCCTCCTAACGTGCTTTGTATATTTCCACTCAATAATGTATTATGGAATAGTTTTCTGGGGTAACTCACCACTTAGACATGAAGTATTTATTGCATAAAAGAGAGCAGTAAGAATAATTAGTGGTGTTCCCCCAAGGACGTCAAGGAGTCAGGTATTTTAACTGTACCATAAGAGTACATATATTCGCTAATGAAATTCGTTAGAAATAATCCATCTCAATGCGCGAAGAACGGTAATGTTCATACGTACAACAATAGAGGAAAAAATGACATTTCCTATCCGTTACTGAAGCTGTCACTTGCTCAAAAAGGAGTACATTATTCAGCAACAAAAATCTCATTTGCCCAACTACATAAAGTGTCTGGCAGGTAGCAGATCAAGTTTTTAATCTAGCTTAAAATCATTTCTTTTGGACAACTCCTTCTATTCCATGGACGAGTTTCTGTTTCAGAACAGGTAAAAAGAAAATGTACCTCTAAATTTAGCTGCATGTGTAGAACTAAAAATTTCAGTAATATAAAAATTAGCACTATTCATGTGTGTATATAGATCTTGTAATCTGACGTGTTCCACATCATATCGATAAAATTATCGGGAAAATGATCCACGGAACATGACATAACTAAAACTAAAACTCAACAACTGCCAGAGGAAGGAGCGTTATGTTCTGGAGAATGTTTTCGGGGCTTTCCTTGGATCATCTCGTCATTCTAAAAGGCTATGTGGATCAACATAAGTATCCTTGGGGACCATGTCCACCCCACCCATACATGTCCTTTGTTTTGCCTTGGCATGATGGCATCTACCATCAGAACAATGCAACGTGTCACACACCTTGCAGCGTATGTGCATGGTTCAAAGAACACCAAGATGAGTTTCTCGTACTACCCTGCCCACTAGACACTCAGGATTTAAACCTTATCAGGGACCTGTTCGACCACCTAGATAAAGCTGTTCACGCTACGGATCGTAAGCAGAAAACATTAGCACAGCTGATCACAGCACTGGAGTCGGTATGGATCTACATGCCTGTCGGTACAGTCTAGAACCTTACTGACTGTCTCCCTGCACGTCTCGCACAGCAAAAGGTAGCTATTCAGGCTCTTCACAGGTGGTTACATTAATGTAACTGGACAGTGTAATAGGTTACATGAAGTGTTACATACAGTCTTCCTCAGCAGCTGTAATGCAGTCAAGTACGCATGTGTGGAACAGCCTTAGCAGACAATTCAGATGGCTACGTCGATAGTTTCACATACAATAGGCAAGTTACAGTGAATAGTACGAAGAGAACTGATGCTGGAAGACACTAGCAGTTGCCAAGTGCCAGTGCCAGAGACCACTAGTAGCAATCTGGGCCAAGGATGAAACTGTTTATTATCTAGTCCAACAGTTCTAATACTACCACGTTAAATGTTAGCATTACCAATTCCACATTGGCAAATAAAATAAACTGCTGTTAAATTGAACCTGAATAAAAATACAAGCAGCTGTCAGTTAATGATTTATTCACACGACCGTTTCCCTGCATTACGATGCGCACAGATAGAAAGCGGCCTACCAGCACAGGGGACGTAGCCCAGAAAATATCACGTTGTTATCTAACGAGGCATCAGACAACGGCAGCCCGGCTGTGGCGCCGACAAGCGCTGCCCCGTGCCTGCCGGCTTCTTGGAATGAACTAGACATACTTTCTCCAGCTTCGGCACGGCGTACGCCATGCTCTGTGCTGACAAAGTCGAGGCGCAGACAGTTTTACACAAACTGATTGTTAAAAAACTAATTTTCGCGTCAATTATAGCTTAATACACTGAAGCGCCAAAGAAACTGGTATAGACATGAGTATTCAAATAAGAGATATGTAAGCAGGCAGAATACGGCGCTGCGGTGAGCAACGCCAATATAAGACAACAAGTATCTAGCGCAGTTGTTAGATCGCTTACCGCTGCTACACTGGCCGATTATCAAGATTTAAGTGAGACTGAAAGTGGTGTTATAGTCGGCGCACGAGCGATGGGACCCAGCATCTCCGAGGCAGCGATGAAGCAGGGATTTTTCTGTACCACCATTTCACGAGTGTGCCGGTAAAACAAATCTCTGACATCACTGCGGCCGGAGAAAGATCCTGCAAGAATGGGCCCAAAGACGACTGAAGAGAATCGTACAAAGTGACAGAAATGCAACTCTTCCGCAAATTGCTGCAGATTTCAGTGCTGGGCCATCAAAAAGTGTCAGCGTGCGAAACATTCAACGAAACGTAATCGATATGGGCTTTCGGTGCCGAAGGCTCACGCGTGTCCCATTGATGGCTGCACGACACAAAGCGTTCGTCTCTCCTGGGCCCGTCAACACCGACATTGGACTACTGAAGACTGGAAACATGTTGCCTGGTCGGGCGAGTCTCGTTTGAATTTGTATCGAGCGGATGGACGTGTACGAGTATGGACACAGCCTCTTGAATCCATGGATCCTGCATTTCAGTAGGAGCCTGTTCAAGCTTCTGAGTTTAAACATTTCCGCTGGCCACCAAACTTGCCAGACATGAACATTATTGAGCATATCAGGGATATCTTGTAACGTACTGCTCAAAAGAGATCTCCACCCCTCCGTAATCTTACGGACTTACGGACAGCCCTGCAGGAGTCATGGTGTCAGTTCCCTCCAGCGCTACTTCAGACGTTAGTCGAGTCCATGCCACATGTTGCGGCATTTCTGCATGCTTGCGGAGGCCCTACACAATAGGCAGGTGTACCAGTTTCTTCGGCTCCTCAATGTACGTCAGCTTCATGGCGAAGTGATATTCGCATTTAAGTACGACACTGCCGCGAAATTCAAAAAAGTTTGCAATTAAAATAAGAGAGAAGGACATTGTAGTTCTCGTAAAACCATTTTAGGTAAGGCGATGTGAATATCAGAATTGAAAAAAGACACCAAAAGCAGGAGTGACTTAAACAACCTAAAATTAAATGCTCGTACACAGTATAGTCCATACAGTGAATTTTCCTACATATTTACCCAATTTTATTATTTCCTTGATAATTGCAGCGGTGTTGTACACCATTCTGTAGAGAAGTCTCAAAACTGACTATTATCAACATGTATATGCATGGTCATGAATCGAAATGTGTGGAAGATAGATTTTCTGGTACAGCTTCCAATAGTTTCATCCAACAGATGATAACAGTCGACCTCTTCTCTGGAGCAAAATTTCCGTTTAATGTTAAGCGCCAATATTTCTATTTCAAGTGAGTCCACACCTAAATTATAAGTGTTTTACGTTATACATAAAACAGAAAACTCCAGAGTGAGCCATACTGTGTGGTGTCAGAAGTCAAAATCATCACTTACGGCTGAAAGATGTTGATGGAGACGTCTTCTGTCTCTGGAAGAACATAACGCATTACACACGCGAGAACGGTTGCCATACATGCCAGAGAATTGAGTCGTAAGCCGGTAAATCTTACACGAAGCTGAAGGAAATCTTTAGATGTGGTCTGAAATACCCAAAAACTTCGTGTGCAGTGCACAGAAGGAGTTTCCCGTATTCTGAACTAGCTTAAACTCATCTATGTATTTACTTGAGAAACATTTAACTAATACTCTACATCTTCTCCGGAGTGTAATATCAGATCACCAGTTAGGCACGCATTTGTTCCTGCAGCTGTCAGTGTGTCTGCTGCCGTTAATAATCTGTGGTATCAGAACTGACAGACTTTAACATGGGCAAAATGGGAGCTAAACGTCACAATATACTAGGAGCATGTAGTGTTACGGGAACATACATAGCTCCATGATATATCGAATAAGGACACACATAATGGTCTCCAGACTCTGTTTTGACGACGTGTGCTATTTCTAGTCTACCCAGAGGTCACGACCCTAAAGGTAATATCCAGCATGACCATGTTTAACCCAGAAGCATATTTCATCAACTATTTATAGTTGCCCTACTTCACCCCTAATACTATTTCAAGTCTATAAGCACGTTTCTCACTTGCCTAGAAAGTAATAGTAAAACACATGGCAGGGTGCTAAAATTCACAGATCAGTTCCATCCAAGTGTCTTATAGTTTCCATTATAGTAACTGCATAGACCAGTAACCGACAAGCGCACTTTAACTTGTAAATTAGGTCGGCAGACCTCACTTGTGTGCCTTGTAATTTTGTAAATCAATTATTTAAGTATTTTTATAAATGATACCAGAAACCGTCAAGGTCTATGTATTGTTATAAAACGAAATATCTAAGAGTTCGATTTTCTGGTACAGCTTCGCGCAGTTTCCTTCGTCATATGACCACTACCGGATATCTTCCTATCACACTGCTGCAGTAGTGGGTAGATTCTGCTACACATTCCACTGTCAGGAGGGTAAATTTCCGACGAGGGAGTGAACAGATGTTTCAAATCCTAAGCAAAATAAACATAGGCTATAGGGGAAAGTATTCTAATAAACAACACGTGGAAAAAACTATTGGAATGCCAGTTCAAGAGTGAGATGATTGGATTTACAAGTGGTAAGATAAAGTTACAGCCCAACTAACCTACAGTTGGTCATGCACATCAAAGAAGAACCGAGAACTACAGTGATATTTCCGAAATTTGCTCCATCAGAACACCAATTTTAACGTCAGCCAACTCCACCTGATTTTGCCCAGTTTCGCTCCTGTTCCCACAATGTCATCCCCATGTAGGAGAAATTGTTTGCAGCCTAGACAGAGATGATCTCGAGAAATTTACCACTTACATAGCTGTTAAATGTACCACACACACAAACACACTTTCGAATTGTTTGTCGGCTGAACTCATTATCCTGCCAAGAATTTCAAGGCTGCTATACACCTTAGAGCAGAACCATCAATTGTAGCTGTACCAAACAGACTGGAACAAGAGGACCACACACGATGTTTGTTATTTGTGACAGGGAGGGAAACTGCCCTCTCAAATATTACCCTTATACACTCCTGGAAATGGAAAAAAGAACACATTGACACCGGTGTGTCAGACCCACCATACTTCCTCCGGACACTGCGAGAGGGCTGTACAAGCAATGATCACACGCACGGCACAGCGGACACACCAGGAACCGCGGTGTTGGCCGTCGAATGGCGCTAGCTGCGCAGCATTTGTGCACCGCCGCCGTCAGTGTCAGCCAGTTTGCCGTGGCATACGGAGCTCCATCGCAGTCTTTAACACTGGTAGCATGCCGCGACAGCGTGGACGTGAAACGTATGTGCAGTTGACGGACTTTGAGCGAGGGCGTATAGTGGGCATGCGGGAGGAGGGTGGACCCTACCGCCGAATTGCTCAACACGTGGGGCGTGAGGTCTCCACAGTACATCGATGTTGTCGCCAGTGGTCGGCGGAAGGTGCACGTGCCCGTCGACCTGGGACCAGACCGCAGCGACGCACGGATGCACGCCAAGACCGTAGGATCCTACGCAGTGCCGTAGGGGACCGCACCGCCACTTCCCAGCAAATTAGGGACACTGTTGCTCTTGGGGTATCGGCGAGGACTATTCGCAACCGTCTCCATGAAGCTGGGCTACGGTCCCGCACACCGTTAGGCCGTCTTCCGCTCACGCCCCGACATCGTGCAGCCCGCCTCCAGTGGTGTCGCGACAGGCGTGAATGGAGGGACGAATGGAGTCGTGTCGTCTTCAGCGATGAGAGTCGCTTCTGCCTTGGTGCCAATGATGGTCGTATGCGTGTTTGGCGCCGTGCAGGTGAGCGCCACAATCAGGACTGCATACGACCGAGGCACACAGGGCCAACACCCGGCATCATGGTGTGGGGAGCGATCTCCTACACTGGCCGTACACCTATGGTGATCGTCGAGGGGACACTGAATAGTGCACGGTACATCCAAAGCGTCATCGAACCCATCGTTCTACCATTCCTAGACTGGCAAGGGAACTTGCTGTTCCAACAGGACAATGCACTTCCGCATGTATTCCGTGCCACACAACGTGCTCTAGAAGGTGTAAGTCAACTACCCTGGCCAGCAGGATCTCCGGATCTGTCCCCCATTGAGCATGTTTGGGATTGGATGAAGCGTCGTCTCACGCGGTCTGCACGTCCAGCACGAACGCTGGTCTAACTGAGGCGCCAGGTGGAAATGGCATGGCAAGCCGTTCCACAGGACTACATCCAGCATCTCTACGATCGTCTCCATGGGAGAATAGCAGCCTGCATTGCTGCGAAAGGTGGATATACACTGTACTAGTGCCGACATTGTGCATGCTCTGTTACCTGTGTCTATGTGCCTGTGGTTCTGTCAGTGTGATCATGTGATGTATCTGACCCCAGGAATGTGTCAATAAAGTTTCCCCTTCCTGGGACAATGAATTCACGGTGTTCTTATTTCAATTTCCAGGAGTGTATATGGATAGTATAACACAATAGCCAGCTGGTAAATCATGGTGCCGTATTCAAATGCAGTTTCGGATGGGATGGTACAGCACCTCAGATGGCTGGTATAGCGTTGCACATGGACATGGTTTCGAATGGGATTGTACAGCGCATTTCAGTGCAATTGCAGGGCAGTATAGTCTAGCGCTGCACCTAAACGTGGTGGTGGGGTTATGTGGTCCGATGTAGTCTTATGAATACACCAGAAAGCTTGTGGACTGTGGTGTGGAACACTGACTTAGCACACAATAAGTCTATTACTGGCTGTTTCGCATACATACCTACTGCAGGCGAAAGCAGCCTCTCTGTGGCAATGAATTCGGGGGCTGTGTGGCGTCATGCTGTGCGCTCTGAGCAATATTGGTGCTTAGTTACGAGTGGTCTGCCAACCTTAGAGGACGTCTGCGCCATAGAAAGTGACTTGGCCTGGTGTACCATGGCACGGCACTGCACAATGAGGTGCGGTGGACTTGATGCGAGCCAGAATCTGCAAGTCACTCAAGAGTCAGCACAGTGCAGTATAGGGGCCAACAGTGTTCAAATAAAGATACAAGTGAATACCTGTATTATTCCTTTCCTTCCAGGTATACACGACAGTGACAAGTGTTTGACAACCATACAGGGTGAATGTAATTTTAAAGTTAAGACGAATGCTTTATAATTTGACAGCTGGCTGGCTGCGGACACTTTGAACTTGGTGTAAGTGGAATAGGGAGCTCTTCCTTGCAAGGTATTAGTTTAAATAATGATGCAAGTGTCCCTAATACACAGTGCACAGTTTGGAATTTAATTTAGGGGAATAAGTCAGGGCTGTTGCCCAGCAGTGGTGGAAGCCCATGTGGGGAGGCTGCTGTGCTCCCTACGATTAGAAATAGGAGAAGTAGTGAATAGCAGCTTATAGTAGGACTGAGCCAATATCTCAAGTCTGAACCAGTATCTCAGATTCTACACTGTGTAGAGGACAAGAGGTTTTTTTCAGGAAATACCGTGCGAAATTGTGGTTTAGTGTGTTTGAGTGAGCGATGCGCCAGCCTCACAGCAAATGGTGGACGAAAGCCAGCCAGCGCGTTATGCAGCTGACACAGTTTTGCAATGAGCATTAGTATGTGTGTACGTCCGCAGCAGCCATCAGAACGCAGCATTAGCAGAATTATGCAGGCGCGGGCCGCGTGTGGCGCGGTTACGTTAGCCAACTCATCGAGAACCTTCTAATAAACACGCCGCCGCGTAACCGGCGGATTCAGCAGCGGCCTGCACTATTTAAGGGCATCAGAGGTGGGTGTCGCCATTTGGTTCGACCGATTGGGCGTTCGGACGCTGTCACGTCGTCATCATCAGTGACACTGTCCCCGAGGACCGGCTGGCGGAGGGCATTGCCGGCTGCTGCACCGGCGACTCCCGGCGTCGTCACGAGCCGCCGCGTCCGCAGGAGGCATGTGAGCTGGGCTGGGCCTCGTGCTGCTAACCTCCTACCGCGTGCACAGCCGCTGACTGGACTGCGCGCATCAGCTCGTCTCCACCGCAACACGAGCGGTGGGGCTGAGCTACCGGAAAATGTATTGAAGAACCAACAATAAAGAGGATGATTGCTAAAAACAGTCACCTTCTTCTACCCAGCCACGCCCTACAGCCCCGACCACGTCACCCGCTCTGGTCATCCTATTACAACTGTTATAAAAACATCCCAGCATGTCTGAGCTGCATTGTGACGTCATTCAGCTAGTGCCAGTATTCCAGCTCTGGGTCAGTATGCCCCAAAATCTCCTGTGTTGGATTCTTTTGACCTAGTTAGGCTTGTTTTCGCATTCCAAGTCTCGGACAGTGACCTCATAGAGCTATGGTCAGTATTCCAAGTCAGCCAGCTTGACAATGTGTTATCTTTGATTCCCCACTAATTTATACTAAGGACAACAATCCTCCTCCCATAGGAAACACACTAGCCCAATGGGGGTATTTTTTAATGTCCGTCTAAAATTTTGAATTTCCAACTAAAATTTCCCGCTATTTTATACATGTGGCAATTGGCCTTTGTCAGGCTGGAGAGGGGTTGAGGAAAAATCCATGACTCATCGATGACGCCATCCTTGATGTTATCGATGACGTCATCAGTGACTTGTTTTGTATGTATTGTGTGTTAACCGGGGACTTAGAAACAACGGAGAGGCTCCGTCCCCGCCGCAGCCGCAGTGGTCCACAACTCCACGACGACTACCGCAGTCCACTTCACCCCTCCGCCGCCCCACACCGAACCCAGGGTTATTGTGCGGTTCGGCCCCCGGTGGACCCCCCAGGGAACGTCTCACACCAGACGAATGTAACCCCTATGTTTGCGTGGTAGAGTAATGGTGGTGTACGCGTACGTGGAGAACTTGTTTGGCAGCAATCGCCGACATAGTGTAACTGAGGCGGAATAAGGGGGACCATTCGCCGAGGCAGATGGAAAACCGCCGAAAAACCATCCACAGACTGGCCATTTCACCAGACCTCGACACAAATCCGCCGGGAGGATTCGTGCTGGGGACTAGGCGCTCCTTCCCACCTGGAAAGCAGTGCGTTAGACCGCACGGCCAACCGGGCGGGCCCATCAGTGACATACTTTGCTCGTCAACAGTCCCTACGCATCTACTGTGCGATATGTTTCTTTATCATCTCTACTTTTGCACCACAGGAATGTGAGGAGAGGCAAAGTCAGTCGTAGCACTACCATAAGATTCCTGCGACTCAAGTAACTGCAACACTTCCTTCAGACTTGGGCCTAGATATTTTAGCATTTGTTACCTGATTCTAGATCCAGACACAATTTGGTTGACAGTGTCTCGAATTATGGCGTCACGGTAATGTTTACCACATACACATTCAAACGTGCCGTGCCCGGCCAGGCCTTATAGCTGAACTACCCACTGTTTGTTAGTTTGATAAGGGTTACACGTAAACCGAAAAACTTGGAACGAGCAGTACCTACTTACACTTTGGCATCAAAGTACTTGTCTAACTCAGCAATAAAGTCATAGTCTGTACTTTCAGGGCGGCCAGTGGGAAAAAGCGTACATGTCAGTCTGTATACTGCGACGCCTAACGATCCAAAAAATGTGGTTTCCTATCCATACCTTAAATATGATGGGCACAGAAGTGGGAGCCGAGCTAATCACGGTGTTTTTCGAACCAATCGTACTGCTGTGCTTGTTTTGGTGCTGCTTGGGGCGGTGAAAGTGAAGCCGATATAATTGTTCGAAACTGCATCAATTTCGTCATTCCCTCTATAAGTTGTTGAATTTTCTGAACTTGCAACTTAATAACTTGTCTTAGAGACAGTTCTTGAGGTACACTGACCATGATTGAATACATAATACATACTGAATAGAAACAGAATGTAAACACTGGTGCTGAAAGAAAGCCTCGATCTCAAATCACAGTAAAGAATATACAAAGAAATGTCAACCTCTATAAACGGAAAACAAGAAAAACAGCAAGTGGCTGGTTCGAAGTGTCAGTACAAAAGCAATGCAGGCACGGTTTTTGATCTCGAATCTGCAAGAACCAAACACTGACTTTGTTGCCGCAATGTTGTTGTTGCGGCACAAATGCTCCAAAGAACACCCCAATTAAAAGCGAGACGCGTTACCTATCTTTTTTCTACCCTGTAATGATTCGTGGGTTCTATGTCAGAAAACAGAAAATGAAAGTCACATCACCTGTTACGCAAAAATAGTTTACTTAGCTGAAATAGGTTGCAGTGGATCGAAAGTGCAAGTAGATCCAATATACGACTCCGGATAATCCAGCTCCGTACTTTCGTGACCAAGACATCAATATGAGTTCACAATTATGCTCCTCAAATTACTGTTGCGTAATTCTGGCTTTGTGATATGGAATTTTTCTTGCTGTAAGATGCCATCGCCATCAGAAAAGACATCAAGCATGGAGGGATGGAGGTAATCCGCGGTAATGTCCACGTGGTCCACAGCAGTCTTGGTGCCTTCATTTACTACCACATATCCATGGAATCCTGGTGAATGTCCCAAACAGAATAACATTGCCACCACCAGCCTGCGTCCGTTGCGGGATGCACGTTTCGAGCAGCCCTTCCCCTGGATAACAGCATACGGGGACACGACCATTGATCAGGCGTAACAAGAAAAGGGATTCATCTGGCCAGGTGACACGTTTCCATTGAACCACAGTTCAGTCTCGGCGATCCCTTGCCACTGCAGTAGCTAATGATAACGTTGTTTGGTCAACGTGGGATCACTCTGGCGTCGTTTGTTGCAGAGCCCCATGTTCATCAACAATGTGGTCCGAACAGTGAGCTTCAAAACACTTTTGCCTGCACCATAACTGTATTGTGTCGTCATATCTGCCAGAGGTGGCCGCCTATCCTGGTTTACAGAGCAGCGAACCTACGAGCTCCACGTTCTATAATGAGAGGTGGACGTACAACACTTCATCACCTACTCATCGTTTACCGTCCTTTGAGCACAAAAATACCTCCCGAATATGCAACCAGCATCGCTCTTTCCGATATGCTCATTCCCATTCGTCAGGTCAAAGATATCTGTCTTTTGATCAGGTCATTTAGGTCAGTGAGGTTCGCCATCTGCTACCCGTATCATCGCCACAACGATTCCCCATACGTTGCTGCTACCATTATACACTGAGGTGGCAAAAGCCATGGGATATCACCTAAAATCGTGTCAGACCTCGTTTTCCAGGCGTACTGCAGCATCTCGACGTGGAATGGACTCAACAGGTTGCTGTATGTCTCCTACAGAAATATTGAGCCATGCTGCCTCTATAACAACCCATAATAGCAAAAGTGTTGCCAGTGCAGCATTTTGTGCACAAAATGACCTCTCGATTATGTCCCATAAATGTTCGATGGGATTCATGTCGGGCGATCTGGGTGGCCAAATCATTCACGCGAATTATCCAGAAGGTTCTTCATCTACATCTACATCTACATCCATACTCCGCAAGCCACTTGACGGTGTGTGGCGGAGTGTACCTTGAGTACCTCTATCGGTTCTCCCTTCTATTCCAGTCTCGTATTGTTCGTGGAAAGAAGGATTGTCCGTATGCCTCTGTGTGGGCTCTAATCTCTCTGATTTTATCCTCATGGTCTCTTCGCTAGATATACGTAGGAGGGAGCAATATACTGCTTGACTCCTCAGTGAAGGTATGTTCTCGAAACTTCAACAAAAGCCCGTACCGAGCTACTGAGCGTCTCTCCTGCACAGTCTTCCACTGGAGTTTATCTATCATCTCCGTAACGCTTTCGCGATTACTAAATGACCCTGCAACGAAGCGCGCTGCTCTCCGTTGGATCTTCTCTCTCTCTTCTATCAACCCTATCTGGTACGGATCCCACACTGATGAGCAGTATTCAAGCAGTGGGCGAGCAAGCCTACTGTAACCTACTTCATTTGTTTTCGGATTGCATTTCCTTAGGAGGCTTCCAATGAATCTCAGTGTGGCATCTGCTTTACCGACGATCAACTTTATATGATCATTCCATTTTAAATCACTCCTTATGCGTACTCCCAGATAATTTATGGAATTAACTGCTTCCAGTTGCTGACCTGCTATATTGTAGCTAAATTAACTGCTTCCAGTTGCTGACCTGCTATATTGTAGCTAAATGAGAAGGTATCTTTCTTTCTATGTATTCGCAGCACATTACACTTGTCTACATTGAGATTCAATTGCCATTCCCTGCACCATGCGTCAATTCGGTGCAGACCCTCCTGCATTTCATTACAATTTTCCATTGTTACAACCTCTCGATATACCACAGCACTATCCGCAAAAAGCCTCAGTGAACTTCCGATATCATCCACAAGGTCATTTATGTATATTGTGAATAGCAACGGTCCTACGACACTCCCCTGCGGCACACCTGAAATCACTCTTACTTCGGAAGCCTTCTCTCCATTGAGAATGACATGCTGCTTTCTGTTATCTAGGAACTCTTCGAGCCAATCACACAATTGGTCTGATACTCCATATGCTCTTACTTTGTTCATTAAACGACTGTGGGGAGCTAACACTACTGGCACTGTGGCTGACAATGAGACTCTCTCTGACTGTATTCAAAACAAACACGAAATATATGGAACACTATTACTAGCCCTCGACAATTAAAGCTTCCTAAAAGCAAAAACACACGGAAGAAGAAGTGGCAAGTAAGAAAAATACAGTTAATACTTAAATTAGCGTAGCTCGCTGCACAGCAGACGTGACACAGACGGCAGCTACGACGACACTGACACTACTCCTTCAAATCATTCTTCAAATCATTGGTGAGGGCTTGTGGCCCCGTGACATGGCGTATTGTTACCTATAAAAATTCCATCGTTGTCTGGGCGCAGGAAGTCCATGAATGACAGCAAATGGTCTCCAAGTAGCCGAACATAACCGTTCCCAGCCAATGATCGTTTCATTTGGGCCAGAGGACTCGGTCTGTTCCATGTAAACACAGCCCACACCATTATGGAGCCACTGCCAAATTGCACAGGGCCTTGTTGACAACTTGGGTCCACGGCTTCGTGGGGCCCCGCGACACCCGAACTCTTACTAACTGAAATCGGGACTCATCTGATCAGGCCACGGTTTTCCAGCTGTCTAGAGTCCAACCAATATGGTCACGAGCCCAGGAGAGGTGCTGCAGACGATGTCGTGCTGCTAGCAAAGGCACTCACGTCAGTCGTCTGCTGCCATAGCGCATTAACGCAAAATTTCGCCGCACACTCCTAACAGATATGTTCGCCGTACGTCCCACATGGATTTCTGTTGTTATTTAACGCAGTGTTCTTTGTCTGTTAGTACTGATAACTCTACTGAAATTCCACTGCTCTCCGTCGTTAAGTGAAGGTCGTCAGCCACTATATCCTCTGTGGTGAGAGGTAAAACTTGAAATCTGGTATTCTCGCCATATTCCTGACACTGTGGATTTCGAAATAATGACTTCCCTAACGATTTCTGAAATGGTATGTCGCATGCATCCAGTTCCAACTGCCATTCCGTGTTCAAAGTCTGTTAATTCCCTCGTGCGGCCACAATCACGTCGGCAAACTTTTCACGTGAATCACCTGAATACAAACGACACTTCCGCCAGTGCACTGCTCTTCTATACCTTGTGTACGTGATACTGAAGTCCTCTTTATATGACTTCCGTCTCCTAAGTGTATACTTTCTTTAGTGTGCCACGCACCAGCAACGCGACCAGGCAGCATTCGGTCGGGCAGTGAGTTGTTTTGGTTCATAAATGTAAGACCATACACGGTGAGATGGCAGATTTTTTTATCTCATTTTGAATCGTTAAACCTATTAGTAATCTGCTTGCACCTAGTCGAACAGTGACCAGGGGCTCATGAAATAAACATGAAATAATCGAAATACAGCAGTCAATAATTATTTTTAAATCTAGCTGTGCTACGTTTTGCTGCCAGAATAGCGAATATCGGTGAGAGAAGTTCAGTTACATATAAATGCTTTGTAGCTGATGCCTGTATCTCGAATGTTAATTAAGTTGCGGTGACGCATTTCTATTTGTTACGTGAGCCCCTGGTGACTGTTCGTCTAGGTGAAAGCGGCTTACAGGTGACTTTCACTGGTTAAAAGTAATTTAAGGTGAAAAATTTAGCCGACTCACCTTACCTTTGTTTCATCGTTTTAAATATTGTGGAGGTTAGACTGTCTTCCCCCTGTGGTGTATGTGCTACAAACATCTTCTACATCTACTTCTACGTCATACTCCGCAAGCCACCTTATGGTGTGTGGCGGAGGGTACTTTCGGCATCACGATCTGATCCCTCCAACCCTGTTCCACCCGCGAATATTGCGTGGTAAGAATGGTTGTTGCTAAGCCTCTGCATTGGCTCTAATTTTTCGAATTTTCTCCTTACGGTCAAACCGCGAGATGTATGTGGAGGGAAGTAATATGTTGTCCGACTCCTCCTGAAAAGTTCAAAATGGTTCAAATGGCTCTGAGCCCCTGAGCACTATGGGACTTAACATCTGAGGTCATCTGTCCCCTAGACTTACAACTACTTAAACCTAACTAACCTAAGGACATCGCACACATCCATGGCCGAGGCAGGATTCGAACCTGCGACCGTAGCAGCAACGCGGTTCCTGACTGAAGCGCCTAGAACTGCTCACCCGCAGGGGCCGGCTCCTGAAGAGTGCTGTCCCGAAATTTCCATAGTAAATCTCCCCGTGATGCACAACGCCCCCACTGTAACTTCTGCCAGTGGACTTTGTTTAGCATCTGCGTAACGCTCTCTCGTCAGCTGACGAAACTTCGTTGGATCTTCTCTATCTCCTCTATCAGTCTTACCTATAGGGATCCCACATAGAAGAACACCACTCAAAAATCGGGCGAACAAGCGCCTTATAAGCCACTTCTTTCGTGGTTGATTTTGATCCATAAAAAAAAACGACAGATTCGATATCTATTTAGACACTAAAAAAAATGTATTTTCGATTGTAGGTACAATAATATTCTTAGATAAAGCTCTTCTGCAAGAATAAATAGTGAATCTATATAATCCTAAACTTATCTGCTTCTCAGTACGATACGTAAAGTATATTAGAACACACAGCGCCAATGTCCGCCGGTCCGGGGTGTATCGCCAAATGACCTCATCGCCTCCTGTGATAGCATAGTAGATAATCGAAGGGAGCGCACTAGTCGGAAGCTGCGCTTTACTCGCCGGTTGACCGGAGCTGTTAACCAGGTTTCACTCGCACCAGCGACCAAGCGTGACCAGGAAGAGGGGCAGCAGGAGTGGCTGGTGGCCAACGGTAAAGACTGCAAACATCCCTGGCATTCAGTGGAACAATAGCGGCTATATTAAGCTAGCAAACGGCGCCGTTCCACATCTCCTCCTAAACTACTTCACCGATTTCAGTCAGACTTGTTAAACACACAGCTTACTGTCTGGAAAGAGTGGCTGTGGGGGTAACAACGACCTATTTAACAAAGGGGTGTGGGAAGGGGGTTGCTGGCGGGTGAAACACCAGTGTAGTCCACGACGTGCGAACGGCCCATAATTTACTCTCCAGTATTTGAGAATGAGAGCACTTAGAGGCTTAGAGCAAACTTTCCACATAATTTCAAACCTTTAAGAAACTTTTTCTCGCCGACGAGCCGCACAAAATTTTAAAAGGAAAGAATTTTATCACCTACTACATTTTCGCTGTTCATGCAGTTAAACAGCCGCATGAAGCATAACCTTTTAATTTATTATAACTTTACTACTAACTCTATTAACAAAACATTTCGCAGACAGTAGCCACATATAACACTGGATGCCCAAGCAAAATTGTATCACTGTACAGCAAAATGGCTCAAATGGCTCTGAGCACTATGGAACTTAACATCTGTGGTCATCAGTCCCCTAGAACATAGAACTACTTAAACCTAACTAACCTAAGGACATCACACACATCCATGCCCGAGGCAGGATTCGAACCTGCGACCGTAGTGGTCACGCGGTTCCAGATTGTAACGCCTAGAACCGCACGGCCACACCGGCCGGCTCACTGTACAGCACATAGTTCAGGAGATAGGACGTGATAAACATTGAGCTGCGTGAAAATGGAACTGCAGGGCGAAGTTTGCTAGACATACAGGTGAAATATGTGTACAAATGCTTGTGAAATATGCTAAATATATGTGAAAATGTGAAATATATTTGACATATGCTTATGGAAGCAAAACCACTGGTAAAAAGTGCGACTCTAACTACTGGTACAATTTCAATATAATCTGATACACGTATTAAATATTATCTGAAATAATTCCTGTTGTGGTATGAACCACCATCCTAGTATTAGGGTGAGCGTGATAGCGTGGAGAGAGAAAGGAGGAGAAGAGATGGACAGAAGAGAAGGGGAAGGAGGAGATAGGAACAAACAGGAGGAGGGGGACATGGACAGAGATAGTTGAGCTGGAAATGGACAGAGAGATTGGTTAGTTGGTTTGGGTAGGGGACCAAACACTGAGGTCATCGGTCCCAGATGATTAGGGAAGGATGGGGAAGGAAGTCGGCCGTACCCTTTCAAAGGAACCATCCCGGCATTTGCCTGAACAGAGAGAGGGGAGAGGAGAAGATGGACAGAGAAAGGAAAGAGGAGAAGGTGGACAGAGACAGGAGGAGAAAGAGACAGACAGAGAGAAGAGGAAAGGGGAAGTGAAGAGACAAAGGGGAGCAGGAAATAGAGAGACAAAGGTGAGTGGAGGAGATGGACAAAGAGAGGGAAGAGGAGGAAATGGAGGCAAAAGGAAAGGGGGATATGTACACGGAGAGGTGGAGGAGGAGATGGGCAGAGAGAGGACAGGATAACATTGACAAAGAGAGGTGGAGGAGAAGACTGACAGTGAGTGGGGGTAGGGAGGAGGTGCACAGAGAGAGGGGGTGGAGGACATGGACAGAGAGGAGCTAAAGGAGGAGATGGACAGAGAGAGGGAGAAGGAGGAGATGGACTAATATAAGACTGGAATAAAGACATATTCGGGCAACGCCTGGTATTCAGCTAGTACATTATAAATTAACGTCTCCTCGCCTCATTTTTTCTGTCTATATGTGAACGCTAATGTCAGGAACTACTGCAGAGCGTTTGATACGGGTCACTCTAACAGACATAGTGATTCGCGAGGGAAGTGTGTGTACATGGGGTGTGTCGCAGTTAGCAGCGTAAACGCATGTAGTTGAAAGAATACAGTACTAGAAGCAAAAAAAAAGTGTAGTAAACATGAGCTCTGAAATGCATAACCGTAGGCCTATGGGTACTTCATTATATTCGATATTGTGAAACACATCTCTTCTGCTGCAAGCTCTAGTATGGACCAAAACAAAAAAGTTAAGTAAAATGGGATCTATAGCGCATACCTTAAGAGCAATGAGCACTTGTTCATCATCGCTACCGTGAAACAGAACTCTTCTATTGCACAAGGGCGCATAGCACTTCAAGCATGCATTTTAAAGCCCAAGTTTACTAGAGGTTTTTTCTTGTTTTGGTCCATACTAGATCCTCCTAAAATACGGAAAATAAAGAGCTTGCAGCAGAAAAGATTTCTTCCACAGTTGTTGTTATTGTTGTGCTCTTCAGTCCTAAAACTGGTTTCATGCAGCTCTCCATGCTACTCTATCCTGTGCAAGCTTCTTCACCTCCCAGTACCTACTGCGACTTATATCCTTCTGAATCTGCTTAGTGTATTCATCTCTTAGTCTCCCTCTACGATTCCCCCCCCCCCTCCCCACGCTGTCCTCCAATACTGAATTGAATCTACTGCCGGCCGTGGTGGTCTCGCGGTTCTAGGCGCGCAGTCCGGACCCGTGCGACTGCTACGGTCGCAGGTTCGAATCCTGCCTCGGGCATGGATGTGTGTGATGTCCTTAGGTTAGTTAGGTTTAAGTAGTTCTTAGTTCTAGGGGACTGATGACCACAGCAGTTGAGTCCCATAGTGCTCAGAGCCATTTGAACCATTTTGAATCTACTCTGTAGGAATCAACATGGATTCCGGAAACAGCAATCGTGTGAGACCCAACTCGCTTTATTTGTTCATGGGACCCAGAAAATATTAGATACATGCCCCCAGGTAGATGCTATTTTCCTTGACTTCTGGAAGGCGTTCAATACAGTTCTGCACTGTCGCCTGATAAACAAAATAAGAGCCTACAGATGATCAGACCAGCTGTGTGGCTGGATTGAAGAGTTTTTAGCAAACAGAACACAGCATGTTGTTATCAATGGAGAGACGTCTACAGACGTTAAGGTAATCTCTGGAATGCCACAGGGGAGTGTTATGGGACCATTGCTTTTCACAATATATATAAATGACCTAGTAGATAGTGTCGGAAGTTCCATGCGGCTTTTCGCGGATGATGCTGTAGTATACAGAGAAGTTGCGGCATTATAAAATTGCAGCGAAATGAAGGAAGATCTGCAGCGGATAAGCACTTGGTGCAGGTAGTGGCAACTGACCATTAACATAAACAAATGTAATGTATTGCGAATACATAGAAAGAAGGATCCTTTATTGTATGATTATATGATAGCGGAACAAACACTGGTAGCAGTTACTTCTGAAACACTTCTGGGAGTATGCGTACGAAACGATTTGAAATGGAATGATCATATAAAATTAATTGTTGGTAAGGCGGGTGCCAGGTTGAGATTCACTGGGAGAGTCCTTAGAAAATGTAGTCCATCAACAAAGGAGGTGGCTTACAAAACACTCGTACGACCTATACTTGAGTATTGCTCGTCGGTGTGGGATCCGTACCAGGTCGGGTTGACGGAGGAGATAGAGAAGATCCAAAGAAGAGCGGCGCGTTTCGTCACAGGGTTATTTGGTAAGCGTGATAGCGTTACGGAGATGTTTAGCAAACTCAAGTGGCAGACTCGGCAAAAGAGGCGCTCTGCATCGCGGTGTAGCTTGCTGTCCAGGTTTCGAGAGCGTAAATTTCTAGATGAGGTATCGAATATATTGCTTCCCCCTAATTATACCTGCCTTCATTGGAGATCACAAATGTAGCACCACATTTCGAAAGCTTCTATTCTCTTCTTGTCCAAACTATTTATCGTTCATGTTTCACTTCCATACATGCCTACACTCCATACAAATACTTTCAGAGACGACTTCCTGACACTTAAATCTATACTCGATGTTAACAAATTTCTCTTCTTCACAAACGCTTTCTTTCCCATTGTCAGTCTACGTTTTATATCCTCTCTACTTCGACCAAATAGCAAAACTCCTTTACTACTTCAAGTGTCTCATTTCCTAATCTAATTCCCTCAGCATCACCCGACTTAATTCGACTACATTCCATTATCCTCGTTTTGCTTTTGTTGATGTTCATCTTATATCCTCCTTTCAAGACACTGTTCACTCCTTTCAACTGCTCTTCCAAGTCCTTTGCTGTCTCTGACAGAATTACAATGTCATCGGCGAACCTCAAAGATTTTATTTCTTCTCCACGGATTTTAACACCTACTCCAAATTTTTCTTTTATTTCCTTTACTGCCTCCTCAATATACAGATTGTATAACATCGGGGAGAGGCTACAACACTGTCTTACTCCCTTCCCAACCACTGCTTCCCTTTCATGTCCCTCGACTCTTATAACTGCCACCTGGTTTCTGTACAAATTGTGAATAGCCTTTCGCTCCCAGTATTTTACCCCAGCCATCTTCAGAATTTGAAAGAGAGTATTCCAGACAACATTGTCAAAAGCTTTCTTTAAGCCTACAAATACTATAAACGTAGGTTTACCCTGTCTAAATGTTGTCTACTCCTGGGACCTTGTTTCGACTTAGATCTTTCAATGCTCTGTCAAACTCTTCACGCAGTATCATATCTCCCATTTCGTCTTCATGTACAGCCTCTTCCATTTCCATAATATTGTCAAGTACATCGCCCTTGTATAGACCCTATATATACTCCTTCCACCTTTCACAGTATCGAAGATGAAAAAGTGTCCATACCTCTTCAGGTATGCATTTTAGAGCGCATGTTTAATAGATAGTTTTGCCTCCAGTGTCGTGTACTTTCAACATTATGCATTTACGCCTTTAAATCTTGCGTACGGAGGCAGAGAACACAGTATATAGTTACAAGACTCCAGGAGTATATTAATGCACACAAAAATTTTATAAGTATGTTGTGGAACAATTTTTAAATACTTACAACAATACATAACAATACATAAACCTTTATCTCTGAAAATATATTAAGAATAGGAAAGCAAGACGCGGGCTATTACACATAACACAGATGAAATAATGCATAAAAATAAGCTGAAGGCTGCAAAGAAGAGAATGATGCTAAGCCAGGAAAGTGAATATGACAATGTACGATAGCAGAAATTCTGTTGGCAAAAATAATGGAAATAACTTAATGTTGTCTTGAGATGATGTAGAGATAGCGTCAACATAGACACATCGTTACTCGTTAGTTGTGAATTGAAACGGCGAAGTGGTTTCCGCTGTAATTAATTTGTTGCTGATGATGGTTCTGTTGCTCTTGCTGTTGATCTCGCTGCTGGTATTAGGAATGGCTCTGCATTTGATGGAGCTGTTACTGCATTCATTGTTGTTGCTGTAACTGTTCTTGATGTTTTTACTACTTTTGGTGGAGAGACTGCTGCAGGAGTTGGTTCGGCTACCGTTGATTCTGCTGCCGCAGCTGGTATCAGAGGTGACTATGCTGTTGTGATATAACTGCTGCTGCTTTAGTTGATGTTGCTGTAATTATTTCTGATGCATTTAGTATTTTTGGTGGAAATACTCCTGCCGGTGTTTGCTTTAAAACTCTGTGATGTAGGCCCACATTGTATATATGAAAATTCACAAAAAGCAATCTCATGCATTTCTTGGATATTCGCTTTGATGTGGGATCGACAGTGGTGTGCTTTTAGCCCTTATGGTTCTCAGCGTCTCATTTCCGTTCTAGTGGAATGATCATGTTGGTAGACAGTACTTCTTCAATTTAATCATTTCCAGAAACTGCAGTTTGTGTTTGGGGTTGCTTATTTACTGTGCGGGAATTAGCTTTCGTGTGCAGTGTCAACATGAACTCTGGTGCATTTGTTTTAAGTGCTAACGGAAAAGAAAATTACCAGGAAAAATTTGCCGCGAAGAAACTAAGGCCTTCAAGACCAGATCCGTTGACTGAGAAAGTGACAAAATCAAGTAAGCGTGACTACAAGCGAACAAAGCAGCGTAAATTGTTGCGTGAGTGCAACGTAAGAAAGTTTGATATTCAGCCTCAAAGTTAATTCGCTAAGTAACATATTTGTTATGGATGTTGTACATTTGTCCGAAAAAACAAAAAAAAGCACGAAAATGCCCCTTACACAAAAATGCGGAATGGAGAGTACCGAAAGATTAAACGTTATTTCGCTCTTGCCCTAAACAGTACTTAATTATGTAAAAATGGTTCAAATGGCTCTGAGCACTATGGGACTTAACGTCTGAGGTCATCAGTCCCCTAGAATTTAAAACTACTTAAACCTAACTAAAGTAAGGACATCACACACATCCATGCCCGAGGCAGGATTCGAATCTGTGACCGTAGCAGTCGTGCGGTTTCAGACCGTAGCGCCTAGAACCGCTCGGCCACTCTGGCCGGCTAATTATGTAAAAACAACAAAATTCCCATATTATTATGTGTAGTGACTGTAATTGTATAATATGTTGCTAAGCATAACTGTTATACAGAAGACGCCATTAATTTCACACTCTTATATTCATATGAATCTAAAAATTTCTGAACACTCAGAATGTATACACACGAGCCTCCACTGCTCGGAAGAGAAAGTAGGTGATTGAAACTTAATGAAAAGGCCCTGTCTAATGAAAAACGCCTTTATTGTAATGATTGCCACCCCAATTCGCTTAGCATATCCGTGGCACTTTATCCCCTATTTCGCGATAACACAAAACGCACAGTCCTTCTTTGAACTTTTACAATGGTTTCCATCAGTCCTATCTAATGTGGATCCCACATTACATAGCAATAGGGCCTTCTTCAAAAGACGGCGGACAAGTGTAGTGTAAGCAGTCTCTTGAGTAGATTGACGCATTTTCTAAGGGTTCTGCTTTGGTTTGCTTTTCTCACAAAATTGTCTGTGTGATCGTTCCAGTTTAAATTATTCGTAATCGGAATGCCTAAGTATTTAGTTGAATTTATTTTACAGCCTTTAAATATATGTGATTTATCGTGTAACTGAAATTTAGTGGCTTCCTTTTAGTACGCATGTGAATGACTTTACACCTTTATTTCGAGTCAACTAGCACTTTTCGCACCATACAGATATCCAGTCTAAATCATTTTGCAATAGGTTTTCATCTTCTGATGACTAATCGATGGCAAATGACAGCGTCATCTGCAAACAATCTTAGAAGGCTGCTCAAATTGTATCCTAAATCGTTTATGTAGGTCAGGAACATCAGGAGGCGTATAACACTTCCTTGGGGAACGCTAGATATTACGTCTGTTTTACTCGATGACTTCCCGTCAGTTACTACGAATTGTGACCTTTTTGACAGGGAATCCAGTAGCACAACTGAGACGATACTCCATACGTACGCGATCTGATTACAAGTTAATCAAAATATCCACGGGTGTACTGCCGGTCTATAGTGTCCAACGGGCACAATATTTCGGCGATCAAACATGTCGCCATCATCAGGTGAACTGACGGACTGAGCTCCTGTGAACGTGCCGGCACGGAGATCCGTACGCTATGGCTGCTCAGGGGGAACTGGGTTCGGTCGCGGCGGCGGCCGATTTAAATACCCTCCGCCCGCGGCGCGCTCCCTCCGCCGTCCGCGCCCCGCGCCACGGTAGCGCGGTGGAACAGTTTGCGACGCCGTCTGAGATGACGTCGGTGTGATGGCTCTGTCCGCCGTGGTCGTCACAACTATACGTTTGCTCGATTTACTCTTGATTAACCCAATCGCTGGTTCCCAAGCCTTGCTAAGGTTATAGCCACAGTCACGGTTTATGAGGTCGTCATTGGTGCGAATTTCGATGGCCTCTCTAACAACGCTGTCCCAGTATCTCGACGTCTGTACCAGAATCCTCGTGCGATCATACTCCATAGCGTGATTTTCCGACAAACAATGTTCAGCGACCGCCGACTTGCTCGGATACATAAGTCGAGTGTGCCTCTGGTGTTCACGGCATCGATCCTCGACGGTACGCATCGTCTGACCAATATACGACTTGCCACATTGACACGGAATCTGGTACACGCCGGCCTTCCTCAAATCGAGGTCATCTTTGGCGCTCCCCACCAGTGCACGAGTTTTATTCGGAGGACAAAACACAGTTCCGACCCGGTGTTTCTTCAGAATGCGGGCGATTTTCCCCGAGAGTGCGCCTGTGTATGGAATAAATGCAGTGCCTACCTCCTCCCTCGTGACTTCATCCATCTCAACAGGTTGTGATGCACGTTGGATCTGCCACTCTGAGTACCCATTTTTTCGAAATACAGTTCTCAGATGTTCCAATTCCTGGGGTAGACTCTCTGTGTCAGGATTAGATTAAAAATAGGATATTCTAGGAAGCAACCAGATATTAAATTATTTTCTTTCATTAATGAAGAACATTTAAAACCACAGCACCCTGTAGAACGTATTGCAGACACTAATAAATAATACATGTATTTATTTCAGCTCTCTGCCTATGTTACATGGATGCTGTTCCATGTCTGAGTGATTATCTTCATTGTAATATCAGTGTCACAATATTCTGGATGGGATTTATGTTGATAAATGTATGAGGTATTTATTAAGTGATGTGGAAGGTTGGGTAATTAGTTGTAATGAGATTTAGTTCTTTTTCATATTATGATACAGTATGGTACACAATTTGAATGATAACTTGGAGTAAGGCACAAATAGAACAAGAACAAGTCAAGAATAAAACAATTAGTATCTTGGAGCACAGTCAAGATTTGGTAGATGGTGATCTAGGAGAGGAGAAGTTGATCTCTCCCGCAGAACAGTCAAGTTGAAACAACAGCAATAATGAAGTAATTAATTTACATCACATACAGTCAGGTTATGAATTTAATAATGTACATGGTGAGGATAACAAGGGTAAAAATGGCGGAGGAAGAAAGATTGGAACACATCCAGCAAATTATCGAGAATGTAGGTTGAAAGTGCTACTCTGAGATGAAAAAGTTGGCATAAGAGAGGTATTTGTGATGAGCTGCATCAAGCCAGTCAGAAGAAAGAAAGAAAGAAAGACAAGGTTGCTTCATGACATGTCGATGCAGTAGTAATTATTTGAAATTACAAGGTGGAAGGGAGTAATAGGCAAGAAATGCTGGTGAGACAAGATGCTCAAATGAGTTCACAAACATCTTCTACAAATATACAGGCAGTAAATAGCAAAGATAACTTTGGAATTCATGAATTTTTAAAGAAAATGAATGAGGATGCACAGAAGAGGACAGATGAGGTGAGAAAAGACATGAAAGAAATGAAGAAATGGACAGATGAAATACAAAAAGAATTACAGGAAGCTAGAAACAAACTTAGAGACAAAGCAGAAAACATGAGGTTATTGTCAGGCTGCTTTCCTCATGAATCACTGGTCATGAGAAAGACAAGGACACATTAAGAATGAGGTTATAATGTGCAAGGATTTAACAGCACTGGGATGCAAGAGTCCAGCAAAGTTTTTCAGTACTATGGTTAGAAAGAATCAGTTCCTGGACTTTCCTTATAGCCCCAGTGAAATCATTTGGTACTGTTACATGAAACAGCTGACAGATTACCAGCAGGTATGAGCAAGTTGATTCATTGAAGATATCAAAGCATTTAAGAACACACTGCATGAACTTGAATTAGCTTTTGATGAGCACAATGCTAGGGACTATGGAAGGAGCACAAAAATAACTTCAACAGAACTGTGCAACACTACAATAACAACAGGAACAATAACAGAAATGGAGCACCCTAGGAGGAAATAATTGCAGCAGTACATCAGAAAGAGGAAATCATTTCTGCAATGACCAACAACAAAGAGGAGGCTGTAACAGCTGTCAGAGTCATAACAATGGCCAACATTTCATGCAGAATGGAACCATTCCACCATGAGAGAGAGAAGGAGCAGGAATCATAGAAATCATGCCACCAAGTCCAAGGCGTGAGGAACATGGTAATAGCTCTTCATAACACTAACTAGGCTTAACAGTATGGGAGGCTGTTGAGACACCCACAGACCAAGTCAGAATCAGACAAGTAAATTTACTAAGTACAACAACATATAAGAGTTGCTGTTGGAAGAAACATAAGTAGTCATGACACATGATCTACATCCAATAATTAATGCCACTGCAGGAGATGTGCAGATGAAAGGAATACTTGACAGTGGAAGCCAAATTTTGGCGATAGCCTATACAGCATTTCCAGTATATAATGGTCTATTGATAATAAGGGGAATTGTTTATGCAAATGCATTTGAGGTTGAAATGATTAATTAGAAGAAATCAGTTGGTGCACATGACATTAGCCACATTATAAATGCTTCTTAAAATAAGTGACAGGTGATGACATAGGAAGAGCAGTGTGTGTTATTTAGTCAGAAATGGAGAGTTCAAAGGAAGAAAGTGAACAAGCTACAATGTGTAGCACTACTTGGAGATGTACAGTTATGCTAGGTTGTGCACTACCTTGCCACAGATCAAAGGTAATCAGGTGGACAAAGAAAGGAGCCATCTCTGAGACTGCTGATATTTTAATAAGTGCAGAGTGATCTATGGCTGTAAAGAAGAGATAAGAGTACTGGGATGGACAAATGTCAGATAAATGCAAAGATGAAACAAAGGTATCATTAAGTAATGAATATTGTTAGATAATAACATGACCTTAAGTTGGGAAAGTAGCAATGTACTTCACATTGTTTTAACAGTTGCGTGGATAGATTATACACAAATACATTCTACATAGTACTGGCATTTTATGAGTTATTTTGCTTGTCCTTTAGTTGGTAGGTAGTATGTGTGGGAGGTTATACATTTTTTCATCCATGCTATTGGAGCAGGTTTGAGATGACAGGATTGAGATATTGTATGGTGGTTCTTGCAAAAGTTGCGGTTCAATGGGATTTTTTAGGAATTTAGTATGTTGAGAAGTTAACAACCATTGATAGCAATCTGATTGGCAGCTACATAATGTTAAATGTGACAAGGATAGTTTTGTATAATAATGTTTGGTCTATGTTTGTTTAGAATTCAGCAGTTTAGATATGTATGAGAAAAGTAAGATCATGAGAGACTATGCAGTCAAAAATGAGAAAGTAATGCACATAAGACTGATATGAATACAAGGATAACATAAAGAAATATATACATACACTGAGGGTATGATATGTAACTAGTATGGGTTGTCTGAAGATCATAAGCACTACAAAGTAATCTCAGCTGCAATTTCATCTGTCCAATCAGTAAATTTTAATATCACAATTGTGTAGTGTTTTGTGAAGTTATTGTTCACAGGTGAAGTCAACGAGGCAGAAAGTACTAAGCTGGAAAACTAGAAGGGGAAAGGCATAAAAGAAAATAATCTGTAGCAAGGAGTACACAAACCAAGGAAAAAGCAAACAATTATCAAAAACAGTATCAAAAATGGGCCTGAGAACAGGAACCATACCTTGATTATACACATCATTTGTGATGGTCTTTTTATTTTTTGTGTAACCATTTTTACTTGTAACTGGTGGAGGATAATTACTGGAATATCACTTGCATGCAAACAATTTCAAATAATTTACATTACATTAATCCCATGAGAAAGCATAATTAGAAGGGAATATTTTACTACTCATCTACTAATAATAACACACTAACTGTTAAATAATATTAAATGTATGCCTCTTACAGACAGGGGAGAGGTTGAGGGGGGGGGGGGTGTAAAGATAATAAGTATGATGTGTCATAAAGCTGAAACCTAAGAGGTTATGCCTAGATAATAATTATAAATACTGTTGCTATAAATAATTGAAAATTTTCATATACATACTGTGTGTTTGAAGTGTTTGTAAATTAAAAGAAAGATGAGTATAATGCAAAGAAGATAACATTTATACTTTAACATCTCAATTTTTGCATTAGTGGATAGAGAGATTAGAATAGGGTAGATGTTTGTAAATCATAATAGGACATATAATAATGTGTAAAGTAAGCATTAATATTATACTGGTTTTGATAATTGTTGCATTAATGTAGTACTGTACTGGATCTATATGAGTAATCTGCAAAATTGTGACCATCGAAAAGGGTTGAGATGGATACCTGGTTGGCATGTGTGCAGATATGAAATCAAGTGCTGGCAATGCATATCTTCACCATCACTTGGCAAGTGGCTGAGGACCACATGGGAACCAGTAGGAATAGACATTTATTTTAGCTGGGGCAAATGTGGAGGAAGGAGAAACAGTGAGAGACATGTTCACCTGGTGGACTAGTCCTCTGGGGCTTAAGTTGGCAGAGGAAGAAGAACAGAGGGATAGCTTCCCATCAAAACATGTCAGTTCTGTAACACAGGACATAGCAGGTGGGGATGTTTACACTCTGAACCTTGTCTGCTCTGAGCAAGAAGATCACTTGTAAAGGCAATGGTATGCATAGAATTACTAGATAATGTATGAGAAATCTTTACCCTTTCCCTCCTTGTGAGAGATTTAGATTGGCCAGTCTGAGCTAAAATATGCAGTACTGTACTACCAGGCTACTATTTGTTTACCATATTTGTTCTCCTCAGATCAGGTTCAGTCATAATCCATGGATAGGAAGGACCTACCTGTTCATGTTACTCCATAACAGGAACCTATTCAACTCTCAGTGGAGACATTATACCTCTTTAGAATTTTACAGTAGAGCTAACATACACAGAATGATAAGTTTCCATCAGCAATTCACAATTGTTTGGGAAAGAAACTGCAAATTCTCTCTGTGTCCACTAGCACAAGCTACCTACACACCATTACTTAACGGACAAGATGCCTCAGTCATGTCATCATTTCAGCATCTCTTGCCACTCTGATAATGCTCCCACTGTAACCCTGTTCTGGCAGATGCCTGGTGGAAAGAAGAGGTGACCTGTCCCATGTATCGAACCCATGTTGTGCCTGTGTGTCAAATCATGCACAGCCTGCAAGCCATGACCACTGGCATGCCCTACATCCTGATCCACAACAGCCTCCAAAACATTAATGACAAAGTGAAAACCCCCTTCTTGCATGACAAAGTGAACACCTATTTTTTGTGTGACACACTGAACACTCCATAGTTCTCATGTGGTAGTTTCAAATGTAGTATTGTGTTTGTATTGTTTTTTTCTTTCAGCAGATGCTTATTTTTTCCATGTCTGTTTTGCTCCTTGATTGGTGCACCTAATTCATATAATACTGTAGTGCCTGTGTTGTGAAGAAGTAAGATGCTATGTTCCTTTGGACATACATTCATGTCTGAAGGAACAGGCACAGTGGCAACTACAGTTACTATGAAACACATGAAATGTATTTGCAATTACAAATATGAACCACCTCCAACTTTATGCATGTCTGAAGGAACAGTCACTGTGACAACTACAGCTGCTATGAAAGACATAAAATGTATTCACAGTTGTGAATGTGAGCCACCTCCAGCTGTGTAACAGAATGACGACATGAAAACTTGTGCCTGACAGATACAAATTTTCACTGTCATCACTCGATTATACAACTAGACGATGTTCATATTTTCGACAGTAAATACATTTCATGTACCTAATTCATGTTTTTTGTTTGCGTAAAGATAATAAAGGTATGCTTGACCATCTGAATATTAACACAGGTTGTAAGCAACTAACATCAATATATGATTATCTGAAGGACATCTTTTCGATAGCTTTACAGATTTGTCCATACATACACCATGTTTTCACACATTGCATATTAACCTCAGATTTTGATTACACTTTCTCGTTTAATGTTGCTACTGTTATCAAGTTCCATTAGATAAAGATGACACATGAAAACATGGGTTATATTTCTGTTCTTGTAACATTTCATAGTTAATGTAAAAGAAATAGAATATAAGCTTTGTGGTAAAATAGATGTCAAAGTAGGATATATAAGGAGTGCAAGTGGACCTTCATTCAAGTCATAATCGGACTCTTCAGTTGGAAGCCTAATCAGAGAACAACATGACAATAAGGGCAGATTACCTTTTGATTTGTAACATATTTGCAACTCTACCCTTGATAAAAAAAGAAGTGAATGTTTGACCAGATGAGCATTTTTATATGCATTTTATTGTTAATAATGATCAATTAAATGCTTTCAGCGCTATGACCAGCTGAAAAAGTAATTGGCAAGATGGTTTCCGTTGGGATGAAGGTGTTTTCCTTCAAGTTTTATTCTGGTTGGCAGAGATAGTTTTGGTTTTACCCTCTGCTCAGCCTACAACATTTGTGGTCTGACAGATTACCTTGCTGTCCACACCAAGTAAAGATCTTTGTAAAATTTTGTCTATTGACATCCCACTGTATTCTTTAGATGAACACCCTATTTGAAATTTTTTTTTGTGCAAATAGGATGTAACGAAATGCAGCAAGACCTTCAGCTAGCCTCTTTTCATTTTTGATCAACTTTATTTATACAAATGGAGGGGAATTGAATTAGTTTAACATGAGTCATAATATTAAAGTGATTGTATGAGCTGATTTCAATTCCTCTTATTAATCTCGTGTAATTTAACATGGTTCTGGGTACATTCGTATGCTTTATAGGCTAACTATTGAAGTGAGGAGTGCTGTGAATATGAGATAGGTGACTTATTGTGAGGCCCAATGTAATGAGCCATAGAAGGGGGGGGGGGGGGGGGGGGAGAGCTGCACCAGACTTTACAGAAACACAGGGAGAAGAAACAGCAGACATAGTGCCCACCTCCTTGCCAGGGGTGGAAGACACTTCGCTGCATGGAGAGTAGGTGGGCAGGCCATTGTTTATTTATAGGATGCTCTGTGGGTAGCCGAGATAAAAAGCCTTTGTTCCAGAAGATGGAACTTTGTCACCAGGTGTTAGGCACTAGGAGCTAGCAACTTTTAAAAGGATTGGCGGACATGATTTGTTGGCAGGAAGACAGAAGCAAGCTCTTTGGAGGAGACTGGAAAAAGAGAGATGCATATGGTCAGTCACAAAGGATGAAGAAAGCTGGATGCTGGAGTAACTCAGTGACTCAGTAACCAATGTATGCATTTACAATTAACACTAAACATTGTTACATGATGTACAAATGCAATACAAAACATGAGACTAATTACAGAAAGGTTAACACAGCCCATATAGAACTGAAAATACTACTAAGCAAAGCCCAATGTTAAGGACTATAAGAAAATAATTCAGAAAATGAGCAATTTTCAGGCTTTGATGGTCTAGCCAGGCTTAGCAACCACAAACTTGGGAAAAATGATACTGATTCAGTAGGAGTGGGAGACAAGGGAACAATAATGTGATGTCTTATCCCATGTAGGTACACTAGGATCTGCAAGTATCAGCTGTCATGCATGACCAACCAAGTAACAGCAGAATAACACCATGAATACAACTAACAAAGCTGAACAATAGTCAGAGGAAATTCTCATTTCTTAAAAACACACACTTTGTTTAAACAAAAAATATTGTAATACAAAGGTCAAAACTTGAATATCTTATAACTATGTTTAAAAATGCTTTGGTTCCTAACTCTCCACAATTTTGTTAATATGTCACATTAGGGTGGACCTTATTTCTATGAATTTTGTTGTATACTCTTTGGGTTTTTTTTTCCTTTTGTTGTAAGAAGAAATCTAGGACTTACTTTGCTGAAATTGAGGACAAGCCACCCATGCCACAGTGGTCAACAAGTTGTGTCATGTCACTATGTGTTATTTGTTACTGCTTTGCAGCAGAGTGTGCTATGATATGAAACTTCTTGGCGGTAAAACTGTGTGCCAGACCAAGATTCAGACTTGGAATCTTTGCCTTTTTTGGGGCAGTTCTCTCCCAACTGAGCTATCCAAGCACGACTCATGACCTGTCCTTGCAGTTTTACTTCCTCCAGTATCTTATTCCCTACCTTCTAAACTACACAGAAGTTCTTCTGTGAAACTTGTGCGACTACACTCCTGGAAGAAAGGATATTGTGAAGACATGGCTTGGCCACAGCCTGGAGAAAGTATTCAACACAAAATTTTCACTCTGCAGTGGAGCGTGCACTGATATGAAACTTCCTGTAGACTAAAACTGTGTGTCATTCATCTTTCTCTCATATCATATGTTACCTTAAGATTTTTTGTAGACTTTTTGACATTAAGGTAAGAAATATTTAAATCCCAAGAAAAAAAACTTCATTTAAGAAATCAAAATCAATGCCCAACTTCTTCAACATGTCCAAATTCTTGATTTAAATGGACTCATCACTGCACTGCAGAATGGAAATTTCATTCTGGAAACATGCCCTAGCCTTTGGCTGACCTATGTCTCTGCAATATTACTTCTTCCAGGATTGCTAGTCCTGCAAACTTCACAAAAGAGCTTCTGTGAAATTTGGAAGCAAGGAGATGAGATACTGCCAAATATAAAACTTTAACGACAGGTCCTGCCTTGTACTTGGGTAGCTGTCAGAAGAGGGCTTGCCCACAAAAGGCAAAGACCCTGAGATTGAATCTCACTCTGGCACACAGTTTTAATTTTCCAGGAAGTTTCATATCAATTCACACTTCACTGCAGTGTCAAAATTTCTTTCTGGAGTATGATAGCAGTCAAGCACATGCATGAGCAGTAATAAACAACACATGTGACACAACACAACTTCTCAACTTCTGTGGAGTTGGTTCTTCATCCTCAGTTTCAATAAAATAGGTCTTAAAATTCGTCTTAAAACAAAAGGAAAAAAGCAAGGTGGTGTGGGTGAAGAAACATGAAATTTGAAAAAATAAGAACCATGCCAATGTAACATTCTGTGGTTGACCCATGCAGACCTGTTTTGGTTTCTTTAAAGTGCATTTTATATTATATACAAGGGAGTAGTTTGTTTGTCTTTTATTTACTTAAAGGGTGTTAACATTTTGTCCATTCTATTACAGTGTTTTTCTTGTTCAACAAAATGCATATTTTTAAAAAAAGAAAAGTTTTTCTTACTGATTGTGTAAGTCTGCAGGCTTTCATGGCCATTGTCACTGAAGTTAAAATCTTCTGGGTTATTATGCCATGTCATATTTCCTCTATAATGATCAATGTTTCGACCCCTCTGCTCGGATCTTCCTCAGGATCTTCTGGTGTCCACTACTGCTAGAACACTGTTAGAGAACAGTGTCGTGTTCTCTTACAAAGAGGAGTTTTCCCGTGTTGATGCTGGAGAAGTGGTAGGATTGGTTAAATTCTTATGGCCACCATTGGTGGTCCATTGTGAGAGGCCAATATTCCCACACTGATGCTGAAGAAGGGGTGTTGTTGGCTAAACTCTTGTGGATACTATTGAAGGTCCCTCACCATTGGATAGAAAGGCACTATTCCACACTTACACTGGAGAAGGGTGATTGGTTGAAATTCTTCCTACTGCTATTGGTTGGCCATCATCATTGGCTAGATGCAAAACAGACAGAGCACGAGAGGGGGAATGTTTATCCAAAATATTATTGTCCACTGAGGTGATCTGCAGCACATTGTTTATGTGCCTGCACACTGTGGCCGCATATTCACTTCCTTGATGGCGGGCAGCCATGATACCAGAAGCCTGTAGTTGTCCTCTCTATTGAAATTAGGTGCATTCTTGGAAATTTCGCCAGCTGCAGCTGACACTTTTATGGAACAATTTGAGCAACAGGCATTAAGTAGTGCTCCTTTGAAGCCTTCCTGTTGGCTCTGCTGTGTGGATGATACAATTGTTATATGACCACACAGTGAAGAAGAACTTCATGCGTTCCACAATTTCTTAAATATAATTCACCCCAAAATCAAATTTACCTTGGAGGCAGTGAGTGAGGTCACTCTGCCATTTCTAGATGTGTTAGTATACAGAAGATCTGATAACACTCTAGTTCACAGAGTGTATAGAAAGCTGACTAACACAAATATAAGTATTTAGATGCCACTTCGGACCACCACCCAGCCCAGAAGCAAGCAATGCTCAATACTCTGTTTTCACATGCCTTCCATTTCAGCGATGACAACAACTTGGAATCAGAGTTGAATTTTTTAAAGAGGAAGGCAAATGGCTATGATAGTTGTTCAATCGACAGGGCTTTTAGGCGGAATATTAATCACACTAATAAGAATGATGCCTTCGCACTCCGTTAGGTTACCGTTCATTTCTGGGGTCACTGACCGCATCAGCAGAATTCTAAAGAAAAATGGTATTCAGACATCTTTCTTTAGTCGAAACAAAATAAAAGATTTATTCCAACAAAAAATGGATGCACCTGATTGCATCCACAATGCAGGCATCTATCAAGCGATTTGTGGCTGCGGCAAAGTGTATATAGGCAAAACAGGAAGAACTGTTAAAGAACACATTAAGGAACACAAATGGCACATGTGGCTAAAACAAAGTGTAAAATCGGCAGTAGTGGAACATAATGAGAACTGTGGCTCTGACATTGATTTAGGTCTGAGAAGCAGTTGAAATTTCCAAGCATACATCTAATTTAAATAGAGAGGATGGCTATAGGCTTCTGGCATCGTGGCTCCCCGCTATCATGGAAGTGCATATGCGGCCATGGTGTGTTAGCAACATAAACAACACGCTGCAAGTCACTTCAGTGGACAATAATATTTTGGGTAGATATTTCCCCCTCTCTTACTCTGTCCATTTTGCATCTAGCCAATGATGATGGCCAACCAGTAGCAGTATGAGGAATTTCAACCAACAACCCTCCTCCAGCGTAGGTGTGGAATAGTGCCTTTCTATCCAATGATGCGGAGCCACCAATAGCATCTACAAGAGTTTAGCCAACAACACACCTTCTTCTGCATCAGTGTGGGAATATTAGCCTATGATGATGGCCCACCAAAGGTAGCCATAAGAATTTTAACCAATCCTACCACTTCTCCAGCACAAACACAAAAAATCTCCCCTTTATAGGAGAACACAACACTGTTTTCTGACATTATTCTAGCAGTAGTGGACTCTGGAAGATCCTGAGGAAGATCCCAGCAGAGGGCTCAAAATGTCGATTATTTTAGTGGAAATATGACGTGGCCTAATAACCGAGAAGATTGTAACTTCTTACTGATTGTTGTTACACTTTGTAAGTTTCGTTCACAGTGTTACTTTTCTATTACTTGGCTGATTGCACAGGACAGCTGATATTTTTGATTCCTATCAGCCCCACATGGAGTAAGACACATTACTGTGTCCTTACCTCTTACTTCTATTGGATTAGAAACATTTTTCCTATGTTGTGCTGTTGTTAAGCTCAGTTAGACTCTCAATTATATTCTTGTAGTCATTAACATCACGTTTTGTTTAGGAGTGTTTTCAGTACTATTTTGTCTCTGTGAACCTTTTTGCAATTACTTTTATGTTTTGTATTGTACATGTACTTCATCATGTAATGATGTTTACTTTTAATTGTAAATGCATGCATTAGTTACTGAGCCATTGAGTAATTCATTCATGTACTGAATATTAAGCTGGTGCAGTGATACCACTTATGTAATAAAAACACCTCTCCTCGTCCCAGTTTCCTCTCCTGTATACCACGCTGTTTCTGTGTCTTTCATTTGGTGCTCACAATAATCTTGTCATTTTACATTTTGATTGTTTTTATAAATCTTGTATTGTGAGTGTTCTGTTATTTTACCATTGCATTGTCGCTGCCACCTGTTTCTCTCCCATGTTACTCTTTCTTCCCTCCCCTACTGGCCCTAATTGAATCTTGTATCTTTCATGCACTGTTTTGTATACTCTCAGTTTTTATAGTGTACATTTAGGTTTCTGTTTCTATTTATGTACTGCTTTAAATTTCACTATCAAGTTGTTCATTTATTTCTGTGAGCATAAATAGTGTCATTGTACCAATACAGGTTCACCACATGATTGCAGTTTCTGGTAGTTAAGTTTTGCAATGCCATTTATCCATCACTTGAGTAGTGACGCAGAGGCCTGGCGCATGTGATTTCATACCTTGTGCAGAGATTTTTCTTTTCGGTATGTTTACTTTTTGAAAATTATTTGTAATATCTTTTACATATTTACTCTTAATGACTTTTGTCAATACGCTTGTGGTTATGGCTCTACACTTTTGCTTGACAGACATACTGATGATGGGCTGTGCCTGAAATGCATCAGTAAAATAAAAAATTTTAAACAAGAAGTGACCAGTTCATACTAGTGACATATTCAGCATTGGCATAAATCTTCTCAAGCTAACCTACTTCAATACATAGGATGTTGAACTGTTTCTCCAGACAGAACATTCTCCAGATCTCTCAACCTTAAAAAATCTGGTCATATGGTGCTAAGAGAGGCACACCTCTACTTACCAACTGATGAAACCTGGCACAGATCTAAAACAGCAGAGACTGGCAGACCTGTGTGTCATCCATCTTAGTTCAACTTGATGACCAGCTGGCTTAGAACTGGTGTTGATGCTAGAGGTGACAGCTCTGTGCACTGAATTTCACATCCTACATATCCCCAAATTACAGCAAATTTGATTATGCATTCTTCATACTGTACTGTACAGTTCTAAGTAAAATTTAATTACATGCTATCCTTCCTGGTGGTACATTTTCAATGACTAACACTGTATCTGTTAATCATCTACCCACCTTCCATTAGGTCTTCATCTCAGTTGTCTCTTATCTCTTGGCATTAAGCAAAGAACTTCCTCAATTCACCTTCCATCCATTCATCTATCTATTAGTCTTACCCTCTTCCATACAATTTTCATAAAGGTCACAATTACATCTTACACTCCACTTTGTTCCTCGATCAGTTCCTTTGTTTCCCTCTCTCTCCTAGTAATTCCCAACATACACTTCCCCACTTATCACAGAACAACTGTCAGATTTCAAATAATGTCTATTACAGTCCACACCCTACTGGTATGGACATATTGGACACACAATCTTGAAAATCAATATAGGACACTTTTATACCTAATTTTATTTCTTTTGCTGTGAGTCCAGACATAGTTATCATCACTTACTATCATTATTAATTATATTAGCAATTATTTTACTGATTTGTGAAGGAATAGAGAAGAAAACACACTAAAAACAGATTCTCATGAAACAATTTTGTTGTGTACGCTTTAATAAATTTGGTGGGTATTCCATCCCAACCTACAGATTTCTTGTTCTTTAATGTTAGGATAGAATTTTCTACATCCTCCACAGAAACTTTTAAAAATTTTGTAGTTTTCAGTCTTTAATTAGGCCAAAGTGATTTACTTTGTTGTGATAATCTATTACATCTACAGTAGACTTTGATACATTTATAAAGAATTCATTAAAGTACTCCAGCATTTGAGTTGGATTTACAATAGTATTTCCTTCAATGCCAATTTTTGAAATTTCTTGATTTAGGGTTTACCACCAACTCAGATTTAATGATTAACAACACAGCTTTTGTCTTATTTTTATTGTTTAAAATTAGTCTGTTAATTGCCAGTTGTTTTTCTGTCTTGAAAACTCTTTTAAAAGTGATTTTATGAAGTCTAAGATATACAATGAAATCAACATCTTTAATATATTTTAATTCTCTGTGCAATTGGCTTTTCCTTATTCTGAAAATTTTTATGCCCTAGGTAATCCACTTCAATTTAATTGTCATTTTATTGCTGCAGAGCTTAGGTGGAAATGTTTCATTAAAGACACCAAGAAAACTATTTTGTAATTTCTCAAAGTTTTCAATACTTGAGTTACAATGATCAAAAGGCCATTTTTCTCTTTTAACTACATACTAAATATTGGCAACTTTTCTTTGCTAAAGTTCCTTCTCATAAGGGTTCTCGTATATGAAATGTTCCTGTCTTTCTGTGGCAGCTTAATGAACAGTGCACAATAATGTGAAATACCAAGATCTAAACAAAATTTATGCACATCTTCATATACATAATTAGTTAGAACATTGTCAATACAGGTTGTTGATTGGCCATTGCTTCTGGTATATTCAAAGCAATTCAATTTGAAACCCTACTTGCTTATTGAGTCAGTGAATCTTTATGCATAGTTACTATCAAAAGTGTTTTCAATTTTAAAATCAGCAGCTATCACATTTTTTCTTTTTTTCTCTACAAAGGTCTTCTAGCATAATTTGAAGCTTAGATATGAATAGTTTTATTGTTGATGTCCCTGGGGTTCTGTATACTGAAATTATTATAACATTTGCTAGTGAGTCCACTATTTCTACACACATTCTTCATTTAAATAACTAAAACAATTTCCGGCCTCATAATTTGTATCACTATGTAGACGTATACATGAACCTCCATTGACTCATTTCTTCTGCAAAAGCTACTTGCTAACCTGAAGTTCCCCATTTTGATCAAAATTTTGATTGTGTTCTTAGTAAAGCAGTTCTTAACCCACCAGGTTGGAGTGGGAAAGAGTGCATGGTCCCCGGCACGAATCCACCTGGCAGATCTGTGTTGAGGTCCGGTGAACCGGCCAGTCTGTGGAGGATTTTTAGGCAGTTTTGCATCTGCCTTGGCGAATGCAGGCTGGTCCCCCTTATTCCGCCTCAGTTACACTATGTCGGTGATTGCTGCGCAAACAAGTTCTCCACATATGCATGCACCACCATTACTCTACCATGCAAACATATGGGGTACACTTGTCTGGTGTGAGACGTTCCCTAGTGGGTCCATCGGGGGCCGAACTGCCCAATAACCCTGGGTTCGATGTGGGGCGGTGGATGGGTGAAGTGGACTGAAGTAGTCATCGTGGGGTTGTGGACCACTGCAGCTGTGGCAGGGATGGAGCCTCCCCGTCCTTTCTAGGTCCCCGGTTAACATACAACACAAACCAGTTCTTATTTAAACAAACGACTCTAATATTTGCGCATTCTGACAAAATGATTTCAAATTTGTCTATTTTGGAGCTTTTATTGTTTGAAGCATGAATGTTTAAACCATTTATATTCCAGTGGATAACATATCAAATCTGACTATTACTTATATGCTTTAGCACATTTCTTGCCAGGCAATGTTTTGGTTTTGTCTTTCTTAATTCTACACAAGTTTTTTCACCCCATCACTACTTATAGCTGTGGAGGTGGAGTACTGACACTACACTAGATATCTGAAATACAGCCTAAGTGTGTGTGTGTGTGTGTGTGTGTGTGTGTGTGTGTGTGTGTGTGTGTGAGAGAGAGAGAGAGAGAGAGAGAGAGAGAGAGAGAGAGAGAGAGAGAGAGAGAGAACACGTGCACCTGTGTCTGTCTGTATTTGCAGTTCAAAATCAGGAGGGGTGTATATATGCCCCAAAAGACTGTACTATTTTTAACTGAACATCTGTTAATTCTGGGAAGCACTATCAAATAGGATACTGACAGGCTTTCTGTAGACTATTTTTTCTGGAATTCTGTATTACACATCCAGTTCCATGATTCTGCTGGAATATATATAATTCTTCATAAGTGAATTGCATTTAAAAACCTGCAGGAGGTGTACATGCCATAGAAGTTTGTAGTTTTATTAGAACATTTCATAATGGTGGGAAGCAGTGCCAAAAAGCGTACTGACATCTGTCCATCGACTTTACAAAAATCCTAAGTTGTGCTTCTGATTCAATTACTCTGATGGATTACTGACTATTTGTTATAAGCAAATTGCATTTCACACTCTGGAGGAGTTGCATGTGCCATAGAATACTGTAGTTTTTTAGTGGAGCATTTGTTAATGGTGGGAGGGAGAACCAAATAGTAAACTAACAAGTGTGTTTTAGACAATCTTTGTTCACATAGACTCCGTAAAATCCTTGCTAAGTTACTGAGTGAACCAAGACTGGGTAAGATGATGATACTGAGAAACATGTTTATTTGCAGTGATGCACTAGCAACTGTGGATGGCAAAAGCTCCACTTACCAGTTATTATTGCTGCTAGTGCAGACAATCATCATAAAGAAAGAAAGAAAGAAAAATTGCTGGTGATATTCATTTTGGTCATAGTGCTATGCCAAATGTATTTCAAGCATGGGAAGATGAATGGTGAACTAGTGAAACTGATTTTTGCAAAGCATGGATTATGTTGGGGGGTCTGGGGGTGTATGGTTCTCTCAGTAGACACCACAACACTTCGCCAGTTAGTCAATAATACCCGTGTGGAATTACAATTGTCAAAAACATTACAGATAGATTCAGGTTTTGCAGTATTTATCACTTTACTGTGCAAGGATGCAATACACCTGTCAAGCTACAATGTTAGCATAACTTTAGTACATTATACATCTCTGAGTTTCCTCCCTAGGTGGTGGCTGTTGCGTTAGAGGTGTTGCATATAGTGGATAGGTAGGGAATATGCTGTGGGCAATATATTATGTATATGATACTTTCAACATGAGGGACACAGAGGATACTGGAAATGTAATTGTAATTTAGACCATGTGTTAGAGATTTGTGCTCATTACCAGTTGACAGTCAATCAAAACTGTTTCTTCCTTGATGTGGTTGATTAGTGGAAAACCTCATCAAATCTGATATCTAGGAACTTCATAAAAATCATAGCCTTCAGTCTAAATGAGACTGGAGAAAGAACGTCGAATATTATTACCTTCTAACTCATGAATTGCAAGCGAAAGTAAGTACTGGGGGAGAAAGTGAAAGAGATGATAAAAAATTAAAAAAAGTTTTTGAACTGCAGGGAAGTGAACTAGTGGTGGAAATCACCACATGCAAGGATTATGGGCGCCTATAAGATCAGATGTGAAGCATTTACCACCTTAGACGGGAACCAAAAAAAAAAAAAAAAAAAAAAAAAAAAAAATGCAAACAGAGATATATAGGGAATATCCTGTCTGCAGACAGGAACAAATATGTTAGCCCAGTGGGGATATAACAGACCATTTCCAAAGTATGTACAAGCACCACCATCTCATGATACAGAAAAAAGGCTCAGCAGTTACAAGATTGTATGTATCTCTGTCACATGAAAGTATTACTGCTTTATCAAAACCAATATCAGAAGAAGAAATAGGAGACATAATAAAAACCATGTCAAAACAAAGCAGTCAAGTAGCATCCCCTATGAATTTCATAAAACTTTCTGGCCACTCATCAAGAAAGATTTCACGGAAGTAGCAAGTGGGAAGTAATGTAGCGGACATTTATGTTCTAAGAAGGACCTGCAATAATCATACTAATTCCCAGTTTCTTTTCTTTTTTTCTGCAAATAACAACAGATTTCAGGCCAATGACATTGTTATGCATAGATTTTAAAATCATATCTCGTGTCATGGTGACAATATTAAAACAAACCCTTCCAGACATCCTCGAGTCGAAATAGATGTGTAGCGTACACAGAAAAATCATCGTAGATGGAATCTCTTCCTCAATAGACACAGTTAACTTCTCATGGCTGCATCATGCACAGACATTGCAGCTACTGAATGTCATGTTAGAGAAAGCCTTCGATGAAGTCAGCCATCAGTACCTATGGGGTGTGTTACAGCATTTTAGATTTCCACAAGCAACAATAGATTTACTGCTACAAAATGGTTTCCAAAGTGCAGAAAAATTGATATCTTATAGAATCAAACATGTGTGTTGACAAGGAAATCGGTGCTCACATTGGAAGAGCTGCGACAACTTTTGCCAAACTCTCTACAACAAACTCTCTTTGACCAGCAAAATTCTTGTATAGCAAACTTGCATCCTCAGCATCCTTTTGTATGCATTGGAAACATGGACTACCTATGCCACACAAGAATGTTGCCTTAATGATTTCCACATGCAGTGGCTGAGATCCATCCTTGGAGCAACATGGAAGGACCGAGTGACCAACGAAGCAGTGCAATCTAAAACTAACTGCAACAGCATTTCAGCTATCTTGAAGCAGAGATGACTCCGCTGGCTGGGACACGTCCACCGTATGGATCCTGACAGATTACCACGTGAGAAGATAGATGCTTGGAGAGATCTCTATAGCCAAAAGACCTGTAGGATGTCCTGTATTGAGGTTCAAGGACTCCTGTAAATGAGTTATGGAGAGCTTTGGAATCAACACAAACAGATGGGAGGCATGGGGTAGCATGAGACCAGAGTGGCGTGATGATATATCTTCTGGAATGTCAAAGCATGATGAAGGCTTGTTAGACAGATTAAGGCAGAAAAAGCTTCACAATGCTCCCACTGCTCCTGCCTCAGCAGCCAGATACACTTGTGACAATTGCGGCAAGAGATGCCGTGCTGCCATTGGCTTGACAAGTCATATGAAAAAATGCAACCCCCATAAACACACACACACACACACACTGCAATAATCATCTACCAAGATGTTGTGGCCAATATATATCACTGACAGTCCAGCGTTCTGTCAGACAGAGTTGTCCTTTATCAATGACAGTGTTCATCATCTCTCTTTAGAACTATTAATCAACACAGACAGTAGGACAGTACTTTGGTTCACAACAGTTCACTGTCAATGCCTAAGCTGATGACATAGCCACAACAATACTTATGAAACCTCAGGACATCATGAAAATCTAGATACAAAGAATGTTAATGAGTAAGCAGCAGGGAGGAGGGAGGACTATGAGCAATGACAGAACAGAGCTCTCGTGGTTCAATGGGAGCACACATTGCACACTCCATCCCTATACTAAAGGTGCTGGATATGAAACTAAGACAAACCATGCACATCCCAATTGACATCTATTCCAAAATAAATGGTATAAAAAGTAAGAGGTGCTCTGAAAGGGGGGGGGAAAAAAAAAGGGAAATCGAATATCATTCAAAGGACTGAACATTTCAACAGAATGGTCCTGTCCAAAAATTGTGGTATCTTGTAAAAGTCATACCCACTAACAGAAAATATACACCCTATATAAAATAAATACACAGTATGATATATTTGGAAAGGTATGTTGTTTTGTGTTGTCAGGGTTCAGCTGACAAAATCACCTTTCGAAAATGGCCTAGGATTACAGATTGTGAGGCAAAATGTTCAGCCCTTGTCATGAAAAATCTAATAAATACAATGGGGCTGCTTGCAAGTCAGATAGATTTACTAAAGACTTCATGGGACTATCAGGACAGAAAAATAGGCTACATACAGATTCCTACAACTACATCTCCAACCTTGCAAACCTTAGTGTATGTATTAAAACAGATTCCTAGTGAAAGACAACTAAAAAAATAATCACAAACATTCATAAGAAAACCCCATGCCAGATTAAACACAAAAATTTAAATTGGAAAACAATATGGGCAAATTCGTTAGCTCACATACGGACTCAGCAGCATACATGCTTATAGATGATTTAATCCTGCCACCTTCGTATTGCCACAAAATAAAACTGACAAGTTATTCATATGGCCAGCACTGCAGTATGGCTCTCACCTAACAGCAAGTTGGTACAAAAATTGCAGGTATGTAGTAGAGATGGATATTATTTAAAAATCAATTAGTGCTAACAAAATTGTATATGAATGTCAAAACATTTCTTTGCTAATGGTGGTAGTATTTTAATAATGTTTAATTTCTGGAAATATCCTCAAGAACTAGAGAGACATGTAATAAAAAATGTTAGACTGTGTCATACAGCTCCCATTCTTCTTTGCTCCTTGGGGGTTCAACAATTATCAAGTCCTCTGCTTCTGCCAGTTAGCAACTGGTATGTGATCATAGGTTTTGCTGACTAGTGGGCATTGTTAGTGTTCCCCAGCTACTATCTCGTTTGAACAGTCATAGTGTGAGCATTCACTACCTCTTTCTTTTCTGATCATTGCATCCCAGAGATGAGTTGCCTGTTGTGAGCAGTGATTGTTATGGGTGGGAGGCACCTGGTGGAGTGCTTGAAATTGTGGTAGTCTCTCCTCAGCTAAGTAGCTACCAGGTAGGTTGGCTTGCCGGTGATATGCAGTACTCGACCACACAATTTTTTATTACTTTTTTAATACAGTGATTGCCTATCCTATTTCCATCAAATGCTAAAAGTTGTGACGACAGAGGTGGTGGTGGTGGTGTGTGGCAATGGTTATAATTGTTTACAGTGTTCATTAAGTGATGTTTTGTGTGTGTACACATTCTGATTTTTCTGTTGTTATTTATGAGTCTACTAGGGGCAGTCTTATACTGATGTCACACATTAATACTGCAAGGATAGTGTAGACTTGGAATGTATTTGTGTCAGTGTGTTATTTCTTTAATTCAGGCTATGGGTGTGTTGGTTAAAATGTAATCAGTGATTTTGTTAAAAATGACGCATTGCACTAATTGTTAAACATTTAAAATCAAGTGTTTACATATATCTGAGAGTCGTAACATGGGTATTTGTTGAAAACCAGTCAAAAAATGAAACAAATTGTAAATAGCAATGCGAGGTGGTTATACAACAGAAAAGTCATAACATTAATATTAATGCATCAGGATTGGCTAGGTGGGGAAAGCTGTAGGCACCCGTAAAGAAAACATATTTTTATATGCATGAAAGTTTAATGCCGTAAACAGGCAGGCATAGAGAATCCACCAGGACTGAATGGGCTACTGCCAAAGAGGGCAGGAAAGGAGGGCGTCTGGTTGGTTTGGAAGCTGCCAGCAGAAGAGAGCGAACAGCGTGTCTGCTCCCGGCAGCTTGCCACGGTTCCTCCAAGCCTCCCTACTGGTTGGTCAGATCATACGATGCACAGTTCAGTAGTGTTACCTTGTCAGCAATACGTGAGTTTAGCTGCTGATGGTTCAACACGTGAGTTTCCGGGTGGTTCTATCCAGTTTTGGGTAATGTGACTGAGACACTGCAACTTAACACCAGGTAGAAGGCACTGATGAACATCAAGTGAAAAATAAAAATCAAATTTTTATACTAGTTAACCCATTCAGTAATGGTCCCCAATGTACACCCTTCTCCCCTCCGCAGGAGCGAAGCATGGGGCGATGGTAAATTGATAGTTACTAAGGGGTTCCTGTGAAGGACGGCCATACATAATTTTAACAATACATTTTGATTATTTGTGTTTTCATGTTAGATTTGTATCAAAAAATGACAATAAGTGGGTAATGAATGCTTCCTTGACAAAATCTGGACGACAGTAGATGGTGTGGTGGTGGCGTGGGGTGCTGCGAGTGGCAGCGCTGGTTGCAACAATCAGCTGTTGGCGGTGGTAGTGATGGAGGCCGGTGGCCGCAGCGGGTAGCAGCGCGCTGTGATGGACTGCAATTTTCACTGGAGCATATAAGCAGGGAGTTTCGGAAGGGTCGATGCACAGATCAAGAGGGGGGGGAGGGCGGGAGGGGGTTAACACTGACGGAGCACTGCACACGCATTTTTTGTTGCTTACATCTAAAGGAGGGCCATGCCTTTTCTTTTGGGTAGATTTTACTTATTTACTATGCCGTTCCACTCACTACTATCTTTTACTGACTACTACAGTATGGGCACAGCAAAGAACACTCTTGCTCCCATTTCACAACTTAACATGGTATTCCCCAGTAGGCTGCTGCTCAGGGACAGCAGAAGGGGGCGACCAAAGTCGCACAAAAAGTCCTTTTATAAATGCTACTCATAGTGATAAACCAATAAAGAAAATTTCTAAAGGGGTATATACAGAATTAGGACAGGTGTGCAAACACCTCCTCAGCGGGGGTAGTGATATTATACAGAGAGCTATTAAATAGTGAACTGCTACCGTTAAGTAGCACACGGTAGGGTTGGGTTGCTCAAAAGTATTGGTAACAGAGTTATACCCTATCACAAAGGGTTTTTTTTAGCTGTTTCTCCAGGTGATAACTACACAAATATTTTGTCAGGATTTGAAAGCGGTGGGTTCTTGAGGTACGGCAATACGCGGACACTGAGAAGTAAGTTTAAACAGCTTTACTAACAAAGGCGGATTATAAAACACACAAAAACACACATGCTATGTGTACTCATCATCACTGTGTCCTACATCCCAACACCGGCTAATTATGGTCATATCAAAAGGCTCCACGGTGAACTAAGAAAAGAGACATATTTGCATCTTAGGCCGCGCTAGTTAATATGGCCCGCTGTGGATGGCGGCCAGTGGCATACCCTCTGCCTTGCACTGCGGCCAGATATGTGAGTACTGACCAAGCAAATTGTCAGCATCACAATGTGTGGCGTTCAATTTGAGTGTAAAGAGTAGCTCAGGTGTATCATAATTTTTACATGTAATTATGATACACCTGAGGTACCCTTTAGAATAAAATTGAATAATAGTGTATGTGACATCAAGGATGGAATTAAATGAGGAAATTATACCTTCAGCAAATTGTCAGACAGGTAGGCTGGCGAGCACTTGTTACGTACTGTATAGCTGCACACAATCCGTAGGTCCTTACATGACTCTCCCAAGAGATGAAGAGCAACCATACGTGGCTCAAACAACCTCCTGGGCATTATGGATCTTATTTCGCCATTTGTGGCATCAGAAGGCACTGCAACATGTATTTCATTTGCAAACACTGTAACGTTCAGTACAGAGAAGCGTACCTACAGGATGACAATTTCATACATGACAAATGCTGTTGATAAAAGACAAATTAATAAAATCAAAAGAAACACAATACTGACAATAAAGTGTGCATTAACATTACTGGATGAATCGAAGGACTTAATTCTAATTAATTCTAATTTGCCACTTCAATGAAGTTTCACTCATTATTGGAAGAGATTAAATTTTCATGGATGTCCTTAATTAAATTATTGTCTTCAGAAAAACTTGACAAGGAATGCTCTTCATACAGGGTGTTTCAAAAATCACCGGTATATTTGAAACGGTAATAAAAACTAAACGAGCAGCGATAGAAATACACCGTTTGTTGCAATATGCTTGGGACAACAGTACATTTTCAGGGGGACAAACTTTCGAAATTACAGTAGTTACAATTTTCAACAACAGATGGCACTGCAAGTGATGTGCAAGATATAGAAGACAACGCAGTCTGTGGGTGCGCCATTCTCTACGTCGTCTTTCTGCTGTAAGTGTGTGCTGTTCACAACGTGCAAGTGTGCTGTGGGCAACATGGTTTATTCCTTAGAACAGAGGATTTTTCTGGTGTTGGAATTCCACCGCCTAGAACACAGTGTTGTTGCAACAAGACGAAGTTTTCAACGGAGGTTTAATGTAATCAAAGGACCGAAAAGCGATACAATAAAGGATCTGTTTGAAAAATTTCAACGGACTGGGAACGTGACGGATGAACGTGCTGGAAAGGTAGGGCGACCGCGTACGGCAACCACAGAGGGCAACGCGCAGCTAGTGAAGCAGGTGATCCAACAGCGGTCTCGGGTTTCAGTTCGCCATGTTGCAGCTGCGGTCCAAATGACGCCAACGTCCACGTATCGTCTCATGCGCCAGAGTTTACACCTCTATCCATACAAAATTCAAATGCGGCAACCCCTCAGCGCCACTACCATTGCTGCACGAGAGACATTCGCTAACGATATAGTGCACAGGATTGATGACGGCGATATGCATATGGGCAGCATTTGGTTTACTGACGAAGCTTATTTTTACCTGGACGGCTTCGTCAGTAAACAGAACTGGTGCATATGGGGAACCGAAAAGCCCCATGTTGCAGTCCCATCATCCTTGCATCCTCAAAAAGTACTGGTCTGGGCCGCCATTTCTTCCAAAGGAATCATTGGCCCATTTTTTCAGATCCAAAACGATTACTGCATCACGCTATCTGGACATTCTTCGTGAATTTGTGGCGGTACAAACTGCCTTAGACGACACTGCGAACACCTCGTGGTTTATGCAAGATGGTGCCCGGCCACATCGCACGGCCGACGTCTTTAATTTCCTGAATGAATATTTCGATGATCGTATGAATGCTTTGGGCTATCCGAAACATACAGGAGGCGGCGTGAATTGACCTCCCTATTCGCCAGACATGAACCCCTGTGACTTCTTTCTGTGGGGACACTTGAAAGACCAGGTGTACCGCCAGAATCCAGAAACAATTGAACAGCTGAAGCAGTACATCTCATCTGCATGTGAAGCCATTCTGCCAGACACGTTGTCAAAGGTTTCGGGTAATTTCATTCAGAGACTATGCCATATTATTGATACACATGGTGGATATGTGGAAAATATCGTACTATAGAGTTTCCCAGACCGCAGCGCCATCTGTTGTTGACAATTGTAACTACTGTAATTTCGAAAGTTTGTCTGCCTGAAAATGTACTGTTGTCCCAAGCATATTGCAACAAACGGTGTATTTCTATCGTTGCTCGTTTAGTTTGTATTGCCGTTTCAAATATACCAGTCATTTTTTAAACACCCTGTATGTTAATATGTATGAATCATTGTAATAAACAGATAACATTTGCATTAATGGCAAATGTCCAGTTGCATGAAATGTAGTTGGCAATACACTAGGCATATCAAATAGTTCACATGATAAATCACAATGTGTGGCATTCAAGATTAATACACTATTATTCAATTTGAGTCTAAAGGATACCTCAGGTGTATCATAATTTTTACATGTAAATGTGACCTCAAGGGTGGAGTTAAATGAGGAAATTATACCTTCAGAACATCGGTTAAGAAATAGATGATAAAGATGTGTTAAAATTCTAGAGCAATCATCTCTTGGAGGCTGATTCATAAACAATTCTTTCTCACAGCTGTACACTCTACTATCTAAGAATACTGCCGATTCAGGGCAAATTAACTTATGACTATGTTTACACATATGCAAATCATTTTCATTTAGGGACACAAAATATCTTCGATCCTTGCTTATCAGTAGGTAATAATTCAGTATGTACTTTACATGAATACCAGCCTGTCTCCATTTCACAGGATAAGTATAAATCTTATATGTTTCAAAATTATGCTTTGATCTAGCAATGGGAATATAAACAGTAACAGTTAATTCCTCTTCAATCACTAAAGAGTGTGTGGTGGCTAACTTGTAGTAAGCATATAAATTGTGAGAGTTAACAGGGTAAATCATAGTATTTGTTGCATCTAGCTTTCGTTCAGTTGATAGTAGGATCTGTAAAAATTGTTCTGGATGTAGTAGTTCACTTCTCAAACAATCATTTGGACTACTTTCTAAGGCTGTTCTTAAGTTAAGGGCATCAATTTTAGCATTTGATAAACTATCAGTAATCCTTAACAAAAGAGTGTTTAGATCTAAGTGTGCACTCACAGCATATAATCCTTGGAATAGTTCTTGGATATTTGTGTTCATTTCATTATGAATTATGACGAAATGTCAGATAAATTGCTTTACAATCTGTTCAATGAAAACTGTGTGGTTAGTAATGGTTCTTTGCATTTTCTTTAATATGATAATTTCATTAGAGAGGTTAGTTGAATCTGAACTTGACTGTTGTTCAAGAGCTAATATTTTGCCTTTAACTTCCAGTAGATCTCGACTAGTTTAAGTACCAAATACAGTATGAAGGATACTCCCTCCAAAATCAAACTAGGCACGATTACGCTTAATTAAAGTTTTGTGTGGCAAAAGCTTAAAAAAACAGTAAATCTATTGTTCATAATTAGCAAATGTAGACTCTAACTGCATTTTGGCTGTGATCCAGTTATTATACCAAGATGAACCAATTTCCAAAATTGTATCATTACCCTTAACAAATTAATTAGATCAATTTGCTTCTGTACAGGATTGAAGTGTTGCTAGATTTCACTCAGACTGTACCTGAGGACAAGTTTTGCATTAGTTGTTGAAACTGCCATGTCTGATCATGGTTCAAACAAAACACCTGTACTCTGTGGTACTATTACTACAGCATTAGTAGAATACGCTATCATAGTAAACCTTAGAATAAAAATGAACATGGCTCATTAGTTCTAAATACTAGAGTTAACAATGAACATAAAATAAATGAGTTTCTTGTGGTAACCTCATGCAATAGCTTCAATGCTAAATTTTCACAACACGTTCACATAAGCACATGGCTGAAATAAACACATGCATTGCACTCTCACACACTACACACATTAACACAGATTGTAGGGGTGTCTGGAACAGGATTTCTTGGAACATGGTGATGCCTCGGCCTTGAAGTCTGGACTGTGACCTCATGATTCTTGCTTCCTACGTTTGAGAACAACAGGTCTGCCTCTCGGTCAGTCCTTGTTGTCTTGCGATACTACAGGAAATCTACCCAGAAATTGCTTTACACGATTTACATGAACGACAAATGAATGACAGGGCAGTTGGAGCTTAAGAGTGACTTGTGACAACATCTCCAAGATTTGATATGGTCCTTTCCCAAAACTTTATGTCTTGACTTTTCTTTAACACCACATTGCTCAGATACACAAGATCTCCAACTCAATACTATGGCACTGCTGCTTAGAGGTTGTGTTGTCTTGCTGGCTGAAGAAAGGACTGATGATTTTGCTGTTTCACTCCCCTCCATGCTTCCTTTAGCTTGCATGCTAGGTCCCGTACGTGTTCATTGCTGATTCCGGCAGTCAATCGTGCAAAGTCTAAGGGTGAATGAATTCTTCTTCTGTAGATGATCTCATATGGACTTAGGTCAGTTGAGCTGTGCATTATGGCATTGTATCAACTTACCAAGAGTGGTAAACATACATCTCAAGTGTTGTGTTTGCTGCTCACATAATGGCTAACCATTTTAATAATTGTTCTGTGGACTCGTTTAACTCTTCCATTTCCTTCAGGGTGTGCTGGTGTAGTCCTTAACTGAGTTACTTGCATGAGTTTACAAGTCTGATAAGTAATTCACTCATAAAATTCATTCCTTGACCACTAATTATACTTAATGGTGATCCAAACTTAAGAATCCATTCTTTTATAAGAACTTTAGCTATATTCTCAGCACTCTGATCAGGTATTGGTATCATGAGAAGGTATCTAGAGAAATCATATAACATTGTCAATATGTATTTGTTTCTCTCTTCAGTCTTAGGCAATGGTACAATGACATCTAGTCCTGCTCGTTCAAATGGTTCACTTGTCTCTGGCCGTTCTTGCAATGGTGCTCTACTTTTTTCCTACATTATTTTGTCTGTTACAGGAATCACATTGTGAAACAAACTTGAAAACGTCAACTTTGTGGGACAGCCATTAAAACATTTGAGCTATTTTAATGTTTGTTGCCTTTTTACTGCAGTGTCCTGATAATAATCATGTTTTGATCATTTTTCCATAATTTTCATTGGGGATCTTCTTCTTGAGCTGTCTTTAATTTAATTCTTCTTCTTGACTTGCAGTAATACAAACATTGACTTTTCAACTCATTGCATCAGCATTCACATGATGTTTACCAGGTCAGTGAATAACCTTAAATTGGTACTCACTCAGTCTTAATGTCCACCTTGTTAATCTGGAACTTGGATCCTTTAAGCTCAATAACCATGGTCTGCAATAACTGTAAATTCTCTCCCTGTTAAGAAAAATCTGTTATGTGTTACACCAAAAACTAAAGCACAAAGCTCCTTGTCAGTAGTAGTATAATTACATTCTGCTTTGTTTAATTTTCTGGAAGCAAATGAGACTGGATGTTCATGACCATCAACTTCTTGAGACAAGATTGCTCCTATGGCAAAATTAGATGCACCTGTTGAAAGAATAATACTATTTACTGAAATCCGGATAGGCTAACACTGGGGCTGTGGTTAGAGCAGTTTTAAGTTCTTCCATTGCCTTTTTCCACTCTGTTGACCAATTAAATGTGGCTCCTTTCTTCAGTACCTGTCATTTGATGTGCTATATTCACATAACCAGCTATAAATCGTCTGTAGAAATTTGACAAACCCAAGAATGAATGTATTTCTTTCAAATTCTGTGGTTCAGGAAAATTCTTTACATGTTCAATTAATTTTGGATCAGGTCAAACACATTTACTGGTTATAACATGACCAAGGTAGCTAACTTTACTTTGTGCAAAATGACGTTTATCTATTGATAAAGACAGGTTTGCGCTTCTTATACACTCAAAAACAGCTTTTAGTCTCTCTGTATGCTGCTTCACGTTTTCACCAAAAAATATTACACCATAAAGGTAAATAAGTGCTTGTCTTGGGGTGAGCCATCGTAAAACTGAATCCATCAGGCGCTGAAATGTAGTAGGAGCATTACGAAGTCCAAATGGCATACGAAGATACTTGTATACTCCTGCTGCTGTTGCAAATTAAGTTTTTGCTTGATCAACTGGGTGCACTATTATAACTGGTGATAACCACTTGTTAAATCACATACTGAAAAAATTCGACATCTGCCCAAGTAATCCCAGGTTTCCACTAAATTTGGTAAGAGTTAAATGTCGGGTGTGGTCACAGAATTCAAAAATCGGTAATCAACACAAAAACAGAACTGTGGTTCCCCAGAAATTGATTTCTTCTTTACAATTACAACAGGTGAACACCACTATGGGTCTGAAGGATCTCTTGGTTTTATAATTCTGGCTTCTAATTGTTCTTTAACCACATCTTCTACCAACTCTCTTTGACTGAATGGTATTCAGTAAGGTTTCTATGTGATTGCGGCCGCATTCCCTGTATGAATACGATGCTGAACTATATGAGTAACAGGTAAATTTGTATGTTCTCGGAAAAAATCTGCATACTTCAACAAAACAGGTGCTAAAATCTTCTGTTCATCAACTGTCAAATGTTCTATCTTCTTCCAAATCTTGCACTTCAATTCATTATTTACTTCGTCTGCTCGATGCAATTTTGCAGTACTGTTACAAAAATCTGTGTTTATAACTGCAGCATTTGTTACCTCATCTGGAATCTGTATTACGTCTCTTTTAGTTATGCTCAACACTTCAGCAACTTTTGTTACTCATGGCAAAACAACATCCTCATTGCTCATATTCATTATTGTAACTGGGACTTTGGCGACATTCTGTCTCACCATTGTAGTGACACCTACACTTCCGGCAACATAACAATACATTGCATCCAGTAACTCACTTTTCTCGGATCGCTCAATTAATAACAAAGTTCCTTCCTTGCATCAGGGTGACTTAACTTCAACATAGATTGTCTTTCCTACTCCCTTGGAATTAGCTGAGGCTGACCAATTTGGACATCAACTCAGATGGTTTGAACTGATGCATCGTTTGAGTGGTCCATTCCCACGACATCAGTATTGCTGCTTCTTTGAGTACGATCTGAAGAATGATTTCCTAGGCTGATCTTTCTTTTGGCGACAAATATCTCTGCCTCGTTAGCAGACAAGAAATCAAATCCAAGTACACCGTCATAATGCATTTCGTTATTTGAAACTACTTGCACCCTTGCTGTGTATTTATCTTTATCTTTATTTTCACCTTCATCTTGGTCATGGCCAAGAATCAATTCTACATCAACTTCTCCATAGTTACGTAGCTTCCCTCCGTTTAACCCTTACACTTCTAATAACAGCGGTTTCAATTTATCCCATTTATCTATGCAACATCACATTAATGAGGTCTGTGCTCCTTTGTCAATAAGTAATTTGATGTTACTCCTGCAATATACAGTACCTATCATGAAGTAATTTTTTGTCTGACTTTCACTTGAACTAACAGGAATCACTGTTTCTGGCAAGGGGCTGATGAAATGGTGGCCCATACGTCCCTGTACTCATTTAAAGATCTGGCAGATTGTCTGTTGTTCGCATTACCTTTCTCCTTGTCACAACAATCTCTCAAAACATGGCCCTGCATCCTGCAATGATAGCAGATTCGATTCTCTTTACAATCCTTACACTTGTGACCCAGTGTATTGCATCTGTAGCATTGTACTGTTGTGTTGAAAACTCTGCATTCTTGTTTCTTCATCTCATTCAGTCGTCTTAGTACTTCAATGAAACCAACAGTTGATTCTACTGCTTCCTGAAATGTTTTACATCGTGCCAATCGAACTATTTTGCGTGCTTCCTCTCCGTGCAACCCATGAATGAATGTGTCCAAGGCTCTCTGGTTGGCTTCGAACAACTGAATGCGATTTTCATTTTCATCTTCTACTAACTCGTATGTTTGTGCTTTGATGTTTCGAATTCTGTTGGCAAACTGTTTGATAGATTCATCTCATTGCATCCACAAACTGTGAAGCTGCTCTCTGTAAAATCTGATCACGTTTTTACATTTAAATCTCTGAACAGCAATTGTTCTAAACTCATTGTAATCTTCTGTTTTCACGCAAGTAGGCTAATGAAATCTTGTGCTGCTTGCTGAATTCTTAATTTGGCAACCAGTAGCTTATCGGAATCTGTCCAGGATCCTAACAGGGCGGCACCTTCAAGTTTAGGAAAAAACACTTTCACATCATCTTCGGGTTTCCCGCTAGACACTGGTACTGATGGCAAAATTCTTTGTTGTAGTTATACCTGTACTGCATGAAATATCATTTGACAAGTCTTTCAGAATGTTATGCTCACTTCTTTCTGCTTTTAACTGCCTAATCTCTTCTTGCAGTTCATTAATAACAGTTTGTAGATCGATATGGTTACTCTGGCTGGATTGTGATATTTTGTCTAATTTAATGCCAAGGAGTCATTCAAATGTAAAATAAAAGTTCATCACTTCCTTCTGTATTCTAGCCAAACTGGGTAGACCAACCTGATGTCCTCGTGTAGTCAGAAGATGTTCATGCTACTGCTGCTTGAAGTTCACGTAGTGATGCACCTCTTCAGGACTGTAGATTTTCCATAATCATCCCCATGCTGACACCACTTCTATAAGGGGGTTGTTTAAGTTGTTGCCCTAGATGATAATTACATGAATATTTTGTCAGGATTTGTAAGCTGTGGGTTCTTGAGGTACAGCAATATGCGGACACTGAGAAGTAAGTTTAAACAGTTTTATTAACAAAGGCAGATTATAAAACATGCATGCTACATGCACCTATCATCACTGTGTCTGGCATCCTAACACCGGCTAATTATGGTCATATCAAAAGGCTCCACAGAAAAAAGAAAAGAGACATATTGACGTCCGAGGCTGTGCTAGTTAAAACGGCATGCAGCAGACAGCCGCCAGAGGCATACCCTCTGCCTCACACTGCGACTGGATACACGTGTACTGACCAAGCATATTGTCAGCATTCCAGACAGGTCGACTGGCGAGCACGTGTTACATTCCGTACAGCTGCGTGCAATCTGTAGACCCTTACACTCTATAATACTCTCCAACATTGTCACTCAAAACGTATACAATGAGTGGCAAATAAATCATATGAAAATTAGAATTAATTATGGCAGACAAGGTGAAGAATAGGGAGGAAGTGGTAGCGTTTGGGGACGTGACTGGCTCATAGCAAGGTGACAGCTGTGACGGTCTGCGTGTTTGCCCCATGCTCTGCTTATAGTATGTGTTCACTGGTAGCACAACATGCAATTTAAACGACTCCCAAAATTTGTATCAACTGGAAACTCACTGCATGGTAAAGTGAATCATGTCTAACAGTTTTGATCTGACCTCAGGGTGACATCATAAAACAGACCATTTAACATCACCTACAACAACACACACAGGAACTCTTGCCTGTACACAAATCAACTTACAGGGTTAAAACAAATCAGTTCTTCCTCATCATCAACAAAACTTCGCTGCCCTCTGGAGGTTAACAGCCAGACGTCATCTCGCAGCATCATGCATTGACTTAACCAATCAAGGAACTACCACTTACAAAGAAAAGAAGGGATGGACAGAAAAAGAATAAATGGCCGGGAAGGATTCCAAAGAATTGTACGGGTAGACGTTAGTAGCAATGGGATAGTGAGGGAATGAGGGGGGTATGGTTGTGCTTACTCATCATCTTGATCGGAAAGAGTGCAACAATGAGGGGTTCCATTAATAAACGCTTGCAATCAATGCGTAGGTGGAAATCGCTGTATGTAGGGGTATCATAGGTGATTCACTGAATCGGAAGCTTTAGGAAATGGGAAAAATCATGTTGCATTTAATGCGGAGTTTGTTCTGGGTATATTCATGTACAGCTGTCTGCAATCACAACACCAGGGTTGCCCAACATACTGGCCAGTTATGGCGAGAGGCCCACCCGCAGCGAACCGGAAAGATGTTCAGGTTAAAGAATAAGAAATGGAATATAATCAGGAACAGGCTCAGGTAAGAGGTTTCAGTATAAAACTGATTCAGCAGTGATACCTAATAGTTGCAGGGTATGGAGATATAGGATCGGATACACGCATCTACTGGGTGATTAGACACTTGCTCAGATAACTAACCAAAATGCAGATTTTTCCCAATGGTAGTACCTCAGAAAGTAGTTGATGGGCCACTGCAATCAAGGGAGGAGCAATAACTCTATAAAATGGCTGGAAAAGCGTGTCTAATATACAGGGTTATATTGGGTTATATTAGTTCTTGTGGTGCTGCCGGAAGGCATAGCTAAGTTACCCTTCCCTGACAGAAGAAAGGAAAAAGACAGAATAGAAACGTTGACCTGGCAGTAGGGTAAGAGAAAAAGGGAAGGGCAAAAATAGTATCTGCATTGACTAATACGACAGTAGGGTGTACCGTCCAAGGGACATCCACAGCAGAATCAGTCGCCTACCGCTGGCCTAGCAGGAGAGTAAGGAACCGAGTCAACGAAGTTTGGCCTCTACTAAACTGGGTTTACTGTGGGTCAAAACAGGTCTGGTCTTAGTTAATTGGCAGTGAATTGACTATGTAGCACCTTGGGGAAGGTATATGATGTCCTTAAAAAGAAGATAGATGGGGCACAGGTGTGAGTCAGTTGTGACGTAATGACAGTGTAGCAAATTGCTCATGGGTGCAGGTAATTACTAATACTATATGAAGATGAGTGGTGGACTTTCGAGAAAACTTCTCGGGCAGCTTGTAAGCCATACAGTAAAACCAGTCACAAACCACATGCTAGCTGGTTTGGGAGAGGGGCACCTCGTTGCCCGGGACTATGAAAGTCACGTAACCTCGACAGTAGGAAGTGTTAGTGTGGGAGGACAGTGTCAAATATTTGGGGTTACTAATGTATGTTTGTGTTGTTGGTTGGGAAACAGCTCTGCTTAACTCCTATGCCGGGATGCCGGGAAAAAGTAGAGGGAAGCAGTACTGTAAAGCAGTTCTGCTTAGCACTCATGCCAGGGAAAAGTGGGGGGGAGGGGGGGAGGCGGGGGGGTCGTGTTGCTGTAGTTGTACCATCACTGAGAAAGTCGGTAACTAGATAGTACAGCCAGGTTTCCATACAAGGGATTGCAATGGGTGGATAGTCTAAGAGCATGATACTGATTAGACCACTGATTACAATAAGTGAACATCCTAAGAGTAGGCAGCGTGCAGGACAAATGCTGCTAGAGGAGCAGGAGGCTGCATGCGGTGACAACAGAAAAATTCTGACTGTAGTAGTTGTATTGGAATATAAAAGGCTTCCTTCCCCCAGCCTGTGGGGAGAGGCAATGACGCACAGATGAAATAGATAGGTAGGAGATTGGTTTACAAAAACGAAAACTGAAAGAATAAACAGATCAGCTATGCACTCTGCAGGCGCTAACCACAACGTGTAAGGCACACAGCCCTGGAGGAGGGAGGTAGAAAGTAATGGTTGAGGTGGGAACAAGCAACTCAAATCAAAGGTAGGAACCCGGTGCAATGCATCGGCAAGGAAGACATAGGGAGATTACATCTCAGGAGGGTAATTACTACAAAATGTCTAAGATCCCTGAAGTAACAGGGTGAGTTATAAAAAGAGGGGCACTAACTCCTGCAATAATAGTCAATAATCTACTGTAGTGTACAACATATTTTCAACAAGATAGCGCAGTAACGCACTTGGGCAGTGACGTCACATCATGGGCGCTAATCATTAACAAACAACTGCTTATTTCAGTGGGAGCTTCCATCACGGAACATCACGGGTGCTTTTGTTTGAATACACAAACAGGTGTCTCTCACTTCCTAAATGCACAGTGGGGCACTGTACCGAAATGGTAGGAGTGTCGATTGTCGTGCTTACTCGTAACAAATTCACTTCCTCAATCAATTACTTTCTAAGAAGTAGGGTGAATGATAATGAAACCTAAATTCATCTGGGTGAACTCTTAAATGTGCAACATGCACATGGGGTGCTAACTGCTATTCTTGATTTACTTGAGTGAAACTTAATCGCTCACATCTCTCCTACCAAACAATCTACCTCGCTTACCGATCTACAGCAAGAGGGTAGCGTACTTCTTCTCAACTTCAGGGGCGCATTCAACTCATCTCTACTGTGTATTTTATATAACTCAGGTGCTTCACTCACTTCTAAACATACCAGTCTGGCTCTGGGCACGAACCCGGCACATTACAGGATTCCAGAATCTGTAACCCAGAAAATCGTGTATCACGACTGCAGGGGGAGTCTTATACAATGGGAGTATTGGTGTAGTGCAGTATATCTAAAATCCAGGGCTGTGGTGGGCCTTTACAGACTGGGGTAGGCAATATAAGGCACAAGTAAATATTATACAACACAAAAGGCATAAATTATTAAAATACAAGCAAGCAAAAACATATGGGATACAGCAAGGGCATTGCTGCGCAGCAAAATGATGATGAAATGTTTAACCTAACAAAAAACCATAATGGAAGAAAAAAAAAGTAAAATACAAGTTATTGGTACCAATTATTAACCAGCTATCAACTGACAATGCATAATGGGTTGAACATATCTCAGCACTGTTAAGCATACAAAAGGCATACAATATGGAGTGATAAAACAATTTATCAGACTCTGTACTGGGTAAAACAAGTAGCATAAAATGCACAATCATAAAATGCATTTTAGACAGGTACGTGCCGAGTAAAACTGTGAGGGACGGGAAAAACCCACTGTGGTTCAACAACAAAGTTAGGAAACTACTGCGAAAGCAAAGAGAGCTTCACTGCAAGTTTAAATGCAGCCAAAACCTCTCAGACAAACAGAAGCTAAACGATGTCAAAGTTAGTGCAAGGAGGGCTATGCTTGAAGCGTTCAGTGAATTTGAAAGTAAAATTCTATGTACCGACCTGACAGAAAATCCTAGGAAGTTCTGGTCTTCAGTAAGTGGCTCGAAACAGCATATCCAGACACTCTGGGATGATGATGGCATTGAAACAGAGGATGACATGCTTAAAGCTGAAATACTAAACACCTTTTTCCAAAGCTGTTTCACAGAGGAAGACCGCACTGCAGTTCCTTCTCTAAATCCTTGCACAAACGAAAAGATGGTTGACATCGAAATAAGTGTCCAAGGAATAGAAAAGCAACTGGAATCACTCAACAGAGGAAAGTCCACTGGACCTGATGGGATACCAATTCGATTCTACACAGAGTACGCGAAAGAACTTGCCCCCCTTCTAACAGCCGTGTACCGCAAGTCTCTAGGGAAATGGAGCCGGGGAGGCTTGCGTGCCTCAGCGACACAGATAGCCATACCGTAGGTGCAACCAAAACGGAGGGATATCTGCTGAGAGGCCAGACAAATGTGTGGTTCCTGAAGAGGGGCAGTAGCCTTTTCAGTAGTTGCAGGGGCAACAGTCTGGATGATTGACTGATCTGGCCTTGTAACAATAAACAAAACAGCCTTGCTGTGCTGGTACTGCGAATGGCTGAAAGCAAAGGGAAACTACGGCCGTAATTTTTCACGAGGACATGCAGCTTTACTGTATGATTAAATGATGATGGCGTCCTCTTGAGTAAAATATTCCGGAGGCAAAACAGTCCCCCATTCTGATCTTCGGGCGGGGACTACTCAAGAGGATGTCGTTATCAGGAGAAAGAAAACTGGCGTTCTGCGGATCGGAGCGTGGAATGTCAGATCCCTTAATCGGGCAGGTAGGTTAGAAAATTTAAAAAGGGAAATGGATAGGTTTAAGTTAGATATAGTGGGAATTCATGAAGTTCGGTGGCAGGAGGAACAAGACTTCTGGTCAGGTGACTACAGGGTTATAAACACAAAATCAAATAGGGGTAATGCAGGATTAGGTTTAATAATGAATAGGAAAATAGGAATGCAGGTAAGCTACTACAAACAGCATAGTGAACGCATTATTGTGACCAAGACAGATATGAAGCCCATACCTACTACAGTAGTACAAGTTTATATGCCAACTAGCTCTGCAGATGAGGAAGAAATTGAAGAAATGTATGATCAAATAAAAGAAATTATTCAGATAGTGAAGGGAGATGAAAATTTAATAGTCACGGGTGACTGGAATTCAGTAGTAGGAAAAGGGAGAGAAGGAAACGTAGTAGGTGAATATGGACTGGGGCAAAGAAATGAAAGAGGAAGCCGCCTGGTAGAATTTTGCACAGAGCACAACTTAATCATAGGTAACACTTGGTTCAAGAATCATAAAACAAGGCTATATACATGGAAGAAGCCTGGAGATACTAAAAGGTATCAGATAGATTATATAATGGTAAGACAGAGACTTAGGAACCAGGTTTTAAATTGTAAGACATTTCCAGGGGCAGATGTGGACTCTGACCACAATCTATTGGTTATGACCTGTAGATTAAAACTGAAGAAACTGCAAAAAGGTGGAAATTTAAGGAGATGGGACATGGATAAACTAAAAGAACCAGAGGTTGTACAGAGTTTCAGGGAGAGCATAAGGGAGCAATTGACAGGAATGGGGGAAAGAAATACAGTAGAAGAAGAATAGGTAGCTTTGAGGGATGAAGTAGTGAAGGCAGTAGAGGATCAAGTAGGTAAAAAGACGAGGGCTAGTAGAACTCCTTGGGTAACAGACGAAATATTGAACTTAATTGATGAAAGGAGAAAACATAAAAATGCAGTAAATGAAGCAGGCAAAAAGGAATACAGACGTCTCAAAAATGAGATCGACAGGAAGTGCAAAATGGCTAAGCAGGGATGGCTAGAGGACAAATGTAAGGATGTAGAGGCTTATCTCACTAGGGGTAAGGTAGCTACTACCTACAGGAAAATTAAAGAGACCTTTGGAGATAAGAGAATCACTTCTATGAACATCAAGAGCTCAGGTGGAAACCCAGTTCTAAGCAAAGAAGGGAAAGCAGAAAGGTGGAAGGAGTATATAGAGGGTCTATACAAGGGCAATGTACTTGAGGACAATATTTTGGAAATGGAAGAGGGTGTAGATGAAGATGAAATGGAAGATACAATACTGCCTGAAGAGTTTAACAGAGCACTGAAAGTCCTGAGTCTAAAAAAATCCCCGGGAGTAGACAACATTCAATTAGAACTACTGACGGCCTTGGGAGAGCCAGTCCTGACAAAACTCTACCATTTGGTGAGCAAGATGTATGAAACAGGTGAAATACCCTCAGACTTCAAGAAGAATATAATAATTCCAATCCCAAAGAAAGCAGGTGTTGACAGATGTGGAAATTACCGAACTATCAGTTTAATAAGTCACAGCTGCAAAATACTAACGCGAATTCTTTACAGACAAATGGAAAAACTAGTAAAAGTCGACCTCGGGGAAGATCAGTTTGGATTCCGTAGAAATGTTGGAGCACGTGAGGCAATACTGACCCTACGACTTGTCTTAGAAGCTAGATTAAGGAAGGGCAAACCTACGTTTCTAGCATTTGTAAACTTAGAGAAAGCTTTTGACAATGTTGACTGGAATACTCTCTTTCAAATTCTGAAGGTGGCGGGGGTAAAATACAGGGAGCGAAAGGCTATTTACAATTTGTACAGAAACCAGATGGCAGTTGTAAGTGTCGAGGGACATGAAAGGGAAGCAGTGGTTGGGAAGGGAGTGAGACAGGGTTGTAGTCTTTCCCCGATGTTATTCAGTCTGTAATTGAGCAAGCAGTAAAGGAAAAAAAAGAAAAATTTGGAGTAGGTATTAAAATCCATGGTTCGCCGATGACATTGTAATTCTGTCAGAGACAGCAAAGGACTTGGAAGAGCAGTTGAACGGAATGGATAGTGTCTTGAAAGGAGGATATAAAATGAACATCAACAAAAGCAAAACGCGAATAATGGAATGTAGTCGAATTAAGTCGGGTGATGCTGAAGGAATTAGATTAGGAAATGAGACATTTAAAGTAGTAAAGGAGTTTTGCTATTTGGGGAGCAAAATAACTGATGATGGTCGAAGTAGGTGGTTCAAATGGCTCTGAGCACTATGGGACTTAACATCTGTGGTCATCAGTCCCCTAGAACTTAGAGTTACTTAAACCTAACTAACCTAAGGACATCACACACATCCATGCCCGAGGCAGGATTCGAACCTGCGACCGTAGCAGTCGCGCGGTTCCGGACTGAGCGCCTTAACCGCTAGACCACCGCGGCTGGCTGTCGAAGTAGAGAGGATATAAAATGTAGACTGGCAACGGCAAGGAAAGTGTTTCTGAAGAAGAGAAATTTGTTAACATCGAGTATAGATTTAAGTGTCAGGAAGTCATTTCTGAAAGTATTTGTATGGAGTGTAGCCATGTATGGAAGTGAAACATGGACGATAAATAGTTTGGACAAGAAGAGGATAGAAGCATTCGAAATGTGGCGCTACAGAAGAATGCTGAAGATTAGATGGGTAGATCACATAACTAATGAGGAAGTATTGAATAGGATTGGGGAGAAGAGAAGTTTGTGGCACAACTTGACCAGAAGAAGGGATCGGTTGGTAGGACATGTTCTGAGGCATCAAGGGATTACCAATTTAGTATTGGAGGGCAGTGTAGAGGGTAAAAATCATAGAGGGAGACCAAGAGATGACTACACTAAGCAGATTCAGAAGGATGTGGGTTGCAGTGGGTACTGGGAGATGAAGAAGCTTGCACAGGATAGAGTAGCATGGAGAGCTGCATCAAACCAGTCTGAGGACTGAAGACCAGAACAAGCTTAAATTAGCAGTTCTTAGTCTACACAAAACATTTCTTAACTGGTTAACATGCTTGTCTATGGTCCTGGAAAAAACAATGATATCATCTAGATAGACTAGGCACATTGTAGGTTTCAATCACCCAAGTAATATTTGGAAAGTGGCTGGCGCGTTGCGCAACCCAAATGGCATTCTCAGAAATTCATATAGACTGGAAGGAACTATAAACACTGTTTTTGGCCTGTCCTGTGGTGGAATCAGTATTTGGAGGGTAGTGAAGTATTTACAATTTCCTAACCTGTCCAGTGTTTCGTCGATACGGGGGAGAGGGTAAGTATCAGGAATGGTTACCTTATTTACTGCCCTTATATCAACACAAAGATGGTAGGTCTTCCCTCCACTGATTGACTTCTTGGGGAGCACAACAATTGGGGACAACCAGGGTCTGGCAGAGGGCTGTATTATCCCTGCCTCTAGCTGTTGTTGGGTAGTTTCCTCCACAACAGGCTGGAGGTGGTACAGTATTCTATACGGTTTCTGTGCAATGGGCCTTGCATCTCTGGTGGGAATTTCATGGTAAACAAGGTCAGTAGCCGGCAAATAACACCTTTCCTCAAATAACCAGGAGTGTTCTTCCAAGACAGAGTTCAATTTGTTTTGGTCAGCCACAGGCAAATGAGCTAACTTATCTTTGAATTTGTCCCTGAGCATGGGAGCAATAAGGCACATGTTACATCCCGGGAGCTGATGTTTTTGGTTAGATTTTGGCTTCTCTTGTACAGGGTGGTTTTCTTCAATCTCGTGGGCACTAGCTATACTGGTGCCAGTAGAAATCTCTACGTCCTTCGTTCTAAAATTGTCCAAACAGATAGGAACATAAAATTTCTTCCCCTGCACTTCTGCTGTTGTTAAACCACATTTAACATGGACCTGTAAACTGTCGAGGACATCGTTTTGATGGAGAGGATCCACCAGTATGGCTGTTCTTGGCAGTTCGTGGGATTTGAGCCCAAGCCAGCATACGCATCCTGTGCTACTGCTGATTCTAACAGAGGTAGTTGTATGTAACGCCCACGTTTGCATGGAAGGAACCTGTGGAAGCGGCCACATTTCACAAATTCCTTGTGATGGAATTATGTGGGAGTCACCTAAATGGTGGGTTTCCTCACCAAGATGGTTGGTTTGCGTTCTGTAGTTGACTCCACTCTGGTAATGGTGCAGGAAATCACTAACCCAGAATAACATCAAAATCTTGACTTCATTTCCGAATTATGTCCATGTCAAAAGGGTAGTAGCTGGCTCCAATTTTCAACTTAACTTGACGATACCCAGCAGGTACGATTATCTCGTCACTCAGACCATTAATGTGGTGATGGGGTGGTTTTAATACTTGTCTATCCCCATGCCCTATGAATAAAATGCTAGTTTGTGCTCCCATGTCAATAAGTATTCTTACCTTATTTCCTCTAATTTTAACCTTGAAGAGGATACTCGCCGGCTCATTTATGACTCCGTGGTGGACTGGATGCATAAATTTTACAGGGGGCAGGGTCTGGCGGCATGACTTGCCACTCAACTGTTTCTGAGCTGTCTTTGGGGTTGGGGTGGATTGTTGCATGTACGAGGGGCCTCCGTTTCCTGACTTCTGCAGACAGGTACTGCACGGCAGCATGGCCTGCCTTTTGGCAGTCATGGCATGCCTGTTCGTATTTGAAAATTCGATGCGGCTGTTCATCCACGCATGCTGGACTGGCAACAAACTGTGCTACCTCCCCCCACATCATTGCAAGTCATGTGGCATCATGCAACGAGGCAGGTGATGCTATTTTAACCTCCCCTCCCACGTACGCGTCGATTCCACATATAAATACGTCAATTGAGCAGGCTTCCACTTGCTCGATTAATACTTCATTACATGTGGGATCTGAACCCAGCATATAAGTAGGGCAAGCCACAGCACAGATTCAGTCAGCAAATGCTTCTACATCCACCCCTTGCTTCTGGTGGGGGGTGGATAACTTGTCCCTGTAATAGCGGGCGTCACGTTGGTCCAAATACCTTTCTTTCAACCCAGCTTCTAACGTGGTGAAAGAGGTGGTGACCCTAACGGCGTGCACTGATTCAATATAGGTATGGGTGTCACCTGACAAGTTAAGGCAGAGTACATTTAACAAGAAATCGTCTGGTTAAGTGCAAGCATGGCCTACATCTCGGCAGTTTGCAAAAAGGAGTTTATCTGTTCATTGGGTTTCCCGGAAAATGTTGGGATAAAGTTGACTGCAGGGAAACTGTTAGCCAAGGGTGCAATGTACAGTTGGGGCACTATGCTACTGGAAGTGCTTGTAGCCGTCATTTGCAGTGTGGCAGCGTGTGTTTCTGGCGTACTTAAATTAGCAGGCCAGGCTTGAGCCAATTTTTGGCATTCCTCGATTAATTCTATCTTCTGTAATAGTAATTTGTCAGTTTCTGCTTGGAGGGTAGCTACTGGGTCTGTTTTTCCCATAGGTGGGGAGTTGTCTTTGCCAGTTGTGGTACTACGGATTTGAGGCGTAGTTACAATGTTAGGGCACCTAGTGCTCACTGGAAACTTTACAATTGGAGCACAGAAAGAAAGAAAGGGCCTATATTGGATGGGACAATGGTGTAGCTGACAGCATGGAGGCGGTGGTATAGAAAAATGAAGCGACTAACTTACAGAAGTTGCGGTGTTGGTGTGTTGGGTGATGGCAGCTGTAAATGGCACCAAAGGTGAGGGTGGCAGTGTCAATGGCCGGGCGCCATGTCTCAGCTAGACAGTCAGAATGTGTGTCCATATCATTGCGTGGTGCGACACTTCCTGCTGTGTAGCGTGTCCCTGGACTGCCTGGGGTTGCAGCAACGTGGCGACTGGAGGTGACGTGTGGTGAGATGCCTGGCCACGCAGCCTGGCATTCATTGCAGTAGCTGCTTGAAAAAAAAAAAAAAAAAAGGCCGAATGGCAGAACACTGCATGGCGATTCCACGAATGCGTGCGCTTCTAATCGCGCGGCGCATCTGGCACATCAAGCGTGAAGTACTGCCGGCAGCTTCAGTAGTTACGGCTGGTTAAACTTCAAATGAGACGGGCCTAATTGTGAGCCATCCCACTTCTGGCAGCAGTTTTTAATGCATCAGGATTGGCCAGGAGGGGAAAGCTGTAGGCACCCATAAAGAAAACATATTTTTATATGCATGAAAGTTTAATGCCGTAAACGGGCAGGCCTAGAGAAACCACTGGGACTGCATGGGCTACTGCCAAAGAGGGAAGCAGAGGAGGGCGGCTGGTCAATTTGGTAGCTGCCAGCAGAAGAGAGCAAATGGTGTGTCCGCTCCCGGCAGCTGGCCGCAGTTCCACCCCCCACTTGACCACCTCCCTGTTGGTCGGTCAGATCGTAAGACGCACAGTTCAGTAGCGTTACCTCGTCAGCAACATGTGAGTTTAGCTGCTGATGGTTCAACACATGAGTTTCGGGGTGGTTTATCTGGTTTTGGGCAACGTGACTGAGATGCTGCAACCTACCACCAGGCAGAAGACACTGATGAACATCAAGTGAAAAATAAAAATAAAAATTTTATATTAGTAAACCCATTCACTAATGGCCCCCACTGTATATTAATTTACAGTAACTCAGCAGTGACTCAGTCACATACTTCAATATCAAAGTGTCTCAGATCATCAATTATGTTAATATTCACTGTCATTTTTGCAGAATATGCCATGATGTGATTAAATTATAGTAATTCAACTACACCCCTGTCACACACTGTAATGTCAAAGAGTCTTACCTCACAAATTACAGTAATATTTACCACCATTTTTTAAGTAAGATTACTCTGCTGCAGATGATCCTCTAATTACAGCATGCACATCTAGAATGACAATCCATCTGTAATGACTGAGCTGCTGACATGCCTTAACATTACAAAACACATGTAATTGAAATAATAATACAAAGGAGATGGGGCAACTTGATTCTTCTGGATTGACGATCCATCTGTAATGACTGAGCTGCTGACATTCCTTAAAATTAGAAAACACATGTAACTGAAATAATAATACAAGGAAGACTGGGCAACTTGATTCTTATTGGTCTAGAGAGAAAGAGAGACCTGGATGGGTTGAAAATTATTGTGAATAACCCAGAAATTAACTTTTAATATCAGTGTTGTTATTATTTATAAAAAACACACCCTGTTCCCAATCAAACCTGATCCTCTGGCTATTATGGACACACCTTGAACGATAAGGCTCATGTAATTGCTCCAGTAATAAAAGTGGTAGAGGGGGGGGGGGGGGGAGCTTAATGCCTATTGGCTTAGAGATTAATAGGGTGAGAGGGGATCATTTTGAATCATTAAGTGGGTGAGAAGCGGCACAGTGGATAGGGGACCTCCATTTCGCCACGATTTTTTACTTGCACAAATGCTCAAGAGCCATGGGCAGGGTATCAGGTTACATCCTGACCTTGAATGTACCACATGCAATTACCCAAAGCACAGGGATTCCCTAGAAAAAAGAAGAGGAAGGGGCGAGGGGGGGGGGGGGGGAGGAGGAGTGTGTAGGTTCCCTGCGACTTTGAAGATAACAAGGACAACTGCCTGAGAGACATTGGTGGGGTACGAGATTACACTGTGACCTTGAATTTGGTGGCTGAAGCCACCCTACTACTGCAGATCACCTACATCCCTTCATGCCTCGTGTCTTCTCTGATGGAAGATGGCATAAATGCCATCACCAGCAGGACAACTACCCATGTCGCAAAGACAGAACCATGCTGCAGTTTGGTTGAGAAGCATGATGGTGAACTCATAGTGCTGTCTTAGCCATGAAATTCGCCTGAGCTGAACCCAATGGCACACATCTAGTGCAATATTGGGCACCAGCTCCATGCCCACAAATCACCAGCCAATAGTTTACAGGAATTTCTTGACTTGTGCACAGTGATTTGGTGCCACATACCTCCAAAAACCTACTTATGACTTATCGAATACATGCCACCAGAATCACTGCCATATTGCGTTCCAAAGGTAGACCAACATGCTAATAACAAGGTAGCCATAATATTTTGCCTCACTACAGTGTATTACATTCTATAGTGACTTGTTATGCACTAACAACTGCTTCTTCATCCACAGCCTGTAGAATTTACTGTCCACAGTCAGGTATACGTGCTAATCAAGATGTACTTTGATCCACAGATTGTTGTGCTATGGCTTGCACCGCATCAATGAGACCATATATGTCAGGCAGGAAGGTTGGCTTGTCCTGCATCCAAAAATATGAATTGATATACTGGTTCAGTTTCTTAGACATTACCATTCATATAGCTGTACATGAAAGTGAGATTTGTATCCTCATGAAATGAATATCTAGTTATGGTTAAAATGAACAATTATCAAATAACTTGCAACTGTTGCAAATAGGAAACATTAAATTCTAACCCATTGCATATTTACTCAAATATCAAATGTAAATATATCTCCAGAGAGACAAATTGCCATTGAGGTTGCTACAAATGCAACAACAGATATACCTGTATCAATAATATCACTCAGATACCTAACTAAATTAATTTCAGTTATTGTTTGGAAACTTCCTGGCAGATTAAAACTGTGTGCCCGACCGAGACTCGAACTCGGGACCTTTGCCTTTCGCGGGCAAGTGCTCTACCATCTGAGCTACCGAAGCACGACTCACGCCCGGTACTCACAGCTTTACTTCTGCCAGTATCCGTCTCCTACCTTCCAAACTTTACAGAAGCTCTCCTGCGAACCTTGCAGAACTAGCACTCCTGAAAGAAAGGATATCGCGGAGACATGGCTTAGCCACAGCCTGGGGGATGTTTCCAGAATGAGATTTTCACTCTGCAGCGGAGTGTGCGCTGATATTAATCATAACTCAAAACAAATGAATTTTGTACATATGTTATTATGGATTTCTTTGTTCATTTTATGTGATCTGTTCATTCCCAAAAACTATAAAAGTATTTACAATACATTTCTTTTTATTTTTTACCTTTAGCACAGTTTCTCTGTGAGCAAAAATTGAAGTTTACATGACAGCACCTGAAGAAGAATGTTATTGTGAATAATTTGGTTGTCTATATCAATAGCTAGGGAAATGAAAAATAATACTCTGAGTAGATACTTACCTGTACTCAATGCAGTCACTCTTGCAAGACTTCACCCAGTACTCGTCACTCGCAATTGCACAGCGTGGCAAAACAGAAGTCAGTTGTTCTACGATATACATAAAATTTTATCTTATTCTATTCAATATGATACAGAAGTATAAACTGTTGTGGGAACAGTGGCTACAGACTTAAAATTTGCATACTAATTGTAATGTTGTCAAACCATTGCCCTGAAAGCCATTTGAAGAGATATAATATTCTGAGGTACAATGCATTTCCAATTGGCCAGTTTGGAGTCTCAATACTGCAACCAGCTCCATTAAAAAATTCTTGTATCTGCATTGCCTAACAGAAAAAGTGAAGCACCCAGAAGACATGTTCGGTTGTTAATGTAACTAAGGACACACACACACACCAATGTAACCTACTACAGTTGCAATTGTCTGCGACAGGTAGAATGGCTACCATAGTGCATTAATGTTGTTCATGTTTAATGTTGTTACAAAGCCTAGTGAAGTATGTGAAGAGTGTTAACAGTACCAGATGTTGAGAGATCACTGTGAAGAATAGAGAGATGCTGCAGACTCATCTGAGAAAGTGTTGTCGGCACCTGACAGTTTGAAAGAGGTCCCAATATGCGTCTCCATTTGGTCAGCTGGTTGAATCATGCAAAATCCAGATTTCTGGGGCATTCAGAGTGGCACTGGACCAATTTTAGACTGCATGGTAATGTCAAGGTCCTAGGCAACCATGTCTGACCACTACAAGGGAAGATAGCCCTACTGTGCACCAAGTACACCATTAACACTTCACATCTATGCCTGACAACTGCAAACAAGTAATGGATGCCCTGCAAAAGTCTATGTTATCCAGCACCATTGGTTGGAGTCATGCATCAGCCAGACTAACCAATTAATGTCCCATGCATAGGCCACTGTTAACTCTACAACACAAACAGCAGTGTTTGGAGTGGCGCTGGGAATCATGAAATACTGATGAATGGCGTCACATTGTGTTTAGCTATGAATCACAGTTCTGAACTATATTGGATGACCTTTGTCAATGAATATGGCAATGAACTGGAACGAGGTGCCATTCCTCCACTGTTTTTCAGAGGCACGGCAGTGTTATTCCTGGCATCATGGTATGGGGAACCATTGGGTGTGCCTTCATGTCATGGCTGGTAGTGACAGAGAACTCTGATGACACAATCATACATCACTGCCAAGCTGCATTTACATGTGTTATCTCTGATACGATACTGTTGTAGTACCATTTTATCAATAAGACAATACTTGCCCACACATGGCACGTGTGTCTGTGTGATCTTGAGATGGCAACATTCTCACGTGATCCCGATAGAACATGCTTGGGATGAGCTCAGATGTGAACTATGTCCCAATGCCAACATCCAGGAGTAGCTACATTAGTTGTGTACCAGTTTGACTCGGGATCAGTGCATCCACAGAGGCCAGGGGGAGATGCGATGTTGTGCTGGTAAGTGGGCTCATATTGCCACGTTGTTTGTAAATTTGACTCAATTTTTTAATTGCTGAAATAACATCACATGCCCTCTCAATTCATGAAGTTTATTTTGTTTACTTGTCTCCCTCTGGGTGCTTCTTTTTTTTTTGTCAGTTATGGTATATTTCCTTTATTGGTATTGGTCGTGTGTGTGCCATCTGCAAGGATACAGCATGACGGTTGAATGCTACTATCTGCTTTTTGAGCAAAACAACATTGAACTAACAGGCCAATAGTTAAAGAAATTATTGGGGGCAAACTGTGGAGCTGATGTAGACTTTCAAATCTGAAACATGATAAGATTCTTAAAAAAAAAAAAAAAAAAAAAAAAAAAAAAAAAAAAAAAAAAAAAAAAAAAAAAAGGCTCACTTTCAAGGTGGAAACATTATGTGAAAATACATAACACTTATAGCAGAAGAGACTTTAAATCATTTACTTAATGGATGGTAAGTTCTTTAACTCTGAAGGATATACCTCACTGCCATAATTTATTACAATTGAAAAGTATTTAGCGCAGTACTTTCAGCAGGTGGAGCTGAAATGTCAACAGGCACGCTGTCGATTACAGGTATTACTTTCACATTTTCAGGTTACCTATTTAAGTGATCCCCAGGCCGTTGTGTGGTTGGTTGATTAAGGGAGGGGACCAAACAGCGAGGTCATCAGTCCTATCAGATTAAGGAAGGATGGGGAAGGAAGTTGGTCTTGGCCTTTCAAAGGAACCATCCCAGCATTTGCCTGGAGCGATTTAGAGAAATCCCCAAAACCTAAATCAAGGTGGCCGAACACAGGTTTGAACTGTCATCCTCCTGAATGCAGTGTTGAGAGGAAGGATATTAGAACTGACTTGTTAGATCTCCAGCAAATGAACAGTGAATGTCCAGTTAGCAGCACTAAACAGAAATCAATGTTACGTAAAACTGTCCCACAGACACCAATTCACATGGACTGTTACTATCGAAATGAAGCGATCTTAACATGTTTAATTATTTTTAAAACTAGTAAGTAAATTGTATATCTCTGAAATTAGGACTGACAATAAAGAACTTCAGGCCTAAGGTGATCATTACCAACTCCAGAAACAATTGCGTCATACTTCGGTAAAATGACATAATGTATGAAAGATGTTAGAAAAACTGAATGTGTTAATTGTTTATCTTCCTGCATTTAAGGCACTGTGCTTTCCAGAGTATTCCTCCCACCTCATAAATCATCATCCCTAAAGTTTATTCAGTTATTCAAATTTTTTGGGAAGGTTCAAGTAACTATTTCAGATTTTCTTGATTCTATTATTTGAAAATGGTGGCCTTTAAACACAATTTTTGAATTGTAGTATACAAAGAAGATTGCTCGGATTATGTCAACAGAATACAGTGAGGAACACACATCTAAACAATGTGTTATCATGTATATGCACATCAGGTGAGATGCCACATCAAAGATTGGTTTTCCTGGATTTCAGGCCTCTTTCTATACCTAACATTTTGCAGATGGGTTACACTTACATTCAGTTGTTTGTTTACTGTGTGGACATTGTGTACGAATCTATGATGCATAAAATCTTTAGAATTAAAGAAAACAATGATCAGCACTTAGGTCTACGATCAACTCACATGTGATAAAGCTTTTTCCCAAACCACTCGGACCGCTTCTTCATTGCCACTACACAGTCACAGACCCATGTCTCATTTACCTTCACAACATGCTACAGGAATTTTTCAGCACCCATTTCATTTTCAAGCATTTCCACATAGATGATGTGATGCTCTTTCTGTTCATCCATTAGAAGTCTAACATGTTGGCAACTTCAAAACTTCCTGATGCTTACTGCAAATCCCAATAACAACACCTGCATAGTCAGCACACTCCTTGAAGCAATACTTATGATCCATACCAGTCACTGACAGCAGTTTGTACTGCACAGGAGGTTCCCCAAGAAACATACCATATGTTCCCTTCAATCAGCCTCTGTCTCAGTATAGCTGCCTTCCTGGTCACTGGTCCCTTCTATATTCATGCATAGTGTACACATGTACAAACATTTGATAGAAGAAACTGGCACCTAGATACTCTCAAATAACTATAATAGGCAAAAAAATTAGTTACCCTGACGAGACGTCACACGAATACTGTGGGGCATCACCCTTCGCCTCAATAATAGCCCCAATTTAGCCAGATCCAGCAGAATCCACTCACTGATTATTAGATCTTATGAAGCTACCAAATGGCATTTCACGTGCTGCTCTAAACAGTCCTAATAATTTTCTATGGCATTAAGATCAGGTGATTTAGTGGGCCAGTCAAGGTATGATAGACTGCCCAAGTGTTTCTCAAATCAGAAATATATGCTTGCAGCCCTTTGCGCATGATTGTTGTGATCTGGGAAGAAGGGAACATCCAAAGCATATTCATCTTCAAGATGCAGAAAGAAGGGAAACACTTGGTCAGCGAGAGTGTTGAAGAAAACATCCTAGTTTGTGTTCACAGTAATCTAAATGACTTAGGCCAAAGTCATGGCACGAAAAAGTCCCCAAAACATTACCTCTGGCCTGACTACATCCACCACATTGCATATTAAGTACCTCACTAGGCGACTGATTACGCCACACTACATGCTTCCAGTTCACTAATCACTTTGATAGTTGTGGGAGCAGCACACTGAGATGTTATATTTGTCTACTTTTTAAGGCTTAGACAAATTATCTAGCTCATTAATTTCAACTCTTGGGTTTTTTTGTGCCATGAAATGCTGGACCTCTTCAACAATGACTCCTCCCTGTGCAGTTAATATATGCTTGGAGAATCAGTGTGGCATACCATATGGATGCGAGGCTGAGACAATTCCCATAAGTAGCTTGCTGTCTGCTGGTCAGTATGGGGTGCACAACATTTCTGACAAAGCATATTTTTGGGGTTAGAAGGAATAGCTACACCTGAAGTTAAATGGAAATAAAGTATTCTGGCAGAAATGTTGAGTTTAATATCAATACGTTTAATATAACATTGATACTCTTCATTGCATTTAGTACATCAGGGATTCCTCCATCTGCCCATAACTTCTGTAAATCCAGATATGAAATATACACGGTCTATGTGAGTCACAACTCTAGAATATTCTGACCAATCTTTAATGACAGTGAAGATTTTCTGACAAAGGACGTGATCTGTTAGTTTTTAAACAATCTGTTCAGGGAGTCTGTGATAGGTTGGTCATTATTGATGCTTCACAGTACACCAAAACAATTGGGAATTTTTATTATTAGGACTCAAGTGGTATTAATATAGATAGAACTGGTATATGCCCCAGAGATTGTCTGCTATCATCTATTTTGCATCAATGGGCAACATCACTTTGCATAAACAGATTTTCTTAAGAACATATCATTCATTACAAAAGTTTGTACTGGCCTCTTGATCTGGGCAGCAGTGTCAAAATTTCACGCTTTTCAACATACAGTGTTCCACAATCAATCTGTGGGGCATGTGCTGGCAGACACATATCACTCAATGTTGCTTCTGAATGGTTACCAGCCATCTTTCTTCATACTACCACTTTTAAGTTGGCCAGCTATAGACCATTTTATTTCATCAATTGTTTGTTTCTTTGAACTTTAATTTGCACACAGTACTCTTTTATTCTTTTTTGTGTGCCTTCTTCCTTCCTTCCTTTCTTTCATCGATTCACATCTTGCCTGTTTTAAACTTTAGCTTTTCTTGGAAATGTTTGCGTATTCCAAGTTTCTTCTCAATTAGATCAAAATCCTGGATGGATTTACGATATCCACCTCATGAAGATCTCGTGCAATCTCAGTTCCCCCCCCCCCCCCCCTCTCCCCATATGCGCGCGCGCGCACACACACACACACACACACACACACACACACACACACACACACACAAACGCGCGCGCGCGGGCACGCACACACACACACACACACACACACACACACACACACACACACACACACACACACACCCACCTTATCAACCTGGAAACATCTATTTGCTCATCAGCTGGAACTTCCTTGTGTGAGAAAATGACATTCTTCTTTATTTTGAAAATATTTAATGCACAACCATTACTACACTAAAAGTGAAATCAGTCATATGATGATTTATATAAAATTCAGCATTTTGTTTTTAATTCGCTTAATATCATTATATTGTGCCCACTGAGGTTATTATGCTATTGAAAGTAACAAAATATACAACAAATGTTTTACATGATGTATGTGGGGGGGGGGGGGGGGGCAGGTGGGAGGGGGCAGGTGGGAGGGGGGGGGGGGTTGAAAACAGGAGTACCAATGGGGGAAGCAGATTTGTATCTAAACATCCTCAGCAGATAGCCATAGCTGGATGCGGATATGAAGGGGCATGTGGTCAGCACACCATTCTACTGGCTGTTGTCAGCTTTTGTGGCCAGAGCTGCTACTTCTAAATCAAGCAGCTCCTCAATTGGCCTTACAAGAGCTGAGAGCACCTCACTTGCCAACAGAAGTGGCTGCAGGCAATTATAGCTAAAGAATATCATTATTAACCTACGAAACAGTAAACAACTTTGAAGTTGCTCAGCTAGCTGTAATTATTAGGAATCATGAGTGTACTAGGACAAACAGCATCACCAGAGCATCAAATTTCTTTATGCTACAGATGATTTGTTGAAATTTTATTTATTCACAATGAAAGGCATAAAAGAAAAGTGTAAGTGATCCAAAATACATTTATATGAGATACATCTGCATGGAAATTTATCAGTTATTATTTGGAATTCTTACATGCTGTCAGTAGTTTCAGAAGACAATAAATGAATGTGGCTGTGTTTTATTTTACTTTTACTATTTTTGTAGAGATCTTTTACAAAATTCATCACATAATGAAAAATGTACAAGTGAAATATTATATAATGTGACTGTGAAAATAATCTACTGACATTTACACATACAATTTCCACTAAATATAGAGAACTGTTAACACATACAAGAAATAAAACTAATGAACAGTGGATATTTTCAGGAATCAGCAGAAAACCAGTCGCAGATCGTCATTATGGCACACACAGATTGCATCACTCAACAGTTTTATCAATGAAACAGATTTATTAGCAATCTGCATACTACATCCCAATCATTTACAATATCGATCCGACTTCATCTTTGCTCGGCGGTCAAGCAGCACTCCATGAAGGGTTCCTTCTTTTCTGGCTTTTTTTACTTCCTTATAATCACCTGGATTTAGGCGCAGTTTTTTATCTTGAAACTTCTGGAATTTTTTCCTGTGTACCAAAAGAGAGAGAAATTCAAGCATAAGCATAACTGAACATCTATAAATGTATATAGTTCATTAGCATATATGTTGGTACTGCGAGTTATCTTTTAATGACAAACCTAAATGTATGACATCTAAAATGTACTTTGCTGTTTTTTATATGATTATTCACTATAATGTAAAAGTAGAATGAATTTTTAAATTTCATTCCTGCATGCCCTGGTCACCTATCCCAACATCAGCTAGCTCCTGTTCTCCACCTCCCTCTTGACCCCTTCCTGCTCTCACTACATTTCACTACCTGCTCTGCAAAAGCCTCTTACTCCTCCTCCATTATTTTCCTACTCTTCCCCAGATCAGCTTCTGTAACTCCCCCCCCCCCCCCCTCTCTCTCTCTCTCTCTCTCAAGGCTCAATGTGTCACATCTCATGAAGCAAATACATGTTCCACACAGGCACATCCTTCCCAAACCATCCCCGTCCCCCATTCCCCCTCCCCCCTCCAACCCCCCCCCCCCCCACCCACATATCCCTACCAACAATCTCTGTCAAAATAAATATTTGCCCTAAATGGGCTGCAACATTAAGAGCATATTTGTGTGGTTTTTATAAGTAGGTCTGCAGCTCACAAGGGAAGTGCATGACCACAAATGCTCAAAACCACACATGAAAACATGGTTAGAATATAAATTTCTCATCCCAAAAACAGCAGTATGAGTCAGTCACATGTAGAACTGTGCAGTTTAATATGAGAGCATTTGAATGAGCACCTGTTCAAGGATTAAGAGAGGAATTTCGGTAATAGGAAAAACAAACTACTGATATAACAGGATCAACAAAAAAAAAAAAAAACAATGTTTTGGCTCACTGCTATATTTTCCTTTGCTTAAAAATAATTATGCTGTTTGAACAACTAACATTTTTTACTAACCTGATAGTGTTGCACAGCTGTTCAGTCTTCAAAGTGGAATTTCAATGAAGTAGTCAAAGCAAAATTGCAAGAGAACAATCAATATGTACACCTGACTAAAGCAATTTCTTTGTATTCAATACCCCACTTCTGCATTCCAGCAGTTCAGTTGCAAACATTACACTAATTACATTTTCAAAACTGATGTCAGTGATATGTCATTGTCATAATCTGTCTTTTGTCAAGCATACTGTAACAAAGACTTGTACTTCAGTGCAGAAAGTTGATGTCTCTTATGGTTAAATGATGACTGTGTAGCTTTATTTGTGGCTTTTGCACTGTAATCTTAAATCAACACCTCATGTAGCGTTTTTATGTCCTACAGAAGTATATATCAAGATGTTGGTAATATTTTGTTGTCTATGTTGGCAATATTTTACAGGCAAAATCCTTGTTCAAAAAAATGTCATCCAATAGAATATCATGTTTGTGGCTTGACCGGGAATCACACATTAATAGGCTCTTCAGATAGCAGGAGCAGACAACACCCACATTTTGTACGCGAATGGCTCATACCACTGTTTCTTGGATGAGTGATTTACATTTTGAGCACATTTTTGTGCAGTGCTGAGGTCACGAACTTCCCTTATCAGAATGACTTCCTATTTATTCTGGGATATGTGATGATAATCCTGAATTTTCTGACTGTCTTTGGCAGATATGATTAATATCATTATGATATGACAAAAAAAGAAAATACTGCACCAGTAATGAGTTCAAGTTCTTAATGAACCACTAGTGAAACAACAGCCTCAGGAAGTTTATCAGTGTGAATAGAATCTCCAATATATGGATCATTTTCTAATAAACTGATAAAGTTTATATTGGTGTCTCAAAGCAATGGAACTATCAGAAAATACAGTTCTTTGATACTTAGCATTCTTATTAATTCTATATAGAAATACAGCAAAATAACTGTAAAGATTCGCTGAGTTTTCCCAACAAGGTTAACTGACACATGCTGAGTACTTGAAAGCAAAATGAAAGTGTTTTTATACAACTGCACAGGAAAAAATAATCAAACTACACATGCACAAATCACCACTCTCTTTCACATGCTCACCTAGTAGTAAGCAACCTCACAAAACTAAATTTTAACATTATTGTATTGTTTAGTTCGCAACTGCAGAGTTAATTTAAAGGATAAACTTACAGACCAGAAAATTGTTGGTAACTGACAATTTACAAACATGATATGAGCCACCCACACTGGAAACAAACTACAAATTTCTTGCATAACAATTTAGTAAATCAGACATTACAATGACTTTTAAAACTCTTATGAACTAAAGACTCCTGCTTATCTATAACAAAGGATCAATTACTCAGCATCTAGTTGCCTTATTGTTATATTATTTACTGCATCTACTTCAAATGTGGTGTATCAAACATTGTGCACCACAAGCATGGAACAGGTGTAGGTACCCTCAATGGAGGGTAGATGATAAGATATTAGTAATTGTATTTCAATAAAACTCATTATTAATGAACCCATTTATAAGGAATGCCCACATTTAACAAATATTTCTACTGATCTCACTGTAACTGTCATAAGAGTGATAATGAAACTCACTTTTACTTAACAATATTTTCAGAAAAATTTCTCTTTTAATGAATAATTATGAAACACTATGCAAATTAAAACCCATTTGTGATTAAGTTCACAACAAATCCAGGACTTCCCTTTCCTTCTGCAACAGGTTGTGTTCTACTGCTAATATAGTAAATGGCAGTAATTCACAATGGATTTCTTTTTGTGGAGGAGGGAGGGGGGGGCAAAATGTTGAACCAAGTTGTAGCAAATTCACTGATAAATTGTTGAACTTTAGTTCAGACATAACAGCTGCATTATCATCATCATCAGGATATAAAGGCTAGCTGACTCATGGGCTTGACTTTGAGCTCAAAATATGTCCCAACCTTAATTGACCAAACATGTCAAGACAAGCTTCAAAAAATGTTAACTTCTTCTTCGTGTGCGAAAACTTCTAAATATAGGATGGCAGGTCAATGACAAGATGACAAAAATATAAAAATGTATAGAATCAGCAATATCTGACTGAACTTGCATTTCACTGTTTGATGTAAGACACCTGAACTAATGTCACAAATACCTTGAAACAGCTGTTTGAGCTTGTAATTGTACAAACAATGGTTTAATTTCTAACATCAAAAGATTTTCTGCTGGCATTAAAAATTTTTACTTAATTTTTCTTCTGGGTTACCCCTTTCACCAGCACCTATTTCAGCTTGTTCCTTTACATGAACATCACACAGCTTAATTACATCCATCTGAGGTGTAAAAAAACACAAGGGAAAAAATCCCAAAAGGTTTCTTGAGCTACATCATCAGTGATGACTTTCTACTTTTCTCAAATGACATGGAAGCGAAGATAATGTTTGAAAAAAAAAATTAAGCACAGGCATTCAGAGTATTATGAAACCTGTTGCATAGCCGTAAAATGTTCATTTTTATTGCCATCATTCTCCCAAGGAACGACATTCACCTATCCACAACAGTAATTTCATATGTTGACTTCACAGAATTACTTATGTCCAAGCCCTGGGGTGGAGGAGATTTGTTCAGTTATCATGAAAAAGACAAAATTTGTGTTCCTAAGTAATGAGGCTGCCTTGAGACATGAAAGGCGTCTTTCAGTAATGAAAACAATATTTCTTCCTATGCATCAATCTTGACATTTAAACTGCTAAATAATCTCATCAAAAATTTCTTCAGTCATTGATGCCTTTGGCAGTATTTCTAGGTTTTAAAATCTCCGATTATTAATGGTATCAACTTTTCATTACAGTCATATCAACACAGAGCAGCACTGTCCATTTTCCTTACTCTGTATTTGGTTCTTTCACATACTTTGGTTTCATGTGCACTTTCATCTAGCCAATACCAGGTTATGATTGGTATGGTACTTCCCCCATTTCATGGTGAACCAATCATACCCTTATATAGGCTATTATTATGATGAAGTTGCCACTCCGAAACACATTTTAACAGGGTGTATACGCCAACAAGGATAAAGAATTTTCCTGAATTATTCCCAGAATTCACTGTTAAAAATATAGTTTTTCACAGGTGAAAATACAATTTCTCTGCATTAAGTGACACCATACTTTCCTTCAGAACTGTAAAACTTATCAATCCCCTGAATCATAAATGTTTTATACACAGGCATAGAATTTCCTGGCACTTTACAAAATATAACCCAGCAACAAAATAAAACATTTTGGAAAGATCTTTGATGCACAGCAACTTGTAAGCTGCATTTAACAGAAGGCAGGTATGTAAAATTCTCTAAAGCTTTTCAGTGCAGTTTTTGGGGAGCCAACTTTTTTGGAGTACCATCACTGCATTATCTCATGTTTGCTTCTTTATTATGGCATTAATGCCTTAAGTGCCAGAAGATGAAAACATGCACTTTAAACTCAGCGAAAAGTTAACACTAGTAATAGTGTGGAATGAAACACTTTGTTTCAAATAAACTGAGCGTCTCTGCAGAAAAGATTAATAAACTCCAAATTTCTTTAGCAAACTGACAAAAATAACTTCATTGTTCTACTAAGTGATCAATGCTTGCTTGCCAGTAAGATGGAAATAAAATAAAATCAGAAAACTGAAAGTAATTAGACATTTTAGTCTTCCATGATTATGTGAATGTATTTTAGTTCATTTGATAGCTTCCAGCCACAGAAATCTGTTTTGTTTTCATTTGGCGTGAGAGCTGTAAACAAAAGAGAACAGCAAAAAACACAAAATGTAAACACAGGTCACGTGAAGATTACTCCCCACAACAGCTCTGCACATGCGCGAATCTGGGAGCTTGGACATGCCAGAAAAACTTTTCCAGGTAGCATTTAGCTGCTTGCAGCTACTGCTTATACATCTAAGAGCTACACTTCAAGTAGCCAGAGGCAGGACAAGGTGCTGGTCATACATGGTTTCAGCTGTGTGCATGCACTTGACTCCACCGGCAACTGCTACAATGACCCTAATTTAAAAAGATGTGATCCCACGCTCATTGAAAGCAGTTTGTTGTTACGAAGTACTGAACAGTTTTAGTCCTAAAGCCTTTGACACATTTCGCTTCAGGCATATGCTTATGTGCGCACTGTGTTTTGTTGTTGTAAATGACACATTTTCTTTACAACTTAAGTCTTAAATCGGTATTTCTCCCTATTTCATGTTTTATTGTTGCACTATTAATCTGCAGTAGAGGACTAAAGTAAAAGGCTTTGTTATGATATCAGTTCTTACCAATCAAAATAACAAAAATTTAACTGAAAACAATGAAAAATTCCTAAATGTTTCCCGGTTTTCTGCTGGATGAAAAAATTCCGAGTTTTTTTCCTGGATTTCCTGGGACATATGCATCCTGTTTAAAGCTACTGACAGCTCAACCCCCCACCCCCCACCCAGGGGATGAATCTGTATACCTGTTCCAGATGCATATAGTGCAATTGCATGATCAAACATGACAGCATTTTTCAAAGTGTTTGCACACTGTATATCAGAGACAAGAAGTGGGAGCCAGCCTTGCATTTTCCTTGGTGGATGTGGAAAACTGCATCCAGGTTGGCCAGTGCAACAGCCTCCACTTTTAATCTATGAAGCAGATTTGGTATGGGGCCTGCGCAACTCACAGAAATGTGTGCTTTACGTGGGCAGAGTATGTTACTGAGGACTGAAAATTGAAAAAAAGATGCCAGTATCACCAAAGTTGAAAATGTTTGCCTTATATCCTCGAATCAGATGCATCAAAATATTGTTCTTCAGTATTCTTCAGCCTCAGTTTCCTCACCTGAATTTATCACTTCTTTTTTAACAGGCCAAACCAGGTGTTTGATGTCCTTGTCGAATCACAATTTTCAGTGCCACTTCTCACACTTTCTCTCGCAATACATTTTTGCATATAACAATGTCCTCACTTCTCATTCCATGAGGCCATATTAGGAAGAATGATGACATACAAATTTTTGTTTCATTTTCAATACAGAATGAACTTTAGCTTCAACATTTGGAAAAGCCTAATTATTTTACAATGTAGCATACAAAGAGGATCCTTTGATGGCGAGTTTAACATTATGATTGTCTTTGACACTGTGGATAATTTTGAGTTTCAGTTGAACCGGAAGTTTTCTGCATTTCTGCTCATAGCTACACAAAACTGTCATGGATGCAAATTCTATATTTAAAAAAAACTAAGAAGTATTGAAGGTTCCTCCTTAATATCAAAATACTTGCTCCTAATATGATAATGGACAGTCCTGGGTGGAAAATAAACAATGAAAGGTGTAAAGCTAACAAATGCATGCATGCTCTTTTTTGCTGTGTGTGTGTGTGTGTGTGTGTGTGTGTGTGTGTGTGTGTGTGTGTGTGTGTGTTTCTGTACTAGTTAGCTACAATGGAGTATACATTGTTCTAAAGCTTATTAACATTTTCAGTCTTGTTTAATCAACCACTCAATTCCACCTTCCATTGAAGATTTGCTGCTGTAACACATTTTTGGTCAACTATTTGAGTGGAGCAAAAACGAGACTCTCTACACATTTTTTTTCCGACTTTTCACAATTAAATGAAGAGTTGGAAATGGACTAATGGAGTACGGAATTGTCTAGCATGAGGTCTTGACTAGAAGAAGAAACAATGGTTAATTGTTTGAAAGTAGTCATGACAATTAAGAAAAACTTAGTGATTTAAGGGAAAGTTTAACTATTAGACAAACAACTGCTGCCTGCTAGCTATGTAAATGAAGGATCAAAAAGTTCATCTTTTCAAGGCCCACCAGCTTGGTACATAAAAATTTACATTTTGTGATACTGAACTGTCAATAAAAATAATTGTGAAACAAAAAAATTGGAAAACAAGCGTGACAAAAGTTTTGTGAAATGATTTGTCCAAAAGTAGAATATAAAAAAGATTAAAGAAACATTTGATGCGCCTTTGAATGATGCTCAGGATCATGTACAGCATATGAGGTGCCGATTGAGAATTCGAAGCTCAACATTGGACTCAGAATCTTAGAATTACGAATGGTACTAGAGGACATTTATCTAGTGAATTATGTTGACAATGTAATCTTATTTTTTATACATGATCTCTCAAGCAGCATTCAAATACACGTCAAATGTTTCTCCAGTCTATTTTATTTTATATTTTTAGTCAAATCATTAAACAAAACATTTGACCAGTTTTTATTTTACATTTTTATTTAGTTTATTTACTTTCTTTATCTGGCATCTGATGCATTCCAGGAAAGAATTTACACTTCCAAGTGCGTTTTTTTTGTTACATTTTGATGAGTTAAATATGACCCTGAAGTGTGTAAATTGCTGCATTATACAGAAAACCTTATTGCAAAGCAAACAAACAGTAGGTTATCATTGGAAATGTGAAAAATTTTCCTTCACAATATCTACAGAAGCAGAAGTGTCAATAATGACAAATTTTCGCTTGCTTGTGTGACAGTGAAAGTTCCAGAATGATTTATCAGTTCACACACATCAAGCCACTCATTTAATTCATCATAATGCAACAAAAGACGAATGAAAATGGGAGTTATCATCAAAAATGCTACTCATGAATAATAAATTAAATAAGAACCATTGTTCGCAACAGAAAATTTTATGATATCAAAAAACAACACCTTTTTTTAAGTCCCAAGTTCCATCAATCACGCATAAAATGTCGATAAAATAATAATAATTTGATGTATTCACACAATATAAAACGTAGGCAATATCTCAGATGTCAGATCACATGACTTATGGCAATACAGCAGTATACAAATCTGGGCATAAACTGAGACAAAACTCCCTGTATTCTGATCGTCTGGCTATCTTGACTTGGACCTATACAGTGGAATCTCATTAGTACATCCCTCATTACCCTATTTTCCCACATATTACGTCAATTTTTTGAAGTCCCAGCCGAAAGGGTGTTAAATGTATGTTAAACTGACTCATTTGTGTGTTCACCCTCTCTACTTTGTGCATTCAAATTTGGCAGTATTGGTACTGTTTGGCCATTGTAACTTTTGCTGCCAAGAGTCATGAGAGTGGTGGAAGTACGAAATTTGCAGCTGTGTGGTGCAGAAATGTGCAGGGAGACAATGCTATTCAGTGCCGGCAACTTTGCACGCCGTACTGATCGACTGCTACAGTAGAAATAACCACATAGGTTGGCAGTAGCTCTGACGACTTCCGACTTAGGTGGGGGCCAAGCAACAGACAGTTAACAAATGAAGGAAAGTGGAATATTATTCAGGAAATGGACAAAAACTCTTGCATGAAGCGTGTTTATACTGCATAAAAACTGAACACTCCTCATCAACATTAATTACACCACTAAGTAAACAAAGAATAATTGAAACAGTATGTTTGGAAACAAGAAACTGCAAACAAAAATGAAAGCAATATATTTGACACAAGAGTTGGGCCTCAAAGATTTCAAAGTATCCAACTGTTGGAACGAAAGTTTTAAGAACACACATAACTTAGGTATACATTTGTTCAAAGTGAGGCTGAAGCATGAACATTGACACTGTTCAGTCATGGAAAAACATTCTTCCATCAATCATAGGAAAGTACAGTCTCTATGATGTTTTTAATTCAAATGAAACAGGTTTATTTTTTCACCTTCTGCACGAGAAAACTCTTTAAGTTCAGAGGAGAAATGTACCACAGCGGAAAATTTAATAAGAGAGGCTAACTGATTTATTATGTTCTAATCAAAGTGGAACAGAATAGATCATGCCACGACTAATTGGAAAGGTGAAGTGTCCAAGATGCTTCAAAAATGTGCAGACATTTCCATGTCAATATGCTTGTAATGTAAATGCATGGGTAATGACAAAGATATTCCAACAATTACTGTGTGGTTGGAATGCAAGGTTAGGCATTTGAAATAGGAAAATCACCCGGCTTACTGACCAATGTGTAGTGCATCCCCAAGAAATGTCATATTTACATAGTAAAAATTCAGTGTTTTTTCCTCCCCACTGTACCAGTCACCTTCAGCCACTTGAAGAAGGCATTATAAAATGCTTACTCAAAAATAAAGAAACATTCTTGTACAGAAGAGGCCAGCTTGTCTTCATTCTATGATGAAACTTGCGAGAAGTGCCAGGGATTCCATGCAGAAAAGCACAATCTCAAACTGCTTCAAGAAGATTGGCTTTCATCAGATACGCACAGAAGACATAACAGTACAAAATGAAGTAATTGCTGCTGAACAATGGCAACAAATAATAGGGCAAGAAGAAAACCCTTACTGCCTTAGCTTCGATGAATATAGTGACTGTGAGGAAGGTGATGCTGTCTTTTAAACCATAACAACTGATGAAGTCTTACAGGAACAGATGACAGAAAAACAAGAAGAAAGTGAAGACAAGGATGAACCAGAACCTATATTGATTTCTACAATGTCAAAAACTGCTGAAGCAATGGACACAGTTAAGCATTATGTTTCTGAGTTTGGAAGTCAACAAAGAAGTGATGAACACGTTAACTTAGATGGGCAGTATAATATTAAAATCAGGACAAAAGAAACAGTCAAATATTGATACGTTTTTCAAAAGTTTGTGAAGGCAGGACTACACACTACATGTTATTTTTAGCATAATTTTATTTTTTCTATTTCACATACCAGGTTCGCATTTTGGATGCAAGAGGTTATTGCTCTCACATCAAATGACTCTTGCATTACAGTTGGCTGATGGTAGAAGTGTACACATCAGATGTATTGGATTTAGCCAATGTAGCCAAGTTTAATACATTTTTGCTTTTTATGTACTAACACGCAATTTTGAGATTTTCTGGGTTTGACACTCCAAATTTGATCTCAAAAAGGCACATTTTGAACATAATGTATTGACAAAGCTTGTCAGGACTTGTGATGTTATACCATATTACACCAAATATGGCACCCTTAATTCCACTTTTTCACTGACAGAAAAGTCGAATCATTATCAAATTAGGTATTTTTTCATAGAACGTTTCCCACTTATCACATTCAAAATCTGTGGTCCTTTCAAAAACATGGCAATGAGATTCCACTGTATTCCCATAATAAGTTTTACATGAAAGACAAATATTGGCAATTACAGATGGTTTTTGCAATACATCATCTACATCCCAGAAGAAGGAAGTATATTTCATGCTCAAACTGAAGTGTGAATCAGCTACAAATATGAACACTTTACATCCTGATGATTGCACCACTAAAACTGGTAATTGTAAACACAAAACCAGTGACTGTTGGCAGATAAAACAAATAAAGAAATAAAATCAATTTTCAATCATAGCCATCTACAAATTGGCAATTATGTACTGTTTCATTAAGTATTATAAAGTTTAGGCCTCTGGATAGAACACATTATTGTGACATTCTCTGTAGACCATGCCACACAGAAAAAACTTTGTGACACACCATTTGGTCAAGCCTGAGTGGAAGCTGGAAACTTCACAGTGTGACATCCGGCAGAAGTGAGTGGCATAGCTGAACAGGATAAAAATTAAAGCAGGCACGGAAACTTTACAGTATTCCATTCAGTCATGGTAGACAAACATACTGTACAGCATCACTGTAGCTGAACTCAAAATTATTGGCAGGAACTTAAAACAGTGTCACAATAACAGTACCAAGTCAGTTAAGTTACTGCTAACCTTAATTCAAAAGAATAACTGTCAGACTTTAGGAAAATCAGGTTGTCCAAACGTTTTGTTCAATGGCCTATGTCATATGATGTGAGGGCACATCAAAAAACTACTTTCTCCTGAAAATCCAAGCAATGTGGCTGCAGAACTCCAGACAGCACAGAGCTCATAACATGTGTTACGTGAATAACCTGCCTTTGTATGTGACTACTATACAAAACATAAGAACATGAATCATTCAGCAACCTTCGAAGATAAAATAATGTATCTTTCTGCATTCCCACATAATCTTAAATACCCCCCCCCCCCCCCCACTCCCCACGAATCATGGACCTTGCCGTTGGTGGGGAGGCTTGCGTGCCTCAACGATACAGATAGCCATACCGTAGGAGGTGCAACCACAACGGAGGTGTATCTGTTGAGAGGCCAGACAAACATGTGGTTCCTGAAGAGGGGCAGCAGTCTTTTCAGTAGTTGTAGGGTCAACAGTCTGGATGACTGACTGATCTGGCCTTGTAACACTAGCCAAAACAACCTTGCTGTGCTGGTACTGCGAACGGCTGAAAGCAAGGGGAAACTACTGCTGCAATTTTTCCCGAGGGCATGCAGCTTTACTGTATGGTTAAATGATGATGGCGTCCTCTTGGGTAAAATATTCAGGAGGTAAAATAGTCCCCCATTCTGATCTCCAGGCAGGGACTACTCAAGAGGACGTTGTCATCATGAGAAAGAAAACTGGCGTTCTACAGATCGGAGCGTAGAATGTCAGATCCCTTAATTGAGCAGGTAGGTTAGAAAATTTAAAAAGGGAAATGGATATGTTAAAGTTAGATATGGTGGGAATTAATGAAGTTTGTTGGCAGGAGGAACAAGACTTTTGGTCAGGTGAATGCAGGGTTATAAATACAAAATCAAATAGGGATAATGCAGGAGTAGGTTTAATAATGAATAAAAAATAGAAGTGCGCGTAAGCTACTACAAACAGCATAGTGAACGCATTATTGTGGCCTAGATACACATGAAGCCCATGCCTACTACAGCAGTACAAGTTGATATGCCAACTAGCTCTGCAGATGACAAAAAAAAATTGATGAAATGTATGATGAGATAAAAGAAATTATTAAGATAGTGAAGAGAGACTAGAATTTACTAGTCATGGGTGACTGGAATTCGATTGTAGGAAAAAGGAGTGAAGGAAACGTAGTAGGTGAATATGGATTGGGGGTAAGAAATGAAACAAGCCAACTGGTAAAATTTTGCACAGAGCATAACTTAATCATAGCTAACACTTGGTTCAAGAATCATGAAGGAAGGTTGTATACATAGTAGAAGCCTAGAGATACTAAAAGGTATCAGATAGATTATATAATGGTAAGACAGAGATTTATGAACCAGGTTTTAAATTGTAAGACATTTCCAGGGGCAGATGTGGACTCTGACCACAATCTATTAGTTATGAACTGTACATTAAAACTCAAGAAACTGCAAAAAGGTGGGAATTTAAGGAGATGGGACCTGGATAAACTGACTAAACCAGAGCTTGTACAGAGTTTCAGGGAGAGCATAAGGTAACAATTGACAGGAATGGGGGAAAGAAATACAGTAGAAGAAGAATGGGTAGGTTTGAGGGATGGAGTAGTGAAGGCAGCAGAGGATCAAATAGGTAAAAAGGCGAGGGCTAGTAGAAATCCTTGGGTAACAGAAGAAATATTGAATTTAATTGATAACAGGAGAAAATATAAAAATGGAGTAAATGAAGTAGGCAAAAAGGAATACAAATGTCTCAAAAATGAGATCGACAGGAAGTGCAAAATGGGCAAGCAGGGATCGCTAGAGGGCAAATGCAAGGATGTAGAGGCTTATCTCAGTAGGGGTAAGATAGATACTGCCTACAGGAGAAAAGAGAACCACTTGTATTAATATCAAGAGCTCAGAAGGAAACCCAGTTCTGAGCAAAGAAGGGAAAGCAGAAAGGTGGAAGGAGTATATAGAGGGTCTATACAAGGACAATGTACTTGAGGACAATATTATGGAAATGGAAGAGGATGTAGATGAAGATGAAATGGGAGATGTGATACTGCGTGAAGAGTTTGATGGAGCACTGAAAGACCTGAGTCAAAACAAGGCCCTGAGAGTAGACAACATTCCATTAGAACTACTGACAGCCTTGGAAGAGCTAGTACTGACAAAACTCTACCATGTTGTGAGCAAGATGTATGAGACAGGTGAAATACCCTCAGACTTCAAGAGGAATATAATAATGCCAAACCCAAAGAAAGCAAGTGTTGGCAGATGTGAAAATTACTGAACTATCAGTTTAATAAGTCACAGCTGCAAAATACTAACACGAATTCTTTACAGATGAATGGAAAAACTGGTAGAGCTGACCTCGGGGAAGATCAGTTTGGATTCCATAGGAATATTTGAACACGTGAGGCAATACTGATCCTAGGACTTACCTTAGAAGATAGATTAAGGAAAGACAAACCTACGTTTCTAGCATTTGTAGACTTAGAGAAAGCTTTTGACAATGTTGACTGAAATACTCTATTTCAAATTCTGAAGGGGGCAGGGGTAAAATACAGGGAGTGATAGGCTATTTACAATTTGTACAGAAATCAGATGGCAGTTACAAGAGTCGAGGGACATGAAAGTGAAGCAGTGGTTGGGAAATGAGTGAGACAGGGTTGTAGCCTCTCCCCGATGTTATTCAATCTGTATATTGAGCAAGCAGTAAAGGAAACAAAAGAAAAACTCAAAGTAGGTATTAAAATCCATGGAGAAGAAATAAAAACTTTCAAGTTCGCCAATGACATTGTAATTCTGTCACAGAAAGCAAAGGACTTGGAAGAGCAGTTGAACGGAATGGACTGTGTCTTGAAAGGAGGATATAAGATGAACATCAAGAAAAGCAAAATGTGGACAATGAAATGTAATCGAATTAAGTCAGGTGATGCTGAGGGAATTAGATTAGGAAATGAGACACTTAAAGTCGTAAAGGAATTTTGCTATTTGAGGAGCAAAATAACTGATGATGGTCGAAGTAGAGAGGATATAAAATGTAGACCGGCAATGGGAAGGAAAGTGTTTCTGAAGAAGAGAATTTTGTTAAAAATGAGTATAGATTTAAGTGTAAGGAAGTCGTTTCTGAAAGTATTTGTATGGAGCGTAGCCATGTATGGAAGTGAAACATGGACGATAAATAGTTTGGACAAGAAGAGAAGCTTTCGAAATGTGGTGCTACAGAAGAATGCTGAAGATTAGATGGGTAGATCACATTACTAATGAGGAGGTGTTGAATAGAATTGGGGAGAAGAGGAGTTTGTGGCACAACTTGACTAGAAGAAGGGATCAGTTGGTAGGACATGTTCTGAGGCATCAAGGGATTACCAATTTAGTATTGGAGGACAGTGTGGAGGGTAAAAATCGTAGTGAGAGACCAAGAGATGAATACACTAAGCATATTCCGAAGGATGTAGGTTGCAGTAGGTACTGGGAGATGAAGAAGCTTGCACAGGATAGAGTAGCATGGAGAGGTGCATCAAACCAGTTTCAAGACAGAAGACCACAACAACAATCTTAAATAATTGATAAGTGTCTAATTTTTTCCGAGATAACCATGTTTATTATAATCTGAATAATAATGAGCTTCCCTGACTGGAAAAGTGGCATATGAGATATTTCTTGTAACTTCACTTACACAAAATTGATTTCTACTTGTTTAACATTTCCTTCCTCTTCTGCAGGCAAACTTGAAGTTTTTGGAGCTTCTTGGACTGCACAAGAACGAATTTGCAAAACCTCATTAGGCCCAACAACACGATTCACAGCCATGAGCATGTCATCCTCTGATACACTCATAAAGCAACCAGAATATCCAAGAAGTGCTGTCTTTCCATCCTACAAATATAAGAATTGTATGAGCATGATTAAGTTCATGGTGCATATTAGTATCTTACACATTCATATTAACTACAAAGACCATAAACTTATTCACAAAGCATGCAATGGCTACAGTCATTAATATTATAAAAGGGGAAAAAATTCTTTTCATCACTGCTGTGACACAGATACTAAGTTTACTTAATCCAATACCATGTTCATCATGAACATTATCTGCATTTTCTTATGAGCAATTTATTATTGCAATCACATTCAAAGCTAATTAAATTTTTAGTCTTTCTTCTGTAATGTTTGGTGTTCTAGCCTGACTTACTTAGGTCCCACAATCGCTAATAAATACAGAATGTTGGTTTCATTTTTTTTCTTTCTTTCACAAGACACACCCTCTTAACTGTGCCATGGAAAACTAGTGAAATTTATCTTTACTTCAACTGTCATTGTTCACTCTGTTCTAAACTGATAGTAGAATTTTGTCTTTTGTGAAACATTAAAATCAACAGTTATTATCAAAAGCTACTTTCTTCAAAGAGATGCATTTATGAATTATTCTAATGCTAGAGATTTCATCAAACAAGTTATACATCTGTTTACATTAACGCTTTGACATGTAAGTTCTGACCTTACTGAATTCTCTTATGAAAAGAGAGAGAACAGTACTTACCAACAGTCTCATAGAAAAAGAGGTGAAGAAATCTAAATTTAAAGGCAATTTTTGAATTTTGATTCTTAATAAAACACTTAAGAACACTGAAAATTTGCTTGGGACTTAACAAGCAGGAACTGTACAAAAGTAAATTGTAAGAGATGGTGAAAGTGTTGTCCCAAATTATAAAGTAAATTATATACCGATGAGAAAAAACATTATGACCATCTGCTTAATAGCTTGTTCGTCCATCTTCAGAACAAAATACATAAATGATTCTGCATATCAGGGATCCGGCAGTTCGTTGGTAGGTTTGTGGAAGTATGTGACCTTAGATGTGTACACACAGGTCATGTAATTTGCATAAATAATGGGCCGCCGATTTGCATACGCAGTGGTGGTGCCTGATAGCGACACGGATAGGTTCCCCAGGATTTACATCAGGTGAATATGGTTGCCGAGACTTCAATGTGAGTTCATTATAATGCTCCACAAACTACTGTGGCACGATTCTGGCTCCAAGGCACAGATAATTGTACCTGCTGAAAGATAACATCCCTGTCTTGATTATTATCACAGGTCCCATGCAAAAGCAAGAAAATGTCTCCTGCAGCATATTACTGATTCCACCAGCCTGCGTACATGGCACTCTTCACGTTTCGAGGCATTTGTGGAGATGACTAATGACCGAGTGTAGCAAAAATGTGATTCACTCGAAGAGCTGATGTTTTCACTGACAGACTGTCGAATCCCAATGGTCCCACACCCACTGCAATCTTAACTGATGATGATGATGGTTCAACATGTGAACACAGTCTGCTGGGGAGCTCCATGTTCAACAATATATAATGAACAGTGTGCTCCAAAACAGTTGTGTGTGCATCAGCATTATACTCTTTCGGTAGAGATACCACAGATCACCATCTCTCCTACTTCACAGAGCAGACAAGCCTCTGAACCCCACATTCAGTGAAGAGTTTTGGACATCCAACCATTTAGTGCCTAGTGGTAGTTTCACTTTTCTTCTACCTCTTTCCGTAAATGCTCACAACAGTAGTATGTGAACATTCGACCAGCTTCACCAATTTTGAGAGACTCAGTCACAGGCTCTGTGTAATAATAATATGTCCTTTGTCAAAGCTGCTTATCTCAATGGGTTTCCCCATTTGCAGTCCATATCTTCGCAATGGTCATCCCCATCCAGGTCAGCTCTGCTTACATACTTTTGTTACAATGTCATGTGCCTACATTGCTACCATGTGGCATCCAATGTCATGGTGGGCATTGGTCATAATGTTTTGGCAGTTCAGTGTAAATTTTTGTTTGCGTGTCAATGTATTCTTAATAATTCAGCATATTTATGTAATGAGATTTGTCCATTACGTTACACAGCACCTGGAAAATTGGTTCCCACTGCTCCATAGGTCCACATGCAGCTGATCGTCCAGTCACTTTTCCATCTTTACAGGCAGTTAGATATTTGCCATAGCCTGATTTTAAAGCGATTTTTGTGTCATCAATTATAAGAGCAGACAGAATTTCTTCTGGAGATGGACCTTCACCTACAAATAAATTTGCTTTTAACACTAAACAGGTTTTGAATTAAGCAGTAAAAATAAGTTAACATCATCGTAAATGTCAATCAATCAAAATAACTGTTTCAACTACTGCCTTCGTAACACAGCTGATTCCTTAAAAAGCAATGGATATGATTAAACACATGAATACTTCACAACAGTAGGTGTAATAACATCACTTTGGGGAGTCAGATTGAGTACATACTTTGGGGAATCATTTGTGAAAAGTTCCAAAATTATTATAGAACAATCAGAGAATAATAAAATTTATAAAAGAATTTGCTATGAGTGATGTGAATAAACAATTCAAGTTTCACTAATACAATTACGTTAACAGCACACAAAAATGTCGGCTTTTTAGCAGTGTAAAGTGTTGTGACACTGAAGGTATGCTTTTGTAGTACTCTCTACCAGAACACTTGAATCAGAATCCATACATCACTGATACTTTATTCTGGACAGCAAAATCACAAACAAAGCAAGTATGTTTAGAGCTTAATAGCCAGTTGGTAGCTAGATCATCAAAGGTATTCTAGATCAGTAAAGTAATTGGAAATAATTGGCCGTAGCTTCATGTGAGGAACCATCCAGGCACTCACCCTGAGTGATTAAGGGAGCTAAGGAAACTTCCTAACAGATCATAATAGCATGCAAGAGCAGGACTCGAAGTGGGGGCTTTACTGGTTTCATATCAGTGCACTGTGAAGATTCATTTTGGGAACATCACCTAAACTGTGGCAATTTCTCCACCACATTCTTTCTTGCAGGAGTGCTAGTAAAGCAAGACACACAGCAGACCTGCGGAGATTGCAAAGAAGGAAAGAGATAGTGGCAGACTTGGACCTGTGAAGCATGGATGAGTGTCATGAAGCGACAATTCAATCACTAATATACAGCCCCTGCCTTATATGAAATGTGAAATGATGATAAAGATTGCACGGTCATCAGCGCCCGCACGAAGTCCAATTTTTACACACTTCGTTTTCTTTTCACAATATAATCTAGTCATTCTCACAAATGATTATGATGAAATGATGAAGACAACACAAACACCCAGCAACTCGAGTAGAGAAAATCCCCAACCCGGCCGGAAATCAAACCCAGGATCTCGTGATCCAGAGGCAGCAATGCTAGCCCCACAAGCTGCAGACAAAATTTTAGATAATAACTAATGTAATCCTAATAGTTCTTGCTAATCAGTTTATTTAAAGGCTGCAGCATGTCCACTTCCAACACTTCAAGTCAGTCCCATAGCATCAACCCTTCCACAATTTGCCACCTCTACATTCTCTGCCATTATTCATGGCCATTAGGCTAATGCTGGGATTTTATTTCACTACATCATTTATTTCATAACTACTGCCATTGATACAGTAGCATTCTCTATAGTATACTTACTATATCTACTGTGTTTCTTAGTATCCAAACAAAGAGACTAAACATATATTTAGTCCTTGTCGTATCCAATGACTTCATTTAACTTTCGACTTAGGCAACTCCTCTGTTGTCTTGAACTTCATACTAATTGAATAAAAATTGTATCTGAAGGTTGTTGTAGATAATAACATAATACATTTAAATGTAACCTTGTCCATTATAACTACTACTATTCAAGTATCTATTGTTGGAAATTTACAGTAAGATCTCTTTTGTTCTACTGTCCCATTAACAATAGTAACAAGGCACTAACAAACAAATATTACAGTGGCTTGAGTGCTTGTTTGAAAAGGAACTGCAGTGGCACTCAAGTTGCTGACTACAGAACAACAGTTGGTAGTGTTGACAGCAGCAGCAGCAGCAGCAATAGTAGCAGTACTGAGTTCGTATAAAGTATTTAGTTTAGTCATTTTATTACTTTTGTCTATGTGGATATGAGCAGTGCTACTGTTCATTTATCAGCATTGAGTTTTGTTTTTTAATTTTCCTAAGTGTTTGCATATTTTACATACATCATTTTTGTCTGATACTAGCACTGCAGGCAAAATTGGTAACAGTCAGGATATGTAGTGACTACCACTGAAAAGGTCCAAGATGCTGCTGAGGGCTGTGGCAGCAATGGGACCTCAGGGGTGATGGTCCCTGCACCTCTCATGCCATCACATTCACACAGAAAAAAGGAAGGAATATTGAGGTTTCAACATCTAATCAACAACTAGGTCATTAGAGACAGTCCCCAAGTTCATATGGGGGAATGATTGGGAATGTAATAGGCCATATCCTTTTCAAAGGAAACGTCCCAGCACTTGTCTTAAACTATTTAGGGAAACCCCGGATCCTAACTCTGGACAGGCAGATGAGGACATGAACCACTGTCCTCCTTAAAGTGAATCCAATGTCTTACAACTGTGTCATCTCATTTGGTCTGAATATAGGGAGGGACTGCTTGTTACTGGGAGCCCGAAGGCAGTTGATGGGGCTCCACAAGGAAATAGTTTCAGCCAGCACCAACTAAACACAGTGGGTGAAGCCGGCTACAAGTTGTAGTTTATGTTGGCACCAATGATGGATGCAGTCACCTGGGTTCAGAAGCCATTCTCAGCACCTTTCAGCAGCTGCATGAAGTAGTAAAAGCCGCTAACCTCACTTTTGTGGTCCAGAGGTACTATCACTCATCAAAGGGAACAATGTGCACATAATACTTGTAATAGAACACATGTAGAAAAAAAAAAGGACTGAAACATCAAATCCAGAATGGGACATATACTGAAATGATAGGCTGAATAACAAAAGCTTTTCAGCATAGGACTCTGTAATGTCAAAAGACAAATACAGGGCCAGAACACTATATAATCTTGGTGGTTATCTAGAATATATAAAGAAAGAAATGTAAAATAATAATCAGATGATACTATCCATCCATAAATGTTTCAGAAAAAGCTTGGAAAATACACATACAACAAAATGACTAATAAACTTAAATGGATACGTAATGATATAAAAATTACTAGTGCCATGAAGAGGAAACTCTACAATGAACCTAAATATAATAAAAACACACATTTTACTGAGCATGTGTGTCATTATAAATCTATATTTATAAAAGTGGCAAACAAGAAGTTCACTGTACAACATAAAAGTAAAACAAAAGCAGTGTTGTCTTTTAGGTGTTAAGAGTTAGTAGCAATGAAATATCCAATATTAAAGTGTGTTTAAATGAATTCTTCATAAGATGTTGATGTAGCGAAGTATCAGACTAAAGTAAATCCCTTTGGATTCTATCACAAAGCTGAACATCTTATAGATTTAAAAAAAAAGTCACAACAAAGGATGTGGAAAATGGGGGGTGATTAAAACACTGTGTGGCACAATAACACCTCCCCTAACTAAAATATTCAACCAGTCTTTTCAACAGGGATGCTTACCCGATGGTTCGGAGTATGCCAAAGTCAGAACTCCCTTCAAGAAAGGGTCGAGGGAAGACATGGGAAACTATTACCCTATTTCTGTTCTTCCAGTCCTGTCAAAAGGGCAAGATAAGTATCTGCAAACCAGATCAAAAACTTATTATAAGCAACCAGTTTGGATTTCTACCAGGGAAAAACAGTCTGGGTGCAATGAATAGCTTTATCAAAAACATATGCAAATCACTGGATCAGAGGAGTTAAATAGCAGGTATCCTCTGTGATCTCACAAAAGCATTTGACCCTATGAAGCATGACTTGCTTATCTACAAATTAGACAAATGCTCTAAATTGGCAAACATCATACTTACACAACAGAAAACAAGTGGTAACTGTCACCTCAGATGCAGTGAATTATTATTCTAAATGGCAATCAGCTTATGAAAGAAGTTGACATGGTCAAATTCCTGGGACTAAATGTGGACAAGAACTTAAGCTGGAATACATACATTGACCTCCTGTCAAATAGACTAAGCAGTTTAGCATTTTCAGAGAAAATACTACCAAATTCTACTGACCTGAGTACAGGAAAAATTGCTTATCATAGTTATTTTGATTCTGTCATTAGCTATGAGATAAATTTCTGGGAAAGTTCAAGTAATGTATCTCGAATACTGAAATTGCAAAAGGAAATTTCCCAATACATGTGTATTGCACAGCAAACAGAGTCTTGTCACCCATTATTTCGGAAACTACAAATCCTAGCTGTTCCTCTGTGTGTGTGTGTGTGTGTGTGTGTGTGTGTGTGTGTGTGTTGGGTCTTACGGGCACTCAGCACTGAGGTTATCAGTGCCCTGACACAAATTAAAAGAAACAAATGTGGACAACATTTGTAAAAGGGAGCATACACACAAAGAAAGCAGGAAAAGATGAAAATTGCTGTACAAGAGAATAAAATGTAAGTGAAACAAGAAAGGAGTTTCAAGGACGCCACAGGAAATTGTCACTGGCTGGCCATTTACGTAATCTGTGGGCTAGCCAGTCACCCTGTGAGCAAATTGAAACCCTCCCCCTAAAATCTTGGTAAAAACATTGGACAAGTCACAGAACTTTAAAATTCTAGTTGCATTTGTCTGATTATTACCTAAAAGAGATAGCAGATCTGCCGGCAAGTCAACTGCGGCCCCCTGGTCAGAAAATAAAATGCAATCCAATAAAATGTGGCACACAGTGACCTGGATACCACAACCACTACACATTGGATGGTACTTTCATCGGAGCAAGAAGCCATGTGTCGTAGGACTGTGGCCTATCCGAAGACAAGTGAGGAGAACCTCGTCCCGTGTATGTGGCTGGAAGGAAGTAGAGCAAACACATATTGTGGGCTTGACTAAACAGAGCTTATTGTCAATCACTTCCAGCCACTCATCTTCCCACTCACGCAAGACTCTAGAGGCCCCCACCAGCAAGGTGAGAGCGTGCAGGGGGATGACACACTGAAATACTTGTGGATTGAGAGACACCTCCTTGGCTGCAAGATCTTCCCTTTCATACCAAGCAATGCTGATATGCCCTGGAATACAGCAGAAAGTCACCTCCTTCCCCTGCCGTCGTAGTTGAAGGAGGGCATCCTGGATGGTGAGGACTATTTTAACTGCTGGATGCAAACGTTGCAATGAGTGAAGGGCACTGAGTGAATCAGAACAGACAAGAAATTTAGGATGGGAAGAGTGTCTCATTTGCTTCTGTGCCCACAAGATCGCAGATAATTCAGCATCAAAGAGAGTAAACGCTGGAGGCGATCAGACCTCGAGGACACGATCTGGAAAAACAACAGAGCAACCAACAAAATCCCCCGTTTTGACCCATCCATAAAAACTACTACATAGTCGTGGTGCTCAGATAAAATGGAAGAAAATGTTGCATTAAAAACAGGAGGAGGAGTGCAATCTCTCTTGTACCGAACCAAATCTAAAATCATTCTGGGACTCTCCAGTAACCAGGGTGGCAGGCAGTTAAAACCCTGGATTTGGGGCTGTACTGGCTCCACACCGAGTGACTTCAGCACACATAACACACGGATCCTGAATGGCAATGTGGCTCAGGGACAGTGGGGAAAAAAAGACAGTCCACGGGCAGATGAGCAAAAAATTGGGTAGTGAATGAAGTTGGAGCTGCAAGAAACTTACACACTTGGCGCACCAGGAGGAGCTGCCGCCGGATGGTAAGTGGCAGTTCCCATGCCTCAGCACAGAGGCTGGGTGTGGGACTGGTCCGATAAGCACCCGTGGCCAGCCGAAGCCCCTCATGGTGGACAGCATCAATGATCTTCAAATAGGAAGACCAGCACTGATCCATTCACTGTGACCTGTAGTCCAGCCGATAACACACGAAAGCCCTATAAAACTGGAGGAGACGCGTCCTGTCCACTCCCCAAGACCTGTGACTAAGGCACTTTTGGGATATTTAGTGCTTGTAGGGTTCTGGCTTTCAGGTGCAGCAACCACAACAATTGGGAGTCAAAAATGAGGCCCAGAAACCGCACTGAATCTCTAAAACTTAGGATGGTGTCCCTCATACGCAAGGCAGGTAAATGAAAAATACAACAAGAATGATTAAAATGAACACACACACCTGCAGAAAACTGGAAACCCGTCTTTGCACCCCACTCCTCTAACTGCCGCACAATAAGTTGCAACTGACGGCTTGCTGATGCAACACTAGAAGAGGAACGGAAAACAGTAAAATCGTCTACAAATAAGGAGCACTGTACTGGACTCCATACTGTAGATGTGATATTATTGATGGCTATGGCAAAGAGGGTACCACTTAAAACACTGCCCTGAGGGACACCATTCTCCTGCTTGAAACAATCTGACAGCGAGTCACCAACACAGGTCCTAAGATAGTGCTGAGACAGGAAGGACTGAATGAAGATGGGGAGATGGCCATGGAAGCCCCATTGATGCAGTTGAGTGAGAATACAGTGTAATCAAGCAGTATTGTATGCCTTACTGATATCGAATAATATTCCAATGCAGTGATGTCTACGTAGGAAAGACTGCTGAGTAGCCACCTCGAGCAGAGTCAGGTTGTCAACAGTGGTCTGAACTCTGAAGAATCCACACTGAGTGTGGCTAAGGAGTTGCCTGGTCTATAATAGCCAGACCAGACGCCGGTTAACCATTCACTCCAGGGTCTTTCCTACACAGCTCGTTACACCAATACTCCAAAAACTACTGGGAGACATGCAGTCCTTTCCTGGTTTGAGAAGAGGTATCAAAACTGACTCTCTCCACAAGTTGGGGAATAGACCTGTCTGCCATATAAGATTAAAAAAATTTAAGGAGGAGTTTTTTCAAAGCTGCTGGCAAATGTCTCAGGATGCAGTACCGGATCTAGTCGTGACCAGGTGCCGTGTCACGAGCCTCAGACAGGGCTGATTCCAACTCCCACATGGAGAAGGGAGAGTTGTAACTTTCAGAATTGTTGAAGCCAAAGTCCAATTTGCTCCTCTCTGCAGTCGCATGGTAGCAACGAAACGCCAGATCCTGGCTGGCATTTGCAGTAGTTTGTGCAAAGGTCTCCGCCAGCGTCTGAGCAATGTCTCCAGGTGCTGTTCGGAGACATCCTCATGTCAGCACTGCAGCTATTGGTGAGCGACTGCACTTACCCAGAAATCCTCCTGATGGCTTCCCATACTTTCATAGAACAAGTGGAATGGTTGATGGATACCAGAAATTCTTGCCATGATCGTTTCTTGCTCTCTTTAACCACACATCAGGCATTTGCTTTCGCAGCTCGAAAGGCTATAAAGGTTGTCTGCCGCAGGGCAGCTTTTAAATCGTCGAAGAGCCGCACGCCTCTTTTGAATGGTGGAGCGGCACTCATCCATCCACGAAGGCACAGGTTGCCTATGGAGATGAACTGAGGACTTTGGGATGTATAAGTCAGCGATAGGATGGATCACTTGTGTGATATGGTCCACCCATTCCTGGATGCTGGCGCACGTTCAAACACAGCCAGCTGGCTGAACAGTGTCCAGTTATCCCTGCTGACCAACCATGTGAGTGGCTGCTCTTCACAAATGGCTATGTCAAATAGGTGAATGTGGAGGGGGAAGTGGTCACTGGGACGGAGGTTGTCAATGACCGCCCACTGAACAGACTATGCTAAGGCTGGAGAACAGAAAGAGAGGCCGATGGCGGAGGACACAGTAGCAGTACAAAAGTGAAAGTGAGTACCTGTGTTTAGGATGCACAACTCGTGAGATGTCATGAGGTTCTCCAAAACTTGACCCCCAAGGGCAAATAGAGTTCGAGCCCCACAAAACATTGTGAGCACTGAAATCTCCCAGGAGAAGAAAAGGTCAAGGGAGTTGTTCCATGAGAGCTATAAGAGCCTCAGAGTTGATCACATCTTGTGGAGGGAGATGCAGTGAACAAACAGTGATCCTCCAATACCCATAAATTTCAACACCAACTGCTTGCAGGTTGGTAGCCAGGGAGAGAGCGGAGGAGTGATGCATGTCATTGACAAACACAGCAACACCCCCCCTTGGCCCTGTCCTCGGTCAAGTCATCCTTCAGGTAAAGGATACAGCCACAGAGCACGAGGGAGTCAGTGGCTTTAAAATGTGTTTCTTGTAAACACGGGCACAGAGGGCGTTTCTCTCCTAGGATTTTCAGTTCCTCCACATGTGTCCTTAACCCATTAATGTTCCACTGTAATATGGAAGCCATCCATCATGGTCATTGTGCTGGGGCGGTAAGCACGTAATGGGTGGGGGCTCAGTCTATGGGCGAGATGATTGCCCCCGTCCGACATCAAGTTCCATTAGTTCTACCGAGGAGTCAAGAGAGACGTCAAAGAGAAGGACATCCACATCGTCGGACTGTTTACGTCCAGACTCTGGCAATGGTGGATGCTTGGCCTTTGATTTTTTGCCAGGGGTAGGCTTTGGGGCCAAAATATCGCAGCAGGGGTAGTGGCAGTGCTGGATGGTGAACCAGACTGCGCCTTTAAGGGAGCAGGGAGCTCTGCAATGTCAGCAACAACAGACATGTCCGATGTTTTGGGAGTGGACTTTGCGGGAATCGCAACAGCACAAGCGCACTGCAAATGCAGGTGCTAGTGCTGACACTAGCAAGCTCCATTTGGGCAACAGTATCGTCCTTTGGAACTGGTTGTTTAAGAGCAGATGCAAAGGAGGTAGCAAATGCTAGGGGCTGCATGGCCTTATAGATGTTTTTGGCCTCTCCATATGAAATACATATAGTCGTTTTGATTTCCTGTATCTTCCTTTCTTCAAGGAAGACACGGCAGTCCCTACTCCAGACAGGGTGATCACCAGAGCAGTTGACACACTTTGGAGGAGATGCACAACCAACACCATCATGGGTGGCCTTACCACATTTTCCACATGTGGCAGCCCCCTTACAACCTGAGGTGTTGTGCCCAAAGCACTGGCAGGTAAGACAGTGCATCGGGTTAGGGAAATAAGGCCGCACACTAGGATCGAGGAAACAAGCCTTAATGTGCCCAGGAAGTTTTGTGCTGCTGAAAGTCAGTATAAATGAGTCTAACTTCATGAGGTGACCATCCACCCGTTTCATAATGTTCTGGACATCAACGATTCCTTCCTGGGACCACACGGCTATCAGTTCTTCTCGGGGAATGTCAACCAGATCCTGCAATTCACAACACCTTTGCTATAGTTTAAGGTGCTGTGCAGTTCACATTCGATTGCATACTCCCTGAGGCACTGAGCTTTCTGGATGTTCTTGACCTGTTGAGAATTGGACATTTCTATTGACAGGGTCCCATTCCGCAAGGCTTGGCAGTTTTTGATTCCCTCTAACCCTTCATGAATGTAAAAAGGTGAAACTTTCTCAAAGCTCCCCTCTTTCTGTTTAATTATAAGAAACACATTCTGGCCACAAGCATGATTCTGTTACTCATACCTGAAAGAGTCTGTGTAAACCCGAAGTCCATTTCGAAGGATCCATCTCAGTCCCATGAGCAGCTAGGGAACTAGAAGTCCACCTAGACAGAGCCCCGCATGCTTGGGTAAGCCTTATGCAACTGAGGTGTGTGAGGTTCCCAATACGAAACTTCAGGTTCCCAATAGGTTGCCCGCTAACGACTGTTCCACCTCAACAGCCATGTATCCCATCAGTGTGCAGTACATGTTGAGACTGAAAGTTTTTTATGGAGGTTTATTCCGTCCTTGCAATCTGGGCAGTCAAGCCAAGATTCCCGCTCCCTGAGACACACAACGATCCACCGCCACACCACACGGTGGTCGCTGAAGCATGCCCAGAGCTTACAGTGACAGAGGACTGGCGGCGCTTACCAGTCCCCAGGTCAGGAACGTTGGGGTCACCAAATCCATACCCAGCAAATCAATGCTGAGCCCCTGATGGCTACATTTATGAAATTATAATCTTCCTACACAGCAGACAAAAATTACTTAAGGAGGATCATTTTAACTACACATATAACACAAGAAATAATTTTATGCTATCACCAGTTGAAATTATATGCACAGACTCCACAGTATATGGGGATGACAAAATATAACAAGTTAATGGGAAAAAAAAACATATTTAATATCAAGACAGAAATTTTAAAAACGAGGCTACAGCTGATTCTGTGGGAGAAATACTACTACTCAATAGAGGAATTCATAAAGGACGAAATTATAATTTGAGCAAGGGGTAATTAAGTGTTCAATTTTATTGTACGTATAATAAAATTGTATTATTTTTATGATGCTGTTTGTTAACATCAGGTATTCTTTGTTTATGGTGAAATTTTACCACAATTTTGATATGAATCCTGTACCTGAATGAAATGATTTAGATTATGTATGTTATGAAGCAAATAAACCACACTTCACAAAATCATTTTATTGAAATTGCAGGAACAACACAGGGTGCCATGTAATAAGAAGTAGGTGTAGGTAGCAGCAATTTCCAAGAAGGATCACACAACCAGTACACAAAATTATAAATCTATTTGACAGACATAAATTTCTTGCACACATGTTGTACTCACGTACAATTAAATTTCTGATCATTCAAGTATTTATATATAAGAGTCAACACGGTTTCTGCAAGCATCAATCATGTGAAAGCTGCTTGCTCTGTTTGTTTATGATATGTAGAAGATATTAGAGAGCACAGGTCAGGTTGATGCATTTTTAATTTCAGAAAGATTTTCATACCATTCCACACTGTAGCCTAGAAAACAGAATACATCTCAAACAATATGTGAGACTGGAGGGAAGACAAGGCATTCTCGATGGGGACGCATTGTCAGAAACAAAACTAGTATCCATCAAATCTTAAAGTAGTGTGACAGAGCTCCTGCTGTTCACAATACACACAAACGACATGGTGAATAATGTCTGTGGTCGTATCAAGCTGCTCCCAGATGATACCATTGTGTGCAGTGACGTGATAACTTAAGAATCTTGCTACAAAATACTGACAGATTTGCAGATGATTATAATTTGGAGCAAAGACTTGTGGCTGAATAAACAGAAATAAATGTAATTTGAGGTGCATAAATATATGAAAAGATTAAATATAACTTTAAATGCGAACATTTTTAGGTTAGGCTTTACCATTAAATGAAACAACAAGTTCGGAACGGTGACTGGTAACAGTGAACTTGTTGCTTCATTTAGATTCAATATAAATTGACTACACCATCAGTGTTTGCTAACAACTTTTATCTAGGAATAACTGTTTGAGGTAATCACATGAATACAGTTGTGGAGATGGCTTACATTTATTGGCATAACCCTAAGCAAACATAACTCACAAACAAATGAGGTCACCAGTAAAATTCTCATCTGACCAACTCTTGAGTATTGTTTGTCAATTTGCAACCCTTACAAAGTTGAATAAATGGAAAAGATAGGACAGATTCAAAGAAGATATGCATGATTTATCGTGGACCATTGGATTGTTTGTACGGCATAAGAGTGTCGGAAAAGCTCAAGAAACTACACATGGAAACATTAGAAGAAAGCCACTGTACATGACAGGTAACTTAGTAGCACAATTCTGAGAGGCCACATACCACAACGAGGCAATAAATATGCTACTCCCTCAAATACACATTTAATGTAATGACCACAAAGCTAAATTTAGAGGAATTTGGGCTCGTGTAGAAGCATATCAACAGTCACTCTTCCCATGTAGCATTTGCAAATGGAATAAAAAAAAAATAGTAGGACACTATGTATTTCCACTGTATACCATACAGTGGCTTGGCGAGTACAGATATAGATCTAGGAAACTACATTACCTTCAGGATGTGGTGCACCTAGCATAAAGAGGCCATCATCTAATGCCTTTGCATAAGTCTGATTTCCAAATTCAAGAGCAACTGGTCCATGTACATCACAAATTGATCCAGCTTTCCACCAACCTCCTGAAATTAAAATGGAAGATGAACACGACAGCTGTTTTAAATCTCAGTTAAGAAGCAGCACAAATTTTAAAATATGAACACTCACGAGTGAACTTAAGCAAAAATATTTTACTGGTGTTCAAGCCATATTCAAACAATAGAACACACATTAGAATATACACTGAAGTGCCAAAGAAACTAGTATAGCCATGTGTATTTAAATACAGAGATATGAATATAATAGAGGGAAACATTCCACGTGGGAAAAATATATCTAAAAACAAAGATGATGTAACTTACCAAACGAAAGCATTGGCATGTTGATAGACACACAAACAAACACAAACACACACACAAAATTCAAGCTTTCGCAACCAACGGTTGCTTCATCAGGAAAGAGGGAAGCAGAGGGAAAGACGAAAGGATGTGGGTTTTAAGGGAGAGGGTAAGGAGTCATACTAACGGGAGCGGAAAGACTTACCTTACGGGGAAAAAGGACAGGTATACACTCGCACTTTACAAATGTCTGCTTCTGTCTGTGTGTGTGTGTGTGTGTGTGTGTGTGTGTGTGTGTGTGTGTGTGTGTGTGTGCGCGCGTGCGCGAGTGTATACCTGTCCTTTTTCCCCCTAAGATACGTCTTTCCGCTCCCGGGATTGGAATGAATCCTTACCTCTCCCTTAAAACCCACATCCTTTCGTCCTTCCCTCTTTCCTGATGAAGAAACCGTTGGTTGCAAAAGCCTGAATTTTGTGTGTGTGTTTGTGTTTGTTTGTGTGTCTATCAACATGCCAACACTTTCATTTGGTAAGTTACATCATCTTTGGTTTTAGATATAAATACATAGATATGTAAATATGCAGAATATGGTTGCTGCAGTTGGCAACACTTAGCTAAGACAACAAGTGCCTGGCGCAGTTGTAAGATCGGCTACTGCTGCTAGAAGGGCAGGTTATTAAGATTTAAGTGAGTATGAACACAGTGTTATAGTTGGTGCACAAGTGATGTGACACAGCATTACCAAGGTAGTGAGGAAGTGGGGATTTTTTTCCATACAACCATTTCACAAGTGTATCATGAATATCAGGAATCCGGTAAAACATCACATCTTTGACATCACTGCGGCCAGAAAAGATGCTGCAAGAATGGGACCAACAATGACTGAAGAGAATTGTTCAACATAACAGAAGTGTAACCCTTCTGCAAACTGCTTCAGACATCAATGCTAGGCCATCAACAAGTGTCAGTATTCGAACCATTACATGGAACGTCATCGATATGGGCTTTTGTATCTGAACGCCCACTCATGTTCGCTTGATGACTGCATGACACAAAGCTTTACATCTCGCCTGGGCCCATCAACACCGACAATGAACAGTTGATGACTGGAAACATGTAGCCTGGTTGTACGAATCTTGTTTCAAATTGTATCAAGTGGATGGACATGTACAGGTATGGAGACAACCTCATGAATCCATGGACCCTGCATGTCAGCAGGGGACTGTTGCAGCTGGTGGAGGCTCTGCAATTGTGTGGGGCGTGTGCAGTTGGAGTGATATCGGATCCCTGCTATGTCTAGATACAACTCTGACAGCTGACACATACATAAGCATCCTCTCTGATCAGCTGCACCCATTCATGTCCAATGTGCATTTCAATGGACTTGTGCAATTCCAGAAGGAGAATGTGACACTCCACACGCCCAGAAGTGCTGCAGAGTGGCTCCAGGAACACTCTTCTGAGTTTAAAGACTTCCGCTGGTCACCAAGCTCCCCAAACACAAACATTATTGAGCATCTCTGGGATGGCTTGCAATGTGTTGTTCAGAAGAGATCTCCACACCCTTGTACTCTTATGGATTTATGGACAGCCCTGCAGGATTCATGGTCTCAATTTCCTCCTGCAGTACTTCAGACATTAGTCGAGTCCATGCCACGTCAAGTTGCAGCATTTCTGTGTGCTCGCAGTGGCCCTACATGATATTAGGCAGGTGTACCGTTTTTTTTTGGGTCTTCAGTGTATCTCCCACAGTGTCCCCCATGAAATGTTTAAGCCATCTTAACATACAATTATGACAGTTACGGTGGGTGACTACCTCCAGAATTGGCACAATGATGAAAACTGACACAATGAGGATAGTTACGGTAGATGACTGCTTCTAAAATTGAATCTATCAGCAAAAAATGATTCTCTGAAGCAACTTAAAAACAAAAAACGTATCCAAAAGAAATATCACAGATACTAACTCTTATCAATTCTATGGTGATTAGCAGTTCCACATAACAGCACCAATTGACGATTCGTTACCAACTGGCAACTGTGTCATGCTCTGCAAATGGCATCATTCGAAAGCAGTATGGAGGGTATGGGGTCAGCATACCACTCTCCTGGCTGTTGTCAGCTTCCCAGACCTAGGAGCCACTGCTCCTCACATCAGAAGTTCCTCAGTTGGTGTCATGAAGCTGAGGGCACCCCAATCCAGTCCTCCCACAAAGGAAAAATCCCTGCAGTACTAGGAATTGACCCCAAGTCCCCACCAAAACAGAGAAAACAGAGATCTTACCACATGGCTACAGAGATGTACATGGTGTTTACTTTAGCAAAATTAAACTTAGTGAATCAAGTCACTTTTGTACACAAGTTTGTGGAAATCACTTTGAGTCAAGCCTGAGCAAATGTTCAAAAATTTCACAGTTCAACTGATGCAATAATTCTTGTCTTTGTCAGCAGTGTTTGGACAAGTTCTGCAACGCACTCCCAAAAAAAGAATTCCAAGGCCTTCATAAACTACCTCCTGACAGAGTTTTATCATTTTGAACCAACATCATTGGAGAAAATCCACATGTAATTAGTAGGCACCTTTCTGTTCAGTATACTTTAGTCTCCTGTATCGTAAATGAATTAAGGAGTAGTTGTTTCATGTTGAGTTTTACGGTTCTCACAAGAGATGTACCGAAGCTCAAACAAATAAAACTGAATAAAAAGTATGGAAATGTGTCAATTCTACCATCCATCAGTAATTTCTTATTAAAACTCTGCATTTATGCACAAACTATGTTTGAAGGATAAAAAATCTAATTAACAGCGAAGCACAAGCTGCTGAAAAAATAATAGTATGTAACAGACAATTTAGGCCGACAGATTTACAAGGGAGTAAGTGAGGCATTATTTGGCAAAAAGCTAAGCATTTGCTTGAGAGTCATATTTTCCAAAATGGAAGTTACTGTGTTGTCATACACTCTTACCTTACTCATCATCAAATTGCAAATGTGAAGTTTCAACAAACTGATTAAAACACAGTAAAATGGAAGAGGATGCACACTTGATGGGGGCAACATGTGGAGTGGAGAGAGAGAGAGAGAGAGAGAGAGAGAGAGAGAGAGAGAGAGTGTGTGTGTGTGTGTGTGTGTGTGTGTGTGTGTGTGTGTGTGTGTGTGTTGGGGCTTATGGGCGCTCAACGTCGAGGTCATCAGCACGCTGACACGCATTAAAGGGAGCGAATGTAGGCAGACCTAATAAAACTGAAGCACACATGCAAAGAAAGCAGGAAAAGAAGGAAAATGCTACACAAGAAGGTAAAACGTAAGGTAAGGGAAAATGTAGCAACAAGAATGCCACAGTAAATTCTCATTGGCTGGCCACTTACATAAAATATGGGTGAGCTTGTCACACAGTGAGGAAATTAAGGTCCTCTCCCTAAAATCTTTGTAAAAACATTTGACAAGGCACAGAACTTTAAAACTTTAACCACATTCGTTCGGGTGTTTCCTAAAAGAGATGGCAGGGCGCTGTCAAGTCAGCCGCGGCCCACTGGTCAGAAAATAAAACGCAATCCAACAAAACGTGGCGCACAGTGAAATGGATGCCACAAGCACCACACATTGGAGGGTCCTCCCGCCGGAGCAGGAAGCCATGTGTCATAGGGCTGTGGCCTATCCGAAGCCGAGTGCGGAGAACCTCGTCCCATCGACGGGGCTGAAAGGAAGTACACCACACACACGTTGTGGGCTTGACTATACGGAGCTTATTGTCAGTCACTTCCAGCCACTCATCCTCCCACAGACGCATGACTCGTGAGCTCAACAGTGAGGTGAGCATGTACAGGGGGATAGCACATTGAGATACTTGTGGATCGTCACACGCCTCCTTGGCTGCAAGATCTGCCCTTTCATTCCCAGCAATACTGCCATGCCCCGGAACCCAGCAGAAAGCCACATCCTTCCCCAGTCGCTGTAGTTGGAGGAGGGCATCCTGGATGGACTGGACTATTTTATCTGCTGGATACAAACGTTGCAATGAGTGGAGGGCATTGAGTGAATCGGAACAGACAAGAAATTTAGGACAGGAAGAATGTCTCATCTGCTCCAGTGCCCGCAAGATCGCAGATAATTCAGCACAAAGACAGTAAAAGTCTGAGGCAGTCGAACCTTGAGGACACGATCCGGAAAAACAACAGAGCAACGAACGAAATCCCCTTGTTTCGACCCATCCACAAAAACAGCTACGTAGTCGTGGTGCTCAGATAAAACAGCAGAAAATGTTGCATTAAAATGGGGGCGGGAGTGCAATCTCTCTTGTACTGCAATAAATCTAAAATCACTCCGGGCCTCTTCAGAAACCAGGGTGGCAGGCGGTTCAAACCCAGGATTTGGGGTTGTACAGACTCCACACCGAGGGACTCTAGCACACGTTGCACACGGATCCCAAACGGCAACGTAGCCTGGGGACGGCGGGAAAAAAGGCGGTCCAGAGGTGGATGGGCAACAAGATGGTGAGTAGGCGAGCTAGGAGCTGCAAGAAACTTACAAGCCTGGTGCATCAGCAGGAGCTGCAGCCGAATGGGAAGTGGCGGTTCGCCAGCCTCAGTACAGAGGCTGGGTACGGGACTGGTCCGATATGCACCTGTGGCCAGTCGAATCCCAGCATGGTGAACAGCGTCAAGGAACTGCAAATAAGACGGCCTTGCTGACCCATCTACTGTGCACCCATAGTCCAGCCATGAACGCACAAAAGCTCGATAAAACTGAAGGAGACGCGCCCTGTCCGCTCCCCAAGACCTGTGGCTGAGGCACTTGAGCATGTTCAGTGCCTTCAGGGTTCTGGCTTTCAAGTCACGTAGGTGTGGCAGCCATGACAACCTGGAGTTAAAAATTAGGCCCAGAAACCGCACTGTGTCTCTAAAATGTAGGACAGTATCCCCCATATGCAAGGCAGGCAAAGTAAAAAGACGACGAGAACGATTAAAATGAACACAAACACACTTATCGGCAGAAAACCGAAAACCTGTCTTTGCAGCCCCCCTCCTCTAACCACCGCACTGTTAGCTGCAACTGACGGCTCACGGTTGCAACACTGGAGGAGGAACAGAAAACAGCAAAGTCGTCCACAAACAAGGAGCACTGTACTGGACTCCTCACTGTAGATATGATACTGTTGATGGCTATGGTAAAGAGGGTAACGCTTAAAACACTGCCCTGGGGGACACCGTTCTCTTGCTCAAAGCGATCAGACAGTGTGTTACCAACGCGGGTCTGAAAAAACCGCTGAGACAGGAAAGACTGAATGAAAATGGGGAGGCGGCCACAAAAGCCCCATTGATGCAGTGTGACAAGAATCTAGTGTGTCCAAGTAGTATCATATGCCTTACTGATAGCAAACAAGATACCGATACAGTGATGCTGACGGAGGAAAGCCTGCTGAATAGCCGCCTCTAGGAGGGTCAGATTGTAGGCCGTGGACCGAAATTTTTGGAATTCACACTGAAAGCGGCTAAGGAGCTGTCTGGTCTCTAACAGCCAGACCAGACGACGGTTAACCATCCATTCCAGGGTCTTTCCGACACAGCTTGTCAGGGCGATACTACGATAACTACCGGGACATGTGTGGTCCTTTCCTGGTTTGAGGAGAGGGATGAGGATTGCCTCCCTCCACGAGGTGGGGAACCCTCCTGTCTGCCATATGAGATTAAAACATTCGAGGATTTCCTTTCACGCAGCTGGCATATGTCGAAGCATGGAGTACCAGATGCAGTCGTAACCTGGTGCAGTGTCAGAAGTCTCAGTAAGTGCCGATTCAAGTTCCCACATGGAGAAAGGGGAGTTGTAGGCCTCAGAACTGTTCGAGTGTAAGTCCAAGTTCGCTCTTTCGACAGTCTCATGGTAGTGACGATACGCTGGATCCTGGGTTGCAGTGGCAGTACTTTGTGCAAAATGCTCTGCCAGCGTCTGAGCAATGGCTCTGGGTGTCGTTTGGAGGCATCCCTCGTTCAGGACTGCAGCTATTGGTAAATGGCTACGTTTCCAGGAAATCCTCCAGATGGCTTCCCATACTTTTGTGGAACAAGTGGAACGGTTGATGGAGTTCAGGAACTCCAGCCATGACCTTTTCTTGCTCTCTTTAATGACACGGTGTACCCTGGCTCTCGTGATTCAAAAGGCGGTAAGATTGATCACTGTTGGACGGCATTTAAATCGGCGAAGAGCTGCACGCCTGTCCCAGATGGCTGAACGGCACTCTTCTGTTCACCAAGCCACAAGGTGCTGCTTAAAAGGGCCAGAAAACTGTGGTATGGACAGGTCACAAGTGTGATGTGATCCACCCATTCCTGTACGCTATTGTGGCATTCACAGACAGCCAACCGAGTGAACCGTGGCCAGTTAGCTCTGCCAATCATCCATGATGGCGGCCTCTGCTCCAGCAATACACCATCCAGGAGATGAATGCGGATGGGGAAGTGATCGCTGGAATGAAGGTCGTCAATGACCTCTCAGTGAACAGAGTCGGTGAGGGTTGGAGAGCAGAAAGATAGGTAAATGGGTGATAATGACCCAGTAGCAGTAGAGAAATGAGTCGGAGTACCTGTGTTGAAGATGCACAACACTTGAGATGTTAGGAGGCTCTCCAAAATTCGACCTCTAGTGCAAAGAGAAGTGGAGCCCCAAAGGACATGATGGGCATTGAAGTCTCCCAGGAGGAGAAATGGGCAGGGGAGTTGGTCCATAAGATCTGTGAGAGTGTCTAAGGTCATTGCATCCAGAGGGGGTAAATAAAGGGAGCAAACGGTACGCCTCTGACGTGAATGAATTCCAACTGAAACTGCTTGCAGGTCAGTATCCACGGGGAGAGCAGAGGAGTGGTGGTCATTATTGACAAACACGGTGACTCCACCTTAGGCCCTTTCTCCAGTCACATCATCTTTGCGATATAACGTATAGCCCCTTAGTACAGGAGCATCTGATGGTTTTAAATGCGTTTCCTGTAAACACAAGCACAGGGGGCATTGCCGTGCTAGGAGGTTCAGTTCCTCCACATGTACCCTGGAATCCATTTATGTTCCACTGTATAATGGGAGCCATCTATCAGGGTGAGAGGACCTTCATTCTCACTTTCTGTCGGTGAGGAGAGCCTATAACAGGTGGAGGCTCAGTTTTGAGGCGAGATGATTGCCCCAGTCTGACATAAACGTCCATTGCCTCTGAAGAGGAGTCGAGAGAGACGTCAGAGAGAATGACATGAACATCAGCAGACTGTTATAACTTCAGTCTCCTTCAGTGGGCGAGTCTTTACCTTTGGCTTTGGTTTAGATTTCCTGGCCTGAGGTAACATTGGAGCCAAAACCTCAGAAGCAGTAGGGGGGTGTAGCAGTGCTGGGCAGTGCACAAGACTGAACCCGGGAAGGGGGCAGGAAGTTCCATGATGTCAGCTACCACGGCCTGGTCAGAAGGCCGGGGGGGGGGGGGGGGGGGGGGGGGGTGGCAGGCTTCACAGGAACGGCAGCAGCACATGTGCTAGAGCTGACAGTAGCAACCTCCGTTTGTGTATCGGCATCGGTTTTCAAAGCTGGCTGTTTCAGAATGGAAGAAAAGGAGGCAGCGAACGTGGGCGGCTGCATGGACTTGTAGATTTTCTTTGACTCACCATACGGGATGTGTTTGGTGGTTTTAAGTTCCTGGATCTTCCATTCCTCAAGGAAAACTCTGCATTCCCTACTCCACACAGGGTGATCCCCAGAGCAGTTGACACACTTGGGGGGACAGGAGTAACCAAATCCCTCATGGGCAGCTTTACCACATTTCCCGCAAGTGGCTTCCCCTTTACAGCCAAGAGTAGTGTGTCCAAAGTGTTGGCATTTAAAACACCGCATAGGGTTGGGGTAATAAGGCTGTACACTGAGACGTAGGAAACCTGCCTTCACATGCTCTGGCAATTTGGTGCTGTTAAACGTAAGGATAAATGGGTCAGATTTCACGAGAGCACCATCCACGCGTTTCATAACGTGTTGCACGTCGACAATTCCTTCCCGGGACCATTCAGACTTCAGTTCGTCTTGGAGAATGTCAACGAGATCTCTGCAAGTCACAACACCCTTGCTGTAGTTCAAGGTGGTGTGAAATTCAGTCTCTATGGCAAAGTCCCCAAGAAATTGTGCCTTCTGAAGGTTCTGGACTTGCTGGAAGCTAGATGTTTCAACCAGCAAGGTGCCATTTCACAAGTGCTTTACAGACTTTAATGTGCCAGTAATACCTTCTAAGCCCTTTTGTATATAAAATGGTGAAACTTTTTCGAAACTCCCATATTTTCTTTTAATTATAAGAAACACATTCTGCGAAGCAGCATGCGTTCTGTTACTACTAACTGTATCAGGACTGACTACACGAGCCCTCTTGTTAGATTGGGTGTTAGAACCTACCAGCAGCCCACTCTTTCCGCTGGGAGGAGGAGAAGAAAAGTTCGAGGATTCCATCTCGGTCCCACGAGCAGCTAGGGAACTAGAAGTCCACCTAGACAGAGCCCCGCATGCCTAGGTAAGCTTTATATAACTGAGGTGCGGCACATTCCCCAGAGGTTGCCAGCTAACGACTGTTCCACCTCAACAGCCATGCATCTCATCAGCGCCCAGCACACCTTGAGATTGAGGGGTTGTTTATAGAAGTTTATTCCATCCTCTTGATCCGGGCGGTCAAGCCAAGATCCCCATTCCCTGAGACACACAACGTTCCACCGCCGCGCCACACGGTGGTCGCTGAAGTATGCCCAGAGCTTACGGTGACAGGGGACTGGCAGCACTTACCAGTCCCCAGCTCGGGAACCCCGGGGTCGCCAGGCCCGTTCCCAGCAAATGAATGCTGAGCCCCTGGGGGCGGCAACATGTGGAGACATCACATAATCATTTACTCATTCAGGTCAGAAGGAGATATAATAAATGGTAATTACCATTAAAAACTAAAGAGAGAAAGAAAATGGGAGAGGATGCACACTTGATGGGGGCAACATGTGGAGACATTACATAATCATTTACTCATTCAGGTCAGAAGGAGATATAATAAATGGTAATTACCATTAAAAACTAAAGAGAGAAAGAATTATTAAGATACACTATTGTTGCCTAAACTCTTGTAACATTAATTGTGCTTGGAGTCTCAAGCAGAAGATCTTCCGTGCAATATGGAGGGCATAGTTGACAGACCAGTAAATGCTCCACAGTCACAGTTGGGGATATTTACAGAAAAGTGCCATTTGTGGAGGTTATTGCTCGATCTTCCAACTCCAGACCGAAGGCAGTCAACTGACCTCCATACGATCCAGTTCTGTTAGTGCCCAGGCAGAAGGGTTTCCAAAGGGGATAGCCCCAGGTCGAGTTGTTCTCAAGTCATGAAATCCACAGCCGTTTCTTAGCTGTAGCTACTGTTGCTCGCAACGGTGAAGTAGGCTTGTTGAAACTACTTTTGGATCACAAGCTAGGTGCTGTTGGATATGCCCAAATAATGGATACTTTTTCCAGATAATGGATGGTTTTCTTCTGATAAGCCTGATTTCTTCTTCAGTATGAACTTCTCTTTGATCTTTCAAAGCAGTGGTTGAAACATGTCCAGCGTAACAAAAAAACAAGCAATTGTTTCCTTGACAGTGCTTCAAGAACTATTTTTTAAAATTTCCTTTTGTCTTGGAACACCCAAACAGCTGACTGCTGCTTAGTTTCTGATTCCTATAAATATATCCAAGTTCTTTCTCCTGTTAAAATGTTGTGTACAGATTTTTCATTTCCTCACTGAAGTTCCTGAATATTTTGAGCTTCACTCAAATTGCATGTAATCCATTGAGAAAACAATTTTTCATGGTTAAACATTTATGCAGAATGAAATGTGCTGCAGTTTTCGATAAATGGCGTGAAAAAGCTCATGGCAATGATCTAGATAATGCAATCATTGTGGCTTTTGTACTGGACTACTTCAGTGCAGAATCACCGGAAACGGTGTCAACACCGAATTGAACTGAATGTCACATCATTTCTGGTGAACATGCACTGCAGTAGTATAATATCGAAAGCCACAGTGTGCACATTATCCAAATCTTTGCCATGAGCTGTTCCATTCCATTTAACAAAGACTGCAGTACATTTGATTCTGCACAAACATTTAACTGGGAAAAAGGCCTTTTGTCAATGGATTCCACTCAATTTGAGTGAAGCTCAAAATGCTTAGAAAACTTTACAGGGGAAAAAACATGACATAGTAATAGCAGAAACAACTTAAACTAAACTTCATCCAAACATGCCTCGAAGGCCTGATGCTATTGACTGCTGTGTCATCCTCGGCCCACAGGTGACACTGGATGGGGATATGGAAGGGCATGTGGTCAGCAAACCACTCTCCCGGCCATTGTCAGTTTTTGTGAACAGAGCTGCTATTTCTCAGTTAAGATCTCCTTAATTGGTCTCACAAGGGTTGAGTGCACCTTGCTTGTCAACAGTGCTCAGCAGACTGAATGGTCACCCATCCAAGTGCTAGCGAAGCCCAGCAGCACTTAACTTTGGTGATCTGATGGGAACCGGTATTACCACTGGGGCAAGGCCGCTGGCCTAGGAGAAACAACTTGGATATATTTATGTGAATCAGAAACTAAGCAGAAATCAACTGTTCAGGTGTTTCAAGACAAAATGGAACAAAAATGTTGGTTGTTCATGAAACATTGTCATAGAAATTACTGCTTGTTTTTGCGCTTACAGTGGGCACATTGGAACCACTGCTTTAAAAGATCAAAGAGAAGTTAATACTCAATTGTATCCAATAATCTGTTTGTCACAAGTCATACATATGCTACTTCATTCTTCTTCATAACAGTAGCAGCTGCCATACAGAAAGTCAAACAAACAACAGATTACTTGATAAGGAAAAACATTAATTCAATGTCTCATTGGCTATATTCACCTAATTTATTGTCTTATGACTTCTCTTTATTCCCTCGTGTCAAACAAAATATGAATGACACAGAATTTCATTTCATCACCTCACGAAACAGTTTAATTCTTCCAAAAGCATCAGAGTGGAAAAAAAATGTTTCCAGAACTGCTCTGAACACATGTACAAATGCATAAACTTTAAAGACAAATTTTTTTGGGAACAATAAAATGATTTATGCAAAAAATGTTGCTTTTTCAATGTTTTTGTGAAAACTTACAAGGCAGCCCTCATATTAAAATGCCTGTGCATAACTTTGGAACATAGTGTTGGATCCTACATTATATAAAAGAAAACTTTTGTGTTTCAAATGTATAAGACACATTTGTCTCCTGAGTGCATTGTAAAATATTCAACCATTAATCTCTTTTGAGCTCAGTTAATTTGCCACGCAAACATCCCACAATTCACTGGAGAGATTTAACTAAAACACACAAGAGCAATGAAAAATGAAGAGGATTGGTGTTGAATGCTCCAATGACACTGAGGTCATCAAGGACAGAACACAAGCTTGGATTGTTTCGAGGACAAGGAAAGAAATCAGCCCTGCCCTTTGAAAGGAGCCATCCTAACATTTGTCTGGAAGTCACAGAAATCTAAATCTGGGTGATCAGATGCAGATTTGACCTGTCACCCTCCTGGATGTGAGTCCACTGCACTAACCACTGTGCCACCTTTCTTGGTAAGAAAGAAACAAGTATGACGGCAGAATATATGAACCATTATCCTCTCAATTTTTAGTCCAGTATTTTGTCACTATGTTTCATCCTCAGTCATTAATCATTTCTTTAGTAATGGCCTTTTATGTATTGCACATTAAAATTCTGAAAAATGTCTAGCACCATAATTGCAGTTATGACACTGAATTGGACTTGGAATTACAGCAATGACTAATGTCCACTGTGCATAATCATATTTGGAAAAATTTTGACACTTTTAATATAAATTTCCTCCAATTGATAGACCTGAGACACACAAAAATATTAATATATCGACTTGTTGAACAACTATTAAAATTCATTTACATACCGTGCTTAACTGTGTCTTCATCATTTAGTTTCTTTGTTTCTTCATTCACTTCTGGAGTGGGCTCATGTGTCTTTTTCTTCTTGTGTGACCTTTAAGAAAATTGAATACTCATTATAAATTTCACACAAACAGTAAGCCTTCCAGTTAATAGCTCAATTATAGCAATCTGTTCTTTTAACAGAAAAAACTCAAGGTTACTCCATGTTATAACATTAATGTCAGTTTTATCTTAATAGTTTCGATTTGAATGGATAAAAATTGTGCAAAGTTTGAAACTCTCAATCCCTGAGCTGTGACTCAGTTACAAAGCAACGAACATGTCTGTCTCAAGTGTTAGGCCTACATAACTTGCTAAATATTAAGAAACATGTTTTCCCTACTGCCTGAGATGTCACTCATGGTTCAGAATTGTGAAACAGACAGTTATTCATCTTTAAGATGCCATCGTAGACACAGAAGACATCAAGCACGAAGGGATACAGGTGGTCCAGAATAATAATGTTCTCATAATCCACAGCTCTCACAGATTTCATGAAAGATAAAATAAATGCAACCCCCTAGCATTGACCTGATGTAACAAGAAATGTGATTCACCAGACCAGAAGACATGTTTCCACTGATAAGCATTCCAATCTCAATGATCTAGTGTCCATTGTATAACTGATGATAGTATTGGATCAACATGCTGTGGAACTTTATATTCAACAATGACCACAGAATGGTCTGTTCCACAACACTTTTGCCTGCACCAGCACTGTACTATTCTTACCAGATCTGCAACAGATTATTGCCTGTCCTGCTCTACATTGTTGGTAAGCCCCCAAGCACCACTTCCTGTGATGAGGTGTGAAGTCCAACACCTTGCCACCTACTTGTGGTTTCACCATCCTTCAACCACTTTCCATGGATGCCCATGACAGCAGCATGTGAACAGTCAACCAGCTTTGCCACATCTGAGATACTTATTCACAGGCACCAGGCTATAAAAATCTGCCTTTATCAAAGTAACTTCTGTTAGTGGACTTCCTTATTTTCAGGGTACATTGTCACTAGCATCAGTATCCAGGCAGCCCTCAGTCTCAAAGTGGGTAGCACCCATGATCACACAATGAAGGCTTTTACAACCAGTTGCCTTAGTTGCTGGTGAATCTTCCAGGTACTATTGTCGTGGTCCATGGAACTTCGTAGTTCTTGACGTTTCGTCCTGAGCTGCGTTGGACATCTTCAGTGATGCTCCTACGTGAGTTCTATCTTTGTCAAGGATTATGTTTGATGACTATGTGGAAACTCCTGCTGTGCCCCCTTTCATGGTATTTATGTTGTTCTCCAACATCCGACTCATCATTCAACAAGACTCAGTGGTACCAGGAGCACCTCTGAAGTTGTCCAATGCAGCTCCTGACAAAACATCAAGAAGAAGAAGAACAAGAAGAAGAAGATTTCCTGGGCCACGAGCATACAACCCAGAAAATTCACTAGAAATTAGCTAGTCATGATCTTTTGACTCATCATTGTGTATCATAATGAATACCATGTCATATTAACACTGTGTTAAGCAATTTCTTCATTACATTTTTGTTGAATGTGAATAATGACACCTAAAAGAAATGTGTGCCATCAATATAGAAATTATCAATGTGGAGAAGAAGGTGACTGGTCAAAGGAAGAGTGACAAATAGGATAAGATAAACAGATGACATGGTAGGAAGAAGACAGAAATAGAAAGGGATGAGAAACGTATGGGACAGAGGCATTGGTCCCCTGTTCACAAGAAAGATAACAGTCAGGGCATGCTGACAGGAAAGCTATGCTGATGATAAATAGATTAAGCTTCAATTTTCTCTTGAATGTAGAACGGTTTTGGGTTGGGCTGGGTTGTTTGGGGAAGGAGACCAGACAGCGAGGTCATCGGTCTCATTGGATGAGGGAAGGACAAGAAAGGAAGTAGGCCGTGCCCTTTGAAAGGAACAATCTTGGCATTTGCCTGGAGTGATTTAGGGAAATCACGGAAAACCGAAATCAGGATGGCCGGACGCGGGATTGAACCATTGTCCTCCTGAATGCGAGTCCAGTGTCTAACCATGCAGAACAGTTTTGGATAAGATGAAAATTACACGGCAGTTTCTTCCACAATTGTACAGCTGAAATGGAAGAGGGGATGGGGAATGATTTAATGTTTCGCAAAGGTACCGCCAAGTTGCTGGACATATACTGCAGTTACAGAACAATATGTATCTGATGTGCAAGGACAGATACTGAGGACACCGGTGACCAAGATACCGATGAAGCAAGTAGAATGTATGAAAATCACATTGGCCATCCATTCACATCCAGCATTACAGAACATAGGAAGGACTGACACAAACAAACAGCCAAATGTTATACCCATATCTGACACAGGCAATCATAACTAGCTCTTTGCTGGTACCATATTGGATATGTCCAGCAACTTGGAGTTTTCACTATTTGTGCTGTGCTGAACTAGGTTACAGTAATAAAGATAAGGCAGGGCTAAAGACTGGTTTCATTTCTGCTTAATTTAAGATAATATTTTTTCTAAATTCTTGGATTATGTGTATGCAAGAGAGAGGTTTCCTTCATGTCAACAGTTATGTCTTCACAATTTACATGCTCATCCAAGATTATGCCAATATATTATTGGTTCTTTGGTATGCCGTTAAGCAGCATTGCAACAATTGCTCACAAAAATGTCTGCTGACCAAGTTTGGGCATGATTTGAAGATTACCCATCACTTTTCAAGGCTTAGTATATAACCCAGCTTACAACACCATCACCACACAGACAAAAGTCACCATTTGTACCTGATACAGTAACAGCAGTGTTCTTGTGGTTGGTGCTTAGATACAACTACAGCATACAACTGACGGTCACAAGAAAAAAGCAGTTTTCAATGATATACAATGAGAAAAGCAATGGACCAAGGACTGAATTCTGGGGGACTCCAGAGGGTACATTTCTATGATGACTTCAAAATAAACAGCCTTGATGAAATTGATCAGTGTTAAAATTTTCACTCCAGGGCATGTGTGATGTTGTCAGCCACTTTGAGTAATGTTGCTGCTTTGCTATCGTGCTTTTGAATAATATGCTGATTGTCTAATTTAATTGAGAGGTAACAAAACTCAAACACTACAAAGTAAATTCAAGTGGAGTACAAGCTGTGTGGATACTGTCTCTGTGGATTGTGCTCACTTACATATTGTTAGAAGGTTTTCAAATAAGCAATCCAAAACATTTTGTAATGGCACTGATTCTGCTAGGCATGATGCACCTTGAAAAGGTTTGGGGGAGGGGAGTAGAGTGTTGTAAATTCCTTTGGTTACCTGCAACAAGCAAAGCAGCCTCCCAAAACTGATCACAGATTTTGGTCGATGTGATAATGTGTTACCTCCAGTTCTTATTCAGTACTGTACATCATGCCACTGATGGATGGATGGATTGGTCAGATAAAGGCAACCAAACTACAATGTCCACTGTCACTCAATCATTAGGGTATGAAAGCAGGTTCTTGAAACATTTCAAGTACACTTTCATGAGAGAGTTGATGACATCTTCAAGTGTCTGCCAGTTCATGTTTTTCAGCATCTCCATAGTACTCTCCCATGGGTTACACAAATCTATGATCATTCATGCTGCCTTTCTTTGAAGACATTCAGTATCTTATGATAGTCTTATTTGGTATGGGTGCCATACACTTGAGCAATATTCTAGGATATGCCGCATGATAGTTTGCACAAATCCTTTGTAAACTGACTGCATTTCCCCAGTATCCTACCAATGAACTGCAGTCTGACACCTGTTTTACGACGACTCTTTCTTCATACCCCACAAACTGTTACACCAACATATTTGTATATTATTTCAACTGCAACTCATTGATATTGCAGTCATAGGATAATGTAACATGGAATAAATTTATTTCATGTTTCCTTCAGCTCTTATACAATGCTGTACATCATGCTACTGAGGGATGGGTAGACTGATTGTTGGGAAGACTGTCATACAATCCTTTTGGGTATGAAAGCTGGTTTTTGAAACATTTTGTGAGTTGGCTTCAGTGAGAAGGGCTTTTAAGCACACAATTTTATTTTTCTGAACACGACTTTGAAATCTCATCAAAATCTGACTATGAAATAGTGCTTAATTACAGATAAATGTATTATCTATAAAGAGAGGTTACTATTAATATTGTTTGCCAGGTCTAGTAAGGGTTCCAACACACTTCCCTGGGTCACCCCTCAAATCATTTCTACAACTGTTGATGACATTTCATCCAAAATAAGATGCTACACCCCCCTTACCAAAAAATCCTAAACCTAGTCCAAATTTCACTTTAGATCCCATATGATCTAACCTTCATAAATAAGCACTGGTGGAGTCAAGAAAATGCTTTTTTGAACTCAAGAAATACTGCATCTAGTTGACTGCTTTCATACATGGCTTTCAGGGTCTCATGTTTTCGGAATCCATGTTGTTTAGCATGATGAGGTCATTTAGGTTGAAATACCTCATTATATTTAAGCTCAGAAAACATTTTTAAGATTCTGTAACAGATGGATATCAAAGCTACTGGACAGTAGTTTTACATAGGTGTGATCTTTACTTTCCAACTGGTGGGCACAATAAAGCAAATGAACAGAACTGCTGTTCACATGAAGGCTGCTTTCGGAATCTATACAAATTCTTACACAGAAATGACTCAGTTTTCAAAACAGTCATTGTACATGAGTAAATGTTCAGTAACTGAAAAAACTGGAATGACCTGAAGCTGTAACTAGTCACAAATAAACTGTTAGTTAAGTGAATAGTTTCAATTTTTTTCTTTGCAGCCTATAGGATATAGTATGTGACAGTCAACACATGACAACCAATGAATTTTTCTCTATAAACACATAATTAGTTGATTTTTAACTCAGCAATGCTTTACCCTTACAATTCCCCAGTTTTCATTTTGTATAATGTTTATAAGGAAGAACAGTGCAGTCTTCTTAATTAAGTCAGTTCTGGGAGAGAGAATTTATAATTTTAGGCTTCACAAAATAATCTTCAGTTTTGCTACCCACGTGATCAATCAGTGACTGGATACTGTTAACACAGTGAATGATGTCTGCAAACTAAAGTGCACATTTATGGGCACGACGAAATGCTTTGCGCCTGGTATGACATTGGCATTAATAAAATTTTGATTGCTTTATCTTTATATGTTATGTTGACGCATGCTACACAATAACTCGTGTCAACATGACTTGCAGAGTTGCTCTGAGCACACGACATTTTAAATCAGGAGTACTCAGTGCATTTTCCTCCTAACTGACAGATCAGAAACTGTACCACTGCAAAATTATTCATTTTATAATGTTTACAACCAACATAAATAGCATATATCATAGCAAAAGAGAGATGACTCACATGAACAATTAAGTATGCGAGATTTTTGTGAGATACATGCAATGCTTGCTTATTGGTGACCAAAAGAAAGTGTGACGACAGACATCTTGTATATTTCAAAGGAAATACAAGTTGGTTTTTACTGGAGGTCAGACATATGCCCATTTGTCTCGGAAATGTAGTGAGTGGTGGCCTATGACCACACACAAAAAGGCTAAAATCCAATGTTTCCTGGAAACAAAAAGTGATCTTACTGTCTTCATTGTAACAACATGTGGATACAACACACAACTTCTGAATTAACTGGGTAAGCAATGTAGAACAGGCATGGAATGCAAAAGAAAGAAATCCTCTTTCATGAAGACAACACAGATTCCCACAATTCTGCTTCTGGATCTCAAGATGAACAGCTGAAACAGCCACCTTATTCCTCAATCTGGTTCTAACTTCCATCTATTACCAAGTCCAGGAAATTTGAAAATGCAAAATGTTTTGAGTCCGATTAACAGGTTACATTGCACCTGCTAGTAGATGGATCAACAATACTTGTAACTCTCTTCGGGTGGAATCTATTCACTGGAAAAATGTACTGATCTAACAAAGTATTATTTCACGAAATAAGTGCATTGTAACGTCTCTAACTTTTCACCTTGACCTAACTGATCCATCAAGTAACATCTCTGTAATGAAGAGGCTAGTATGTTCATATTTACTTTTGCGTACCTTGGACAATATAGTCTTTAACAATGGTATCGTCAGTAACTACAGAATATACAATTATCAAAGATGCATCAGATATTCAGGCATTGGGCACTATTCTAATGTAAAAATCTAAAAATGCTGGCAATGGAACTAAATTACATGTTAACCGATGCAATCTTAATTGAATTACGTTATACCGTCAACAGTCATTAATCCGTTGCATACTGTATATTTGTATGATTTATTTCTTAACACTTACTTCTTTCGTTTCTCCCCTTTCAACACAAGTTTGCCAGTTCTACACATCTCATAATCCGACATAGCGAATCAGAAGGCGAATACCACTCGTGAACAAACTATTTTCGTTGACATGAAAATATACAGTATACACATACAGTACAGCCAAGTGAATAAACTTCAACGCCTACGCCACAGATGTTCATTTAACCATTCAAAACAAACCAGTGATCTTACCTGAAACAAATGACACAAGGAAAATTATTCTCAAAGATTATACCAATACATCAACAGTTTGTTGTTTTTGTTGGTTCCTGAGATTTGTTTACACGAGAACACGAGTGAAGATGCGGGCAACCAGTTGTCTATTTCGACAGCATTTAGGATGGCACTTCAAAAGAAAATGGAAAATTCATGGAGCTAAAGTGATCAATAATACGCCAGCGGAAGAAGTGTTAATATCTCTTGGAAAAACTGTTCACAATCCAGACGATATTCTCTACGAAAGGCGGCCGTTTCAGAAGTAAGTTATAAACTTGTTTGTTATTACACAACTTGTGGCTGTAAATTAAGACAAAGCAATGTGGGTATGTGCCATTTTAGAAAATAATTTCGCCCCTTGAACGGGTTCCAAAATTTCTGCAAATTGTTACTGAACCATTCTGTTAAGGATTGCAGATTTTGTAGTATCATACCAGCTACAGCATTGAGCTCGAATGAAACAAGTAGTGCCCCCCACTTACTTGTGAATATTGGCCGCGGTGACATTCAGAAATGTATCATAGCCCAAGGTCTAGGTTAGGAATTGAATATGACAGTTTGTTTGCACGTTGGCGAATCTAACAAAAGTGAAGTCGAAATAACGGGCTTGGCAATAGAATGACTTGTAGCATAATGTGAGGACCATATCTGACAGACTTTCCTTTGCAAACAAATAAATGTATTAGATAAATCTGGATAAAGACTATTACACAATAGACAATTCTCTATCGAATATTTTGATTGATATTTTGTAGCCGACATATATTTTACAAGCGCGCTTTTCAGGGAGTGGTCTTCTTTAATCCAAAAGTATTTACAATCTAAAGGGACTTTCCTTCAACATTTAAGCATAAATTATATTTGCTGCCCTTAAGTGTTGAGCTATGAACAATTAGTACATAGTTCTGGGTTATATCGTTATCTTTGTTTATGATGATATCACACCTTGTCTTTAAAGTTTATCCCTTGTCATTAGTTCAAATCCAAAACTTTGGTGTATGTTGTCATTAGCTTCTGTAGGGCATTTTAGTGAAATATTGAGGTTGGATCCCGCTATTTCCCTCAGTAAAGTGTGAATCATTTGTTTATGAGTTACTGTAATTAGTTCCAGTGCTTTATTAATATTGTTGTGGCTGATTATTGAAAGTGACAGGAAGGTGAGATTAAAAACCCTTTATCTGCTCTTTGACTAATACTGTCAGATAGCACAGAGGAAGCTGCTGACTTTCAGATCTCCATTTATGTACAGGTCACCTCCAAAAGTGTACCCTGCCCTCAGTTCTTGAGATGTTTCGAAGAGTTATCCAATTTAATGCAAGGAACTAGTGTACATGCAATCTCCCCCACCCTCTTCCTCTCAATCCTCTTTTGTTGCAGTTGATCACATATGGATGATAAACATTTCATTTACTATGAGAATTAAGACTGGATTGAACCTGAGCACAACAGCTTTCCTTCAATACACAGGCTAGTGGGGATTTTTCACTTTTTTCCCCCTCCTTCTGAGGCATATACTTTATATGTATTTGTTATTTTAATACACATTTTCTTTTGTATTGCTGTATGTTTATTCATTCAGTGATCTCTGAAAACAAATCATAATTTGCAAAGCATTTCTACTGTGTATATGGAACTGTGAAATAATTTTAGGTAGTTGCAGTCCCAAAACATTTGCCTTATCTTATTTGTAGTTTTGTCAAGTGAGTTAGTACAGTGGTCAGACACTAGACTTCCCTTTAGAAGTACAGCAGTTTCTCTTTGCAGACAGAATAGGATTCAAAAGCATGTTTCTTTCAATATTACCACTATGTAACAAGATTTAAAATAATTACCAAAAAGAAAAAAACATTGTTATTAGAATTTTTAATCTCCCATCCTTATTTACCCCACCACAAGTGCACACATAGTAGGAAGTTAAGTATATCAATGACATAGTTACACATGCTGTAAACAGAAAACATTAATTTATACAGGATTTTCATTGTTGCTTATCTCTTTTACAGATGTAATACTTGCATTTAAGATGTACATATACTTGAACTAAAACATAAAAAATATGCAGAGCAATGCTCAACTAAGGAGTAGATCCCAATTAAACAATGCTTTCTGTTTTTTTTTCCTTGCAGGTAGAATATTTGAATTTCATTCTTATCTTCAGTCCAGAGTGTGTTTTGTTGCAACTCTCCGTGGTAGTCTATCCCACGTAAGACTCTTTCATCTGTATAACTGCTGCAACCCTTATTCATTTGAATATGCTTATAATAGCCAAACTTTTGTCTTCCTAGTGCTACATACTAAAAGAAGAAGTAATTCATTTCCATTTAAGGTACTTCCTTGGATCATTAAAATGTTTTATTCTTACTTTGAGACTTGGAAGAAAAACATTTAGTCCTACCAGTTGGTTGCTAGCCTAACAGTCACTAATACACCAGATAAAACCCACCATAAAGAGTTAGAATTAGTACTGAAATCCAGTCAAAAATGCTGACCTCCTGATGAGGATGGTATTAATATGCAAGTTTTTAAATTCCATGACAGGACATTTAAGGAACAGTTGGTGAACTATATGAACAGCATTTGAAGGGAAGAAACTCCACCACAAAGATGACAGAAGGAACTTATCCCAATCCATGAAAAAGTTAATGTCAGAGACTGCAGTAACTACAGAGGAATAAGCTAACTCAACTCTGGTTATAAAATTTATGTCAGCATCATAAAATCAAAATTACAAGCATTTTATGAACCACTAGAAAAGAACAGAATGATTTCTGGAAAGGCAGATCGTGTGCTTATGCACAGTCAAGATGTGAACAGTAAAAAGGAAAGAGTTCAATCTGGGAGTGCATCTGGAATTTATTGACTTTAAGAAGGCTTTTGATGCAGTTGATTGAAGAAAACTTTGGAAAAAAAACTTTCTATACACCCAAAATGTGGTGGCAATCAGAACAGGCAACAGCTATCAGAATGGAAGCCATGGGGTCAGGCAAGGATGTTGCCCCTCACCACTTACGGCAGTGACACTTGGACACATTGTAGAAATGATGAGAGTTTGGATGCGGTTTATGAAAACAGCTGGCTGTACACTGTGGGACAGGAAAATATCTGATGACACCATTAAAGATCTCAAAGTAAAATGAATTCTCAACGCAGTACAGAACTTCTTGCAAAACCCATTTACTATAGATGAATGTAGACTGAATCCCTATAGAAATATCCTCAAATACCAACTCAGAGGGTAGGAGATGGGCTGATGTGGTAAAAGCCCACAAAAGCAGAAATGACTAGACCTGTTGTATTATTTTAGGTTTAATAAAAATGTGCTGTCCATTAAGCTATGTGAAGGAAATAAATATATAGAATTTCTGTTATTTTTAGCATAGTAATGCACGGTTTCTGTCCCACATGCTTCCCAAAAAAGGACCCACAAGGTTGACCAGCATCCTATCAAGCCTCATTCTGTGCACAGGCTGCACAAGCCTGTAGAAATGTTCTATCTCACAATTAGTTGATGGCCTGTAGATGTGATGCCATGCCAAAGCCTTCTTATGAGACACACTCTAGAGTGAAACATGCAGCAACTGAAGTAGGTGAAAATGCAACACTAGAAGGACGACCACTCAACATCTTTGCTCCTCCATGGCAAACCTCAGTACCCTCTGTATATCATTGCATTCATCTTGCTGCAAAAGGAGCTCCCATTTGGACTGCTGGCATGATTTTCCTCAAAACCAGGTAGGCAGACACAACCTCCCCCACTGTCAAAGAAAAAACTCCAGCAATGTCTGCTGCAAGGTTTCATCCAGTGTGAAAGTTAGAGCCTCTATTCTATATTGGATTCTGACCACAACTGCAAATGTGCATATGCATTAGCACACTGGGCAGTGGACCAGTAACAAATGTCATTGCAGTAATTACTGAGGGAGAGGGCCCAACTCTGCAGCCAGTGGGCTGTCTTATCAGGTATCTTAAAGCAAGGGCCAAATAAAGAAATCAGGGGCATGTGGCCAGTAATGAGTAGAAACTTTGCCCCACACAAAAAATGTGAAATTTTTTAATTCCAGAAATGATAGCCTCGCAGTAAGTGTTTTTAATGCATAAGCTGCTCAGTGCCATATGGGTCCCGATGAGACATATCAGCACCAGTGCCTTATTGGGATGTACCAACAACTAGGGTTAATGGTTTACCCAATGTAAAGGATGCAAAATGGTGTGAAGCACAAACACTGCTTGAGGGACTGAAAAGCGCATTGACAGCCCGCCGACTGCACGAACGTGATGTCCTTTTTGCGTAGCTGGTTAAGAGGGTGGCAGATGTGTGTGGTGTGGGGAATGCACTTAACGTAACGAGAAATCTTGCTCAAAAGGGACTGGAGCACCATCACTTTCTTGGGTGCCCACAGATTGACAATGGCTTTGATGTGCTCTTCTGTAGAGATGAGGCCATCTTTGCTAAGCACATTTCCCAAAAAAGAAGCTTTTTCAGTTTGCAGTGAAGACCAGTCTCCTGAAGGCATTAGCAAACCACCTTCAGATTTCACAAATGTTCCTCTTGCATGGAGTCTGTCAACCAGATGTCATCGAAGTACCTGACACAACAGAGAATGTCCTGAATCGACTGCTCCAAACATCATTGATAACTTCCTGGCACAGACAACATTCCAAAGAGCAAGTCAGTAAACTGGTAAAGCCTAAAGAGGGTATTGAACACTAACTGCCAAAGCCCAAAGTGAAGTGTTGTCCAATGGCAACTGCAGGTATGCATCTCTAAGTTGATCCACAAAAAATACTGGCCTCCAACTACTTCGCCAACAACTTCATGTACATTTACATCTGTACTCCGCAAGCCACCCAACGGTGTGTGGTGGAGGGCACTTTACGTGCCACTGTCATTACCTCCCTTTTCTGTTCCAGTCACATATGGTTCGCAGGAAGAACGACTGTCTGAAAGCCTCCGTGCGTGCTCAAATCTCTCTAATTTTACATTCGTGATCTACTCGGGAGGTATAAGTAGGGGGAATCAATATATTCGATACCTCATCCAGAAACGCACCCTCTCGAAACCTGGCGAGCAAGCTACACCGCGATGCAGAGCGCCTCTCGTGCAGAGTCTGCCACTTGAGTTTGCTAAACATTTCCGTAACGCTATCATGGTTACCAAATAACCCTGTGACGAAATGCACCACTCTTCTTTGCATCTTCTCTATCTCCTCCGTCAACCCGATCTGGTCAGATCCCACACTGATGAGCAATACTCAAGTATAGGTCGAACGAGTGTTTTGTAAGCCACCTCCTTTGTTGATGGACTACATTTTCTAAGGACTCTCCCAATGAATCTCAACCTGGTACCCGCCTTACTAACAATTAATTTTATATGATCATTCCATTTCAAATCGTTCCGCACACATACTCCCAGATATTTTACAGAATTAACTGCTACCAGTGTTTGTTCCGCTATCATATAGTCATACAATAAAGGATCCTTCTTTCTCTGTATTCGCAATACATTACATTTATCTATGTTAAGGGTCAGTTGCCACTCCCTGCACCCAGTGCCTATCCTCTGCAGATCTTCCTGCATTTCGCTACAATTTTCTAATGCTGCAACTTCTCTGTATAGTACAGCATCATCTGCAAAATGCCACATGGAACTTCCGCAGTATCTACTAGGTCATTTATATATATTGTGAAAAGCAATTGTCCCATAACACTCCCCTGTGGCACATCAGAGGTTACTTTAATGTCTGTAGATGTCTCTCCATTGATAACAACATGCTGTGTTCTGTTTGCTAAAAACTCTTCAATCCAGCCACACAACTCGTCTGATAATCCGTAGGCTCTTACTTTGTTTATCAGGCGACAGTGCGGAACTGTATCGAACGCCTTCCGGATGTCAAGGAAAATGGCATCTACCTGAGAGCCTGTATCTAATATTTTCTATGTCTCAAGAACAAATAAAGCGAGTTGGGTCCCACAAAATCGCTGTTTCCGGAATCCATGTTGACTCCTACAGAGTAGATTCTTGGTTTCCAGAAATGACATGATACGCGAACAAAAAACATGTTTTAAAATTCTACAACAGATCGACGTCAGAGATATAGGTCTATGGTTTTGTGCATCTGCTCGATGACCCTTCTTGAAGACTGGGACTACCTGTGCTCTTTTCCAATCATTTGGAATTTTCCGTTTCTCTAGAGACTTGCGGTATACGGCTGATAGAAGGGGGGGGGGGGGGGGGCAGGTTATTTCGCTTACTCTGAGTAGAAACGAATTGGTATCCCCTCAGGTCCAGTGGACTTTCGTCTGTTGAGTGATTCCAGTTGCTTTTCTATTCCTTGGACACTTATTTCGATGTCAGCCATTTTTTCGTTTGTGCGAGGATTTAGAGAAGGAACTGCAGTGCGGTCTTCCTCTGTGAAACAGCTTTGGAATAAGGTGTTTAATATTTCAGCTTTACTCGTGTCATCCTCTGTTTCAATGCCATCATCATCCCGGAGTGTCTGGATATGCTGTTTCGAGCCACTTACTGATTTAACGTAAGACCAGAACTTCCTAGGATTTTCTGTCAGGTCGGTACATAGAATTTTACTTTCAAATTCACTGAACGCTTCAAGCATAGCCCTCCTTGCGCTAACTTTGACATTGTTTAGCTTCTGTTTGTCTGAGAGGTTTTGGCTGCATTTAAACTTGCAGTGAAGCTTTCTTTGCTTTCGCTGTAGTTTCCTAACTTTGTTGTTGAACCACGGCGGGTTTTTCCCATCCCTCACAGTTTTACTCGGCACGTACCTGTCTAAAACGCATTTTACAATTGCCTTAAAATTTTTCCATAAACACTCAACATTGTCAGTGTCAGAACAGACAATTTTGAGTCCTCTGGCTGTGAAATTGGACACGAGTCCTGAAGACATTGTACGTTGACTGTTTGTTTAAAATCGCCACAAATGTGCACAGCACCATCTGGCTTCTGAATTAACACCAAAGGGATGGCCCAGTGGCTCAACAAAATAGGTGAAATTAGGTTGAAGTCTAGCCAACGCTGCAACTTAGGCTTGACTTTGTCGCACATGGCAAAGGGAATTGCGTGAGAATGGCAAAATTCAGGTATAGCTGACGGCTTAAGGGAGACATGGAACTCGAAATTTCCTACACAACCCAAGGAGTTCTGAAACAGCTGCTCATGTGACTCTAGTAAAGAATCCAAATCATGAAAGGGGATCAATTTATACAGTAATTGTATTTTATCACCCACCTAGAAGCCAAAAACAGAAAAGGCATCTAACTCAAAAATGTTTTTCGTGAATGGTGCATTAACACTAACAATGTAAGTTGCTGTTCCACATACTTATATCATGCAGAGGCAGAGATTTGCCCCCTCAGAGGAATACACTGCTTACTGTAAGACACATCTTGACATAGTGGTCATTGCAATGCAGAGCAGTCCAAGAACTTGTATGTATCTAATTTAATGAGGGGACAGGCCTACCTGTGACTGCCTGAAACTCTAGTGGTTGCCCATCCAATACCAGCATTAGTGGAATACTACATCTACATCCATACTGTGCAAGCCACCTCACGGTGTGTGAGTACCTCTATCGGTTCTCCCTTCTATTCCAGTCTATTCGTGGAAAGAAGGATTGTCGGTATGCTTCTGTGTGGGCTCTAATCTCTCTAATTTTATCCTCATGGTCTCTTCGCGAGATATACGTAGGAGGGAGCAATATACTGCTTGACTCTTCGGTGACGGTATGTTGTCGAAACTTTAACAAAAGCCCGTACCAAGCTACTGAGCATCTCTCCTGCAGAGTCTTCCACTGGAGTTTATCTATCATCTCGGTAACACTTTCGCAGTTACTAAATGATCCTGTAACGAAGCGCGCTGCTCTCCGTTGGATCTTCTCTATCTCTTCTATCAACCCTACTCTGTAGGAATCAGCATAGGTTTCAAAAAAGACGGGCGTGTGAAACCCATCTTGCACTATTCGTCCACAATACTCAGAGGGCCATAGACACAGACATGGGTTCACAGGTAGATGCCATGTTTCTTGACTTCTGCAAGACGTTTGATACAGTTCCCCACAGTCGTTTAATGAACAAAGTAAGAGCATATGGACTATCAGACCAATCATGTGATTGGATTGAAGAGTTCCTAGATAACAGAACGCAGCATGTCATTCTCAATGGAGAGAAGTCATCCAAAGCAAGAGTGATTTCAGGTGTGCCACTGGGGAGTGTCATAGGACCGTTGCTATTCACAATATACATAAATGACCTTGTGGATGACATCAGAAGTTCACTGAGGCTTTTTGCAGATGATGCTGTGGTGTATCAAGAGGTTGTAACAATGGAAAATTGTACTGAAATGCAGGAGGATCTGCAGTGAATTGACGCATGGTGCAGGGAATGGCAGTTGAATCTAAATGTAGACAAGTGTAATGTGCTGCGAATACATACAAAGATAGGTCCCTCATCATTTAGCTACAAAATAGCAGGTCAGCAACTGGAAGCAGTTAATTCCATAAATTATTTGGGAGTACGCATTAGGAGTGATTTAAAATGGAATGATCATATAAAGTTGATCGCCGGTAAAGCAGATGCCAAACTGAGATTCATTGGCAGAATCCTAAGGAAATGCAATCCGAAAACAAAGGAAATAGACTACAGTTCGCTTGTTCGCCCATTGCTTGAATACTATGGGGCATTTAGCAGAACACTTTTTGGCAATTCTTGAGGGGCATCAGAGACAGCTTCTGAATCCAAGGAAAACAACGGTGCCTCCTATAACCATCCCACAGTTTGCCAATGGTCACAAACTGTTGCCAAATGGTCTATTTTGTAGCATATTCCACAAATAGCATCCATGTGCAGGCAATACTGGCAAATAGGCACCAAATGACAATTGGGGCACAACTGCCAGTTTGTCCACTAAGCAGAAACATGTGAGGAAATGGAACAACACCAGAAATTCAAAATATGTCATGAGTGGGTGATTACGACATTTCAGCTGACTTGCACCCACCGAGCACAATGTGTGCAACGATGAGCAGTGCCATGGCATCACTCCACTCAAATTATCAATAGTGTCAACACATTGGAGGCACTCGAACCAACACTTGCATGAGGGACCTTGCAGGTTGGCAATCCATTACGCATATGAGTGCAAGGTGCACTTGTTGTGTCATTTAAACGGTAGCCCTGCCACCAGCACATGGACTTGATGACCAAAATACTGTGAGAGGAACTGACAAACTTCCTCAAAGTTAAGATTCTCAGTCTCAGTAGAGAGGTTCAGATTCTGCACAATTTGCTGAACAATAACAAAGTCTTATCAACTGGATCGATGATGTGCCTTACTGACAACGCATCAGGAACCCGCACAGATGACTCTCCCACCTTTCCATAAGCTTGTTGATTCTGGCAAATAGTGTCAGGAAAGAAGGCTTATCTGCGGTCGCCTGGGCTACCACCATTGCTGTGTGAGTAGGGAGGAATTCTGCATTCTGTTTGAGCAGTTCCCCTGTCTACTCCTGCTGCAGCTTTTGTTGCTGTTTCTGGAGGCCCAGCTGCTCCTCCCAGCATTGCAAAAAATCTAGATCCATGGTAGCCACAGTGTAACACCGAAAAAAAAAAAAAAAAATGTCACATGCATAAGAACTTCCTGTGTCACCACTTTTTTATCTGCATATGGCATGTCAGTGCCATGAACTGCCACTGTTGGCACAAATGTAACTCTACTTGATTGTGGTGGCTCAACTCTAAAGCCACAGAGCAGAAATCCTGGAAGAGGGAACAAAACTCAATGTGCAAGTTAATCTGTGGGGGAGTAGAGAGTCTGAACACCACGCAGAGATGAGCACAGAGCAAAATATAATGTGACCAATGCAAAAAAATATACAGCTTGACACGCGGAACCCAGAGTGCAGTGATGAGCAAGAGCCAGGTCCAAATGTGTTGATGTCGGCTTAAGAAGTGACTGGCTAGACATGTTGTTACCAGTAAGAAGATACATGAATCATTGGCTCTGCTCTTATCATGCCTCAGATGCGCCCACCATGACAAGGCTTTGTATTATTCTTCTGCGATAACTGCACCAACTCATCTGCATCTACCTTGGTGTCCACTGGCATTGATACTAAAACAGGGAATAGGGATCTTTGTTAAATTACTGTGATGGTGCAAACCTCCATTTGAATTACAATAGGCTTCCTCAGTTATATGGGGCTGATCCTGACCTGATTTGTATTTCTCTCACTGTTTATGGGAGAAAAACTGTATGGGTGTACCATATGGCAGCAATACATACCCAACAAAAGAAGAGGACTTGATGTGGCTCACTGAAAGTAAAGTATCTTTTCAAAATAGACTGTCAAACAGTTACAATCTTTCTCTGATTGTCATTTTCACCAGAACAGAATCGATCTGTCAGACTAGCTTGAAGCTGGGGAGCTGTGGGACATCCTTACAGTGTAACTTGCAAGTGCAGTTCATTTATTACGCAAGGAACCTTCACACCTTATCTTTGTTTCCCCATCCACGGAATAACATTTTAATAAATATTTGTGAGAAATGAGGGCATTTATATTCATGCAAAGAGCTGACTTAAAATTAATGTGGTGGATGTTAATATCTTATTTTCCAAAATAGAGAACCTTCACTTCTTAAAGAGGCCCAAAGTTTTTGGGGAGTTAATAACTTCGTCAAAACGAAGTGCTCAGCATACACACCTTTTCTGTTTCTTTTTTTCACTTTTGTGAACAACAGAAAACTGTGGTCCCAAAAATCAAAATTCATTCCTCTTCAGGTATTCTTTATGAATATAAGGAGTACCCATTTTTGCTAAAGATGGCATTCCATTAAGACAAACTTTTATTTCCAAATTTTAAAGTGAATATGTCGGAGCATTGTGCTATATTGTTTTAATTTATTAGAATAATTGTTTTACCTCTTACTTCAGGATCATTCTGAACAGACCGAAACTTTATTAACTACTACACTAAAGAACCTGTGATGAATCTAAGAATATAGTACAATCGCTTACGTATTGCTTCCAGACTGCAGAGACAAAATTATACTAATTACAGCACGCACAGACACATTTAATCCATCATTCTTTCAGGGTTCCATACATGAATGGAATGTGGAGAAGCCCTAATAACTGGTACAATGGGAAGTACCCACTGTGATGCACTGCTCAGTGGTTTGCAGTGTATTTTTGTTGATGTAGATAATACTGTGTGGGGAACATAGTATTGCAGAAGAAAGAAGAACTAATACACAGTCACACAGAAATAGTAAATATTTTGATTGATCTCATATATAATTTGATGTGGTTATTAAGGGGAAAGAACTTGAAAAGGTGACATCTATTTTTGGTGAAATTAGGGTCTCTATTTGAAAAAAATTACACATATAAAATTAAAGGGATTTCAATTCCATCCTGTTACGGGCATGAATTGCAGTTTGTAGTAATTGGTTACTTCAGTAACACTTATTCTTGAGTTCTTTTTGAAGAAAGAAATAAAATTTACATTCCAAACAAAAAAAAATTGTATGCATTTTATTTCTCAAGTGTTGTACATATTTCAGCATTAAATTCTTTAAAGCTGTATTAACATCACTGTAATGAGGAAGGGATCTGTTAACTGTAAACAATTTTTTCTAGGGGTGTACACCAGAAAAAGAGAACAAAAACTAGTTTTTAGAGTCTTTTGCATTCTGTTTAATATCACAGTTCTTGGATAATAAGTCTCATCTAAAGCTTCAAAAACCTTGTAATTTGTAGTTTTGCTTTTCGGTATAGCAAACAGGCTTTTTGCAGAATTAGCTGCATTGACAATTACAGCTCTGTTGCCCCTTCTTATAATCTAGTCATTTCACCTAATTTTTCCCTGTTTCTATAAAATATTGTTCTTCAGGTATCATTTCAAAAATAAGTATCAGATTTTTCAAAGTTTGGGTGTAGTAAGTTTGAAGTCGCAGCGCAACCTACTCAATTTGCAGTAAGGGCTGATGACTGTCTTTTGTATTGCACAGTGGCTTGGTCTGTGAGCCCAACAGCGGCTCACAGATTGGCAAAAGTGTGACATGCAGACCCCCAATTCGGCAGCAAATGCAGGCCCCACTCTGCACGGTGATGAAGTATTAAATGGAAGGCTTGATTCTGGTATCCCAGTCCAACAATTTTGACAGCCCACTAGAAGGCATGGATGTAGACACTAGTTGCTAGGCAAGGCCCTTATAATCTGCAAGTGGTGCTGCCACTGCCACAGTACTATGTGCGGGCCACGCTGGCCTATAAAGCCGGCAGTGCAGGGGCTCAGACTGCAGTTGTGTTCCAACAGTGCTCATGATTGTTTATCTATTCATCATTGCTCTGGTCACTGATAGTTGCTATGTCTTGGTACCCGATTTGGTCTTGTTCTCTGGTCTTGGTATTTTGCCATGTTGACTGTGTTGTCAGCTGCCCCTGTTGTGTGTATCTTCATTGTATTCGCGAGTGGAACAGGGTTGGAGGGATCAGATAGGGGCACCAAAATTACCCTCCGCCACACCATTAGGTGGCTTACGGAGTATGATGTAGATGTAGATGATACTGTTGGCCAGTGCGCTTGATTGCAGTTACTAGAATTATCGATGAGGTAAAACAAAACAGTGCATTCTGGATGCAAAACTTGTACAGCTCATGAACAGCTACAGCAACAGCTGCTCATGCAGCAGCAATTGCAACAGCAGTTCCAGTAACAAACTGACTTTTTGCATCAGGAAATTCAGCTTCTGTCAGAAAAATTACAGGTACAAGGTTCATGACCCGTCCAGACTGTGGTCATCTCCCAGGCAGAGTCCCACCCACCAGTCGTCGTCATGATTTCACCTGTGCCAACCCATCTTGCAAAACCTCATATGCCAATTCCTGGATTCATGATGTACTTTTCAAGTGGCTCGTGCTCCAGAAGTTCACACTGCAGCCCTCAAGCCAGACAATCTTTCCTTGAATGACATACTGAAAATCATGCACTCTTTCGAGATCGTGCAGTCAGCAAATGAACGTCTTATGGCCTTCTCTCAGGTTGCAGCGGTTCAACCACTACCACAGGGACAGAATTATCGCAAGCCTTCTTCCTGACGGCAATGTCGTGATTCATTACTGTCTGTGGTCAGCTACACTAGAGGGAAGTGACAGTGCGCAAAGCTTTGTATTGCACAGTGGCTTGGTCTGTGAGCCCAACAGCGGCTCACAGATTGGCAAAAGTGTGACATGCAGACCCCCAATTCGGCAGCAAATGCAGGCCCCACTCTTCACGGTGATGAAGTATTAAATGGAAGGCTTGATTCTGGTATCCCAGTCCAACAATTTTGACAGCCCACTAGAAGGCATGGATGTAGACACCAGTTGCTAGGCAAGGCCCTTATAATCTGCAAGTGGTGCTGCCACTGCCACAGTACTATGTGCGGGCCACGCTGGCCTATAAAGCCGGCAGTGCAGGGGCTCAGACTGCAGTTGTGTTCCAACAGTGCTCATGATTGTTTATCTATTCATCATTGCTCTGGTCACTGATAGTTGCTGTGTCTTGGTACCCGATTTGGTCTTGTTCTCTGGTCTTGGTATTTTGCCATGTTGACTGTGTTGTCAGCTGCCCCTGTTGTGTGTATCTGCATTGTATTCGCGAGTGGAACAGGGTTGGAGGGATCAGATAGGGGCACCAAAATTACCCTCCGCCACACCATTAGGTGGCTTACGGAGTATGATGTAGATGTAGATGATACTGTTGGCCAGTGCGCTTGATTGCAGTTACTAGAATTATCGATGAGGTAAAACAAAACAGTGCATTCTGGATGCAAAACTTGTACAGCTCATGAACAGCTACAGCAACAGCTGCTCATGCAGCAGCAATTGCAACAGCAGTTCCAGTAACAAACTGACTTTTTGCATCAGGAAATTCAGCTTCTGTCAGAAAAATTACAGGTACAAGGTTCATGACCCTTCCAGACTGTGGTCATCTCCCAGGCAGAGTCCCACCCACCAGTCGTCGTCATGATTTCACTTGTGCCAACCCATCTTGCAAAACCTCATATGCCAATTCCTGGATTCATGATGTACTTTTCAAGTGGCTCGTGCTCCAGAAGTTCACACTGCAGCCCTCAAGCCAGACAATCTTTCCTTGAATGACATACTGAAAATCATGCACTCTTTCGAGATCGTGCAGTCAGCAAATGAACGTCTTATGGCCTTCTCTCAGGTTGCAGCGGTTCAACCACTACCACAGGGACAGAATTATCGCAAGCCTTCTTCCCGACGGCAATGTCGTGATTCATTACTTTTGTATATGTCAGTGACCTCTGAGCAGCCAGTCCAACTGCATCAGCGCAAACAGTTGGGTCTGGCTTCTTGTCCTGACTTTTTTGTGACACACCAACATGCAGAGTGCCCTGATTGCTGGGCACACTGCACCCATTGTGGAAAGGATAGACATATCCAAACTGTCTGCTGCCAGGCATCAGGTCAGTCAAACCTCACTCGTAACTTGCATCATGGGACGGTGCATGAGCCTCTGGCCATCGTTCCGCATGGCGATCCTTGTGCCCCCAAGTTATTTATTGATCTCACCATTGCTTGTCTGGACCTTCAATTCCAAGTCAACATGGGGGCGATGGTTTACCTGGTCAGTCTGCAGACATACGCTTATCTGGGTTTCCCGGCATTGGCCCCACCCTTTCACAAGTTGTTTGCATATGGTGTCAGCTCTATTCTCGTCAGAGGTCAGTTCACCACTACAGCGACATGCAAGATGGTTACACAGCCACCAATGCTGTATGTTGTCAACAGTCATTCAGCTGGCAATGTTTTCAGCCTGGATACTTTCTCACTGTTTGGGTTCTTCATCTCAGATGAAGTTCAGGTCATCTTGGACACAGTCCTCATCCAGGCACTTGGCGACCTTTGTGCCTCTTTCGTGTGTCTGCTTGAGCCTGGCATGGAGTGTGCCACCAATTTTGAGGCACATATTTCTTTACATCCAAATGCGGTATGCCATTTCTGTTGAGCATGTCCTCCTCCAGTTTCCTATATGGACAGCTGTTAAGCTTGAACTCAATTGCCTTCATGACGCAGAGTTCATGGAACCAGTCAAAACTAGTGCATGGGCCGCATGCCAGAAGCCAAATGGCTCTCTCCAGCTTTGTGGAGATTTTAAAAGGACAATAAATGCCCAAGCTTTTGTGGAAACCTACCCTACATTAAGAGGACCTCAATGCCCTTCTGCCAATTCTCACCATTGAAGGGCTTCCCCACACCATTCTAGCTGACGATAGTCCCCAATTCACAGCTATGGCCTTTGAACAGTTCTGCATCGCCAGTGCCACTAAACACCTGTGAAACCCTCCACTTCACCCCTCCTCCAATGGCAAAGCAGGGTGGATGGTGGGCACGTTTAAGCAAGAAATCATCTTGAGTATTAATAACTGCTTCAGCTGTATTTAGTCCTTTATTATTCAATCACTACCAGTTTCATGACACTAAAAGCCACGTTTTCAGGTGAACATAGGACTAAAACATTAGAGTGGAAAAGCTCAGAACCTTTTTAGCCAACATTTGTTGTCCATCAGAACAAAACGCTGTTAAAAGGTGGTATGTCATAAAATAAAACAGCCAGATTCCAATATAGCAGATGAGTCTGCTTCTCTGATCTATACAGAACCATGTGCGGGGGATGTGTCCATGTGCTCTGTCTTTTGTGGTATATAAAGAACCACGTACAGGGGATGTGGCTGCGTGCCCTGTCTTCTCCGATCCATACGGAATTGCATACAGGGGACACAGCAGCATCCCCTTCATGCAATTCCATATAGCTCAGAGAAGCAGACCCATCCACTCTATTGGACTCTGGCTCTTTTATTCTAAGACATACTGCCTTTTAGCAGTGTTTTGTTTGACGGACAACAAATGCTGGGTAAAAAGATTCTGAGCTTTCCTGCTCTAATGTTTTAGCCATATGTTCACCTGAAGATGTGATCCAATAATAAAGGACTAAATACAGCAGACGTGGTTAGTAATACCTAATATAACCAGTCATAGCTGTGGTGCCCCGCCTACAAGGTTGTCTGCATAAGCAAGAAATGTAGAGCACTTACAGGTCCACCTCTGTCCATGACCACAGCCCAGCAGAACTCCTCCATGGTTGATAGCCACGTACCCTCCTCCATCTCCTGGCTCCCCAACCCAAGGAACCCCAGACCTGACATGCTGGATGATACTTTCCAGGTCCGGCTGTTTGGGCATGTTCCTATGGCACAAAACCCTCATGGATGCCAACTACAGTAGTGGTCACTCATCGGCGGCATCTTATGATGGTTGATACCCTGAGAGGTTTGGAGCATCAGTATGTGAACCAGCTTCATCTACACCTTCAGCAGTGGATCACTTTGATTTGGCGTCCCCATCCTCACATATCCCTCCACCTCACAAGTATCATTTGCATGCCAGGACACCATCAGCAGCTCCCGTGGGTACGGGTGTGGAGGTTGAGACATTACCACAGCCTCTGTCTGCTCTGTGCTTAACCCCCACACTGCCATTCCCCTGCACATTGCTCAAGGTCCCAAGTTCCTTCTACCAGTTGGATTCCTCCAGTGACAGGACACCACTTGTTCACCTTCCAAAACCTCTTCCAGGGCACTTCAGGCCCTATGTGCCTATTTTGGGTTGGGGGTGGGTGGGGGGGGGGGGGGGGGAGGGATCTGGTATTCAAGTCTGTTGATTGTGACAGCCCGCAGAAGACATGGACAAAGACAACAGCTATTAGGTGGCCCCCCTATAATTTGTGAGCACTGCTATTGCCGTCGCAGCACTATGTACGGGCCATGCCCTCGGCACCAGCCTATCAACGCTCACGGTGGTTCTATAAAGCCAGCAGTGCAGGAGCTCAGACTGCAGTCATGTTCCAACAGTGCGCGTGGTTGAAACTTCCTGGAAGATTAAAATTGTGCGCCGTACCGAGACTTGAACTCGGGACCTGCCTTTTGCGGGCAAGTGCTCTACCAACTGAGCTACCCAAGTGTGACTCACACCCTGTCCTCACAGATTTACTTCTGCCAGTACCTCGTCTCCTACTTTCCAAACTTTGCAGAAGCTCTCCTGCAAACCTTGCAGAACTAGCACTCCTGAAAGAAAGAATATTGTGGAGACATGGCTTAGCCACAGCCTGGTGGATGTTTCCAAAATGAGTCTCAGTCTGGGACACAGTTTTAATCTGCCAGGAAGTTTCATATCAGCGCACACTCCACTGCAGAGTGAAAATCTAATCCAGTGCTCATGATTGTTTATCTATTCATCATTGTTCTGGCCACTGATAGTTGGTAGTCTTGGTATCCAATTTGGTTTTGTTCTGTGGTCTTGGTATTTTGCAGTGTGGTCTGTGTTGTCGGTCATTCCTGTTGTATTGGAATCATTGCATTGCACCAGTGATTCCCTGTTGATGCCGTCAGCCACTGCGCATTGGTCTCTCTCGATTACGGTTACTACATTCATATTTATTCCATGATAGTCATATGAAGAAACAGCATAATGGTATACAAAAGTCCCAGTGGTAACCTTACAAAGAGGTTCCAGACTGAGGAGTAGGGGTAACCAGTTGTCCAACATGGTAGCAGTGCAAGACAAATGGAAGATAGCCATCAGCCCATTCAGACTAAAGTTCACAGCTTAAGATTAAATACTGAGTTTTCTTACGTTTTTGATAAGGATAGCAGCTGAATAAATGAATTAAAATTTGTGACAAGGTCGGGATTTGAACTGGGGTCTCCAGCTTGCAAAGCACATGTGCTATCCACTACAACAGCCTAACATTGTGGCTAACTCATCTACATATATTACCCTAGTACTATGCCCTCCATATCACAAATTTCAATTCATTCCTCAGTCCATTTTGACTTTCCCCTTCTTAAATCATCAATATTGCAGACTGAGTAAAAAGGAGAGAGAGGATAAAGAATGAAAGAGTGCGGAAGTGGTGAGAAAAGAACCCATGCAGAACAGGGTAGAAACATCAAGCCAAGATGCTATGGGTCTTCAAGAGATTGGAAAACAACAGGATTTGCAAGAAGATACATGAAATAGAGATGCAAAGGAAATGTCCAAGAGAAAGACCAAGGAATAGACAGCTGAAAGGTGTGGAGGAGTGTGCTGAAAAAAGGGGGCAAGGATTGGACCAGAGTGAAAACAGAAATGTGGTAGGAAAACAGGACTAGGTGGTGAGGTTTTTGTTCCAAACAGACCCAGCCTGGGGCTGAAAACTGTTCAAGATGATGAGATGGAGGTGACGATGAAATGGATGTGATCTTCCTTTCACCAACCAAGACAATTGCACTTCCGGGGTCTGTGAAAGATGACTTGCTGGTAAAGAATGTCACATTGAACGCCAGTGGTCCACTCACCTTCTACAACCTAACAAATCAGCTGTGACTGAACACTGTATTTCCACTGGCCATTCCATGGATTACGGTAAAGTCAAGATACTGGCAACAGCATCATTCTACTGGGATTCACTGGTGAAGAAAGCTGTGGAAATAAAATTAGCAGACAACCTGCTCAACTGAGACAGGGTTTTCCCTCTCAAAGAAAATATTCTAAATCATGCCATCCATTATTACCAACAACATATTTTGTAAGCACTGTGAGTTTGCTGATTTTGGGCTTGCTTTGTTTTAGTCATAAATGCAGCAATTTTAATTTATTACTGATGCTCTTGTTACCAACAGTGGTACCTCTGACAAATGTGCATGTACTCCACTGTGTGTAAAATGTTTAAAAACTTGCAAGCAACTCACCTTGAGATTGGGTGAAAGGGTTTCAACCAAAGTATCCGAACACAGATTAAAAATTTCATGGATGCATCCCCCAAAAAATGGACTATGATAAGTTTTCTTGTTTGTTGCTGGCATCTTTCCTTTGGCAAGACTCAGAACCAAGATAGTGATGCTCTTGTTGTCAGCAGAACTAGAAGTATCTAGCAGTGGTGGAAGTTGGGGAGGTGGAGGGGAAGGGGGGGGGGGGAGGCTCATCAGAATGCCCCGTTAGAAAAGACCGAATGTTGTTGACCTGGCACAACAAATGTAATTTGTACTTGTTTATCTGTATCAGCAAAGGAGCACATGTATTCCATTGGATACCACCACTGTATAAAATGAAAATTTCAGAGCAGCATTTTACGTACTATAGAAGCAAGACTAATTACATAGGCTGCACACCCAGTTGTCTGTGTCGTCTGTCCAGTCTTCCTTGAGACTTGATAATTTTTTTACATTTACTGTCATAGCAAGCATTCTTTCAGGAGGCTCAAGGGTACATCTCAACCTTTCATGCGTATCAGTGTTTTTATTCAAACATAATCTTAATCACTTGTATGAAATGTGTAACTTCCAAACTGCTATATAAGTGTATTATAACAAACTTTATTTATGACACATGAAAAATACTAATTATAATGAATGGTTTTTCTTTGAAATTTGACAGTGTCTGGTGCATATGAATGATAATATGGTAACTATGATAATAATTTCATCTACTTCCATGTATTTTGATGAGTGTGATTCTGCAATTTCTTGTATTGTGTGAGATTTCATTTGAATTGACTTCCTTAATTGCATGTCATGTTCTAGAGTAAATATAGTTGGTACTCAGGATTTGGAAGCTCCTCTTGATGAAAACCACCCATTGTTCAAGGAGAAACCATGTCTTGTGTTGGCAGACCACAATGTAGTTGTTGAAGGGCTTGACCAGATGAAAGTACTTACAAAGTCAGTGGAAACTGAGGATGGTCTGCCATCTATTGTGGAAAACTTAACACCAAAAGAAAATTCAGAACTGAATGATAAATTGGTCAAAAGGTAAGACAAGGTCTTTTTCTTTTTTTTCCTAAATATTGGTGGTCAGATAATGCTGGATACTATTAATTTCTCATTGCTTGGTTAGACTTGCTTATGTAAAAAGTATTTGTTCATGATTATACATGCTGATCTGCTTCTTTAAATAATCTTCCTTTAAAATATTACTGGTTAGGTGTGCATTAATTTTTAAGCAATTTCCTGATCTGTCGGCTTTTATGTCGATGTCTCATCGAGTACAGCAATGTAGGCCTGCAAGTATTAGTACACTAATACGTGTGAGAACTGGAGCACCCAAAAAGAATGGTTCTAAAGAACCAAATTTTGTTGGAATTGTAAAACAGCAGTTAGTAAGGTTGCAGAAAGATACTGTGCATACAACCATCACTCTCTCTTATGTGATTGGATAAGTCACTGTTAATCCAAACTCATTCAATGAGATGTCAAAGGAAGTTGAAATTTGAAAGCAACTGCCAGTACACTCTGGCAACAGCAAAAGGGGTAATATCAGTATGTCAGCGAGCTCTTGCTGGACAGAATCCCAGGTCCCAGATAATGAGATAGTCATAACATGACATTTTGAGTCATACAGGAAATACACACCTGTATGGGTGAGCCCAGTTGATAGAAGAATGTCATACTCAGTGATGATGAGCATATATGGCCATACTATGTAACTAAATGATGAAATAGCTGATATCTTCTCTGCACAGTAGTTAGAACTTAGACATATGTCCACAGTTTTGGAGTACTGCAACAAATGTTTACCTGCCTGTGTTGGTTTCTTGAGACCATGCTATGGAAGAATGCTGAAGAAATTATGGGTAGAGCAAATAACTAATAAAGGAGGAACTGAGTGAAACAGGAGAATAAGCAGCTTGACTAAAAAGAAGGGCTCAGGTGATGGGATACATCCTGGTGCATCCAGGAATCATCAGTTTGGTAATTGAGGGAAGTGTGAGGGGCAGAAATTTTAGAGGGATACCAAGACATGAGTACAATAAGCATGTTCAAATGGATGTACATTGCAGTACATATTCATATGTTAAGAGACTTGCACAGGATAGACTAACTTGGAGATCTGATGGCCACAACAACAACAAGTGTTGTGACAGGACCAGTGATATGTATGCCAGCCATTACATTGGCTTCCATTGTCAAGAAACTGCAAATGCTTCAACCTGCAATGAACATGCGAATACTGTTAATATCGTGCTGAGTGGTAAAATGTATGTTTCTCATCTGCATGTTCACAATCAGCTGTTTTCTACTGGTTTTTCTTGTAGCAACCATCATCACAGGTAGAAAAATAGCTGTACATTAGATGGATGTGGTATTCAACTTTCAGAACCACACATAAGGGACCATGATTTTGCCACCAATACAAAACTGACTTCACCATAATTAAACATAATGATCATTAAGATGATAAATGAGTCCTCATTATTATTATTATTATTATTATTACTACTACTACTACTACTACTACTACTACTACTACTATTATTACAGTCCCAAAAGTTTCACAAAAGGATTCTGATAGTGGACACTGGTAAAAATCTAAAAGTCACCAAATGAATTCGACAAAACACAAGCACAAAATAGGAAAACAAATTTATCAAAACAGCCCAAAACCAAATGGCTTTACAAAGAACAAAGAGTCATTCTTGATAAAATAAAATTTGTGAATAAACTTTATACTCCTAAGACTAGACATTGAAAACGAAAACAAAATCAGAAAATACATGTGACGCATTCCTGGTAACTAGAACAGAAATACCAAAATTAATTAGACAAACAAAAATACAATATGATAATATTCAACACCTTGAAACTGAACCAGAAAACACCAGCAGGAGATTTTAGTAAACATTTAAAATTAATTTGAATGTATACTGGTTCTTTGGTTCAAGAAACATAATCGATAATTGGCACTTAACATAGAAGAAAACTTCAGAGAAATGTCTAAACATTTCAGAATACTTTTAAACACTTCAACATTTCAAAATTGCCCTGCGTCCACTGAAGATTTCCACCAGAAGTGTGTTTGTAAAGGAAAGACTGCACAAAAAACTGATAACTGTATGAGGGTTGCCCAGTTTGCTGCTGCAAGCAAAGTAAAGCCAGTGCCCACCTGTTTCCCAAGGAAAAATATCTACAGAGGACCTGGAAAACATCAGGATCAAATTAAGCAAATGAAGTAGACCATTTATTGATGTCAAAAAGGTGGCCATCTTATGGAAAATGTGCACACATTCCAAGGACTAGTTCCAAATCTGACCATTTTGTATTAGGAGCCAAAATAAGGCACAAATTTGCTGTGGCTGCTAAAATAAATAGTACCAGAGTAAAGAAATGGAATATAGAACAACAGAAAGATAGATCTACTATTGAAAATACTATTTCGACAAGAGGACATGAAATACTGGGGGAAAGAGGGAGACATAGAAATGAAGAATGGTGTGATAATAAATGTGGACAGACAGTGGAACAGAAAAAGAAAGCAAAACTGAAATGCTTACAATGAAATACGATAGCACATCAAACATTATATAATGAAAAGAGAATAGAGGCAGCAGTGGTCTATGGGAGGAAGGAAAGGGCAACCATAAAGACACAAACAAGGAAGATGGAAGAGCACTATCAAAGGAATGAAAGCTTAAAATGTAATAAGAAAACTAAAGAAGGAATCTGAGAATATATACCGAAAGTAACAGCATGTAGGGACAAAGAGGGAAATCTGCTGACAGATAAACAAGATGTCCTGAATAGAAGTAGAGATTACGTCAAGGGAATTTTGAAGGGAAATCTTGCCAGGAGTGAGCAGCTACTCTAGTACACTACAGATCCAAAGATAGAAGAGCCCACTGTAGAGGAAGTATGGAAGGTAGTAAACTGTCTGAAACATTACAAAGCAGCGGAAACTGATGGAATAACTGCAGAACTGTTGAAAATTGGGGGAATGGAACTCCATTCTTACCCACAGACCTATTAAGTTAATATGGAATGAGGAAAGAATCCTGGGAGAGAGGACCACAGGCATAATGCGGCCAACTCATAAGAAAGGAGATGAGACTTGTTTGAATTATCAAGGAATCAATGCTGCTAAATGTAACCAATAAATTTCTCTCTGTTACCTATAACAAGTTAGCTCCATATGCAGAAGAGAGTCTGGGAGAATATCAGTGTGGCTTTCTGGCTACCAGCTCAATATTTATGTTTAGGCAAATATGTGAAAAGACATATGAGTATAATATTGAGCTACATAACATCTTTGTAGACTTCAAGCAAGCCTTTTTGATATTCTTGACAGAGCAGAAATGCTTGATGATTTGCTACTGCATGGTAGATCATCTAAGTGTTTCACTCATTCATGGATCTTTATCTGGTTCCAAGGCTGTAGTGTGAGTGAATTGAGTAAATGGTTTAGTATCAGTAAATGAGTCAGGCTAGGGGATGCCCTCCTCACAATGCTTTTTAACCTGAAGCAGCAGCACAAAAGCTTCGAATATGTGGTTATATAGGCACAAGGTCATCTCAAATATGCACATATGCTTACATGTAACAATTACTAGTAGAAGAAGATTTTCACTAGAGAGAATAATATTTGAGCTGAAAGAAGCCACACAACCTAGAGGCCTTGCTATCAATGACATTAAGATTAAGTTCATGAATTTCAGGAGGAAGGAAAATAATAACATAGAGAAACTGTCAGCAGCAGGCTTCAGTTTTGAACATGTGTAGAACTTTGACTACCTAGGAACTAATATTAATAGGACAAATTCCATGTCAGCTGAAATAAAATTATGAATCCTAAGTGGCAATAAATGCTTCCACATGTTTAAGAAATTATTGACCTCCAGGTTAGCAAGTAGATCGCTGAAATTAAAAATATATAAGGCCATAATCAGGCGAGTTGTATCCTACGCATGTGAAACACGGACGCTAACAAGTAGGCCCTACTGATGAGCAGCAGCTGAGAATATCTGAATGAATAGTTCTGTCCTGGATGTGGAGCAGTTCAGGATAATAATGCTTTCTGGAGATCTAGTGCAAATGCTGAGTTGGATTGCCTCATACAAAGAGCTGACATTGTAATATTAAAAAGTAGGAGAATAGCCTGCCTTGGACATATCCTTAGGATGGATAGTGGAAGAATAATAAAAAAGGTTTTTGAATGGGGGCCATATGGAAGAAGATAGAAAATCTTCCAGACTCAAAGGACAGCAGAGAATAGCACTGGAGAGGGCAGAAAGGAGAAAACTTGTTGAAGAGGCTGAGACCAATCAGGGTTGTAATGCCATGAGAAGAAGAGAACAGGTGTTAGTAATTGTAGAGGGATTTTCCTTCTTTCTGTCATACTTAGATTTCTAGCACAGTGTCTCCTGGACCAAACACAACAGTAATTGGAATACTGAACTGGTAAATATCAAGCAGTTTTCAGATCAAATAGACTTTCATCCAAAGAAATTATAATTTTGAGTCTAATTCTCATACCTACAAAATTTGTTTTAAGAAAGTAGTTTGTACCTGTATAGAGTTTTAAAAAGTTTGACTCCGTGAACAATAAGCCTCTCTCCCAAATTTTGCAGAAGCAAGGTCTACATGTCAAACCCCCCTGCAACAATCAGAGAAATCTGAAGCAGTACCAAATCTAAAGTAAATCTCAGAAGAGAATTGCGAATTACTTGAAATTAAAATAGGACTGGGGTGAGGTAGTGGACACTTTCCATTACTACTTAACTGTATTTTTGAAAAACTAATTCAAGAGGGTCAAAAAATAAACTGGTGCTTAAAATTGACAACCAGTCAAATTAGGAAGAACTAATGTTAGGATAAACTGCTTGGTTTTCTCAGATGATCTGATGATTCTTTATTAGGACAAAAACAAATAAAAAATGTACAGTGAATTTGGCTCCAAAATTTCATTGGGGAGGGATGGCACCCAAAATTCTAGAAAACCAAATATGAAACAATTAAGAGAGTTTCACTTTTACAGTATTTAGACAAAACAGATCAAGGAACTTGCTTCGAAAATGTTGGCTATGAAATTCATCACCACAAAGTGAAAAATTCCTTCAAGTGTACAGAAGAAATTCACAACAACAAAACAACAACAAAATGCATCTCATATTACTCAGAACAGAGAGACTACAATGTGGCTCTTAAATCAGAGTGTGTTTATGGGGCTCACTCACCCATTTCCAACTGGGAGAGTTAGGTAGATAGATAGGCAGATAGACAGACAGACAGAAAGGGAATGAGAGAGAATTTTAAAACTTCCCAAAGGTAGAATGAAAAACATTCCAGAAAATTTTATCCAAAAACACTGAAGAAGAGAGAATAAGGAAGTGCAGTAGTATGTCAATACTTTAAGTATGAAAAAATGCTGGCTGAAATTCCATGGGCATAGTAAAAAAATGAAACCAACCAGTTTAACTAGACCAGTTGTGAAATTCTATGAATCACCTAGTAAAGCTAAATTTGAAACAGTGAAATTTACTAAACCAGTAAATGAATACCTGGAAGCAACAGGGATAACACAACATGAAATACAACTTAGAAAAAAATCCTAGATATAGAATTGACAACTGGACATTTGAACAGGAAAAAAATGCAAGATGATGGAACAGCTCGGTCTGAGAGAAACAAAAGACCGATTCTGAGAGAAGGAAAGTAGTATGTTCACAAAGAAAAGCTAAAAATATCAGAATAGTGTATGTGATCCAGAAGGCAATGGGGCACATGAGGGGCCATAGACACAAGAAATTTGTTGTCTAATGTACCTAGCAGAAAAAATTATCCAAAAGAGGTGGGTGCCAAGGAGTTAGTGGGAGGAGTTAGTGGGTTCTAAAACAGAGAACAAAATAAATATGTGCACACATAGTGTTTGATAACTTCCTTTTACTTAACACGAATAACAGCAAATTCAGAGGATATTCAAATGCAAGTTGTTTGAAGTAGGCCGGTTTGATATTCACAATAACAACAGAGGCCAACCGACAATGCCTCGACTAGACAGGCAGAAGGTGTGTATATTCGCTGGCTGCAGATTGCGAGTGTAATCACATGGGTTACTGACAGCATCTAAGCACGGACTGGTGGAGCATGGTATCGATAGCATGTAATACCACATTCTTTCCCTCCAAAACTCCTTTCCATTGCCGTGTACTGTTGCTGTCAGAAATGATGGGAGGGCGTTTGCAGGAACTAGAACTTCAACCAATGACAAGCTCCTGTCCACACCACAAAATTTGTCTTGCAGATAGCTAGAAACATTGGCTGAAAACCCAGCCATAGGAGGCACAGACACGCCAATGGATGGAGCATCTTCTCCTTATGGTGGAGGCACAGTGGTGACATGAGGGTCCATAGTGGTCCAGTGGAAGGCAGCAGGGCAAAGGGGACCCACCTTCCACAGGTGAAACTGCTGGCCCTACAGTGACAGTGACTGTGCTGTCTCGACATCAATTGGTTCCCTATCCAACGTCGGTGACACAGAAGCTGAGAGAGGCGAAGGTGGCTGAGGCTGTGGGCCCCTCCTGGGTACTGAATCTGTAAATGAAAAACCCACAGCAGGATCATGCAGCCCACACAAACAGAGCTCATCCGGATAGCACTTCTATAGCTCAGTGGGACACTGTACAACATACAAAGAGTGACCCAAAACTTCGGTGATAACGCCTCATTCCCAGCACCTTTGTCTGCCAGACACACTGAAAAAGACCAAATAATGTATGGGAGGTTCATGGCTGGTTCATATCGTGCTTGAAAGCTCTGCTGAAGCTTTCTGTTTCACCGTTGGATTGAGGGTGGAACAATGGTCATCACATGCTTCATGCCATTAGTGTCACAAAACTGCTGAAATTCTGCCAATGTGAACTGAGTTCCATTGTCCAAAATCAACACTTCAGGTAAACCCTACAGTGCAAAAGACTGACGCCAGGGTCTTGATAGTGCTAACTGTTGTGTTGGAATGCAAGTCCACCATGAGCAGAAAGTTGGTAGAGGTGTTTATCACAATAAGCCAATGGGAATTCCTGTAGGGACAAGCAAATTCAGGTTGCAAACATTGCCAAAGCCAAATAAAATTTCTTTGGTGGCAGAGCAACTTGGGGTGTTCCGCACATACTGGATACTGTGAACTTAATGATTTTATTCGAGCGCCCATGCCGATACATGTGCTATGGCATCGGGCGAGCTGCTTAGTGTGTACAGTGCCCCAATGGCCTTAATGGAGAAATTGAAGAATTTCCTTCTGAAGCAAACTCAGCACAACTGCATGGGACTGATCATTGTCTTTTTGTAATAGGATCATACCTTGCTGGACTGATAAGCTGTGCCAAAGCACAAAATAACAGTGTACAACTGGATAGGTTAATGTTTAATTGAACTGATACGGAGGTATTGCAACACTTTCTTGAGATTGGGGTCCGCAGCTGTTGCCTGAGCAATCCATAGGTAGTCGATGAGAAAACCATCGAGTGTTACATTGTTGTGGACATCAGTGGGGAAGCAAGAATCTTTTGAAGTATAGAATGCTGAATCAGTACTGACTGAAAGGCAGGAACCAGTGTCCACATTCTAATGCTTAACCATTGACCTGTGCACAATTTCATACTGATAAATAGAGATGAGCAAGGACCAATGCAGCAACTTTTACACCATGCACAGAGGGACTGGCTTTGAAGGGCTGAACAATGAGGTGAAAGGCTTCCGATGCATCACAAAACAGAATTTTATGTCATACAAGTATTGGTGGCATTTAGTCACCCTGTATGTGATTGCAAAAGCTTCCTTCTCAATCTGTGAAAGCTGCATTGTGCTCTGGTGATGAGTTTGGATGTGAAGGCATTTGGCCTGTCGAGTGATCCAACTCTGTGTGGGAGAACAGTCCCAATCCCATAAGACGATGCATCAACTGCCAGCACGACTGACTTAGCGGAATCAAAATGTACCAAACAGTGATCACTCAGAAAAGCATGTTTCAGTGGCTGAAATGTGATGTGACACTCCCTAGTCCTCTCAAGTGAAAGAGTCATCGAAGATGATGCAAGGGAGCTGCACTCTGTGCAGCTTTAGGAATGAAATGAATGTAATAAGATGGTTTACCCAATACAGCCTGGAGTTCACTTTTTGAGGAACTGGGAGAACCCATATGGTAGTTAATGCAACTGCAAAGGGCGGATACCATGACTGTTGATAACATGTCCCAAATATTTGTTCTCATCTGGAAGAAGGAGCACTTGACTCTATTGCACGACATCTGAGAGTACTTGAAACAGTTTCCTGAAATTGGCAAGGCGTTTGTCAGGAGTATGACCCAAAACTACTGCATTGTCCAAATAATTTGAACAAGAAGGAACTGTAGCAGTCACTCTGTTAAGTAGTGTTGAAAAATTGCAGGTGTGGATGCAGTGCTGAAGAGCAGCTGCAAAAACAAAATAATCCCATGTGGGTGTTGATCACAAAAGCGTGTTGGGACTATTCATCTGAGGGAAGCTGCAGGTAAGAGTCACAAAGTTCAACCTTGGAAAATAAGTGACATGCACCGAGCTTGTCCATGAGTTCCACAGGCCATGCAAAAGAAAAGAGTCAGTCACAGTCTGTGGATTTACCATTGCCTTGAAATCTGCACATAAGTGTAATTTGCCTGAAGGGGATGCCTGATGGCTGCCCTGGAGGAAATCACACCATCATTCTGCCAAGATAATTTCTGTGCCATTTGATCTCTGTAAGCACAAAGGACAGGCCATATTTGGCAAAACTGTGGTTGCAGATTATCTTTCAAGGTAATGTGAGCCTCAAAATCATCAGCTTTGCCTAGGCCCACCTTGAAAAATGTCACTAAATTTCTCACGAAGTTCGCGTACCTTGTTCGCAGACAAAGAGGAGCTCACAGGGAGAGTATAATCTTGAATTTGCAAACCAAACAAATCAATAAAGTCAATGCCAAAATTTTTCACTGTTATGTGAGCACAAAACAATGAATGAAACTGTATTTTTAATGTCATAAAATGTGACAAGCAGGCTGCAAATACCTAACACGGGAAAGTCATGTCCACTATTACCAGAAAGAGTTACCTGTGACTTATGTGGCTTGGGCTTGCCAAACAGTTCATAAATGCTTCTATTCAACAAAGTCATGACACACCAGTGGCTAACTGCATGCGTATTTTGTGTTTGATAGGCTGCAGAGTGAGAAACAGCTTATTGGCATGACATTGGATGGAAGAAATGTGTGACTTATTTGCTGTTGCACTTGCACTGATCAACACTAGAATTGCTTTTTGGTTTTAAAAAAAATTTCATCTACATTTATTGACTGAGACCTTGGAGAACATACGGAGAGCTTGTTGGACTTGCATTTCTGCAGACAAACAGATCCAAAGTGTCCATGCATGCCACAATGGTAACACTTAGCATCATGATAGGGGCCTACTGCCTCTTGTGGGCCTTGAAGCACCAAGGGCAGGATTTAAACATCGCTAGCCGGCTGCCTACCACACTGGTTCTGTTTATGTTGCTGCCCTGGCTGAGACCTTGCATGCTGCGATGTGCAAACTTCTGGCTCTGCCTGTTTACCTGAACTGCACAGATAGGAGTATAATCAATGGGTACAGCTGCAGTATCACATGTGTCCTGATGCACTAACTCCAAAACCAATTTCAAGTGACCATCGGGATACTTAAGAATTTGTTTATGTGAAACTACAATTGCCTTTCCTGACCTTAAATCTTATGCACTGTGAAGTGTGAGTGAAGATGTGTGCAGTACTTGGACTATTCCTCTTGTTGTGAATCAAAAGCATAAAATTGTGGTACAGAAATGGGCACTGCTTGCTGTGACAGAGCCATAGATGATGAGAGTGGCACCACTGTGTTTGCTTGCACAGAAATCAGTCTGGTCATCATCTCCATGAGTTGCTGCATCTGCTGCACCTGAAACTGAACAATGAGTGTTACTGACAGTTCTTTGGGGGAACTGGCTATGATGAAACATGGAAAAAAATGGCTATAAATATAGTGCAACCACTAAAGAAAGTATGGATAGGTATAACTAGAAAGAACAGCCTCTGAAAAACACAAGAAAACAGTCACTTGCAGGGCCAGTGTTCTGAAACATACTGAAAACACTGAAGCAAAGTAGCTGGCAATCCTGGTGAAGGGCCACATTTCTGCAAGAAAGGCACATAAGAAGTATCATCAGCAGTTGTTTGTATGGTGAGAAGTAGAACCAAGTAGCAAACAACGGAGTTGTCCGTTGTTGCCAGATGTTTTGTCTTCCCGGTGGTGGATGCCAAGGAGTTGATAGGTTCTAAGACAGAGACCAAAATAATGAGATGCACATGTGACTTCCTTTTGCTTAACTTCAATAACAGCAAGCCCAGAGGATATTCAAATGCAAGTCCTTTGAAATAGGCCAATTCAACATCCACCATAACAACAGCGGCTGACTGACAACTCTTTGACTAGACAGGCAGAACAGAACAGACAGATTAGAGTTCGGTTTAATATCCTTTTAAGTCAGCTCTGTGGTGGCACTGGCCACACATGCTGAGGAAGATGTGTGTCAGAGATGGCCCTGGATTGGCAGTGTAGCTACAAGGATTACTCCAAACTTCTAAGCATGGACTTGTGCAGCATGGTGTCAAAAGCACCTAATACCACACGGGCACCTAGAAATTCCAAGAAAAGAACTAGCAGTTGAAACAGCAAGGAAATCGTAAGGGAATCCAATACGACACAATGTCCTGCAGACTAGCATTCACTGTTGAGTCAGAAGTTGTACACCCGTGCGAAGAAGAGTGGCTGTGAGATCAACTCTCCAGCAGTAGCATGCCCTACAATTCTCATTTCGAATGAATGAAGTCACTCTGACTTGCTTCTTGCTGATCCAATGCCACTTGACTTCATACTCCAGTGGGAGGACCCCATAATTTGTGGTTCTTGTGGCATCCAAATCATCATGTGTCACATTTTAATAAAGTGTATTGTATTTTCTATCCTACTCTGTGTAGGTAGAACACTATTTATGACCACTCATACTGGCAGTAGTGCAGGGACAAGAGCAACAAACAGGCAGTTCCTGAGGTCGATGATGATGGAGTTCATGAAGGGAATGGCTAGCCAAAACCAGACTCCAGAGAGTAGCAAGAGTAGTCATAAGCATATACAAACAATCACAGGAGCAATCCAAATCAAAACATAATGGCAGGTGAGGTCAAATACTCTTCTAATCAGTGACGTATATCTAAGGCTTCAATGAATTAATGAGACTAACTGCCAAGCGTGGGGCTGCAGTACTTACATGCATTCTCGTGTCAGTGGCCAACACCAAGTGACCCTCTTGCAACTGTAGCATTGCCTCATGCAGGAGCAAAGTGTGGCCAGAGTATGTAATCAGTGTAGCCCTGACGTGTCCTCCATATCAGTACTCAGGCTGGGAATCCTATGCACTGTCATATAATAAATTATAAGACTTGATCAAATAGGAAGAGTGCAGTGACGGCAACAGCCTCTGTATTGCATGTTATGCCATCATCACAGTCAAATTGACATAAATGCACAGTTGTATTTACTTGAAATGATTTTGACCCATGAGCTGCTGTCTACAGACCCATCATACATTGCCATAAAACAGTTCCTATGTTTCTGAAAATTATAAGTTTTTAAAGATCTTTGCAGAATTGTTGACTGAAATATAAATAAATGAATGTAGCTAGAGTTGTTTTTATCAGATGAGCTAGACAAAACAAGAAATTACTTCGAAATTCAATAGTTTATTTACTAAAACACCACTCTGTTGTTGTGACACTAGTTATCTCAGCAATGCTAGCAGGCAAGCAAATTCACAAAAGCTTACTCAGTGTGCCCCACACAATTTCTGAATAAGTGCTCAAACTGTTAAATCTACAATATGTAACATCACACTTCCCTCTAACAACTTGATAGCTCCTCTAGGGTCTCATTTGCAGAATAATTCTAAGTCGGGATGTGAACTGGATTCATGAAATAATCAAAGTGTCCTGAAGACAGATTACCTTATTCTTTTGAGTCTTAACACCAAATCCTCCATGTTCCTTTCCTGCAGAGTCTCAACACTCCTGTTCTTCACTCACTAATTCTCTTAGCTTGCTTGCTATTCACTGCCAATATTGACACTTTCCTATTTGATGCTCTGTCCTTAAGATGTGCGTTACATTCCAGTTTAGTACTACAGCTTTTGAACCTATTGGCCGACATTAATAAAGAGAGTTTAATTTTAAAAAAAACGTACTTAAACACAGATAAAGTATATATCAAACACTATAGCTCCATAATTAATTGTTTCTCATAAAACTCTCTTTTTTTTAACATGAATATTCTGTTGCTAACCCACGACTTAAGTAATATGTACATATTCATTATTAAGTAAGGATATGGGAGTTTAGAAATAAAGTGATCTATTTTTATGTGCTGTGGCATGTGAATTAAATGTTTGTGAGTTTGATTTTGTGGAATTTCCACATGAGTCAGTCATGGGCAGAGTTTCATCAGTACTCCAGTGAAGAAGCATCAGTGTGGACTGGCTATCCCCCTTGGGCCATGCCATGCCCAGCTTATAACTGGTGTATGTGCTCCAGCTGCTAAGTACCTCGACCCCTCTAAATTGCATACTGGGGCACATTTGGTAAAAAAGCACACCTTTCAGCTTTCTGTACTGGAAATACCTTGGTCATGTTTACACACAGATACATCCTGTTGCACAGTATTTTTAAAAGGAACTGCCACAGAGGTTTCCTAAGCTGGGCTGTGAGCTCACAGCTGAAATTCATTCCCTTAATATCTCTTTGTTCCTCACTACAAATCTTTAATGCGTTGAAACCCTCACTCAAAAATTTCCTAGTGACTGTTTGTGTGACTTGGAATGTGTGTTGAGGCTACTGAGAACATTATTCTTCATACTAAAATTATTCTTGAAGATTTTCAGGTCCACTCAAATTGAACACAGGTGTTCATACAGTGACCTCTCAGGATGTTAGTACAATTTCGTAGAAACTGAGCCAAAAGCTTCTAATCATTTATCTTATGGTTTGGTGATACTTAACAAAGTGGCTTTTAGCTGTCAGAACATAGTTTTATATGATTTTTCGTTATTGTATTTAAGTTTTACATAAATTTTTAGTTTGTATGCTTTTGTGGAAATGTCAGTAGATGTTTACAACTAATTGTCTTAAGCTTCCCACTTCATTACTGACAAATCACATTTGTGGTTTTCAGGTGTATTCTGTCATCACATGTGTTTGATGCCTCTCAGGAAAAGCTGCCTCATATACGTGATCCAAATCGACCTGCTTTTAAGTTCCCGAGAGTGTATGGTATATCATACAGTCGTCGAGCGTAAGTTAACTGTCATTATTATTATTATTATTATTACTACTACTACTACTAATATTATTACTACTACTATTACAAATCTGGGAAGCACTGGATGGTATACAACTAATGGAAGGAATAAAGGCAATCACTCATCATATGATTGTGGCATTAGGCGTTCAAAAGGCCCATAAGCAAGATAAAAATGGTTGCTAAAGTTTTGAACTGTGACACACAGAAAGAGAGAGAGAGGCAGAGGGAGAGGAGGAGGGGGGGGGGGGGGGGGGTCGTTGGGTAATCTGATTTCATCAGTGCAGGACATGGATTACAAATACAAAATTTATCGCAGAAGAAGGAAAGATTAGATATAATTCTTATATGGATTATCAATAAAGTTTTGAACTAAGAAGTTTAAGTAATGTGAGGACTCTTAAGCCAGAGCCGAACTAAGAAGTTTAAGTAATGTGAGGACTCTTAAGCCAGAGCCATTGTAGTCTGGAGATATTTCCAAAGAGAATATATGCAGTGATTCAGCAGAACTGTCATTGTAATGTCAGAATCATTGCCCATTAACTAGAATCTACAGTTAGTACTGTGTTTATTCTGCTGAATGCCTATCTTACAGAGTGCCGTAATGTTCCTCTTCAGAGTCGACCACATGCCAGCAGAATTACTAGTGTGGATAAGACACGCAATGAGAAATAGGTAACTTCATCCCTAGAATTGTGAAATTAAACTGGGAATGCCATCATTAACTCTAGGCCAAGCAAAAGCACAAATGTGAACACAAGTGGTGTTCTTCTGTTAGCATACGGAAGACCATTCTACAAATGTCAGCAGGAGACACATTTTAAACATATGGTTGCCCCTGTTTTCTACGGACACAGCCTCCATCAAAAAGACAACCTCAGTGGGTACTGGGCTAAATGCTGAGTGGCCATTTAAGCAAATGACCCATTCCACTGCAATCGAGCCATTCTACCCTACCCTACCATGACCCTGAAAGTGCACATTCATTGTAATGTTACACTGTATAAGATTTATTTACCACCTAGTTATGCTCTAGATAGAGAAGTTCTCTTGAGCCTCATTTAATATTTCCCATAACCATTCCTCATAGGAGATTTTAATACACATAATGTGCTCTGGGTTTCTATGTTTCTTCTCCAGAGGTCAAGTTTTTGAGAGCCTGATTGTGTCAGAAAAGCTAAATTTTCTTAATACACCAGTAAAATCCACTTTAGCACAGCAATGGGCCAGTTTGTGCCCCAGACCTCACCTCTGCACCCCCACCCTTGCATACCTCATTGGGAAGTGGTTGATGAGTTGCATCAACAGTTACCATGCTAAGCCCTTAACTGCATGCCACTCCATGTGTGCTGGCTGATTTTTTTCTATTTTCAACAGATTTTAAATAGCTGTAGAGGACGTTTAGTTAGAGATACATAAAAGCTACAGGTATGGTTTAAAACTTTAAGGTTTCAACTTTACATGGGTTAACAGTCATGTGTATGGGGCATATACTGTTTCCAAGAAGTGATGCAGATTTCTCCTCTATTATGCGAAAATAAATTTTTGTCAAAAATTTATTTTTACTACTTTATTCAATTTAAAGAAGAAATAAATTTTGGAAAGTGATCATTTGACACTGAAAAGACATTTGTTATACCATTTGCACATAAAGCATACCTACATACACATAAGTTATTTTGCATAGTGAACCACAGTGTGATAAAGCTTGAAGCACGGGGTGACACGCAAACCTACGTTACACTCACTGCACTCATAAGAAGTATCTTTCGTCCCAGCTTTCCCAGTAATGTTCTTTTGTTTTCCACTATACACTACACAACGTCTTTGTGCTTTCTTTTTCCCTTCTGCCATTTCCACACGGTTCGGAAAATGTTTCTGCGACAATCGGGCAATCGTTGAAGGTCCATGAGAATCCTCAATTCTCTCTCCTCTGTGTAACACTAACGCAGTGCAGACCTCCTGTATAAACTTAAGAGTGCTCAGTTTCTTCTCATGGATGCAATTGTGCAAAATACAACCATTTGAAACCGCCATAATTATACAGTGGAAGGCAAGTTTTCTCCACCACTTCACTGTTTTGTGATCAAGTGCTCCATATGAAAGACGCTGATCAAAAAGGTCTACACCAGCTTTATGTTTGTTGTAATCCAGCACTGCCACTGGTTTCAACTTATCGTTGCCTTCTCTTGTAGCAACAGGCAACATTGAGGATGTGTGCCTGGTACTTATCATCCACACATCCCTCTTGTCTTTCCATCGCAATACTAGCACATCGTTCTTGCGACAAAATATTTGTTCACCCTTTTTGTGTTTACCCTCTTTGAGAGCCTTGGGCAATCCTTTTCTGTTTGGCATTACTGTCCCTACAAGACCAGTATTGGCTCTAGCCAGTTCTTTGGCTAGCTGAACACTGGTGTAAAATCTGTCAACATATACAGTGTAGCCCTTACCTTGGAGTGAGCCGAGCAATCGCTTTACCACTGCAGAAGCACTGTTGTCCAGTTTATCGTCCCTTCCGTGGTAAACTTCAAAGTTGTATATGTACCCAGTTTTGGATTCTCCAAGAATGTATAGCTTCATGCCATATTTGTTTGGCTTATTAGCCATATAAACTTTGAAACCTACACGCCCTCTGAAAGGACACATACCTTCATCAACGGTTAGCGCTTCACCTGGCTGATAGCTTTCTTTGAAATTCCTTACCAAATCATCCAGAAGAGGTCTGACCTTATGAAGGGCATTAAAGTCTACTTCACCTTTCTTTTTTTGCTTTGAATTGTCGTTTATGTGGAACATAGACAAAATATTCAGAAATCTTTCCCTTGGCATAATATTGGGGGCAAAAATTGCAGCTAACCACTGGACCACTACACCAGTGACTGGCCATACTTGGCCTCTCACTGATTGACATGTGGAGGATAATAGCCAGAAACGTCTTTGTTTCAGCAATTGTTAGCGTCCTCCACTGCTTCAATCTAGAATTGGGCCTTAATTTGTTTTGTGCTCTCAGTGTGGCCAGCTTCTGTCTAGCATAAAGGTTTGTTTGTTCCTTCATAATTGAAATAACCCTGTCATTTATAAAATGAGAAAAAAAATCTAAATATTCACTAGACTGACTGAGTCCTACATTATTTAGCACACCATGAGACCCTGTAAATAACAAAATGTTTGGTGTTTGATCCACTATAATCCAGTCATCCTGTGAAATGTCACTCAATCTTGGCCTCTTTCGATGATGAGTGGGGGGGAACACAGGCGGTGGCTCACCTTCATCTGACGACAAATCTGTGTCTAAAATAATACGGAACGTAACAGAACAAATTGCAACATGAACTGTCTTGTTCTGCATCGATTTAGTAAGATGCTAGACTTACCTGGACTATCGTTATTTTCGGCATTTCGAAATCACTGTCACTATCGAAATCCGAAAAATCATCATCAGTAGGTTCAGCAAGAACTTCTTCAATCATTTTTCGAAGTTTTGCATCCTCATCACTCGCCATTGTGAGCAAAAAGAAGATAAACAAGCTAAAACCAAAATACTAGCGCCAAAATCAATGGTAAACAAATGACAGGACACCACAGAACACATAACATACGCGTGAAAAACACATGTGAATTCGTTCGGAAATATATACTGATATATCGCATTACCACACTAGGTGCTGCGATCTAGCGATAATATGATGAACTACAAGCATTACAGGACCTACAGGTTGTAGCGGGAACGCTAACAATGCGTTTGAAATACTAAAACAATGTGGAATGCGCCGGGACGTAATATTACGGCGGCCGCATTTTCTTCGTTTCCACCCGTGACGTAATATTATGGCAGCCGCACGGTAAGTGTTAAAGTGACAGCTTCCTTTTCTTTTCAGGTAGCACAGACGTGTAGAGACACGACCACCATAGATGTTCAGCAGAATAACCAAGTGAGGTGGTGTAGTACCTAGCACACAGGACTTGTATTCAGTACGACGATGGTTGACATCTCGATCTGACCATCCAGATTTAAATTTACTGTGATTTCCCTAAATTGCTCCAAGCGAATGCCAGGATGGTTCCTTTGTAAAGCATAAAGCTGATTTGCTTCCCCATACTTTTGTGATCTGACCTTGTGCTGTGTCATGACCTCGATGTCAGTTGGACATTAAAGTCTAATCTTCTTTCCTTTCCTTCAGCAGGACAAACTAAACATTTTATCACCAACTGGCTGTTTTTGAACCCCGAATTTATGTCTAGAAATGAGTGGTTCACATTACATGCATGATCCACCATGGTCTTAATGCAACTGTTACACCTGATTGCTGGCTACAGAAGCAACACATCCCGTGGTGGAACATTCTTCAGTTAGGGTGAGGCACATGGTTTTGTGACACTTCAAATGCCTACTTTGTGCTGAAAACCCTTTCAGTCGCCGGGGCAAATGTATAAAGAGAAATCATAAAGATCACTATAAGGTGATGGCAAGTATTTGTAGCCTGAACAAATAATTTAATAATATATTCGAAAGTATAAACCATAAGAATGTTATGTGGCAAACATGCCTGGCCTTTAACAGCTGCTGTATTGTATCAGGGCTGTCTACAGAGTACTTTGGCAGGGTGTATACAACTCGGGACAACCTGGAGACCCGGGAAAAACCCGGAAATTTTTTCATATGGGAGAAAACTGAAAAAAAAAAAACCAGGAATTTTGTAGAATTCCAGTAATTTTTCATTGTTTTAATTGTAAGTTAATTTTTGTAACTTTGACAGGTAAGAACCAATACTTTAACAAAGGATATTACTGTATCTAACTACTGCAGAGTAAAACATGAATGAGAGAAAAAATAACGAAAATGAGACTTAAGTGGCAGAGGAAATGCACCATATGCAACAACAAAACACAGTACTCAAACAAGCATCTACCAACAGCAAAATGTGTCAAAGGCTTTAGGAAGACCATGCAATGCTTCATAACAACCAATTGTCTCTGATGAGTGTGACGTCACAACTGCTTACATTAGATTCGTTTGAGCAGTTGCAAGTGAACTCAAGCACATGCGCAGTTGAGTCGCGTATGGGTAATACCTTCTCCCACTTCTTGCTACAGAAGTGTGGCAGTTAGCTGTTTAAGCAGTAGCAGCAAGCAGCCAGATGCTACCCAGAAAACCTTTACAGATGCGCATAAGCTGCCAGATTCATGCATGCGCAACAGGCCAAGATCTAGGGGGTGGGAGTGGAGGCAAACTGGGGTATCTGCCCCAGGTGGCAATTTCAGAGGTGGGGGCGGGGGGGGGGGGGGGGCAGCTCATATTCTTTAGGAAAAAGACCTTCTTTCACAAAGCGCCTAGCATCCAACACATGTTGGCCTATTGATTATTCATATGATTTTGAAACAAATCCCTGTTGGTTTTTCAACAAATTCTAAGTTGATTTTTGAATGAATCATAAGTTGATTTTGAATGCGTGAATAGTGTATGTGATGTCTGTACCAGAGGAATCCCCGCCGCATCTAGAAATAAACTTCCCTGCATACAAAAGGGGATTGGGCTATATGAGCTGAGCGGAATAAAGCCACCTAATGGGTGAATACCAATCCTGTTTATGTGGTTGACTGGGTTTGTGAATGATCATCTTTGTTATAATTACTAGTGAAATCTGTAGATTCAGACTACCAGAGTGGAAATAAATGACTATCAGAAAAAACAGGTAAGAAAGATTACATATTATCCTCTCAGTGTATCCAAGAAAACGAAATTCTGACAGAAAATTTTTGGTCAAATCGCTACACTAGTAAGGGCCAGTTGTACAGTCCCAAGTTAATTCAGGGAGTAGTGTGGAAAATGCATTGGACAAACATGTAATAACACCTAACCAGAGAATAAACATGGGATAACTAAACTGGTGATTGTAGCAGGGTTAGTGAAGTTAACTGGAGAATAAGTTTTGACACTGGCAGGAATAGTTACAGAATTAGTGATGACAAGATTATTTGTCAGTACGGAGAAGGAGAAGAAATGGGGACATTACACAAATTATGGAAGAATATGATGATTCCAAATTTATATAAAAATTTCATACTACTACTTTTCGATTTCAGGCTTCAGAAGCTGGAGTGTGTGAATGAAATGTGAAACTATTTCCTAACATGAAACTTTCTCCTTGTGGTAGGCCTAATAGGCATTTGATATTGGTACTTCATGAATTATATTCTGTCATGTTATAAAAATGACCGTTTGTGCCAAAACAGTCTCGTTTTTTTCGCATGTGTTACAATTTCTGCAATATTAGGCAGGCCTGTTTTGTTTTACCTAGCAGACAGCGACAAAATACATGTATTCAGATTGAGAAACCACACCAGTCTTGGTTACTATTTGTATTAACAGCCTTTTTCAGTATTAGACAACAAAATTTCGTTTCTCATGTAGCAACATGTTTGGTGAACTTTGACGAGGTAATAGATTCTTTCACAGGAAGAAAAGCACACCTTGTAAAGCTGTAGCAAGATTAGAGGAGAAAAATGCTAGAACTTAAGGATTGAAGAAATGTGTACTGTCTTCCTTGTCTCTTGTCTTTACTGGTTGTATGTATCTTATATTTAATTTTTTGTCACACAAAAAAGCAACTTATTATCTAATAGACAATAAAGAAAAAATAAAGAAAAGAAAGAAAGAAAGAAATAGGGGCAGGATGTCAAACTGGAGCAGGAGAGGCACCACAGGACATTTTAATTTCCACTGTCCTGAGTATAGTTTGATGGCACCCAGTACAAAATATTACACGTTTGAATTCCACATAGCAAAATGCAGTGACGAGCAATAGAAGAATGCTGTCTGAAGAGGCATGGCACTGCACTTTGGCACTCTTACGACCAAATAACATGTCTCACATTTCCTTGAACATCTACGTTTTATGTATCAGACTCTTCAGAAAGATGTGCACTACAAAATGAACATAGTTTTGAAAAGTCGATTTTTTTTAATTTTTTTTTTTTTTTTTTTTTTTTTTTTTTCTTTTTTTTGCTGTCCTACCTAAAATGCACAAGGGGAGGGGGATTGCCACTATCTAGTATTGCCCCAGATATATCGTAAATCCAGGGCTGGTGCACTGAGCAGCCTGAGCTGTAGTGGGGAGTGGGTAGTCACCACGTGACCCATGTTTACGTTTCCTCATGTCAGTTGCTCTCACATCAAATGAAAACAAAACGGATTTCTGTGGCCGGGAGCTACCAAGTGAATTAAAATACATTCACATAATTTCAGAAGGCTAAAATACGTTGTTAGTTTTAGATTTTATTTTATTTCCACCTTTCTGACAGTCAAGCATTAATCACCGTGCAGAACAATGAAGTTATTTTTGTCAGTTTGCTAAAGAAATTTGGCTTTTATTAATCTTTTCTACTGAGGCAGTCAATTTATTTGAAACAGAGTGTTTAATTCCACACTATTGGCTTGTTTTAATTGTTCGCTTCAATTCCAAGTGCACGTTTTCATCTTCTAGCGTGTTTGCCATTATGCCATAATAAAGAACCAAACATGAAATAATACAGCACTGGTACTCCAAGAAAATTTACATCTGAATCTGGACATATGAATGTGCACTTTAAGCCGAATTATGCATTTTAATATTGTTCACAAAATTGCAATGCTCTTGGAGTATCCTCTAATGTCTTGTTTCTTTTATGACTTTTAATGTTTTGCACGTATGAACATATGGGCTTGCTGCATCACTGTAGCTGCGCAACTGCGGTGACGCCTGTTATCTGTCGCTCTCTGGCAACTGCTGAAACAAACCTGTTTCTAATAGGTTGCGAGAAAATATTGTGAATGGTTGTTTGAAAAGTGTTACTTTCATAGCAAATTTCCTTTTACACAAGATAAACTGTGTGAGAATGCATGATGAATTTCTTAATGAGAGAGCTTTTGACTCTTATTTAAAAATCAACTCTTTGGGGACAACCATTTCGAGCCCAGGAGATCAGACATTTATTTCATTAAAAATTTTACTGGCACATTTGTGTAATGTGTCTTAAAGAGTAACACACATGAAAAAGATCAACATTATATGTGAAAGCTTTGCTTTTCTTGTAGCAACACTATGTATATTAACTTAAACCATTAACTTTTTCTGTCTGTTTGTTCGTGCTACTTAACAGTGATGTTTCTGTTGGCTGACTACATCACCTGTTCTGTGCTCTGAAAATCCACTGTGATCGGCTGGCAAGATCATGTGACATGAGCCATGACCAGCTTACAAAACGCCCAAATGTGCGATGTTTGGTGGAATTCGAATTTATACTTTGTATTACAAAAATATACATTGTACATGTTGCTGCACATTAGTCATCTTTCCAGAACTTATACTTTTCCCTAAATTTCATTTCCTAAAGTGCAGGGAAATTCTTTGTATAAAACCATAACCATTCAAAGGACTGATAAGTTTTACAGTTCCAAAGAAAAGTATACTATCACTTAATATGGAAAAAGTGTATTTTAACCCAGTAGAAAGTATATTTCTAACTGGGAAATCCAGCAGAAAATCAGGGAATTGGTTTTTCCTTCTCCGCGTATACACCCTTTTTTATTCCATCACTGCCTCTGAAAATTAGAAACCAACTTTCCACTGTCATTAGGCATTAATGGAAAGGAACGGTTGGAATTTCCATTCCAATAACATTGAGGAATACAGTATCTCCATTTCTGTGTGGGAATTGGATTGTACATTGTTTCAAGCCAAGGAGAGTGCTTCAGGTAAGATTCAGATCTGGCACAGCATTAATCTCACAAAGAATCTGGAGAAAATTCTCTTCCCTGAGTCACAGGAACTATTTAATTACCCCCAACGTGCTTTCAGGTGGTATTGTTCAACCCTTGATGATCAGACCCTGCTGGAGGCAGAAATACAACAATATTTTTCTATGCAGGCTACATCTCATACATATATTCTCTGATTGTGAGATGGCCTGTGGCACTGTGTTGAAAAATAGCATCCTTGGCAGCTCCATACATGATTCTTTGGCGGATGTGTACTCATATTCAAATGCCCTTGCGAGGCAGTTTTTTTTTAGATATCAGGCCATTGATGTTCTGTCAAAGCAGTTTGAACAGGAAAGCTGTCCCTCCGGGATCAGTTTTAAGTGCTGGTCTGTTGTCTGTAGCAACTGATGGTATAATGTCTATAGTTAATTTTCACTTTAAATGTTCATTGTTTGTATATGATATTGTCAGATTCTGCTCCCCCTTTTACCCTGTGCTTACTGCTCATCACTTGCAATTGATGATAAGATAGTTGGAGTAGTGGGAAGATGGCACAGGTTTTAAATTTTTGTCAGAGAAATGTGTTTGTGTTAATTTTAATCATTCTCATTCTCTGTGAACCAACCATCCCTCAAAATGAGTCTAGTAAGGTGTTTGAGTCTCACTTTCAGTGAGAGGTTTAAATGGCTACCACACCTGAAATTTTTGAAGACAAAAAGCTTAAAGGCATTGTATGTATTAATTTGTCATTGCCACAGAGCATTGACAGCACACCAAACATGTTCACCTCAGTTCTACAAGGCATTTGTATGATCTTCCTCAGACTATGAATGCACAGTTTAGACCTCAATTAGACTGTCTCATCTTAAATTCACTTATAGTGTTCGCCACAAGGGGATAAGCCTGCGAACAGGGGCATATGAGACTTGTCCAATTCCCAGCGTCTATGTTGAGTTTGACGAACTACCACTTGCTCATCCAGCCTAAGATTCGCATGGTGTGTTATGTCTACAGCCTACTCTCAATGCTGCCAGTCACTGGCATTGCATATTGTTGCTTGCACTCCACTTGTTATCCAGTGGCAATGTGTCATGTATACGGTGTACTCTCAACATCCCCCCTCCCTGTCACTGGCCTTTCATAATGTGACTCCCTCTAATAAAGTGAATATTCATAAATTAACTGTAACCAATGATGCCACGTGAGCTTCACCATAGTAAGAACTTATTGGTACTTAATTCATACCATATTACAGTGTTGAATCGGGGGTGGAGTCGTTCATCACCATGGTTGACAAGGAGACCCTGAATTATTTTTGATTTAACAGACTACAAAAAGAATTTGTACTGTGGATGAAATCTGTAAATCCATGTTTTACAGTGTTTTATCGGAACACTGCACCTATGTTTAGCTTACACTGATGTGACTAAGCAGAGGCCTGTACTGTGTTATTTCCTGAATGTATCCTTAAGGTTTGCTTATCTAATGAATTCATGGCATTCAGTGCTGCTGAATTATATTAAATCCTGAAGGTGAGGGACCTGATGAGATGTAATCTTGCTAGCAAATTCTTAATCTGTTCTGGTGCCCTAAGTGCCCTTGAGATTGTCCAACAAATGTATATAGCAGAAAAAGAGGTCCAAATGATTCACAACTCCGTTTTCCACATACAGAGACAGGGGAAGGAGTTGTCATTTTGTTGGGTACTGTGGAATGTGTGAATTCAAGGAAATGAAGCAGCAAAGGCTGTCTGCATAGCAAATACAATTGTACAATTTGCTGTCCCTGTACATGCAGTCATTTCACTGTTGAGACACAAGATCATGCTTCAATGAGAGGTACAATGACTAGATTTGAGGAACAACAGGCTGTAGTCATTGAAACAAGCAATATGGCTGTGGCATTCATTTCTGCTGCAGATCGATGAGGTGATAGGGTGTAATATTAACATGACTCTCGATGGAGTACTCTTGTATGATGTTTGGATTCCTCCTCAGAGAAGAGTACCCTCCAGTGTGCTTTGTTTGTAGTGTACATAAAATTTTAACAGATTGTGGTTAGGAAATTTCAGTGTGTTTGCAGGGTGGTTGACGCATCCTATTTTGTACCGGTGGTCAGCAAGTCACTACCCTATAAAATTGTTTTAGCTAATGTGCAGTTACAGTACATGTATTTTAACAATGAATCCTGTAGTGTAAAAGGACTATAGACTGAGTTGTACATGTTTTTGTGCTTCTGTGGGAAACTGAGTTAGAATGAAGCAGAATGAAACAGACTTCCTCTCCATATGTTTTAAAACACCATTTTAAATATTTTAATCACATTCGACCCAAATTAATGTAGTGAGATTGTTATGACCTTTATTTTGAGCACTTGGTATGATGGTATGCTCAGAAGTGATGCACCTGAATTTTTTGTGTGCATACTGTTGAAGTTCTTAAAATTAAACAGACATTATTAACATTCAAAATCTTTATTCTTCATGTCCACGTATTTGCAGCCCTATGCCGGTAAACTGCTTCGAATTGTAGTGGGTAACATGGCAGTGTGTATTGAAACTATGTTGGTATGTAAGAAATAGTGTGCTGTAATTGGCTTTTGAATTTGAAGAGTTCATCCATACATGGAGCACCCACTCCTTGAACATGACAATGCCAGAGTGCACACGAGCGCTGCAATGCCTGAAACAATCCAGTGCCTTGTGTTCACTGCCATGCAGTCCCGACTTGGTGGCATCCGATTTTCAGCTTTTCCCAAAACTTAAAGAACACCTTTTCGGACTTTGCTTTGATAGTGATGAAGTAGTGCAAGCAAAGGTGAGATTGAGGCTCCGTCAGCAGTGTTAAAACTATCATCGAAGAAGACACCTAATCAAGAATGTAAAGATGGGAATATCTGTTTTGATGTGAGCAAACATGACAAACGACCCCACTTACATTCAGGCACAACCAAAGCAGTAAAAGAATAAGTCAGAAAATGGTTCATACATTGTAATTTAATATTTAATAATAATAATAATAATAATCAAATTGAAACACTGAAAGTGATTAAAAGCTGAAAGTCCCTGAAATTTTAATTAGTGAAAGGAAATTGCTTAATATTCTTGTATAAAATGCCTATTCATTGAAGCTGATAAGCAGCTGAAATAGAATCCATATGTTCACATTGTGTGCTCAAAAAGCTTAGTTTGGCACAGCTCGCTCAGGCACCTAATTCTTACTTGGTTGATAATTGACTAAAAACATAAATATTAAAAAAACTAATGAAGTTTTTGTTGGAGAGTTGGTCATTTTGTACCTCACTGTCCAGAAATATTAAAATATGAATACGTAGGAAAGTTCTAGTAGCATGTTGCAAATATTTAGGAGTAAAGGTGACCATTTACTGAATAGCAGAGACATTGAGTCATCAAGAGGCACACACTAAAGAGAATGAAAACTTTGCTAGTCTTTGGAAGAAATCCTTTGAAGAGCTGGAGTGCACAAAATAAAGGAAAGCTTCCAATAGTGATCTGGCAGGTCATAACCATTCATGAAGCTTTTTTCTGCTTATGTTTGCTTATTGGTATCAACTTTCCCTAGACCTGGACGTCAGTAGAGAACTGTGTTTTGGTTGTGTTCACATGATGACACACATTACTTAGCCTTCATACTTAGATAAAAATATGTTTGCATTGCTGGCAATTGCTTGCCTTCATCAGTCTTACCAGCTCTAGACTGCATGTGGACCACAGTCTTTTCATATTCCCTGTTGGGCTCGATGGTACTATCATGTTTTATTGTGTTAGGAATGGCAAAAAGAGCCCAAGCATTTAGTATTGGATATCTGGTAGGTACCATCTTAAGCAATTTACATAGTACTGAAGTTTTACACTAATAAGCAATGATGAGTCAGAATGTTATGACTACCTACCTGCTGTTGATGTAAACCCATTCAGGTGATGGCAGTGTCACCTGGTGAGGAGTGGCTGCTAGTCAGACACACACACTGTGTGTGCTATCAGTGAGCATGCTGTCCGTGTGTAGAATGGGGAAGGTGTGTGATCTATCTGAGCTAGATCGAGGGTAGATTGTGATGGCCCAGAGGCTTGCATGACCATTTTGTTACCTGCACGACTTGTCGGGTGTTAGAGGAGAGCTCTGGTGAGTGTCTTCATCACATTGTGAAAACACGTCCAGACATTGTAGGGTTGGGTGGCCACCTCTCATTACAGATGTTGGACATCATAGGTTACGAACTGGTGGAACTAACATCAGACGTTAATGCTAGGTGAAATACAAGTGTGTCTGAACACACAGTGCACTGGACACTGCTAACAATGGGCCTCTGCAGCCGATGTATCTTACATGTGCAAATATTACCTCCTCGATGTCGGCACCTATGACCTAAATGGGCACATGGCTGTCAGCACTGGATGTTGGCGCAGTATCAGAGTATTGCACGGTTTGATGAATTCTGATACCTTCCTCATCATACTGATTGGAGGGTGCAAATCCTTTGTCTTCCAGGGAAACAGCTCCTTGACACCTGCACTGTGGGATGGATACAAGCTGTTGGCGGCTCCATAATGCTGTGCGGAACATTCACATGGGCATCCATGGGTCCAGTGGAGTTCATGCAAAGCACAATGACAGCCAAGGAGTATCATCCACTGGTTTGTAGATTACTTACAGCCCTTCATGATCATCATGTTTCATGACAGCAGTGGCATTATTCAACAAGATAATGTCCTCTTGGGTAAAATATCCCAGAGGTGAAATAGTCCCCCATTTGAATCTCCAGGCGGGGACTACTCAGGAGAACATCGTTAACAGGAGAAAGAAAACTGGTATTGTCAGGTGAATACATGATTATAAATACAAAATCAAATAGGAGTAATGCAGGAGTAGGTTTAATAATGAATAAAAAATAGAAGTGCAGGTAAGCTGCTATGAACAGCATAGTGAACACATAATTGTAGTCAAGATAGACATGAAGGCCATGCTTACCACAGCAGTACTAGTTTATATGTCAACTTCTTCTGCAGATGATGAAGAGATTGAAGAAATGTATGATGTGATAAAAGAAAGTGTTCAGATAGTGAAAGGAGGCGAAAATTTAATAGTCATGGGGGACTGGAATTTGATTTTAGGAAAAGGAAGAGAAGGAAAAGTAGTAGGAGAATGTGGAGTGGGGGTAAGGAGTGAAAGAGGAAGCCACCTGGTAGAATTTTGCACAGAGCATAACTTAATTATAGCCAACACTTGGCTTAAGAATGAGGAAAGAAGGTTGTGTACATGGAAGAGGCCTGGAGACACTGGAAGGTTTCAGATTGATTATGTAGTGGTAAGACAGAGATTTAGGAACCAGGTTTTAAATTGTAAGACATTTCCAGGGGCAGAGGTGGACTCTGAGCACAATTTATTGGTTATGAACTGTAGATTAAAACTGAAAAAACTGCAAAAAGGTGGGAATTTAAGGAGATGGGACCCGGATAAACTGAAAGAACCAGAGGTTGTAAGAGACTTTCAGAGAGAGCATTAGTGAATGACTGAAAAGGACAGGAAAAAGAAATAAAGTAGAAGAAGAATGGGTAGCTTTTAGAGATGAAATAGTGAAGGCAGCAGAGTATCAAATAGGTAAAAAGATGAAGGCTAGTAGAAATCCTTGGGTAACAGAAGAGATACTAAATGTAATTGATGAGTGAAGAAAATATAAGGATGCAATGAAGAAGGTGAAAAGGAATACAAACATCTCCAAAATGAGATCAACTGGAAGCGCAAAATGGCTAAGCAGGGATGGCTAGAGGACAAGTGTAAGAATGTAGAGCCATATATCACTAGGGGTAAGATAGATACTGCCTACAGGAAAATTAAAGAGACCTTTGGACACAAGAGAACCACCAGTATAAATATCAAGAGCTCAGATGGAAACCCAATTCGAAGCAAAGAAGGGAAAGCAGAAAGGTGGAAGGAGTACATAGAGGGTCTATACAAGGGCGATGTACTAGGGCAATATTATGGAAATGGAAGAGGGCTTAGATGAAGAGGAAATGGGAGATACGATACTGCGTGAAAAATTTGATAGAGCACTGAAAGACTTAAGTCGAAACAAGACCCCAGGAGTAGACAACATTCCATTAGAACTACTGATAGCCTTGGGAGAACCACCCATGACTAAACTCTTCCATATGGTGAATAAGATGTAAATCCCTCAGACTTCAAGAAGAATGTAATAATTCCAATCCCAAAGAAACTAGGCGTTGAGGGTGAAAATTACCAAACTATCAGTTTAATAAGTCACGGCTGCAAAATACTAACACAAATTCATTACAGACGAATGGAAAAAGTGGGAGAAGCCGAACTTCGGGAAGATCAGTTTAGATTCCGTAGAAATGATGGAACATGCGAGCCAATACTGAATCTATGACTTATCTTAGAAGATAGGTTAAGGAAAGGCAAACTTACATTTCTAGCATTTTTAGACTTAGAGAAAGCTTTTGACAGTGTTGACTGGAATGCTTTCTTCAAAGTTCTGAAGGTGTCAGAGATCAAATACAGGAAGCAAAAGACTATTTTCAATTTGTACAGATACCAGATGGCAGTTGTAAGAGTCCAAGAGTATGGAAGGGAAGCAGTGGTTAGGAAGGGAGTGAGACAGGGTTGTAGCCTACCCCCAATGTTATTCAATCTGTATATTGAGCAAGCAGTACAGGAAAAAAAGGAAAAATTTAGAGTAGAAATTAAAATCCATGGAGAAGAAATTAAAACTTTGAGGTTTACCGATGACAGTGTAATTCTGGCAGAGACAGCAAAGGACCTGGAAGAGCAGTTGAACGGAATGGATGGTGTCTAGAAAGGATAATATATGATGAACATCAAAAAAAGTAAAGCAAGTATTACGGAATGTATTGGAATTAAGTTGGGTGATGCTGAGGAAATTAAATTAAGAAATGAGACACATAAAGTAGTAGGTGAGTTTTGCTACTTGGGGAGCAAAATAACTGATGATGGTCAAAGCAGAGAGGATATAAAATGTAGACTGGCAATGGCAAGAAAATTGTTTCTGAATAAGAGAAATCTGTTAACATCAAGTATAGATTTAAGTATCAGAAAGTCTTTTCTGAAAGTATTTGTACGGAATGTAGCCATATATGGAAGTGAAACATGGATGATAAATAGTTTGGACAAGAAGAGAATAGATGCTTTCGAAATGTGGTGCTACAGAAGAATGCTGAAGATTAGATGGCTAGATCACATAACTAATGAGGAGGTACTGAATAAAATTGGGGAGAAAAGGAATTTGTGGCACAACTTGACTAGAAAAAGGGATCAGTTGGTAGGACACATTCTGAGGCATCAAGGGATCACCAATTTAATATTGGAGGGCAGTGTGGATGGTAAAAATCGTAGAGGGAGACCAAGGGATGAATACACTAAGCACATTTAGAAGGATGTAGGTTGCAGTAGTTACTTGGAGGTGAAGAAGGTTGCACAGGATAGAGTAACATGGAGAGCTGCATCAAACCAGTCTAAAGACTGAAGACCACAACAACAACAGTGTGCCTTGTCACAAGGCTAGGAGAGTGATGAAGTGGTTCGAGGAACATAGTGGCGAGTTCCAGTTGATGTGCTGGCCCTCCAGCTCACCAGATCTGAACCCAATCAAACACATTTGGGATGTGATTGAACTTGGCATCAGAGCTCCCCCCCTCCTCCATAAGTGACGGGAATTAGGCAAGTTGTGTGTGCAGGTGTGGTGTCATCTCCCTCCAGCGACTTACCAAGTCCTCATTGCCTCCATGTCATGATGCATTGTCGTTGTTATCTGTGCCAAAGATGGACACACTGCCTATTGGGTTTTGGCTGATAAGTGTATATTTATATGTAACATAGTAGTTAATACATTACTCTTTATGAGTACACTGATGGCCAGCAGCCTTTCAGTAATAGTGTTCTGGTGTGACGACGTGCGTGGCACAGTTCTGTCTACAAAGGTTGGAAAACTGTTCCACCATGATATCAGATAGTGCGGAAATTTGGTAACAGTACATGAAGTAGTTTTATCCCCTCATCGTATACTGCTGAATTATTTGTATCCTTAATTTTTGTGTGAGATTATTCACAAAAACCTCGGAATAAAGTTGTTATTCCCATGTAACATTCTACTTGAAATATCTTTAGTAACAATGCTGCCCTCTGCATTGTTGATGTACCAGTGTATAAATTTGGTACTTACTCTTGTTTAATGTGTTTGTAAAACTGTTGCTAGTTTTCTGTGTATTATAAATGTGAGTGTGCAGCTGATTAGTTAGACGTAAAGTTATTTACAAAACATGAATTCTTTTCTTATGCAGGAAGCTGCTGTCATCTCGACTCTTCCAGTTGTGTGAGTCCTTGGTTCAAGGATCAGCTACACAGTCCTCAGTGATTGAAGATGGAAAGACAACTGTTTTCTTTGACAAGGAGAATGACCTCATCCAATTTGATTTGACCATTGATTTAGCTCATATCCGTGCTTCACCACTGAAACCACTGTCTGCTGCAGATGATACACTGGGAATTTCACTTCCTGATATCTACCCTTTCTCGAGTACCATTACTCTTGAGCCAAATAATTTCTATGAGATAAGGGACCAGACATGTAAGTGTTACTGACTACTAATATTACAACAATGGTAATTCTGCATTCCTACTCCTGTATGTACATGTAACACTCAGGAGCTGCTGTTATATTAATTTTTGCAGATATAAATAAGAATAGTTTTTGGTTTCCTATGAGATTTTAGTCTGGTTTCTTTAAAAATATTATTGTAACTTGAGGATATACAAAGTAGACATGATGAGTTGTTGAAATATTGTATAAACACATAGAATCATAGACAAAGCCAGATGCCTGGAAATATATCTCACTGGGAACTTTTCAGAAATCATATCTCATAGTATTTTATACAGGAGTAACCTGCCAATACTAAAACATGCCATTTCTTAAGATTCATTGTTTAGTCATTCCATAGAACATTTCAAAATGTTAAACACAGACACTGACCTCAAAGTTTTGGATACTTTTGTCAGGTATAAATTATGCAGCGTGGCCACATTAATAACTAGTTGATCATTTTGCCTATCAAAATCATATGTAGCAACATGTGATATGAAATACTTCAGTAGCTTCTAAATCATATTACTTACCTAATGACATCCCCAGGAAGCATCATGCTGTTGCACCATGCCCTACTCTGGAGCATCGAACTGCCTCATGCTAATGCACCAAAATGATGTCATAGGGAGAGAGGTGCTGTCATCGTAATGAACACACCCTGTGAAGTAAGAAGATGTATTGAGAGTGCAAGAGCATTTATTCAGGAAGCTGGCAAAGTGGAAAAAGCTAGCCAGCCCTGTGAAGCTTGGCAATACTACAGTTATGGTAGGCTTTTTCAGGAACTAACTAAACAAAACGAACAGAACAAATGAAGTCATGACCACTGAATGGTGACATCCAGCTGCTACAACCTGTTGTCTCTTCCGGGTTGGGGCTACTGCTGTTTGAGAACAACTGCCCAGCAGATTCTCATAAACACTCCCCCCCCCCCCCCCCCCCCCCCCCCCGCCCACACAAAAAAAGAAAAAAATCTCCCATCTTCATTATCAAATGTTCTCAGATGCTTGGCGACATTTCTGTACACGACAATATCGTGGTATGTACGTGTTGCTGTACGTGTTGCCAGTCACTGCCACCTCCATCATCTGATGTCTTCGAGGTATAATATACTGCAGAGCCAGATAAAGTATCCAGCCATCTACCAAGGACTTCATCTCCAGTAGCGGCAGGCAACCGCTTGTGCTGTGGACTGTATGCAGATGAATTAGTGCTTTCACACCATTGGGTCTCCCTCCATGTGACCACTTCATGTTGGTGACCACCACTCTAGTGGCAGTTTGTTCAAGCCTGGCTGGGGGGTGACCCCAGTCTCTGTAGATATACACCAATTCCTGGGGGCTTCCATGGATGCCAGTCATCACCCATGATGTCAATCATGCTGGGCCTATGGGTTGAGTGCTCTCCTACCCTGTATCTCTGAGGCAGCCCAGCAGCCTGGATAGGGCTGTCATACATCGACTGCAGTGTGTGGTCTCTGCCAGCTACAGCTATTCTGCTGACTTAAGGGGATGATGCTGCTTATACACGCCACTCCTATGCACACCTGCTGACGATGACTTGCTGAGCTCTGCAGCTCATGACATAATCCTAGTGTCAACAGCCTTTTCTCCACTGTACCTAATAAAAATAAAAGTGTAATTCAGTCAGGGATGACTTACTAGTGGTCCACTGCTCACTCCCAGTCACCACCATCACTCTCGACTCATATTCTAGCAAAGGAGATTGTGTTACTCCCTGATCTTCGCATAGCCTTTTTCTCCTCCACTGTAGAGGTCACATCCTCAGCCTCAACAATGTTAATACTGTGTAACACCACCTCTGGCCTTTGGAATAGACTTCATTCAATGAGGAAGATAGTCCACAAGTTTCTACATGTATGTCTGTGCCATATCGAGCCGAAACCACTCATAGATATTTAGATCCTGTGAAGTTCCCAAATAATGGGGCTATTGATTGCTAAATTTCACCCACAATTCTGATGTACTCTACAAGATTAAAAAGGGTGATGTAGTGGGTGACCCTCACTGAGAAGGCATGTCCATGCATCTGTGACACAGGTGGTTGTATATTGTGATTTCATGCAGTCAAAAGAGTGTTGAGAAAGGAGCTTTCAGTGGGAAAAGAAAGCATAAACTCAGGAATGTCAAACACTGTTTTGAGCGGAATGTGTATACGTGCATAAGTGTTTTAAGTAAAGTGTTATGGGAAGGGTTCCAATTGAACAAAAAGCATAATGGATTATTTGTGTAACTAGATGAGCAACATAACAATACAACAGTTTTTTTGGTGGATGATTGATCAAATAAAAAAGATAGAAAAGAGCCTGTTTGGTTTTACCATATCGGCATTTGTTCCTTTTAGTGCTCAAAAGATTCCTCTGTCACTTTTTGTGCATCTGTGGTAGAACTCCACCATTTTTGCATTTCAGCATAATGCATTAAAATTGTAATTCAGTCAGTTGATTTTGTTGAAACTCATCAGACCATGAGAATACAGTTATTGTAAAAAATAAAATTTTGCAGTGATTCACCATGATTAATAGTTGCTTAGTAACGTGAAATAGTTTCTTAGTAATGTGACCAGTCTTCTTCCTTCCTTGTCACACTACATATTCAAGTCTACCCTGACAAAATGTACATGTTAACATAGTTTCAAGTGATTGAGTGATAAAAGAAAATAAGCAGATCCCAAAAGTAGCTGCTTGTTTATCTTATACAAATTAACACTGTGTTCCTTTGATGATATTCTAGCAATCCACTGAAAGAAGAGAAGTCAAACTTCAGAATATAAATATAAATATGTTTCTCTCTTTGTAAATGATATCATGATCTTCCATTTAAAAATGTGTTGTGTATAGTAAGAGAGAAAACTATCCTGTCCTTTTCAAACTGCACCAGTGTTATTTGACATATGCATGGTAATGACATTATAAGCATGCCACCCTCCTCCTGCTCAACCCAAGCCCACATAGCCTCAATATTATTGAGCACATATGGTGAGCTGCCACTGAGAGAGAGGTACATGTTTGAATCTTGCTCCCAACCATCTCCCAAGGCATAAATTCCTAGGAGGTGTCTCCTATCACCATGGCTCTCTTGACACGTCCTGTATCTTTTTTTACACAACCAAGCTCAAAACGAGAATAACTTTCTCATTTTTGACAAAATGTTTTCAAGAACAGTTTTCTTCTCTGGAACTCCCATAGAGCACTGTTGCTATGAAGTCCAGAATTAAAAGGTATTGTAACCCACACACTGTGTTCTTATATGTAGACAGTAGGCTATCGGTTAGGTGACCATGTTGTCTTGTGGGATTCATTGCTGAAAGGTGGTGTGGTCTGAAGATTTATTAGCATCATCTGCTCATCACCTTGTTCTTCTTAAAATTTAATAAACTGTGGTGACTAATGATAAAATTTTGGAAAAGTTAGAGATCTAGAAGTGAAGCCCATCCACCGGTGATCCTCTTGTGAAGTTGATAGAAGAGTGAATTTCTGTTGGTACCAGAGTAGAATGAAATTCTGTCTGTGCAGGCAAGCTCTGTAATTCAATTGCTCATTGTCAGAATTGTTAGTGAGGATAAATTAGAATGTGAAGGAAATATAATCTAATTCAATAACATCCATATTGACTTTCAGGCCTATCCATTGATAGAAGCAAAATATCGTGACAAATAAAATGCCCTCTATATAGTCAAATATATTATCAGGCCTATCCATTGATAGATACAAAATACTGTAAGTGGCAAATAAAATGGTGTGTATATAGTCATTTATATTATTTGTTTCACCTCTGTGATGTGTTCTTTGATTTTACTCTGTCATCTTCAGGTGGAGTGTCTTATTACATCTTTGATGTGAAGGTCCTGTGGACTATGACATTTTTGCTATACGCAGTGTGTTTTATTTGGCACTTGCCTTCTTGTCCCTGCTGTTAATCAGTTATCACTAGGCAAGGATGCACATTTGATATAGTGGTTAACTTATTCTCAAAGAGTGTTGGGTGATATTTGTGTTATGCATTTGAAGTGAACAGAGAATGTAGTTTAGTATTTGCTTTTGTACACTCCAGGCATTAATCAGCTCACTGTTACTGTTTGTATTTCTTATTTTTGTTTGTTCTTTTCATTCTAGAGTATTCCATTTATGTGACATTTGTAATTTTACTAAAAATATCTGTGAATATTTCTGTGAATTTAATGTTATTAAGATGGTTTTTTTACCTCCAAAATTGTAAAATATTACTGACCAACTGTACTGTGAGAGTCAAAACAGAAGCACAAGTTAGTAGTATATTAATTTCAAAATGTGATCTTAGTCATGGATAATAGACTCTTAATAAATAGACATTTTACACTGTTTCCCACAGTAAAAGAGCACTGGTGTGTTTTTCAGTAAAAACCAGTGTGTAAATAACGCAGTTTACCACAATTATTTGTGCTTAATAGCAAATTGTTTTATTACAGTTTTCAACAAAAATAGACCTTCGCAGTATGTCAATACAGCAATTACTTATTTTGATGAAACAAAAGTATTTAATCTCTATGAGACTCCTGTTACTGAGAAGCAAATACTTGGGCGAACACTTGCAAAGGCATTTGCAGTTGCAGCAGCTCAAGCTAGACACAGATTTGGGGTAAGTTTCTACACCAGTTTAAGTCATGTTTGCAGCTACAAATTGTAGCGTTAATGATAAAATAGCAGAAGGAAACATTTTCAGTGACAAGGTTTATACAAATGAGAAAATAGTTGAGTGCCTGAGCAGGACCATTTTGTTTCAGTTTAAAATATTTATTGTGTTGCTTTTTTATGTATAATGTCTGTAGTAATGTTTCTTCTGCAAAGAAGAATCAAACAGGAAAGTTGGAAAGTTCATAAACATAAATTTAGACTGCAAGACCAATGACTTAACTAGAAAATGAAAAATGTCAAAATATAATTATGTATTGGTAAGTTTCTCTTAAAACTAGTCTTCTGAGTGACTTAGCATATCATTACCCTATAGCAACAAGTTTGGTTAATTGTAGAAGCAGACATCTTGACTTGAGTAGCATGTGATAAAATACTTAATGATTGACACACCAGGAGTCTCAGTTTGTCACATTCAAGTTTTGTGTGCACTTGAGATGAGCTGATGTTGCTGTAAGTAAAGGAGTTGTCATTGTGAACAACAACAAAGTTCCAAGAGCTTGGAATATCAACCAATATATTCCTTCATCCTAAGTATAACTTGCGAAAAGACCGTGGAGATAAAATCACAAAATTCAAACCCACACAGAGTCTTACCAGCAGTCGTTCTTCCTGTGAAACATTCACAACTGAAACAGCAAAAGGGGGAAATGACATGGGTACATGAAGTACTGTCCACCATACACCATGAGGTAGCTTGCGGAGTATAGGTATAGATGTAGTAGGACAATGTGTTCTGCTAGCAGGCAGGCTGAAGGACAGCCTGGAGAGTTCACCCTGTTTTCCCGAGGTTCTGATTTGGGTTCTTCTTTTTCATTTTTCTCCACATTGAACTTCTTCTGTATCCTGACAATATTTTCTGTTGGTCATTAAGCCATCAACCTATTGGGCTTTTTTGTTTATTCCCATTGCACAGATCCCTTCTATATTGCCAATTGTTGTTTCAAGTAGCAGTCAGTTGTACCCCAAAATATAGCCCATCCAATTAGATTCTATATGGAGGACATTTTCCAAAACTGATTTCATTTCTTCACCTCATTTCAATATTTATTTTGTCAGATGTGCAACTTTGTTCCCAGCCCAATATCAGTCTTACTGGTGAATGAATGCTTTTCCCAGTGCAATAAACATCTCTTGTTACTGGATTTCTCAGGTATTTGAACTGTTAAGTTTTTACCTATTTTATATCTTTGCTGCAAGAGATTCTCATGTCCTCTGTCTTATCTGTATTAATTTCTATGCCAAATTCTTTCTAAGTGTCTACTATTCTATGTTATCTTGTAAAGTTTTTTGTTACCATTTTGGTTAAAACCACAGTCTCATCTGCTAATTTTCATCTTAGTAATAATTCTTCCACCTTAAAATCTTCAAATTCTACTAGTTCCTTTTTGACCAATTAATATCATTGTTGAAAAATTAGGAGACATGCAATAAGCTTGTCTAACTTCCCTCCAAATATTGCTACTGTTAGTAGCTTCATGCTTCATAGTTTTACTTTTTTGATGCATATTTTAAGATGCAAATTAATCTTTGATCTTTCCAATCTACTCCAACTAACTGTAGTATTCCTTTGAGCTGGTTCCAGTAGACCTCATCAAAAGCTACATCCCTGGAAATGGAAAAAAGAACACATTGACACCGGTGTGTCAGACCCACCATACTTGCTCCGGACACTGCGAGAGGGCTGTACAAGCAATGATCACACGCACGGCACAGCGGACACACCAAGAACCGCGGTGTTGGCCGTCGAATGGCGCTAGCTGCGCAGCATTTGTGCACCGCCGCCGTCAGTGTCAGCCAGTTTGCCGTGGCATACGGAGCTCCATCGCAGTCTTTAACACTGGTAGCATGCCGCGACAGCGTGGACGTGAACCGTATGTGCAGTTGACGGACTTTGAGCGAGGGCGTATAGTGGGCATGCGGGAGGCCGGGTGGACGTACCGCCAAATTGCTCAACACATGGGGCGTGAGGTCTCCACAGTACATCGATGTTGTCGCCAGTGGTCGGCGGAAGGTGCACGTGCCCGCCGTCGACCTGGGACCGGACCGCAGCGAAGCACGGATGCACGCCAAGACCGTAGGATCCTACGCAGTGCCGTAGGGGACCGCACCGCCACTTCCCAGCAAATTAGGGACACTGTTGCTCCTGGGGTATCGGCGAGGACCATTCGCAACCGTCTCCATGAAGCTGGGCTACGGTCCCGCACACTGTTAGGCCGTCTTTCGCTCACGCCCCAACATCGTGCAGCCCGCCTCCAGTGGTGTCGCGACTGGCGTGAATGGAGGGACGAATGGAGACGTGTCGTCTTCAGCGATGAGAGTCGCTTCTGCCTTGGTGCCAATGATGGTCGTATGCGTGTTTGGCGCCGTGCAGGTGAGCACCACAATCAGGACTGCATACGACCGAGGCACACAGGGCCAACACCCGGCATCATGGTGTGGGGAGCGACCTACTACACTGGCCGTACACCTCTGGTGATCGTCGAGGGGACACTGAATAGTGCACGGTACATCCAAACTGTCATCAAACCCATCGTTCTACCATTCCTAGACAGGCAAGGGAACTTGCTGTTCCAACAGGACGATGCATGTCCGCATGTATCCCGTGCCACCCAACGTGCTCTAGAAGGTGTAAGTCAACTACCCTGGCCTGCAAGATCTCTGGATCTGTCCCCCATTGAGCATGTTTGGGACTGGATGAAGCGTCGTCTCACGCGGTCTGCAAATCCAGCAGGAACGCTGGTCCAACCGAGGCGCCAGGTGGAAATGGCATGGCAAGCCGTTCCACAGGACTACATCCAGCATCTCTACGATCATCTCCATGGGAGAATAGCAGCCTGCATTGCTGCGAAAGGTGGATATACACTGTACTAGTGCCGACATTGTGCATGCTCTGTTGCCTGTGTCTATGTGCCTGTGGTTCTGTCAGTGTGATCATGTGATGTACCTGACCCCAGGAATGTGTCAATAAAGTTTCCCCTTCCTGGGACAATGAATTCACGGTGTTCTTATTTCAGTTTCCAGGAGTGTATATGACAGTTAATGAAACACAAACAAAACTCTACATTTAACTGTAAACACTTAATGAAATGTCTCTCAGCAATCCATTGTACCTTGCCCCTCTTCCTTTTTCTAGGTCCAAACTGATCTTATTCCACAATCTCTTCTATCTCATTTTCTAAATATTTAGAAATTGGACTATAGTGTTTACTCAAGCATCCCCATTATCAGAAAATAATTATGTTTTAGCCCTTTCTGCTTTTTTAATGGAAAACTGACAGTCATGAAATTTGTAGACATGATTACAGATTTCATGAAAGAAAAAGGCTAATGGGGAACTATACATATTAAAATAGACAAATGCATCATTAATTTTCATTTTCAGCTAAACAAGAAAATTAAACAATTGAGCAGTACATGTAAGAGTGACTTTACATGATTACTATGCAATTTGCTTAAATAAATTGTATAATTGGCAACTGGGGGTGACCTTAATTACTTAATGACAGTTAATTGTTTGCCAGAGGACCTGGATAGAAGGTTAATTGAATTTAAGTATTCCATGTGAGCCCCTGAATGTAGTTGAAAAAGGGAGACTATTGTGCTGGTAGGTAGCCTTCATTGTCCACCATGGCAGGCTCATCTCCCGGACTAAAATTATAAAATATTAAGCAGTTGCCCAACAACCTCTCAGTGTTTCAGTGAGGTGTGTAATCACCAATTGTGGCAGCACATCTGTCAGCAAATGATGCTATACAGGCTGTTCAGAAATTCCCGTAACAAACTTGTAGGATTTGTATAGGTGAATGAATACATAATATTTTGAATAGGAATCCATGTCTAGAAACATCATCCAACAGTGCTACAGAGTGTCAAAGTTATAGGTGCTGGTGCCTGTAAATGAAACGAAAGAGTCAAAAGTTATAAGTGAAAACCATTGTGATACCTCTGACAATGGAATACATGTCCTGGTACTGTTGTTGCAAATATTGTAGAGTAGGCAGCTTCCAATGGTGGTAATATTGACCAAACAAGGGAAAAGTCTAGTAAACATGGGCTCTAAAATTCATACCTTAAGAGCTGTGAACGCGAATATGAACAGGTGCTAATAGCTCCTCAGTATGTGTTTTAGATTCTATGTTTATCAGACTTTTTTTTCCTTGTTTTGGTCCATACTACCTCCCCTGAAAGTTGCCTACCCCACAACCTTTGCAACAGCAGTACCATATATGTATTCTACTGCCAAAGGTATCAGAATGGTTTTCGCATATAACTTTTGGTTTGTTGGCTTCCGGTACAGGGACCCTTACCTCAAACTGATATATTTCTCCTTCTTCATCATCTGAGGAAGTTCACGGGTCATCACTGAATAATCCTGTATATGCGTACATTTACAGGTGCCGGCACCTATAACTTTGACTCTCTGTAGCATCGTTGGATGACGTTTCTGAACATATATTATGTTACTCAATCCCCTGTATAAGTCCTAGAAGTTTGTAGGAGGAATTTCCGAATATCCAGTAGAGACCTGGCACATTGGCAGTAGACAGAAGATTCCACATTTTCTGTGAGCAGCCCGCTATAATTGTCCAGCCTCCCCTCTTCTCTCTTACATATTCTGCAACACCAGTTTTAATCAGCTTTGTGTCATTGGTCAGAAGTAAAATGCTACCTTGTCACCAGTGCAAATTGTTAGTGGCATTACAAACTTCTTATTCCCTCACAGTTCATCAAATATTCTCTTCTGTCACCACAGTGTGTTAGATTTCATTTACGGGTCTAAAAAACTACCCTAAGGTGTTACCGACAGCTTCTAGGTGACATATACCTTAGATCTCACCTACAGGTCTAAAAAATCTTCCCTGAGGTGTTTCCATCAGCTCTTAGGTGACATATGTCTTCTCCTACAGGAAATGTGGTCTGTATTCAGTGGTTTTTCAGGCAGCAAGACACTGCAGAATGTACACACATCAAAAAAGTTTTGCATCACGCCAGTTCCCAGAACTCCTGAAGATAGATATTGACTGTGAATATTGTATCACAGGCACAGTCCCTACCACCCACAGATGTAAACAACCATGCATGAGCAGCGCCTATTAGATGCAGGTTGATCCGTGTGTATAGCAGATAAAACTGTAGGTAGACCTGTAATGGAACCACACACCATTTGCTGTTTTAACATATCTTCACAGGTTAAAGAGGGCGAGGAAAGCAGCATCTAGCAAGCTGATGTAGAGGTATGGAAAAAAAGAACAGTTATGTAGTAGCTCTCATATTTTTAAGAAGTTGTTAATTACACTGCCAGAGGAAAAAAAAATTGTATGCCCGGAAAGATAACATCACTTTTGGTCTGATGGTGGCATATGCCACGTGGGGTATAGTAGCTGTACTGATAATGGTTTCAACGTTATCTGCCAACAGATAGTGGGGTAGCATACCTACCAAAATGGCACCTGTGTCTAACTTGTAGTAGGGGATGCTCACAGCCAGAAGGCCCAGTTTGGTGCAAATATGTGAAGCAAACTGGCAACCCTGTCACGAGACACACTCATGCTTCCAGTAGCTAATTGAACAAGTTCGAAAGGTCTCAAATTGTGGCCTTCTGAGTGACAGGATTGTCCTTTCAGAAAATTGTGACACAAGTTGGACATGCTGTGTCAGTTGTCCAATGACGCTGGTATCAGTGATCATGTGAACATTCTTACACCCATAGATGAGGTTATGGACATCCACGCAGCACAGACATCCACCAGGATCTTCGTATTGTAAGGGCAGCAGTGTCATATCATACAGCAACCACAGCACAGATAAGGGGGCTTATGAGCCAAGACATGTCAACACAAACTGTTGCGAACTTGTTATTCATAGTAGGACTACGTGCGCACACACCTCTAGCCCGCCTTCCACTCACACTACTGCAGCGATATGAATAACTCGACAGGTGCCATTAGAGGATCACTTGGAAGATGGAATGGTATGTCATGGCCTTCAGCGATGAAAGCAGATTCTGCCTGCGTGCAAGTGATGGTCGATTGTACGTATGATGGAATTTGCAAAATGGACTGCCCTATGTGTGTAGCTCCAACTATCATTCTGCATTCAAAGTCTGTTAATTCTCATCATATGGGTTTGATTCCCGGCTGGGCCGGGCAGTTTCTCCACCCGAGGATGGGTGTTTGTGTTGTCCTTATTATCTGATCATCATTCAGGAAAATTGTGAGACTGGACAGTGAAAAGATTGGGAATTTGTACTGGCACTGATAAACACGCTGTTGAGCATCTCACCAACTAAAAATCATCAATTCCCATCATGTGGCCATAATCACGTCGGAATCGTTTTCATATGAATCACCTAAGTACAAATGACAGCTGTGCCAATGCACTGCCCTTCTATACTTGTGTATGCCACCATTTGTATATGTGCATATCACTACCCCTTAACTTCTGTCACCTCAGTATGTATCACTTCGATTTTAAATTTTTCTATCCTTTGTTGTCATCAGTTCCCTCTTCAACATCCAATAAATTTTCATGATTCTGATTCTTTTTATTGTGCAAATACTGAATGTAATTCTCACACATTTTTATTTATTTATTTATTTATTTATTTGTATTTCTGCCTGTAAGTGAATAAGTAACCTTGTTCAGTTTCAGTGCAAAAACTGATTATTCATCTTCCAGATCCCCTACCAAATTCCTGGACGTCCTGGTGCATCATGTCATAATGTTCTTGTCTTTGAAATTCTATTATGTCTTCACAAACCTTTCTTTGCCCGTTTCCCTTTCAATACATTATTTAATCTCATCTATTCATTAATGTCCCCTTTTCTCTTTCTTCTCAAGTGTTTCTAGTGTAATCTGTGGTCACCTTAGTATACTTTAATCTTATCCACCCCTTTGTTGAGCATATTCAAGAGGACATTCTTAATTCTTTCCCCAAAAGGTTTTTTTGTGTGCTTTTTAGAGGAATTCAACCTTACCTGTACTTCTACTGTATCTGCTTCCTTTCAAATTACACATGCTATTCTTGAATCTCTTTTAGGTCTGTATGTAATCAATCTTATAGCAGCTGCAGTCTCCAGAACTTTTCCATGTGTGCAATTTTAGTTTTCTCAGTCCAAACAAAGTATTCATCGCTACCAGACGTTTTTTCCTACAAAAATCTATAAGTGTCATGTCTCTTTCACTTATTCCAAGTCAAATGGTTCTACAGTTTTAGTGGAAATTTGAATTCTCCCATCATTATGCCACTTACTAACTCTTTCGCTTCCTCCCTCAAGACGTCACTTGTTTAAATTTGTGCCCAAGTGTGGGCATATACTGGGTGTCCCAGTTCTGTAGGATCAAAATTATACAGACTGTTGAAGATCCTAAACTGATTTTCTTTAAAGGACAATTTGGACTGGCTGTGTTCTGTCATTGATAGTTATTCTTGCAATACATACCCCTTTCAGCTGCATGTATTTGTAACTTTCAGCATAATTACTTTCATATCACAGAACATGCTCTCTTGTAGTTCATGTCAAGAAGCATTTGACATTACAGAAAAATGAAGCTCCCTAGTCAACTAGCACCTTTATAAGTTGGCCACCAATGATGACATCAGTGAGATTTCTTGATATCTTCGTGACTTTTTATCCATGGATGATTTTCATCTGTGGCAGCCTCATCTCCATATATGATCGCCTTGCTTAGTAGCCCTGAATTTGGCAGCTAGGTGAGTGGCTGGTACCTCTGTACAGTGACAGGGAATGGCTATGGTGTATTATGGAGCAACCTTGCCCAGGGGATGGTGCTGGCTTTGTCCCACTGGCTGACTGTAATTGTTGAGTGTAGTAATTGAGTGATGTGAATAGGACTGTTGTGATGGTTGATGTCCTGCAGTGTAGTAGTAATCGGAAACTCGTCTTCTTTGCCTGCAATAGTGCACAACATGTCCACTGTAGAATCAAACCAGTTTCTTGTCCTGTATCCTTCAAATGGTTCTTCTGTGGGGTAGCATAGGACTTGGTTATAAGTGCTGTTGTCCAGTGCTGAGTTACCGTTTGATGCCTGCAGTATGAGTCCAAGTTGGCCAAGTCCATTATCCCTTGGTGCATTTAACTGCTGTTAGAAATTTAGTCCCAAAGATCAGTACACGTCTTCGTTGGCATTCTTTATTTAGCTACTGATGTATCGAGTCAACATTCATGGCTGCTATCTCTTGCTTTCTCAGTCTGATAGTTCCATTTGCCCTAAAATGCTGTATTCATTCTTTCACTACATGAAGTGTGGGTGAGGCAAGATGGTGGTGGTCTTCCACAACTGCCATAGGGACCACATTTTGTGAGTTGGTCATACTTTTTTTGTTTGACTCTTTCTTCTTACATTTCCTGCATGCGCTGGCACCATCTGATGAATTCCTCAGTTGCTGCCGCACCCTTTACCAAAAAATCTCGGTATATGGCTTCTGTGAATTCTTTCATCAGGTGTGAGATTTTGTCAGCTTCTATTATATTTGATTCACAGTATGGCATACGTCAAAAACATTCTGTATGTAAGACTGTGTCGTTTCGGCATGACACTGGGTCCTGTTCTTCAGTTGTTCTTCCAATATGTGAACTTGCTGCCGATTATCACTAAATGTCTTCCTCAGTTTGGCCTTGAATACTTTTCAGGTATTGAGCTTCTCTTAGCTGTTCTTAAGCCACTGTTGGGCTGCACATCGGAGTAAAAGTACACATTTGCCAAACATATCATGTCATCCCACCTGTTGTATTTGGTGATTTGGTCGAATCCTTTTACCCATTTCATTTCATTAGGTCTTAACCAGTGTCTCTAAAAAATGCTGATGTGCAAACCTTCTGAATGATGATCTGCTTGTATTCCTGATCTTGTCCATGTAGGCAATGACATTTATGATGCCTAATTGAAGCCGTGGTGATATAAATGGTTTTGAACTACCCTGCATCTCTGCCAAACAGTGTCACATCATAACCACACTAAAGTCCAAATTCGAAAGCAGGATCATCAATGACATATGATACTTAGCACTAAAAGAACGTTTATTACGGACACCAACATACAGGTGGAACAAAACTGACCTCTGGGACAGAGAGTAGTGCTATTTATGTAAAATTCAAATATCCCAGAATATATAAACATTACAAACATAGAACATTTCAATAACTTTCCAGAAATGATAAATCACTTGATGGTAATCTGGTTTGAACTGGCAAATCGCGGCACACCAGCCAGCGATGGTAACCATAACGCCATATTGCATGAACCACAGCTTGCAGCAGTATTCATAGCTATTACAGACTACATTAACCTGAGGTGACAAAAGTCATGGGATAGTGATGAGTACATATACAGATGACGGCAGTATCGCATACACAAGGTATAAAGGGGCAGTGCATCGGCGGGACTTTCATTTGTACTCAGGTGATTCATGTGAAAAGGTTTCCAGCACGGTTAAGGCCACATGATGGCAACGCAGAATTTATAATTGGAGCTAGATGCATAGGACATTCCATTTTGGAAATCATTAGGGAATTCGATATTCCAAGATCCACATTGTCAAGAGTGCAACCTTGACTTGCCCATGAAAGGCAAAGGTCCCGAGTTCGATTCTCGGTTGGACACACAGTTTTAATCATCCAGAAAGTTTCATATCAGCGCACACTCCATCGCAGAGTGAAAATCTCATTCTGAGATATCAGTTCGTGCACAAAATCCTACACTGGCAACACTTTTGCAATTTTGGGTGTCTAAAGATGCAGCATGGCTCAATATTTATGTAGGGCACATCCAACAATTTGTTGAGCACATGCCACATCTAGTTGCTGCACTACACAGAGCAAAAGGTGGTCTGACGCAATATTAGGAGATATCTCATGATTTTTGTCACCTCAGTATATCTACGCATTTGTATCTGCTAGTTGTTTTGCATTGGCAAATAGCGATTTTGATGTGGTGACGTGAAGGCAATAGTGTGAAGCTGTTGTTTTTTCAGTTTCAAACTCTAAACTTCTCTTTGTCCCTGGAGTCCAAGCTTCTGTAGCTGATAGTGTATAGAAATCAACACTAACCGTGCACTGTTCCAATAAGTCATTGCTTCCAGAGCATTTCAGATACCAAAAAGGTTACTTCCATTGACAGCAGGTATGAGAATAACTGGAGTACCTTGTTCCAGAAAGTCATCAGAAGTGTGTTTCAGTATTTTTATAAGACAGTGATATAAATGGGGAAGTAATTTATACATTCACAATGTCTTCTTTGCAGTTGTAACTCAATAAGTAATAAGATAGTAGGTCTTACTGAAAGGCAATAAACTTTTGCCAGCATAGGGAGCTACTGAGGTGCATCATCTTTTCTTCCAACCACTCACATAGGGTAGAGTGCTGTGTGCCCTTTAAATATAGTGCACAGTCCAGTGACATATATCTTCATTCTCCTGCAAGATGAGACTCCAGTGTGGAGTATATCATATTTTATATGATTCTATTTTGTTTTCAGACAAGAGGAAAGAGACTGATTCACCTGCAAATGTTCCCTGTATTTTAGAATGACACAAACATAGCAATTTTTTTTTTTTTTTTTAATTCTCTGACAAGTCTGTCTAGTTCCCTTAAATACTCGAGAGACGTCTTTAATGTAGTTTATGAGAGTGGCTGTTTTATGCCATTCACTTTTGTATTTGATCAACTAGCCACACTTCCCTGAGCTTTTATTTTAATCTTAACACTCTTCTTCTTTAGATTTAGAATAATTACAATTTTTACAGTTTGAGTGATGTAAATTTGTGTGAAAACTAGTAGAAATTTTACTCATTTTAACCACATTTTTGTCTGACTGTTTTTAGGACCATTGTTAACAACCTTTCCACTGAGTGCATTACATCCACAGCCACACACACTATAGGTTTTAGAATTCTGTGAAAGTATTAAACTGTATTTGTTATATTTGGTCAAGATGTAATGACAACCATATGGTAACAGTTTCAGCATCAACCCTTTCAGTTAGAGATTAAACTTTTCTTAATCCTTGTATTATATGCAAAAAGCATAACACGTGAATCTTGTGAGTAAAACTTCTTGATTGCCTCATATTCAAAATGCCTATCACCAAGAGAGAGACATGAAAGTAATCTACTGAGTTGTGTCATATACATAAGATGAGAACTGTTAACCTTCTGTTTTTACTCCACACTATTCCAACTTTCTCATGAGAATATTGCAGTTCACACAGTCAGAAGTGTTAACTAAGTCACAAAATATTCCTAAACATAATTTCTAAATAAAATATATTATCTGTTAACTCAAATACAGCCTGTTCATTTGGCAGTTAATCCGGAGTCCAACTTCATGTCACTAAGAATTTTTATCTACCAAGGTTTTGTAAATCCTTTTGCACATGACGAAAAAATGTAAGAGTGAAATTTATCATCAGTCTTGTACTTTTAAGTTCTCTAACCCTTGTGATGAGGCTTGACAGCAAAGTATTGAAACACGTCTCGAGAACTATCACTATATATATTTATTGTATAAATTACTTAGTATGTTATAGATATTTTCAATTTTGGTGGTGAAATTTGATAAATTTGTTGTGGATTTCATCACATCCACAATCATGTAACATGTTATGAACCATGAAAATTAATGTTGCAGCTAAAGTTTATAGGATTACTGTTTTATTTTCTTGTGTGAGGGGTCTTGGTTTAATAGCTGTTGTGGTCAGAACCTTTTGTCCTTAGTGAGAGTAATAATTGTAATCTAGGAGTTGCATTAGAGCATCCACTATTGCCTACACATTTATGTTGTTGCAGTCTTAATATGGTTCTCCAAAACAAAACTAACGAAACACTATGCTATGATTGCTTTGCCATTGCTTTATTTGTGTGTACTAAACATGTTTCACCTCTTCTTGCTTGCCATCTTTAGTGATCTGGAATATGAAGAAAATTATTTAATTATACATATTTTGATAGGAGATCTGCAGTTATTCTTGGCAGCTCATTTAAATCTAACTGTTCTATTTACAACTATACAGTTTCTTCCAATTGATAAATTACATTTAAACATTTCTCTGTACATAATCTGTATTGTAGCATCCTGCACAATAGTCAAAGAACTAATTCACAGTTTACCATTAAAAAAAGTTGACACACACACACACACACACACACACACACACACCACACACACACACCACCACACACACACACACACACACACACACACACACACACACACACACACACAGAGTGCCCCACTACTTACATCCCCACCCAACTCCCTCCCCCCCCCCCCCCTCCTCTATCCCACTGTGATCTTACACTCTACACTTCTCATGGTCCCTTGGTCAGCCCTAAAGCTTGTGAGCAAGAACACATGCAGTGTGCTACTGAATAGGTTATTTGCAGAGAAACGTTTAAAAGTGATTTACCAATTGGAAGAAACCTGTACTGTGTGCGTCTACTATATACAGACAACACATTTAGGTATGAAAAGGATATAAAATGAGTGTAAATGTAAAAAAAACACATAATATACACTGAAGAGCCAAAGAAAGTGGTACACCTGCCTTATATCATGTAGGGCCCCCATTAGCTCACGGAAGTGTTGCAAGACGATGTAGCATGGACTCGACTAATGTCTCAGGTAGTGCTGAAGGGAATTGACATCATGTCCCGCAGGGCTATCCATAAATCGATCAGAATACAAGGGGGTGGAAGTCACTTCTGAACAGCACGTTGCAAGGTGTCCCAGATATGCACAATAATGTTCATGCCTGTGTAGCAATTCTGGACATGTGGGATGTTGCATTATCCTGCTGGAATTACCCAGGTCCCTTGGACTGCACAGTGGACATGAAAGGATGCAGGTGATCAGACAGGTTGCTCATGTACATGTCACCTGTCAGAGTCGTATCTAGACATACTGTGGGTCCCATATCACTCCAACTGCATTTGCCCACCAACTTGAACAGTCCTGCTGATATGCAGGGTCCACGGATTCACAAGGTTATCTCCATACCTGTACATGTCCATTTGCTTGATACAATTTTAAAGGAGACTCGTCCAATCAGGCAACACATTTTCAGCCATCAACAGTCCAATTTTGGTGTTGACAAGCCCAGACAAGGTGTAAATCTTTGTGTCGTGCAGTCATCAAGGGTACACAAGTGGGCCTTTGGCTTTGAAAGCCCATATCGATGATGTTTAGTTGAATGGTTTGCACGCTGACCCTTGTTGATGGCCCAGCACTGAAATCCGCAGCAATTTGCAGTAGGATTGCACTTCTGTCATGTTGAACCATTCTCTTTGCTTGTTGTTGGTCCCAGTCTTGCAGGATCTTTTTCTTGCCACAGCCATGTTTTTGTTTGATGTTTTACCAGATTCCTGATATTCATGGTGCACTCGTGAAATGGTTGTATGGGAAAATCCTTACTTCATCGCTACCTCGGAGATGCTGTGTCCCATTGCTTGTGCCCTAGCTACAACACCACATTCAAACTCACTTAAATCTGCCAGTGTAGCAGCAGTAACCAATTTAACAACTGCACCAGACACTTTTTGTCACATATAGGTGTTGCCGACCGCAGCACCATATTTTGCGTGTTTACATATCTCTGTATTTGAATACGCGTGCCTATACCAGTTTGTTTGGCGCTTCAGTGTAGTTGTTAATAAAATTGTTAGATTTAAATAAGCTGCCATATATCACTACAGATCTCACTGACACCCCTTGCAATATGAAAAAAAAAAATCATATCACTAACTACACTTTTGCTTTTCACATGATAAAACTGTCCCATCAGGCATGACATTTTATTTTATTACTGGTTTACTACTAACTGTATTTGCAACACATTTTGCTGACAGTATCCACATATACCATTGAATGTACCTGCAAAAATATGTGATTGTATAACACATAGTTCAGGAGATATGGCTGTCATAAACAATGTGCTGTGTGAAAATGAAACTGCAGGGCGAAATTCGCTAGAGATAGGTGTGCAATGCATGTACAAATATGAATATAGTAGGTTGAATATATGTGAAATGTATGTGACAAGTGTGTACGTGAGTAAGCCTGTGGGTAAAAGAGGATGGGGGAGGAGCAATCGGACAGAGAGGGGCAGGGGGAGATGAAATGAGAGATGGAGAAGGAGAAGATGTTCTAATAGAAGACTGGAATAAAGACATACCTGGACAATGCCGGGTACTCAGCCAGTAATTAAGTAATTTTGTTTATATTATAGACTACTGAAGGTGTCTAGCATGAAGGGACAAAACATATTTGGTACACACGTGCAAAACATTCACTTGTAAAATATGGAATTTTTCTTATGTATATGATAAAGCATAATGCAGTAGCAATTGAAGAGAAATGGCTGCAAATATCAACAGTAGAAACACGATGAGTTAACTTTGACAATTTTGTTGTTTTTAATGTTCTACTTCATTCCTTTTCTTTCACTAGGGCAATGTCAAGGACCTACCAGAACCAGTCACCATACAGTGCATACAGACAGATGGAAGGTGGTTCCATTTTTTAGTGTTCCAGCTCAACACCCTAAATCTGAATGGCAAAGATGGAGTAAAGAATATAATGTGGAATATTCCAAGAATCCAATTATTTAATTCATGTACTTATGTCAAAGGTAAACCAACATTGGAGGGATATAATCCAGAGGTATTTAAGAGATTGTTAGGATTTTATAAACACAGTCTTCACTAGCAGAATGTTATTGTCAACTATAAATAAACAAATTGTATAGACAAATCTGAGTAAACTTTTTCTGTTATACCAACAGTAATAGTATTACACCACATTCATGTGATTACATTCAGTTTTAGAAGCAATAAATGAATTCCCTTTGGTAAACATTCTTTCATAAAAAAAACATCGCAATATGTATGAGAGAAAGTAATTTGTCACCAATTATTTGATAAATAGTGTTTACAAGTGGATGGGACAACTGTTAAGTTAATGCAAAGTTATTGAGCCATTTTGACACATTACCTGTCTGCGTTTGTCTTGGGCTCTTCGGCTGACATTTTTTCAACGATTTTTGGCATTTCACCAGTACAAGTGGCACTGACAAAGATTCACCCTCTGTTGCCAGTGGCAGAACAGCACCAGCAATAGTGGGCGAATCTTCAACATTGCCGGCCACTAGTGCCTAATGAAACATCAGAAAAATTGTAAGTGATATCAGCCAAAGATCTCAAGACAAAAGCCAATTTTACTTACCATTCAGTTCCTTTTATACACATATCAAAAAAAGTTTCGCATCACCTGGGTTCTGAGGGTTCTGGAACCTGTACAGAAAATTGGAATGGAGATCAACATAAACATCATTTCTGCCCTTTTTATTACTCATGAAAATCACACATTGCAGTTTGTACCACCATACAGTGACACCTTCAGAGGTGGTGGTCAAGAGTGCTGTACACACCGGTACTTCTAATACCCAGTAGCATGTCTTCTTTGCCTGTATTCACCGTGGCATACTATTCACAAGTTCATCAAGGCACTGTTGATCCAGATTGTGCCACTCCTCAATGGCGATTCGGCGTATATCCCTCAGAGTGGTTGGTGGGTCATGTCGTCCATAAACAGCCCTTTTCAATCCATCTCGGGCATGTTCGATAGGGTTCCTGTCTGAAGAACATGCTGGCCACTCTACTCGAGCGATATCATTATCCTGAAGGAAGTCATTCACAAGATGTGCAGGATAGGGGTGCGAATTGTCATCCATGTAGATGAATGCCTTGCCAATATGCTGCTGATATGGTTGCACTATCAGTCAGAGGATGGCATTTACGTATCTATGTCTTGCAATTTTTTGTCTTCGTGTTGTTTGTGGACTGTTCATATTGCTTTTGTGACTGTTTTCCTGGTATCTTTGAGATCTTCCAGGGTCTTTTGATTTTTGTTGCACAACCAATTTTGCCATGCCTGTTGTCTGAGCTTTATCAGTTGGTCACACTCATCTTACATGTTCTTGTTTGTGGTGCTACAGTTTCAGCTGCTTTTAAAAGTCCTGCTTGCAGTTGTTGCCAATTTTGTGGTTTTAAAATGTGTGTTTCTTTTGTAAATTGTTCATTACCATTTATCTTTTGTACATCATATTTACGTTTTGCAGATTTCTTAGTGAATTTTCTTTTTTCTGGAATGACATCTAGGGAGAATTTTGTTGGGTAATGGTCAGAATCTAGGTCTAGTCCATTAAGGACTTTAAGTTTCATGATTTCTACTGTTTTTATGCAGGGTATCATTACATGATCCAAGTTTTCATTTTCTAGGCTATTTTCTTGAAAAATGTTGATTTGAAATATATTATAGATATAAGCTCCCAGGAAAAGTATTTACTTTTCTGGGGTCAAACGTAGAAGTTAATAGTTTGAACCATTTTTATTGTATGGTGCACGTAGTTTTGGAATACAGTTTCTCAACAAAGACCTGTTTAAAATGTAGGGATAACTTTTATATGTATCATTAGTTCAGTTTGCGTAAAACTACATGTTTTTATATAAAAAATCTGAAGTTAGATTTTCAAAATTAAAAATGACTTTAATCCAATATGGCAGACCAAAAATTACGCTTTGACCAACAAAAAGTGTTTTCATTACTTACGTTTAGTCTCAAATCCCAAGACCAATCTTTCCTGTAACTAATTCTTCCTGGAGAGCAATTATCTCTTTCTTCTTGGCGAGGAATGCCGATCTAGCTGAGCTGAATATGCTGCATTTGGCAGCCTGCACACATTGTTTATAAGCTTTTTTAGCCTGAGATCAAGAAAGGGTTTAGCAAGGAAAAGAAGATCATCTTACAGTAACCTAATATACCGAGTACGATGTGACAGGTGCCTCATGGAGTGGGTCATCCAGTTCCAGATCCCCAGTTGCCCTAATAATTAACTTTTCTAGTTTCAGTGAAGTTGAAGACCAGTCAGATACAGGCCATCCTTCCACATCTAACAATCCCACCTATACACCATTATCATCTAGTGAAATGCACGAAGTCGTGCAAAGTGAACTCGGTGATCCTGTTACAGACTTGGACCTTCCAAAGCATAAAACTGAATTGTTTTTCGTTTCATGGAGTGGAATCTTCTGGAATGTACAGTTGAAGAATGTAATTTTTTGCCTATGTCAAAAACACTTGACAGATTTCCCAGCACAACAAATGTAATGCCATACTCAACAGATGTTGAAAGTTTGGTGCAAGAATTCAATATCTTATACGAACAGGACAATTGGAGACTTTTCATGGGTAGTTCGAAAACTAGTTTGAAAGCCATGCCATTACATAATGACAGTGCGCTTCTTTCCATTCAGTCCTAGGAAAGGAAAGTTACATCATGATGAGACAGATTTTACATGGCATTGATTATGAAAAGCATCAATGGCTTATATGTGCTTATTTAAAAGTGATTGGTGAGCGTATGGGCCTACGAGGTGGGCACACTATGTACCATTGTTGCATTTGTGAGTGGGACAGTTGTGCTAAGGATTTACATTACAAACAGAAGGCCAGGGCGCAACAAGAAGCTTTATTACTTGGCAAGAAAAATGTCTCATGGGAACCACTTGTAAATCCCCATAAAGTACTGTTACCACCATTACATGTGAAACTAGGGTGGATGAAGTCAATTGCAAAAGCAGTGAATAAGAGCTATGAATAACTATTTGAATACTTGAGAGAAAATTCCCTGGACTGAGTGTTGAGAAGATGAAGCAGGGAGTATTCATTGCCCCACAAATACATAATATCCTTGGAAACCTGCAGTTTCAGTTTATTCTCAGTCCTGATGACCTAAACACGTGACAATGCTTTAAGAAAGTTATGTCATTTTACTTGGGCGACAGGAGGGCTGTAAATTACATTGAACTTGTGAATGACCTTATAATATATGCCTATGAGAAACTGAAATGTAACATGTCACTCAAAAAGCACTTCATTCTTTGACATGTCAGATTGTGGGGTGTTTAGTGATGAACATGGCGAGAGATTTCACCAACAAATCTCTGCAATGGAACATCAAGACAAAGCAAAATTCAGTGCTTCAATGCTGGCAGATTTGTACTGAACTGCAGAAAGACTAGCATCTTACCCATAAGAGGCAGCCGAAGAGAAAACATGTATTGTAAACAAGTTAGCTGTTAACAGTGTATCTTTAATTGAACTAAATTGAGTGTAGGTTTTCATGTATTAATCTAAAACACTTTGATTTATTTTTCCCTGTGATTTGTGAATAGGTAGACTTTACAATTTTGCATTGCTCATATATTTCAGTGACATAGCCTGCCAAATATCTAAAAACATAGAGCCTATGATGTCATCTATGGATTCAGCACCCCTTAAAGTGTATACATTCATTTGGATATTATTCTTATTATTAAAAATTTTGATTGAAATATGATAAATATATCAGTATTTCAGTAAAAATATACCCTTCAACACCCTGTATATAAAAAAATAGAGCTATTTTTGAAAAATGGACTCCATATTTGTGACCAGTGTATCAAATTAAGCCTGAAACCTTTGTAAAATATTTGATAAGTAAATGTGTATTGGGCAATGCAACACTTCTTAGACTATGGCCAACTAAAATATGTGAATAACATAACAGTTCAAGAACTTCCAAACCTGAGGTGATCTAGATTTTTAGTTGTCATTTTCAACTTCAGCACATTGAAATCTATAAATCAGAGGCAGCCACGAATTCGGCTTGTAAGCCATGCACTGTCTCCTGTAGTGCTAAAAAAAAAATTTCTTTATTATTTATTTTTGGCACACGGAAGACAATATAATTTTATCTGTTACAAACTGTCGGCATATAGACAGATGCCAACATTTTCACAGATTTTAGCTCTCTGGTTGCCGAGTAACTTGGGTTATTTAGTTTCGTAATCGAAGGAAGGTCATTCACCCACATATGTTATTGAAATGTTGTATCACTTTTGCATCCTCATCTTGGAGATATGGAAACTCTACCTGAGGAAAACAATATAGAATCCTGAACAGTTTTAACATAAAAGGATTCGTCTTTTAAACAGAAATTACATTGCAAATCAACCAGTTACATCCACATGTGCACAGGGACGCTTTCAATTGAATCAACAAACTATCTAAAAATCAGCTTGAGAACAGATGTAAGATTGTCACTGTCTTTAAAATGTTTAGAGAACTATCCTTGTAATTCTTTCAAGGCCACAACTAATTCTCCAAACGCCACATTTTCTTTAATGCCAGTGAGTTTAGGGAAGTGGACTGTTTTTGTCAGAATTTGCCCCTTCTACAAATGCAATATTCTTTTTAAATGCATTCCAATCAAATCATAAATAAGTTGTTACTCACCATTCAGTGTCTTATAGTGGGCAGTGTGCAATCAAGTCCATTTAAAATGTGAGGTCTGCAATCAAATTCAGATGTTCTAATTTTCCTTCTTGCACTCCTTTTTCTTTCCAAAATTCATCAATAACAGGATTTAAATAAAAAATTCATTGCAGGCAGGCCCCTTGACCTAACCAACATAATTTGCAGTAACATGTAAGTCTCAATACGCTTTGTTCAAGTCTATCAAAAACTGTTGTGTGTGACTTCAGATATTGTACTGTTCATAACAACTATTTCTTCATGTGCTCCATGCCTGCAAATTTAGCAAAAGTGCTTCTTCATGTACAGAACAATGAATCCCATCTGTCAGTTATTGATTGTAAGTTTATGCTCTTTCATTTTCAACTAAATCTTTAAATTCTTTGGTATTATTATGTTATTTTATAGCAAATCTGTGGTACCCATTGATTATGCAACTCCATAATGGACGCTGAGAATTCTCTTCTCTCTTTTCTGCCATTCCCATTCATTTTTAAAGGCTTCTGGTGATATTTCACTAGACTGCCTCGACCGAGCCATGTGACGCAGTGGTTAGACACTGGACTCGCATTCGGGAGGACGACGGTTCAATCCCGCGTCTGGCCATCCTGATTTAGGTTTTCCGTGATTTCCCTAAATCGCTCCAGTCAAATGCCGGGATGGTTTCTTTCAAAGGGCATGGTCGACTTCCTTCCCCATCCTTCCCTAATTCGATGAGATCGATGACCTCGCTGACTGGTCTTCTTCCCCAAAACAACCCAACCCAAATAGACTGCCTCTCTTTTTGCCACCAGCCACTGGACCTGGGAACGTCTTTCATACCACGAACAAATAGTGAATGGTAAACAACAGTGACACTGTGATTCTGTCAAACTGAAGAGAGTTGTGCTGACCAAAAAATGCCACATTGCAATCCTAAATGAGATGTTGCACTGTCTGGGGTACTTCCAAGAAGTACCGAGCAAAGCCAAAATGTGGCATGCACATCTGTCTCACATGAAGTTTGGCTTGCTGTGGCTGGCCCTGATATAAATCAACTATTTTGTCATCTAGCATTATCCAAGCAAGCATAAGTTCATCATGTTAACTAACACAATATTTTTAGTTTTGTTTATGGATGTCTTTTTTAGCAGTTTGCTGAATAACACAGCCAGTCAAAACATCATTGTTAAAAACCAAATATCTGCATTGACAATGTTTACTTTAAGCTTGTGGGAATTATTGTGTATTGCTTAAATGTGTCACAGCAATTTAATTTGTTAATAAAAAGTTACTCATAACTCATTCAGCGAATACTCCCTGTATTAGTGCAATTCATGTATAGAGACACAAACCTCAGCAAGATCCTTTTGTGGGGCAGAAGGAATTGCCTTTTCCCCCCAAATCAGCTCTTTGAAAGGTAATTAAGCTAGGCTTTATGTGTTACTTTATGGGACTTTCACTTTAGTACTGAAAGTTTTTCAGAATAACTTATAAAATCACAGTTGTGTACTCTGCTATGATGTTGCAGACATTGCTCCAATTTAGAGCTTCAGTAAAATCATTAACAAAGTCATAAAATGAACTTTATAGGTCTTATTTTGTCACTTCAGTTTTATTATTACTTTGCAATGAGTGCAAAAGGGGCTCTGATTTTTTGAAGACATAAAGAAGACAGTCAAACATGGAATCAATGAATGAACCAGTAAAGGAAATCAAAATAGAAATGAGCAGAAAGAAAAATAAAAGCTTGTAAAGCAGAGAAAAAAAGATGAAATTATGGAACACAGAAGTGATGGAAACAACTTAGAGCAGAAGGGAGTGAGGAACAGATAAATCTACTATATAAACTGAAGGTGGAACCATCACAGTACAGGCTGAGGACCAAATTTCTGTTGTGCTGTTTTGATACTGGTTTGACAAAGCAAGCACTAAGATCCATACCTCAGAGTTACAGGAGATATTGTGCAATGGGAGGCAGTGTCAGGGTGTATACGACCCGAGACAACCGGGAGATCTAGTAAAAACCTGGGAAATTTTTTCATCCGGGAGAAAACTGGGAAAAATCCGGGAATTTTTCATTGTTTTAGTTTTTGGGTACATTTTTGTAACTTTGACTAGTAAGAACCAATACTCTAACAAAGAATATTACTATATCTCGCTACTGCCGAATAATACTGCAGCAATAAAACACGAACGAGAGAAAAAAACGAAAATAAAACCTAAGTTGCAAAGGAAATGCGCCATATAAAGGAACAAAACACAGTGCTCATACAAGCGTCTGCCAACAGCAAAATGTGTCAAAGGCTTTAAGAAGACTATGCAATGTTTCATAACAACAAATTGCCTCCTATGAGCGTGACGTCACAACTGTTTACATTAGATTTGTTTGAGCGGTTGCGGGTGAGTTTATGCGCACGTGCAGTTGAGTCGCGTATGAGTAGTACCTTCTCCCGCTTCTGGCTATAGAAGTGTGACAGTTAACTGTATAAAGAATCGCAGCAAGCAGCCAGATACTATGTGGAAAAATTTTACTGGTGCACCTAAGAGCTGGCAGATTCACACATGCGCAACAAACCTGAAACTAGGGAGCGGGGGCAAATGGGGGTATCTATCTGTCCTGGGCAGGAGTTTCAGGGGGGGGGGGGGGGGGGGCGCGACACCAAAATCATATTATTGAGGAAAAAGACCTTGTTTCGCTAAGTGCCTAGCATCCAGTGCACGTTGGTCTGTCGATTACTCATATGATTTTGAACGCATCCCTGTTGGTTTTTGAACTTTTTTGATCAAATTCTAAGTTGATTTCTGAATGAATCGTAAAATGATTTTTGAATGCGTGCATAGTGTACATGATGTCTCTGCCAATGGAATCCCCGTCGCATCTAGAAATAAACTTTCCTGCAGACAAAAGGGGACGGGTCTATACGATCTGAGCGAATAATGCCGAAAGGGTGAACGACAATTGCTGTTTCTGTGGTTGACTGGGTTTGCAAATCATCAGCATTGTTATAATTACTAGCGAATTCCATAGATTCAGGCTACCAGAGTGGAAATAAATGACTAACAGGAATAAGAGGCAACTAAGATTACTTGTTGTCTTCCCCGTGTATCCAAGAAAATTAATTTTGACAGGAAATTTTTGGCCAGACCGGTACACTACAGTCCCTGACTATCAGCCGCTAAAGTTCTATTCTGGGAGTAGCACGGAAAACACGTTGTAAGAGCACTTAACAACACCTAACCGGAGAACAAATGCTGTATAACTAAACCGGTGATTGTGGCAGAGTTAGTGAAGTTAACCAGAGAATAAATTTTACACTGGCAGGAATAGTTACAGAATTAGTGATGACAAGATTGCTTGTTAGAACGAGAAAGGAGAAGAAATGGAGACTCTCACAAATTACAGAAGACTATGACGATTTCAAATTTATATAAAAAATTACGTACTACTACTTTTCGATCTCATGCTTCAGAAGCTAGAGAGTACAAATGGAAATATGAAATTATTTCTTAACCTTAAACTTTTTGCCAGTAGAAGGCCTAATGGGCTTTTGATATTGGTACTTCGTGAATTATATTCTGTCGTTTATAAAAATGTCCATTTGTGCCAAAGCAGTCTAATTTATTTGGTGTGTGTAACAACTGCTGCAATATTAGGCAGGCCTATTTCGTTTTATCTAGCAGACAGTGACAAAATACATGTAATCAGATTGAGAAACCACACCAGTCTTGGGTACTATTTGTATTAACAGCTTTTCTGCTGTTAGACAATGACATTTCGTTTTTTCATGTAGCAAAACGTTGACGAACTTTGATGGCGTAATAGATTCCTTTCCAGAAAGGAAAGTACACCATATAAAACTGTGGCAAGATTAGAGAGAAAAAAAAGATAGGACTTAAAGATTGAAGAAATGTGTACTGTCTTGCTTCTATCTTGTCTTTACTCGTTTTATGTCTCCTATATATGATTTTATGTCACACAGAACAGCAAGTTATTAGCTAATAGGCAGTAAAGACTGCAAATTTTCTGAAGAGTTGTTGTTCTCCCAGTTACAAATAATCCCATCCACTATTAATTGCGAGATTTTTTTTAAGCGGGGCAGGATGTCAAATTGGTCGACTGCGAGCAGGAGAGGCACCACAGGACATTTTAATTTCCACTGGCCTGAATATAGTTTGATGGCACCTGTTACAAAATATTACACGTTTGAATTCCACAGAGCGAAATATAGAGACGTGTGATGGAAGAATGCTGTGTGAAGAGGAGTGGCACTGCACTTCTGCACACTTAAGACCAAATAACATGTCTTACGTTGCCTCGATCATATATGTTTTATGTATCAGAAACTTCAGAAAGACGTGTGCTACAATATGAAGATATTTTTTTTAAAAGTCGATTTTTTAAATTTTTGGCCTCAAACGCTCAAGGAAGGGGAGCGCCACTATCTAATATTGGCCCAGTTCAGAAATATTGTAGATCCGGACCTGATGCACAGAGCAATCTAAGTTGTAGTGGGGAGGTGGTAGCCTCCACGTGACCCGTGTTTACATTAAGTGATTTTCCTGTTTCCTCTTCATTTATTGTTCTCACGTCAAATGAAAACAAAATGGATTTCTGTGGTCCGGAGCTATCAAGTGAATTAAAACACATTCTCATAATTAGGGAACGATAAAATAAATTATTAATTTCAGATTTTATTTTGCTTCTACCTTTCTGACAGTCAAGCATTAATCACCTTGCAGAACAATGAAGTTATCTTTGTTGGTTTGTTAAAGATATTTGTCTTTTATTAATATTTTGAGGCAGTCAATTTATTTGAAACAAAGTGTTTAATTCCACGCTATTGCCTAGTTTCAACTGTTCGCTACATTTCAAGATCACGTTTTCATCATGTAGCACGTATGGCATTATGCCATAATAAAGTATCAAACATGAGATAATGCGGTACTGGTACTCCAAGAAAATTCATGTCTGAATCTGGATATACGAATGTGCACTTTAAACCGAATTATGCATTTTATTAGGGTTCACAAAATTCCCATGCTCTTGGAGTATCTTATAACGTCTTGTTTCTTTTATGACATGATGTAAGATCTTTTAATGTTTTACACGTACGAATGTATGGGCTTCCAGCGTCATTGTAGCTGAGCAAGCACAGCGACACCTGTCATCTGGCGCAACTGCTGAAACGAATCTATTTCTAACAGGACGCGGGAAAATATTCAGAGTGGTTGTTTGAAAAACATTACTTTCAAGTAAAGTAAATTTCCTTTTACACAAGATGAACTCTGTGCGCGAATGTGTGTTTGACTCTCATTCAAAATTGAAATCTTTGAGAACGACCATTTAGTATATTTTCGAGCCCAGAAGATCAGACATTTATGTCATTGTTAAAAAAAAAAAATATATACTGGCACATTTGTGTGATGTATGTTAAAGTGTAACACGTCAAAAAAGATCAACATTACGTGTGAAAGCCTAGCTTCTCTTGCAGCGTATTAATATTAGAGGCCAATATTATAGGGTACGTAAAAGCTTTTCTTTTCTTTTAGCAACGCTGTGTATATCAATTTAAACCATTACCTTTCCCTATTTCTGTGTTCGCGCTACTTAACAGTGATGTTGCTATTGACTGACTACATCACGTGTTGGAAGGTCTGAATATCCACTGTCATCAGCTGGCAAGATCGCTTGACATGAGCTACGACCGGCTTAGAAAAGCGCATAGCAATCTCAATCTCAATCCTTCGGAAAGAAACATGTGGTGTATGGTGGAATTCGAATTAATACTTTCGTAATACAAAATATGCAGTGTACATGTTGCTGCACATCAGACATCTTTCCAAAACATGTTTTTCCCCCCTGAGTTTAGTTTTCTAAAGTGCTGGGAAATTCTATGCTGTTGTATAAAACCGCAACCATTGAAAGGATTGATAAGTTTTACAGTTCCGGGGAAAAGTATACTGTTACTTAACATGGAAAAAGTGTATTTTCATCTGGGAGAAAGTGTATTTTTAACTGGGAAATCCAGGAGAAAGCCGGGAATTTTTTTTCCTCGTCCACGTATACACCCTGAGTGTGTTGCCAGTTCCAATTCTTTGTCATTTTTATCCTCACTTAAGCTAGATGCACATGAAGGGTTTTTCAATTGGCCAATTAGAGACTCATTTTGTTACAACAGTGGTGATCTATATAAGTATGCATATGACCGATTGAAACACTGGTTGACAAAATATCTGTAGCAAGACACAATATTATTGACTGATTATCCATGGCTGAGGGAGTCATGCTTACAGGTTCTCATGCCCAGCCATACGTGCTTTTTTTTTTTGCTCTGCCAATTGCTGTGCAGTGAGTGACACATTCATAAGATCGAAAATATCAGTACTGAACTACTAATCTCTTTGGTAAATTGTTGACCTACATTGAAATGCCGTAGTGCAGGGAAGGCCAAGAATGCGGCACATATGCATGCACGCGTGCCGAGCTTTCACACGTGTGCGGATCACTCCCTTCTACTAATCTCTTTGGTAAATTGTTGACCTACATTGAAATGCCGTAGTGCAGGGAAGGCCAAGAATGCGGCACATATGCATGCACGCGTGCCGAGCTTTCACACGTGTGCGGATCACTCCCTTCTACTAATCTCTTTGGTAAATTGTTGACCTACATTGAAATGCTGTAGTGCAGGGATGGCCAAGAATGCGGCACATATGCATGCACGCGTGCCGAGCTTTCACACGCGTGCAGATCACTCCCTTCTGACATCACACGTCCCCCACTACCACACCAGCTGACTGAGCGCGCATACTACGAACATGCAGCATGCAACAGTGCATTCGCGTAAGGAACACAGCCCTGCTAGCATGTGGCTTAGTTTCATATTACAACATTTGATAATATTAAGCTCTGTGCAACACATTGTGTTGAGCAATACTGAATCTTTGTTGGCTGTTGGTACACCTACAGAAAACTAACAATAACGCTGGGTTTGAAACTGCATTACACCAACAATATCGTGCTTCTCACATCGTCACTCATAAAATTCTTACAACATTTAAGCTGAGATATACAAACAGACGTAAAAGTAGTATACAGCATGCAGTATGATGTGGAATAAGTGATTCTAACTAAATGTGAAACAAGCAAATTTTATTATCTGGAACTACTGTACAGAATTTGCAATAACTACAATTCTCAGCAAAACATATGACAAATACAACAAAATTATCACCATTAATTTAATTATTTTTGGTACGCTGTATACATAATAAAGTTCATATCGGGCACAAACTGATGGCACACAGACAAACGCTGACAGTTTCTCATATTTTCATCACACAGATTGCCACGTAATCGTGACTTATTTAGTTTCATAATCAAAAAAACCTTTCACAGACGTATGTCGATCCAAACATTGATATAACTTTTGCAGCCTCATTGTGGAGACGGGGAAACTCTTCCTTGAGGAAAACCTTTGTAAAATTCCTGGACAGTTTTTACATTAAAAAAAATTACACTGCAGATCGATCAATTCCAACTGAAACGGCAAAGGGTCTAGAAAATAGTTCAAAAACAGATGTCAGACTGGCAGTGTCCTGAAAAGGATTGGAAAATTGTGTCTGTAGATACTCAAACACAGAAATGAATTCGTCAGAAATTGCGTTTTCTCTGACTTTAGAGAGCATAAGGAAATGGACGGTATTCTTTCTCATGAGTTGTTCCTTCCACAATATGAGTTTCTTATTAATTCATCCATTTTTTCCATCAGATCAGAAATAAGCTGCTTCTCACCTTGCAAAGTCTTATTGAGAGCATTCAAGTGTGCAGTCAGTGGTAAATAACATCTCCATACTTGTCGTTCAGTTCCATGAGAAACTGTTGAAACTGACGGTGTACTAAGCCATGCAACTTCAAAAAAATTTGTATGGTGACTACCGACTTCATCACATGCTCCAAACTTGCATATTTAGCACAAAGAGCTTCTTGGTGTACAAAACAATGAACTCCATACAAATCTATTGTCGGTCGTCCTAGTTTTTTACACAACAATGCTACAAGCCTATTTTGAGCTACTAACATTGCTGGCGCTCCATCCGTGGTGACTGAAACTAACATTTTTCAATTCAGGCCAACGGCTTCAACTGCCTCTTCAACTGCTTTTAGCAAGTTGGTACCCCTCATTGTGTCTTTCATTGGTACTAAATCTAACAGTTCTTCTGTCACGTGCAAATTTGTTTTGACTCCACAAACATAAATCGCTAGTTGTGCTGTGTCCGAAATGTCGGTGGACTCGTCCAAAGCAATCGAGAATGCAATAAACTTGCAGGCACTATCAATTAACTGCCTATAGCCATCCGCTGTCAGCTATTGTCTGTCTGGAAAGAATAATTTCACTTTACTTCCAGTGACGTCAAGAGCTCCGACACCTCAACAATACACTCCTTGATGAAATTACCATCACTGAAAGGCTTATTTGCTCTTGCAATTTTGAGCGCTGTTTTGTAGCTTGCTCTTAAAGACAGGTCGCTACGTTTGGTTGCAGGCTAAAAACAGGAAACAAAATTTGAGTGAACTCAAAATTCGAATTCTGATGACAAATATGTACAAATGCAAACATCAGAAACACAAAGATTTGTAAGGGGTACTCACGTTCGGTCCGTCTCGCTGCATAACACTACGTCTTCTTAATTCCACCAACTTGTTTGCTTGTTTGATCTATCAGCCCCAACTAAATCATTAAGTTCTTTGTGTGTGGTGTTATAATGCCGTTCTATTGCAAATTTGTGGTGCCCAGCGAGTATGCGACTGCATAATAGACATTGAATATTTTCATCCTTCTCTTCGAAAAAATATTGCAGTTCCCATTCGGCTCTGAAGGCTCGTGACATTGTGTCACTACCCTGCCTCTTTGTGAGTGTGTGTTCCATTGCAACAACCACTGTACAGTACTTATAAACTTCCTACAAATCGCTAACAAATAGCAGGGAATAAACACGGCTGCCACTACGAATCAACTAATGCACCATATGCCGTATGAAAAGATGTCACATCACACAGCTAGTCTAATGTCATGCCATGGCGAGCAGTGCGCGAAAGACTGAGGAAGCTGAGTAGTGGCGAGGCGAACCGAGCCCTGGATGGCAAGCGTGCAGCACATAGGTACATGCATGCAATTTGGCACGCCGTGGCTATAGTGACTGCCAAAGAAAAGGAGAGCCATCTCTGGAAATCTGTGAAGATTTGATATGACGGTGGACAGAACTAACTTCTAGTGAAAATATGGAAGTAGGTGAATACATTTTTTGTTATATGAATGGAATTTATATTTTTTTCATAAATCATTTATTACACATCTACACAAAGATAGTTATTTTAGATTAAAATATTTTAGAATGTTGATTTAAAAAAAAGAAAAAGCAGAGAATAGTGACTCTTTATAGTCATGCTGTCGAGGAGTTGATCCCTCTGTGCCGTGTGGGATTAGCCGAGAGTTCGAAGGTGCTGCAGTAATGGACTGTGCGGCTGGTCTCGGCGGAGGTTCAAGTCCTCCCTCAGGCATGGGTGTGTGTGTTTGTCCTTCGGATAATTTAGGTTAAGTAGTGTGTAAGCTTAGGGACTGATGACCTTAGCAGTCAAGTCCCATAAGATTTCACACACATTTGAACATTTTGATCCCTCTGGTGAAGTAAAGTACTCAGAAAAGTATTTACACTAATTGTGAGCTAGTTGGGAAGTGCAGGCGTCTTTATATCCACAAACAAATATGTTAAAATCTAGTGAAGTTGGTTTAAAATCTTAGTGTGAAATAATTTTTGGTGAAAATAGTTGTTTAAATTTGGTCAAGCATGATAATTGGATGCTCTCCTGCATCAGGAGCAATAGTGGCAGAACATTTGTGGGAAAACATGGAGAAGGTGACAAATAAATTTCCTGGTCGTAGTATTATGGAGTGATTTCAGTTACCATCTATATACTGGGAGATTCAAGTGGTTAAGACAGATCATAAATCTCTTACAGCATCACTGACTACATGTAAATAAGAGTGCAAAAAAAGGTAGGGAGACATTTCTGCTCACCAATTGTGACAAGAAACCGAGATCACATTACTTCAGCAATCATCATCAGACATGCATCTCTGACATGAAAAGCATTGAGTAGAAATGGACGCAAGTATGTGCCGAGTGAATTTGTGAGGGAAGGGAAAGATCCTTTGTGGTTCGACAGCAAAGAAAGCTTCACAGGAGATTAAACATAGCCAAACACTCACAGACAAACAGAAACTCGACAAAGCAAAAATTAACATAAGGGAAACTCAGTGACATAAATGATATTGAAATTCCTTGTTATTGCATCACTGAGGAAGATCATACTGTAGTACCTCCTTTTGATTATCACATTGATGTCAAAATGACTGATATTTAAATGTGACTATAGGATAGCAAATCAACTGCATTTATTCAACAAAGGGAAGGCAGTTGAACGTGATATGGTATCTATATTATTCTGCATGGATTATGCAAACAAACTTGCTCCTTTTCTTGCAGCAGTCTACTGTGGGTCACTGGAGAAGTGAAGCGTTCCTAATGATAGGAAAAATGCACAGGTCTTTCCAATTTTTAATAAGTTTCATATGACACACACATACACACACACACAATCTTCTGTGCAGGGATCAACATGGATTCTGTAAATAACAGTTATATGAAACACAACTTGCTCTGTTGATTCGTGAGACCAAGCAGCTGATGTCATGTTCCATGACTTCCAGAACAATTTGATGCAGTTCCCCACTGTAGCCCAATGAACAAAATATGAGTGTATTGAATATCGGACAAGGTTTGTGGTTGGATTGAAGAGGTCTTGGCAAATAGAACACAGCATGCCATTCTGAACAGAGAAATATCTTCAAATGCAAAAGTAACTTAAGTCATGTTATAAGACCATTTATATTCACAATATATGTAGAGGACGTAATGGATAACTTTGGAAACTCCACAAGGCTGTTTGTGGAGGATGCTACACTCCTGGAAATTGAAATAAGAACACCGTGAATTCATTGTCCCAGGAAGGGGAAACTTTATTGACACATTCCTGGGTTCAGATACATCACATGATCACACTGACAGAATCACAGGCACATAGACACAGGCAACAGAGCATGCACAATGCCGGCACTAGTACAGTGTATATCCACCTTTGGCAGCAATACAGGCTGCTATTCTCCCATGGAGACGATCGTAGAGATGCTGGATGTAGTCCTGTGGAACGGCTTGCCATGCCATTTCCACCTGGCGCCTCAGTTGGACCAGTGTTCGTGCTGGACGTGCAGACAGCGTGAGACGACGCTTCATCCAGTCCCAAACATGGTCAATGGGGGACAGATCCGGAGATCTTGCTGGCCAGGGTAGTTGACTTACACCTTCTAGAGCACGTTGGGTGGCATGGGATACATGCGGACGTGCATTGTCCTGTTGGAACAGCAAGTTCCCTTGCCGGTCTAGGAATGGTAGAACGATGGGTTCGATGACGGTTTGGATGTACCGTGCACTATTCAGCGTCCCCTTGACGATCACCAGAGGTGTACGGCCAGTGTAGGAGATCGCTCCCCACACCATGATGCCGGGTGTTGGCCCTGTGTGCCTCGGTCGTATGCAGTCCTGATTGTGGCGCTCACCTGCACGGCGCCAAACATGCATACGACCATCATTGGCACCAAGGCAGAAGCGACTCTCATCGCTGAAGACGACACGTCTCCATTCGTCCCTCCATTCACGCCAGTCGCGACACCACTGGAGGCAGGCTGCACGATGTTGGGGCGTGAGCGGAAGACGGCCTAACGGTGCGCGGGACAGTAGCCCAGCTTCATGGAGACGGTTGCGAATGGTCCTCGCCGATACCCCAGGAGCAACAGTGTCCCTAATTTGCTGGGAAGTGGCGGTGCGGTCCCCTACGGCACTGCGTAGGATCCTACGGTCTTGGCGTGCGTCACGCGGTCCGGTCCCAGGTCGACGGGCACGTGCACCTTCCGCCGACCACTGGCGACAACATCGATGTACTGCGGAGACCTCACGCCCCACGTGTTGAGCAATTCGGCGGTACGTCCACCCGGCCTCCCGCATGCCCACTATACGCCCTCGCTCAAAGTCCGTCAACTGCACATACGGTTCACGTCCACGCTGTCGCGGCATGCTACCAGTGTTAAAGACTGCGATGGAGCTCCGTATGCCACGGCAAACTGGCTGACACTGACGGCGGCGGTGCACAAATGCTGCGCAGCTAGCACCATTCAACAGCCAACACCGCGGTTCCTGGTGTGTCCGCTGTGCCGTGCGTGTGATCATTGCTTGTACAGCCCTCTCGCAGTGTCCAGAGCAAGTATGGTGGGTCGGACACACCGGTGTCAATGTGTTCTTTTTTCCATTTCCAGGAGTGTATTTTATACAGAGAAGTCACAGTCTAAGAAAATTGAAGCAAAATGCAAGACCTACAGAAGATTGCCGCTTAATGCATCATACATCTCACAAAAATAACATGAAGGTAAAATTAGAGAGATTCAAGTTCAGTTAGTGTGATCCAGTGGCTCAGTGGTAATGTGATATTGTTGCTATTTGTATTGTGGATATTAGGACTGAAGCATAATTCTCTGCTTAATGTTTGGTCTTACAAAGCTGTAGACATTATCAGAGGCTTTAACAACTCAGAAAACTGTTACAGACTCAAACAAGCTGAATTGTGTATCCATGCAACGGACATACTGTGACATCATCAGACTACTACCTGAGGACATGGAGTCTTGCCGACATATAGTATGGAGCTTGTTGTAGGGAATAGTTGATGCTATTTGTTTTATTTAGCACTAAGTCTCACAGCTTATCTAATTTCAGTACTACTTCTGTTCTGTTGGAATTGTTTTTGTGCTTTTGTATTTCCATGGCCTCTCTGTACATCCTTGTGTGGTAATTATTAGATCTTGCTTAAACAACAAAGTCACAGAAACAAATTTGGTGGTTTAATGGTTCTGGTGCATGATCTGCTACTGCTGATTTATCCGTCTTGCTCATGTGCTATTGCTCTTGTGTTCCATGAGGTGGGTGTTAATGCTTCTTTTTGTAGTTCTTATGATGGAGCTATACATTTTCCTCAGTAATAAGTTGTGTTGCAGTAGGTGGAACAAAATCGATAGCTTAATGTACTGAACAGTGGAAGTAGATTCTGTAGTATCAGTTTATAGACAGAAGGATAAATTTGATAGTTTGCTAAAGAGGAGCGTATGCTGCCTACAAGCAGACATGAGTCGCACTGTTATTAATAAATCTGACAGAGTTCTGTCTGTAAATGAAATAAATGTGCGTGCCAAAGATGGAAACTATGTTGTTGCATCTTTTAGATCATCCAACGAAAGACATTGTTGCTGATATTGAAGCTAGAATCTGGTTTTTTACCTAAACCAGCTGCGGAAGAGCAGAGTCAGCTAGGATATTGCTTAGGAACAACTTAATGAAGGGTTAGATGGAAACTATCTGAGACTTAAATTCTGTTAAGGACATTCTAATTCCGACTTTCACCTCTGGCAGTGTATGTTGATGTGAAAAATGCCGAGCTGCGCCATGGTTCAGAATCAACATTAAACTGTAGGTTCCCCCATAACTGGCTAGGCAAGTTAGTTCAATGGAGGAAGTTGACGTTGGCATACCATGCCTAGGAAAGTGCTGTTGTGTTCAAAACAGCCTTTTGATTGATGACTGCTTTACATATTGAAGCTTATCAGCAGTTGTTCTTCCTTCACACCATCTGAGACTGGAACAGGAAAGGTTTTCCTTGATTTTCATCAGGTGACCATCATGTTTTCTCTCAAAATTATGAATACGTAACATATTCTTTTAATGCTTTCACAAAAATTGGAACTCATTTCAAGTGGTCGATGTAATATTATACTCAGAAGAATTCCAAACGTATACTCTGAGTAGTCTATAATGGGAAATTCATTTTGGATGTGTCGAATTTCCTTTGGCAAAAGGTGTTAACTCATGTTTTGCTAAATTAAATGCCTCATCAGCAAACGCACATAGAAATTCACCATCAGATGATTTGAATACATTAGAGAGAAACGTGTGTAACTACAACTGAGTCGGCTCAGAGAGATGCTGATATTTAGGGCCTCCCCTGGCTTGTTGAGTTATATTTTGACATGTCACTGTGTAATGTATACAGATCATGTGATGATGATGATCTGTTAAGAAGTCAAAACTTTTTATGATATCATTCTTGTGACCTGAGTCTGAAAGATAAATGAAATAATTTTATTTACATGGCGGTCACTTGTTCACCTAAAGCAGTTTACCTAATCTGTGGAAACACATACGGCATTGCCGCTTCATTTGTGGCACATGGTAAGTGACATCTGTCAGGAATGTTTAAGTTATAATGTGAGTCTTTTCCAAAAACTCCAATTTTTAAATATTGGTGAATCATTGAAACTGCCCTGCACTCCTGTATCAGCCATTGAAAAACAGTAGTTACTACACACAATTGCCATGTACACCATTGAAGAATATTGCTTGTTATAGTTGTGCAATCATCCCATGTTGTTTGGATTCTTTACACATGTGTACTTTTTATCTGTAGCCCCAAGGCAGTTTGGAAAATAAGGTCACACATGAAATCCTTTTGCTACATTTACCCAATCTTCAGTTGTCATGCAAATAGATGAAGATATTTCGCCATAACTTATTGCACATGTGTCTTACTATATCTGTAACAGTCATAGTGCCAAGTAAATATTTGAAGTGTAATGACTGGAAGCTTTCCCTGTTGTCATATAAGTGTGAACAAATGAAAACACCTAATTAATAGCTTCCAAATGTGTCAAAACCATAAACAATTGAAGAGACTATCAGGCCTTGTGGTGTAGTGGTAGAGTATATGCCTGGGAACCGGAATGCTGCAGAATTAAACCCCATTCAGACCATGGATTTTTCAGTCTGCATTTAATGCAGCTTTCACCTTTTGATAGTGTGGGAATATGCCAGAAATGATACATGGTTTACATTCCATGTGGCCTGTCCACAGGTGGATAACTGGGGTAAGTTATGAACACGCAAGTTGCTGAAGTGGCGTCCAATTGAAAGGCTTGCACTGGGCCATTGAGTCACAAGATATTATTAACTTGAGAACTCGTTTAAAGAATGAATGCTATGTCAAAGAGGTGTAAAGTCTGGGAAATCTACAATTATACATAAAAAATTCAATTATTTTTAGTTATTTTTTACCTACTTTAAATGACAGGCACATTACTAGCAACATTTCACAAATAAATTCACAAGACTTGTCAAATCCAGTGGAATTGTCAATTTCAGCTGATTGATCAGACGGAGAGGAACCATCCATTACTGCAGTGTAATCAAATATTGCTTCAGATGTGTCTAATGAAACAGCAGGAAACTCAACCAGCCCCTGTAAATTTGCTTAGCAGTCAGTGCCGTGATAGAAAACTAAGTGAAAAACTTCTTATGAAGAATGGCTGTAGCAAAGATTGGGAAGGAAAAGCAAAGAAATTGTTGATACAATTATATGTCTCATGTCATCATTAGTACCTTCACTAGAAATACTAATTTCCAAAAATTAAAAGTACATGTAAAAATTAACTTCTTACAAGCAGTTAGTTGCTGATGCTGAGGAACAAACACTAAATCACTCAGGTGGGTCTCATTCATCACGTGCAGTTTGTGACATAGCTAGGTGGTTCAGCCCCCATCTTTTATTTGTTTGATCCCTGAAGACAACCAATTTGTTTTCTATATTTATATCTTATTTTCTGTACATTTATTTGTTGGCATGTAACACATACATGAAAATCTGAAGCTCATATTTACCCTCAGTTTATTATTCAGATTATTATTTTGGTTTTTCTGATTTCATGGGTGTATGAGAGCATTCATAATTAGAAGATATAATTAACTGATGTTAGTGCTTCAGTTTGTATTATGCAAAACCATATGAGCTGTTTAACATATTTGAGAAAAGTGACCTGCACCTTACAAACGCTAAGCTATCCTACTTCCTAGTAACATATTTTAAATTGCCTAGATATTATTATGTTCCAAAATAATTAGATTTGAACTTCATAAGCAGCCCCACTTTCCACTGCAGATTTTTTTCATAACCACTATTGATTACACACTTTTGTTACCTTAATTTTTCTATACAACATTATTTACAGCACTAATTGTGTAACTCACTAATTAATTAATTGTTTTAGTTATATAAAAGTACAGAAGTTATTCAAGCACCTTTTTTTTACTTATAAAATGCAATTTATATTTTGTAAGAGTATAAAATATGTAATGGACTAACACTGAATGATGTGCGATTATATTGATGTGTAAAACAAACAAAAAACAAAGCAAAATCATTGGCTTCCAGTTCCTCTCTCACACATTCTTTTATTTCTTTCTCTACGAATGCTACCAATACTACTGGTAATCCTACCACGTGTTACTGTACTAAAACTACCGAACCACTGCTTTTGTAGAGCACAACTTTAATCCCTACAGATCCTTGACAATTTATACTTACAATAGCCACCATAGCCAAAGTTACACAGGCTTAGTCCTTTGTATCAACAGTTCTGATGGGCCACACACATGCCATTTTCAGTGCCTAAACATCAATTCTTCACGAATAATCACCATTTTCCGACACTTCAAGGCCACGAAAGAAATGGTCATCATGCATCTGGTGGCTCCTACAATGATCTAACCAAAATTTGTGCAGCATTGAAAGCAAGGTCACTGGAGCATTGGGCATACCACACAACCGGCCTGCCATCAACAAGGATATCAAAGCCACAGTCCATAACTACCTCCAGTGCACTGTTTGTCAGATCACAGTGCCTCATTGTTCCACACCGTATTGTGCACCAAATCATCCATGAGAACATATCCGTATTAATTTTACTAGTCCTTTCCTCAAATACATGTATCTGCCAATCATCAGTGCTCTTTCAAATTATCTGTCAAAGTACCCATATATCATCCCAAAACTACACTGAAATCCCATCCATTGAAGGTCTTCCAAAAATCCTTGTCTAGAAAATGGACCGCAGTTTACCTCAAAAACTCCAAGAATTTTTGCAACACAGTGACATGAAGCACCTTACTTGCCCTCGTGTGTCAGCCAATGGTAAATGGAAGTGGCAACACTGTCCAACAGTAGCACCACCCCAAATGACCTCGTCTGAGGTATAGACCTTCCCTGAAGACAAACCTGTAGAGACCAATTCTGAGCTTTCAACCACTGTTACACCAGAAGCTGAGAAGATATCAGATTTTGGGCATACTGTGGTCACCAGCCCACTCATCTGTGTAAACTCCTCCCTGCAGTCTCGCCTAAAAATTCCCTTCATGTTGTCTTCAATCATTGTACTGACAAAGGTGGAGGGGGGGGGGGCAGCTATGTCAAACTCATAAATATTTCATGGTCAATCATCTGCAGCTACAAGGGCAGAGCATGGTTTTTTGCCACAGGAGATGCCACCAGAAAATTTTAAGACTATGTATACCACATGTAAGTGGCCACGCCTTTGGAGGCCAAAGTAAATTGAGCTGGCGATTCAGTTCTCTCCATGGATGCAAGCAAGATGACACTTGTGAAGGGGAAAAAAAAAGAAAGGAAAAAAAACTGGCAGTGACTCAGATTTCTCTCTAAGACTCCAATGGGATGGATACTTGGATTTGTTGTGCATTTTGGTTGTACACACTGGCTGTGGACAGGACAGGAATCATTGTCTGTCACTGCTAGTCCTATCAATATTTGTTGAGTGACTATCAGAGCTAGGACTTGTGTATGTGTAATTGAAATAAAGAAATAGTTGATTGTTTTTATGTGTTCCTTTCCAATTATTTCCTTGTGAATTATGTATGTAGTGACATTTAATTATTGAAAGTATTTGGCTCTAATGGCCCACAGAAACAGAAAATTTTAAAATATTAAATAAGTAATAATAAGTGGCTGCCAGCATTGAGCAGACAGTAAAGCAAACATTCATTATGATCATCATTGTAGTCACGTACACATGCTCAACATGGAAAAGGTTTTTGTATATCTTAAGAACATAGAAAGACAGTATTATACAATTATGAATATAACACCCTTTACTGAAATTATCATTACCAGACCCAATATATTCAACTTATTTTGGGCCATCTTACAGTCACACATTAAAAAATTTTACTTTTATGCCACTTAACAGGAGTAATTGGTTTTTATGAACTCTTGATGGAGATGTATGAAAATACATAGCGATAGTCTTCTTGTCATCTATATTTGCCTGTCTGTAGCACACCCATCTACTGATTTACTTCTGCTTCACAGTACTTTAGTACCTGACCATAGCAACCCCTCAGTAACTGCTGCATTATCAGAAAATAAGAAAGTCTTGTACCCATAATATGTAAATTCCTGGTGGAATGTAAATATTTAAGCAGTAAAGGTAACAACTTATTGATTAGTACAGGCTCTCAGTCATCAACAAGATTGTGAATTTCCCTATCTTTTAGTCCCCCAGGGGCTCAGCATTCACTTGCTGAGTACGGGCTTGGCGACCCCGGGGTCCTGAGCTGGGGACTGGTCTGCGCCGCCAGTGTCCTGTCACCGTAACCCCCGGACATGCTTCAGCGACCACCGTACGGCACGGCGGTGAAATGTTGTGTGCTGCGGGGAATGGTAATCTTGGCTTGACCGCCTGGATTGCGAGGAAGGCCAACCTCTATAAAAACCCCTCAATCTTTCGGTGTGCTCCGCGCCTAGAAGATGCATGGCTGTTGGGGTGGAACAGTCGTAAGCGGGCAACCTCTGGGGCACCTGCCGCACCCCAGTTGTATAAGGCTTACTCAGGCACGCGGGGCTCTGTCTGAGCGGACTTTTAGTTCCCTAGCTGCTCGTGGGACCACAATGGACCCTTCGACCTCTACATTTCCCCCTACCAGTGGCTTGGGTGGGCCGCTGGTAGGAAAACACACCCAATCGAAAAAGCGGCTACGCGCTGCGAGTCCTCCAGCGCCTGGTGTTGCTAGAGATTTAACAGAATGTAGTAACGGAGCACATGCTGATAATCAGAATGTGTTTTTGATTATTAAAAGGAAGGAGGGTAGCTTTGAGAGGGTTTCTCCCTTTTACATCCACAAGGGTCTTGAGGGAATTGCAGGAACACTGAAATCTGTAAAGCGACTGCGCAATGGGACTCTGTTAGTTGAAACTTCTAGTTCCCGTCAAGTCGCTGCCCTTCGGAAAGCAAATTGTCTAGGAGAGTACGCTGTCGAGACCGAGCTCCACTCCACTTTGAACTGTAGTAAGGGTGTTGTGACGTGTAGGGACTTGGTGGATATCCCCATAGACGTGCTAAAATCTGAGTGGGCTGACGAAGGAATTGTTGATGTGCAGCACATTATGAAACGAGTCAATGGGGACCTCGTCAAATCTGACTCGTTTATTCTCACATTCAGTTGCCCGAGACTCCCGGAGCATGTTAAAGCGGGGTTCTTACGTTTGTTCGTACGGCCATATTTCCCCAACCCAATGCGCTGTTTTAAATGTCAGCGCTTTGGGCATACTACGTTGGGGTGCAATGGAATAGCCACGTGTGGTAAATGTGGTCAGCCTGCCCATGACGGAGCCGATTGTTCATCGCCTGTGAAGTGAGTGAATTGCTCTGGGAGTCACCCTGTCTGGAGCCGGATCTGCCCCATCTATCTCGAAGAGCGGAAGGTACAGGAGATTAAAACATCTAAGCGCATCCCCTATGGTGAGGCCAAGAAGATCTTTAAGGCCATGCAACCTCCTGTGTTTTCCACATCTTTCGCTTCCGCTCTCAAAAAACCGGTACAACTGGCCACTGTTGCTACACAAACAGAGGTTGCTAGTGTTAGCACTAAAACCTGCGCTTGCCAGTGCACTTGTGCTGCTGCGGTTGTTTTGCAATCTGCGGCTCTCCCCGCTACATCGGACAAGGCCGTGGTTGCTGACATTGAGGTACTTCCAGCCTCCCCCCATATGGCGCCTTCTGCCCAGGCGAGTCAACCTCCAACTGTTGACAAGGCTCTGCATTCCAAGCCCCCCAAGCCAAAGCCTCAGAAGATGAAGGTTCTGCCACCTGAGGAGACTAGTCAGCGTCGGTCCGATGATGATGCCATCGTACTGTCTGACATCTCCCGTGGGTCGTCATCGGATCTTATGGACATTGATGTCGACCGGGGGCGATCTTCTCGCCCCAGGAATAAATCTCCGGCCGGTACGGTCTCTCCTCCAAAGCACAGAGGCAGGGTGAAAGTTCAGCCACCCTGATCACTGGCTCCCATATTACAGTGGAACCTGAATGGTTTCAGGACGCATGTGGCCGAATTACAACTCCTCATACGAGAGTGCCCCTTGTGCTTATGTATCCAAGAGACACATTTTCGGGCCACTGATTCTCCTTCTTTACGCGGCTATACCGCATATCGAAAAGATGATCTGACGGGGCAAAGGGCAAAGGGTGGTGTTGCGGTTTTTGTCCGTGATGTGCACCCCTCATCTGAGCTCCCTCTCGTCACCGACTTGCAAGCAGTTGCAGTTGACATTCTTGTGGGTCAGAGGCTCACAGTCTGTTCTGTTTATTTACCACCTCCGGATGCGATTGACACTGAAGCTCTCACGGACCTTATTAGCCAACTCCCTCGCCCATTTCTTCTTCTGGGGGACTTCAACGCTCATAATGTCTTATGGGGCTCTCCGACTACTTGCCCCAGGGGTCGCATTCTGGAAAGCGTCATGATGTCTGAAGAACTGTGCCTCCTCAACTCTGGTGCTCCCACTCATTTCTGTACTGCTTCCGGATCGTCATCAGCTATTGACCTTTCCTTTTGCTCTCCAGCACTCGCGGATTCTGCTCTGTGGGAGGCTGCAGCTGACCTCCATTCTAGTGACCACTTCCCCCTCTGGATTCGCCTCCTGGATGAGGCTGTGGCATTACCAGTGCCGCCCCGGTGGCACCTTTGCAGAGCTGACTGGACACTTTTCAGCCAACTGGCTGTTTTGGAACACCGTGCCAGCGTCCACGAATGGGTAGACCATGTTGCAGCCGTGATCTCTCATGCTGCTGAATTGTCCATCCCACGGTCATCCGGTCATCCCAAGAGGCGTCCTGTCCCTTGGTGGACCACTGAGTGCCACTCAGCCATCCGCGCCCGCCGTGCAGCACTGCGCCGCTTCAAGTGCCGTCCCTCAGCTGACAATCTTGCGGCCTTTCGGATGGCAAGGGCCAGAGCGCGGCGGGTGATTAAAGAGAGCAAACGACGGTCATGGCAATCGTTCTTGAATTCCATCTCTCGCTCCACTAGTTCGACGAAAGTATGGGAAGCCATCAGGAGGATTTCCGGGAAACTCAGCCAGCTACCTGTCACGGCATTGCTGCATCAGGGATGTCTCCTCACGGCGCCGAGAGACATTGCCCAGACACTGGCCATGCATTTTGCGGAATCTACCGCCACTATTAACTGTGATCCAGATTTCTGCCGCTACCGCACTGCCGTCGAAAGGGGTCACTTGGACTTCCGGTCTCTAAATTCTGAACCCTATAACTGCCCCTTCACAATGTGGGAACTGGATTCTGCGCTGTCTGTGGCTCATGATACTGCACCTGGTCATGATCAAATCCAGTACAGCATGCTGCGGCACCTGTCGCTGCCATCCAAGGAAGTTCTCCTGAACTGTTTCAATATGATATGGTTATCTGGCACGTACCCTGACTCGTGGAGGGAGGCAATTTTGATTCCCCTCCTCAAACCAGGGAAGGACCGAACGCATCCCAGTAGTTATCGGAGTATTGCCTTGACGAGCTGTGTTGGGAAGACGTTGGAACGCATGGTCAACCGCCGCCTGGTTTGGCTGCTCGAGACCAGGCAGCTCCTTAGCCCCTCTCAGTGTGGCTTTCGGAGATGTCGTTCCACTATAGACAACTTGACCCTGCTTGAGGCCGCCATCCAGCAGGCCTTTCTACGTAACCAGCATTGTCTAGGGGTCTTCTTTGACATTAATAAGGCATATGACACTACTTGGCGCCGCCTTATCCTCAATCAACTCCATGAGTGGGGCTTTCGTGGCCGTCTCCCCATCTTCATTCGGTCCTTTCTTTCTCACCGCCTCCTTCGGTATCGGGTTGGTAATGTGCTATCGGATTTGTACGTGCAGGAGAATGGTGTTCCTCAGGGCAGCGTTTTAAGTGTCACCCTCTTTGCTGTTGCTATTAACAGTATCACGTCCACTATCCGGAGTCCTGCCCAATGCTCCTTGTTTGTGGACGATTTTGCTGTTTTCTGTTCTTCCTCCAGTCTTGTCAGTGCTAGTCGGCAGTTACAGCTTACGATAAAGCGCTTAGAGGCATGGACTGCAAAGACGGGTTGTACCTTTTCTGCAGACAAATCTGTGTGTGTTCATTTTAATCGTTCTCGGCGTCTTTTTACCTCCCCTGAATTGCGTCTGAGGGACACCGTTCTTTCTTTTAGAGACACTGTGAGGTTCCTGGGCCTCACTTTTGATTCCAAGTTGTCGTGGTTGCCTCACCTTAAAGACCTCAAGGTGCGGGCCCTGAAGGCACTGAATATTTTGAAGTGTCTGAGCCATCGGTCCTGGGGAGCAGATCGGGCGCATCTGCTGCAGTTTTATAGGGCTTTCGTCCGATCGCGTCTTGACTATGCTTGCACCGTGTATGGGTCAGCAAGGCCTTCGTATCTGAAGATCCTTGACGCAGTACACCATGAGGGTATCAGGCTGGCCACTGGTGCCTTCCGTACCAGTCCCATCCCCAGCCTGTGTGCTGAGGCAGGGGAACCGCCGCTCGCCATCCAGCGGAAACTCCTCATGGTGCGACGGGTGTGTCATTTCCTTGCGTGTCCTACCTCCCCTGCGTACCCTACCGTTGCCCGACCGCCTATGGAACGTCTCTTTTCCAGTCGTCCCAGGCCAACAAAACCATTTGGGATTCGTGCCAAGCATTTGCTTGAGTCTCTTGGTGTGGAGCGTGTGGCCCCCCAACGACAAGGTTTCACTCGCCTGCCTCCCTGGTTGCTCCAGAGGCCCAGCATCCTTTTAGACTTGTCGGAGAACCGGAGGAACTGCACTCCGGCGTTTGTTTTTACCTCCTTATTTTACGATATTTTAAACCAGCATCCGGACCATGTACCTGTATTCACAGATGGCTCTAAACAGGGGGACACTGTTGGTTGTGCTGTTGTTTTCCCTGATCGAGTCGTCAAGTTACGGCTTCCTGCGGTGTTTACCATCCTCGATGCCGAATTGTTTGCAATATTGCGGGCATTGGAGCAGATGAGATGTGTTCCCAGTATTAAGTTCCTCATCTGTTCTGACTCCCTGAGTGCCCTTCAGACCATTCAACACTTGTACCCAGCGGATACGGTCGTCCAGAACATCCATGATGCCCTACTCCACCTGCAACGGCAGGGGAAGGAGGTTTCTTTCTGCTGGGTGCCGGGGCACGTGGGTATTAGGGGAAACGAACTGGCGGATGTGGCTGCCAAAGATGCATGTTCCCTCCCTCACGTTGTTGAATGTGCCGTCCCCCTCCATGCTGTAACCTCCCTTTTGTGTTTTCGTGTTATGCATCAATGGGAAGAGGAGTGGTTGGCAGTTTCTGACAATAAGCTGCGTCTGGTAAAGGCCACTACGCGACCATGGCGTACGTCCTACCAGTCATACAGGCAGGATGAGGTTCTCACTCGCCTCCGCATTGGACACAGTCCCTTCACGCATGGTTTTTTACTCCGGCGGGAGGACCCCCCAATCTGCAGTGCTTGTGGCGTCCAGATTACTGTCCGCCACATTTTACTTGACTGTCTTTTATTCTCTGACCAGAGGGCGGTGGTTTCCTTGCCACCGGATTTGCCCTCTATTTTGCAAGACGACGCAGCGACTGTCGTTAAGGTTTTACGGTTTTGTGTCCTGTCCAATCTGTTGCCTCGGATTTTAGGGAGAAGGTTTTAATGTGCTGCTGGGTGACTGGCTCACCCAGTTTTTAGGTAAAAGGTCCGCCAGTCACGATTACCTCCTTGTTTCACTTCGGTATCTGTTCTCTTTTCCTTGTGTTTCCTTTCCTTTTTTAGTGTGTTTCTTCTCCTCTTGTTTTGCCTCTGTATGTGCGCATTTGGAACTGCGTCAGGCCTGTGTCTTTTAGCCGTTCTCTTTGTTCAGCGTCCGTCTTCGTCCCTTCACCGCCTGTGTTCCTGTTTCTATGCGCTTGGGCGCTGATGACCACGCTGTTTAGCGCCCGTAAACCTCAAACACACACACACACACACACACACACACACACACACACACACACACACACACACACACACACCCTATCTTTTAGACTAATCTTTTTTCAGAGCTAGAGAACACACACACTTGATATGCTATGTTGTTGGTTGGTGTATTTGGGGGAGGAGACCAAACAGTAAGGTCGTCAGTCCCATCAGATCAGGAAAGGATGGAGAAGGAAGTCGGCCATGCCTTTTTCAAAGGAACCATCCTTACATTAGCCTGAAGGAAGTTAGGGAAATCACGGAAAACATAAATCAGGATGGCCGGACACAGGTTTGAACCACCATCATCCTGGATGTGAGTCCAGTGTGCTAACCACTGTGCCACCTTGCTCGGTATGCTTTGTTGTCCTGACTGACTAAGTAGTGCTGGCATTGCAGCTCATCTGGGGTCGGGGGTGCATCAGGTAGAGAGGGAGAGGGGAGAAAGGAGAGGAAGAGCAGTAGTGGAGGTTGGGGATGTGTAGCTTAAAGCTGGTGGGAAGAGGCAGAAAGTGCATGGAATAGGAGTGTGGCACCAGTGAGCCTGATCTGACTGCAGTCATGGAGATGTCTGCACGTTGCAGCATGATTTGGAGGAGTGGAGTACGGAAGGGAGACTGCAGGGAAGACAGTGTGATTGTGAGAGGAGTGAAGTCACAGGCAGGGTTGGAGGTAGGTTTAGGCTATCGGAAAGTGAGGCCAAGATAATTAAGAGATTGAAGAATTTGTTAGAAGGACAACTTCTATCTAAGTAATTCAGAGAAACTGATGCTGGGGAGGGGGGTGGGGGTGAGGTAAGATCCAGATAGCACAGGTTGTGGAGCAGCCATAGAAGTCGAACATGTTGTGCTCATTAGTATATACTGCCACTGGGTGGTCAACTTTGCTCTTGACCAGAAAAACTTGACAGTGACAACTCACTTATGAGGTCTGTTCAAAAAATTCTGGAACTTTGCCCACAAAATTTTTCTAAGCTTACCTTTTACTTGCTGCTCATGGTCTCCTTCGAAATACTCTTCTCCACACCACTCCCAACACCGTTTCCACTTCCCGGAACAGTCTTTGTGTTCCCCTTGCTGGATCGTGCAAAGTGCTGTATGCGAATTTTCTTTGATCTCGTCTGTCATTGCAAATCTTTATCTTTTCAACAGGGTTTTCAACTGTGAAAATAAAAAAGGTCCACATGAGCCAAGTCTGAAGAGCACAGAGGATGAGTGAGCACAGTGATTTCACACAAACAGAGATGAATGTGCGGCTGCATTATCATGATGCAAGAGCTACGAATTGTTTCACCACATTTCAGCCCATTATCTTCTCACATTTTCTTGCAGGCATCACAACACGTCACGATAGTACCATCAATTAATAGCTTGTCCCTGTGGCATGAATTTATGATGAACTAAACCTTCAAAGTCAAAGAAAACTATCAGTGTGGCTTTGACATTTGACCTGACCTGACGAGCAGTTTTTGGTCTTGGATAACCTTTTCTGACCCATTGTGAAGATTGAACCTTGGTGTCAACATCATAACCATGAACCCACATCTCATCACCAGTTATGATTCTCTTAAGGAACATCGCATTCTCATTTTTGCAATCCAAAAGCTCTTCACAGATTGCAAGGCAAAGGTCTTTCTGGTCTTGACTCATGAGCAATGGTATGAACTTGGTGGCAACATGTTGCATTGCAAGATGCTGTGCCAGGATTTCATGACATGATCCAACTGAAATGTTACTTCTTCTGCTATCTCACAGACAGTCAGTCTTCGATTGGCATTCACAATTTCATTGATGTTCCTGACATGAGCACCGTCAGTAGGCGTCGAAGGGCATCCTGAATTAGGGTCACATGTAACATCGAGTGTGACTTAAGCACTCATCACCCAGGCTTCCTGCATCATTCAGTGTGGCTCTGTAAAGGTTTTGTAGAGTTTCACGCATAATTTAATGCAGATGCATTGCTCTTCTAACTCTGCCATCTTGATATTTGCAAACTGTGTGACACAGTGTTCTGCACAATACAGCACTGAACAATAACTAGCACACATACAACAATGAAACTTTCAGCAGTGACATATTAAACACAGGCATGAGCAGGCATGTCAACCGCATTTAGCTCCACCACACCATTGGTGGGAAATTATGAGTGTTCTGGAATTTTTTGAACAGAGCTCGTATGTGAAAAGTTGGTAGGTGCCCGTACTCAAATAAAATGCTGTGCAGAAAATACAGCGGTGTGATGTCAATGTAACATAAGTTTGTTTTGTTGTTCTCATATTCATATTGCTTTAGAACTGCTTCCCTTATCAAATTTTCATTGTACATTCTCACACCCCTTTGAAGACAAATAATGTTATAAAGTATGCATAAATGAAATTACTGGTATAATGTATGCAGATAGCCGTAGCTGAGGAATTGCTGAAACACTGTGACATCAGCAAGATAAATGTTTCACATTTTCTTTATCCAGGAGCTTCTATGAAGAATGTCTTAGATCCATCCATTCATACATTTCTGTATCCAGCCAATGCAAGGTCAGGACTGGTATGGTACCTCTCCAGATTCGCACAGAGAACCATACCTGTACAGAGGTTATCATTATGGCGGAGTAGCCACTCCCAAGAGTATTGTGAAGCTCACTGCCAGTTTTCCCCAGGGAAGAATCTGTGTAACCCTCCCATCCACATTTAGTGTATAACACATGGTCAAATGTGACATTGTTTTTCAAAGTGTTTGCAGATCATGTAACTGAGGCAGAATCTGGGAATTAGCCTGGTACGTACCAATGTGGATGCAGAAAACTACATAAACATTACATCCAGGTTGGCTGGCACACCTGAATTTGCTTGGTTATTTTGGTAGGTGAGAGAATGTCTTTGAATGCTATTTTAATGAGTTCAAAAAGCAATATATTGCAATACGTGTCAGTGTATAAATGGTGTGTACAGAAATGAAGGCAAAGTGGAAACTCAAATTCTGAGATGCACCGAAGCTAAACTGATGAACAAAAAGTGCTAATTATAGTCTTATCACATAATATGTGATACCGTAGCATCCTCATGTGTTAACATGGAAATACAAAAAGTGAACAGGACCTTGCATTATTTCTCTTCATGGCGGAAATTGCCCCCCCCCCCCATGAACCATGGACCTTGCCATTGGTGGGGAGGCTTGCGTGCCTCAGAGATACAGACAGCCGTACCGTAGGTGCAACCACAATGGAGGGGTATCTGTTGAGAGGCCAGACAAATGTGTGGTTCCTGAAGAGGGGCAGCAGCCTTTCCAGCAATTGTAGGGGCAACAGTCTGGATGATTGACTGATCTGGCCTTGTAACACTAACCAAAACGGCCTTGCTGTGCTGGTACTGCGAACGGTTGAAAGCAAGAGGAAACTACAGCCTTAATTTTTCCTGAGGGCATGCAGCTTTACTGTATGGTTAATGATGATGGCGTCCTCTTGGGTGAAATATTCCGGAGATAAAATAGTCCCCCATTCGGATCTCCGGCCGGGGACTACTCAGGACGATGTCGTTATCAGGAGAAAGAAAAGTGGCGTTCTACGGATCGGAGTGTGGAATATCAGATCCATTAATCGGGCAGGTAGATAAGAAAATATAAAGAGGGAAATGGATAGGTTAAAGTTAGATATAGTGGGAATTAGTGAAGTTCGGTGCCAGGAGGAACAAGACTTTTGATCAGGTGAAAACAGCGTTATAAATACAAAATCAAACGGGTAATGCAGGAGTAGGTTTAATAATGAATAAAAAAATAGGAATGCGGGTAAGCTACTACAAACAGCATAGTGAACGCATTATTGTGGCCTAGATACACATGAAGCCCATGCCCACTACAGTAGTACAAGTGTATATGCCAACTAGCTCTGCAGATGACAAAGAAATTGATGAAATAAAAGAAATTATTCAGATTGTGAAGGGAGACGAAAATTTAATAGTCATGGGTGACTGGAATTCGGTAGTAGTAAAAGGGAGAGAAGGAAAGGTAGTAGGTGAATATGGATTGGGGCTGAGGAATGAAAGAGGAAGCCGCCTGGTAGACTTTTGCACAGAGCACAACTTAATCATAGCTAACACTTGGTTCAAGAATCATAAAAGAAGGTTGTATACATGGAAGAAGCCTGGAGATACTGACAGATTTCAGATAGATTATATAATGGTAAGGCAGAGATTTAGGAACCAGGTTTTAAATTGTAAGACATTTCCAGGGGCAGATGTGGACTCTGACCACATTCTATTGGTTATGACCTGTAGATTAAAACTGAAGAAACTGCAAAAAGGTGGAAATTTAAGGAGATGGGACATGGATAAACTAAAAGAACCAGAGGTTGTACAGAGTTTCAGGGAGAGTGTAAGGGAACAAATGGCAGGAATGGGGGAAAGAAATACAGTAGAAGAAGAATGGGTAGCTTTGAGGGATGAAGTAATGAAGGCAGCAGAGGATCAAGTAGGTAAAAAGACGAGGGCTAGTAGAAATCCTTGGGTAACAGAAGAAATATTGAATTTAATTGATGAAAGGAGAAAATATAAAAATGCAGTAAATGAAGCAGGCAAAATGGAATACAAACGTCTCAAAAATAAGATCGACAGGAAGTGCAAAATGGCTAAGCAATGACGGCTAGATTACAAATGCAAGGATGTAGAGGCTTATCTCACTAGGGGTAAGATAGATACTGGCTACAGGAAAATTAAAGAGACCTTTGGAGAAAGGAGAACCACTTGTCTGAATATCAAGAGCTCAGATGGAAACGCAGTCTTAGGAAAGAAGGGAAAGAGAAAGATGGAAGGAGTATATAGAGGGTCTATACAAGGGCAATGTACTTGAGGACAATATTATGGAAATGGAAGAGGATCTAGATGAAGTTGAAAAGGGAGATATGAGACTGCGTGAAGAGTTTGACAGAGCACTGAAAGATCTGAGTCGAAACAAGGCCCCCGGAGTAGACAACATTCCATTACAACTACTGACGGCCGTGGAAGAGCCAGTCCTGACAAAACTCTACCATTTGGTGAGCAAGATGTGCAAGACAGGTGAAATACCCTCAGACTTCAAGAAGAATATAATAATTCCAATCCCAAAGAAAGCAGGTGTTGACAGATGTGGAAATTATCGTACTATCGGTTTAAAAATTCATGGCTGCAAAATATTAACGCGAATTCTTTAGAGACGAATGGAAAAACTAGTAGAAGCCGACCTTGGGGAAGATCAGTTTGGATTCCGTAGAAATATTGGAACACGTGAGGCAATACTGACCCTATGACTTATCTTAGAAGCTAGATTAAGGAAAGGCAAACCTATGTTTCTAGCATTTGTAGACTTAGAGAAAGCTTTTGACAATGTTGACTGGAGTACTCTCTTTCAAATTCTGAAAGTGGCAGGGGTAAAATACAGAGAGCGAAAGGCTATTTACAATTTGTACAGAAACCAGATGGCAGTTATAAGAGACGAGGGACATGAAAGGGAAGCAGTGGTTGGGATAGGAGTGAGACAGTTTTGTAGCCTCTCTCCGATGTTATTCAATCTGTATATTGAGCAAGCAGTGAAGGAAACAAAAGAAAATTTCGGAATACGTATTAAAATTCATGGAGAAGAAATAAAAACGTTGAGGTTTGCCGATGACATTGTAATTCTGTCGGAGACAGCAAAGGACTTGGAAGAGCAGTTGAACGGAATGGATAGTGTCTTGAAAGGAGGATATAAGATGGACATCAATAAAAGCAAAACGATGATAATGGAATGTAGTCGAATTAAGTCAGGTGATGCTGAGGATATTAAATTAGGAAATGTGACACTTAAAGTAGTAAAGGAGTTTTGCTATTTGGGGAGCAAAATAACTGATGATGGCCGAAGTAGAGAGGATATAAAATGTAGACTGGCAATGGGAAGGAAAGCGTTTCCGAAGAAGAGAAATTTGTTAACATCGAGTATAGATTTAAGTGTCAGGAAATCATTTCTCAAAGTATTTGTATGGAGTGTAGCCATGTATGGAAGTGAAACATGGACGATAAATAGTTTAGACAAGAAGAGAATAGAAGCTTTCGAAATGTGGTGCTACAGAAGAATGCTCAAGATTAGATGGGTAGATCACATGACTATTGAGGAGGTATTGAATAGAATTGGGGAGAAGAGAAGTTTGTGGCACAACTTGACTAGAAGAAGGGATTGGTTGGTAGGACATTTTTTGAGGCATCAAGGGATCACTAATTTAGTATTGGAGGGCAGTGTGGAGGGTAAAAATCGTAGAGGGAGACCAATAGATGAATACACCAAGCAGATTCAGAAGGATATAGGTTGCAGTAGATACTGGGAGATGAAGAAGCTTGCACAGGATAGAGTAGCATGGAGAGCTGCCTCAAACCAGTCTCGGTGAAGCTTCAAACAGCTGGGTGTCGACACATGCGAAAAAAAGACCACACCGTAGAAGTTTATGTAAGATGGGTCAATGACTTCACATTTACACCAAATTTCACTACAATTGTGCTCAGCGCCACCGCATATGTGTCACACGCCGGTAAGGTCCTCACATCCCTCTTACAAACATTCCACTCATTTTCTTGACGCCTCTGTGATAGAGGTCAGAATGGCGACACGAAGCATTGAAATCACTCTGTTTTCTTTTGGGTGGCCGAGAAAAACATTTCAGATAGACTGCCACACAGAACCGAGGAGAAAAGGCCTCTGTGGTTGGCATAAAGACGTCAATGAAACCATTCCTCGCTTGGCGCGAGGATTTCCACGTATTTCGCAGTCGAAAACAACAGTTCAAAGTTCGACGAGCATCTGGACGACAAATTTGGCCGCTGCTTTCACTCCCTGGGCATTTCAACCCTAGTCTGTAGACACTGCGGGGCTGCAACCCCATTGAACGTGATTGCACCCCTCTGGAGTGTAGTGTGACTTCAGTTTTTGCTGTGCTGTACAGGGTGGAACCACTAGGGACTGTTCAATAAAATTAGACGAAATTTGAACGTGATTTGGAAAAAGTATTTTTATGCTTTAACGTCCCCCCTTTTCCGTGTCCTCCTGTGGCATGACCACAGGTGCAGTCGACATTAACACTTGTGTGAATAAAATGGCAGATTTTCCCTTGAAGAGTACGTAGTGCAGAAATGCCCTTGCTGCCACCCGTGTACCTTAGGTAAGCATCTTTCAAATGTATGGATAGAAACTCTGACAAAGGTTCAGCCTTGCTGCTTCTCTAGCACCTGAAGGTAGGCAAACTCCACCTAAGAGTGTCAAAGGCGTCTCCTAACTTTAAGGTACGCAAAAGCATAGATACACATTACAGCTTCTGATCACGTTCAAATTTCGTCGAATGGTTTTTGACAGACCCTAGTGTTTTCACCCTGTATGACACAGCAAAACTTACCGTCACGCTACACTCCAGAGGAGTGCAGTCTCGTGCATTGGGGTTGCAGCCCCACAATGCCCACAGAGTATTGTTGAATTGCCCAGGGGGTGGAAGCAGCGACTAGATTTGTCAAGAACATCGCCCCGTTGCTTGTCGCACTTTGAACTGTTGTTCTCAAATGCAAAATACGTGGAAATCCTCGCACCAAGCAAGGGATAGTTTGCAGAATGAAATTTTCACTCTGCAGCGGAGTGAGTGCTAATATGAAACTTCCTGGCAGATTGAAACTGCACGCCGGGCTGAGACTCGAACTAGGACTTCGCCTTTTGCGAGCACGTTCTCTACCATTGGAGCTACGAAGCTGTGAGAACAGGTCGTGATTCGTGCTTCGGTAGCTCAGTTAGTAGAGCACTTGACCATGAAAGGCAAAAGCCTCGAGTTTATCTCAGTCCAGCACACAGTTTTAATGTGTCAGGGAGTTTCATATCAGTGCACACTTCGGTGCAGAGTGAGAAGTCCATTCTAGAAACGCCCTCCAGGCTGTGGCTAAGCAATGTCTCCACAATATCATTTCTTCCCGAAGTGCTAGTCTTGCAAGGTTTGCAGGAGAGCTTGTGTGAAGTTTGGAAGGTAGGAGACGAGGTACTGGTGGAAGTGAAGCCTTGAGGACAGGACTTGAGTTTTGTTTGGGAAGCTCAGTTAGTGGGGCACTTTCCGGCGAAAAGCAAAAGTCCCGAGTTCGAGTCTCCGTCCGACACACAGTTTTAATCTGTAACGAGGTTTTAATGGATGGTTTCATGGACGCATTTATGCCAATCCTAGAGGCCTTTTCTCGTCGATTCTGTGTGGTAGTGTGTCTGAAATGTTTCCTTCTGCTACCCATACGAAAACAGCGTTATTTAAATTTCAGCGTTGGGTGTCACGTTTCTGATCTCCGTCGTAGAGGCGTAAAAAAAAAAAAAAAAAAAAAAAAAAAAGGAAGGGAGGAATATGGATCTGTCCCATTGTGCGACACGTCCACGGTGGCGGTAGGCAGAGTTGTGGTGAAATTTGGTGCTAATGTTACATCATTAATCCACCTTGCAGCTCACATGAACTTCTGAGGTGTGACCTTTTTTTTTTCATGTAACAACACCTTGGTGTTTGAAGCTTCGCTGAGCCTGAGGATGATGCAGGTAGCCACCCTTTTCCATCTCTACAGAGAAAGGCTTTAGGCATCTTTGAGCCAAAATTCAAACCGATGATTTGCAATGGGAGACAGTTACTGGTGTTCGAAAAAGTGATCCTTTAATTTTGTTGTGCAATGTAGGTAATTTATAGCTGCTAGCGTTTCCAGCGGCTCATTACCAAGATTGTAATGGGACTGCGACACATTTCCCCGTACACTGATAAGTGTTTGCATTGACAGGGCTGTAAGGAATACGTACAAATATGGACGATATGTAAAATACAGGAAAAATGTGAATAATACAAAAAGTATGGAAAAATGTAGAAAGTAGGTTTGATGAGTTAATAACGAACAAGATCCTGATAACTGCATTCTGGTCGGATTCCTCTTAGGCTACTACCAACCTATGGGCCCATAAAACTCACCCAAAAGAGCTGCAAAGATTGATGGAAGCTATAGTTCAGCTGGTAAGTTGCTACATTATATTAAAAAAAGATTGATAGTTTTACTTTATGCACATTAATTTACATAATACTTTTTACATGAGGGCATAAAAAATAAGTTTTTTTATCTTCTGCATTAGAGATATACATTTATAGTTCTTTTGAGATAATAAAAGTTGCGGTCAATGTGAATATCGTCCATAAATGTACTAAGTTATGGATGTCTTCACTGAATCGACAGAGCCACGTGGGAGCGCTGGTTCTGATGTTTAACAACTAGCACAGAGTAACAAATACTCTCTTTCTGCAATGTGGAACTGGCTGAACATTAGTTCTTTCTGAGTACAAAAGCATATATGAAGCACTACTGTCATTCTGCAGTAATAAGAGCACCTGAATGTTGTATGACAAGGTATCCAGAAAATATTTTGTGTGTGCTAGATAGCCCAAGTATGGATCGTGGCCAGAAGCAAACCATCTGTACAGCTGTAACACATTACTTCTTCCCACATATGTCTCTCAGTGTAAAAATCGAGGAAATTAGAACTAATGTGGAGGTTTACCCACAATCACTCAATAGGTACATTGTCGAGGTTTCTTTGTCCTTTCAAATCTGCGGAATTATTATATTTAACGAGCATTTATTTTGGTATAGTGGTAAACAACGTAGAAAATATTTACACTATCTTCAACACTATTTAATATTTGGCACCCCACTTACTGGGGTTGGATCCTTGGTAATTTGCCAAATGAACCAATTTTGTAGATTCTCTCTGTCTTGATGGAGGAATCCAAATCGCTGCTGGATGCTAAAGGAGCTTGGTAGGGTAAGCAATAAGGGCATAAATATTCTTGTACATTTATACAGAGCATATTGAAGTGATCTGGTGCAGAACAGTGCATGGGGACACTGTGTGGCGCCAGACAAACAGCCAGAAGTTCCAAAATAGTTTTATTACAGCTCCCTGCCGTAGTTCAGACAGGCAACAGCAGTGTGGTTGAGGTGTCCAGCGTCTTCATGTGTGAGTGTGTACCATCCAGAAATGCTGATAGAGTGCGGCATCAGCCGAGCAGCGGTGGGTGATGCAACTGCTACTATCAGTAATGACTCCAGTCCTGAGTGGGGTGCTGTAGTGGTTAGTACACTGGACTCGCATTTGGGAGGACGACGGTTCAAACCCATGTCTGGCTCTCTTGATTTAGGTTTTCTGTGGTTTCCATAAATTGTTTCAGACAAATGCCAGGATGGTTTCTTTGAAGGGGCATTGCCGATTTTCTTCCCCATCTTTCTCTAATCTGAGCTTGTGCTCCATCCCTAATGAACTCACTGTCAATGGGATGTTAAACACTGCAGATGACAAGCAGGTGACGTAACAGCCATGGACTACCACTCTGCGATGATGACTGACAAACTGCTTCCCAAGGCGAATGGTGTCCCGATGGGATGCCAGCACCAACTTATGTGGTTTCAGTGCAGACTGCGCTGTCACAGAGTTAACCCATGTCCCATGAAAGCAGTCCAGAAACTGCCCCAATCATCATAGCACTGTGATTGTAGAACCTCCAATGCTAACATAAGTAACTTTAGTATAAAATGGCTAGGTATTTATATGCTTTTGGGCCTTATTTGCTTCGACTTTGCTGTGCCTTGTGGCATGCATCCTAAACATTGATGTGGTGGCTAGTGTGGAAAGGCTTCCGCCTTCTTCTGATAAGCTACGACTGTGTCAGCTGTTAATAAATCTCACCTGGCCAGTTCAACTCTCAACACTGCAGTAACTGTGCTATATTTTGTAAGGCATAAAATCAGCACTTCTGCGCTAGCGCTGGCGCAATCTACTTCCTTCTATGCGCATTTCTGACAAAACATGGTTGGTGTGCTACATTGCCCTCCTCTTTAACAAGACCTAGTGCCTTGGGTTGCCTGTTATTCTGATGCAACCTGGAGTTAAAAATTCTCTGTGGGGTGGCCCAGATGATCTGGTCTGATTTTTCACAAGACTACTTTCATCACTGCATCCTCGTATGCACTACTTATCCTAAGTTCTACCAATTTCTTTAGCTTAACTTAGTGATAGTTCCCTGTTGTACTGCCTCCTAGACTATGGCGATCCAGCCCAGTGGAATCTGAACAGTGGCTGGTTCCGAATTTCGTCTTGTGTTTCGCCTTTTGTAAACAAGGTATAAGCTCAGCAGAGTGTCATTGCAGTACATGTTATAATTATGGAGAATGTTGTAATTCTTCGTGTTTTCTGGCGTATATGTTGAATGAACAGTCCATGGGCGCAACTGCCAGTCCACAGTGTCCAACGGGCACAATATTTCGGTGATCAGACTTGTCGCCATTGTCAGGTGCATTGGAGAACTGAGCTCCTGAGGGAACATAGCTGACTTATATCCCCTCCCAGCGCAAGTCGTTTTCTGGGCATTGCACGCTTGAGGACATGCGACGGCAGTCGCAGAGACATTTATATCAGTGTCTTGACAGCAGCAATGTAGTTGCTTCCTGTGCCCTGGTTGTCAGATCATTATGTTCGCTAAGCATCTTCTAAACTAGACCCAGTGCTGATTCCCAAGTAAAATTGTGATTAATAAGACTATTCCCAAGGCGAACTTTGATGACCTCTCTAACAACAGTACCCCAGTGTATGGAAGTCTGCAATAAAATCCTGGTGTGTTCATATTCCATCGCATGATTCTCTGACAAACAGTGCACTGCAACTGCCAATTTGTTGGAATACATTAGTCGAGTGTGCCAGTGGTGTTATTGGCATCAATCTTTAATGATGCACACTCTGTGTCCAATATACGTCTTGTCACTTAAGCATGGAAATCTGAGATACCCTTCTCTACCACACACTGAGGTCCTCTTTGACACTCCCCAGTGATGCTTATGTTTTGGGCAGGAAAAAGACAGTTCTTACATGGTGCTTTTTCCACATACACCCAACTTTCCGAATAGTGCACTAGTGAATGGTATAAAAGCTGTGGCCACCTCTTCCACTGTGATTTCATTCGTCTCCACAAGTTGTACTGTATTGGTTGGGTGAAGGGCACACTTTATCCACCATTGTGAGTATCCGTACTTTCGGAACATAGTTCTGATAAGTTCCACTTCCTTGGGTAGACTCTCTACGTCTGAGATGGTGTGTGCCCTGTATACTAGTGTTTTTAGTACCCCATTTCTCTGAGTGCAATAGTGTCAACTATCTGCATGCAAATACAAGTCAGTGTCATTCTCATCTGATACACATTGTGGGCCAGGGTTCCATCAGTTCTTCTCTTGACCTTGACGTCAGGAATGGTAGTCTCCCTTCTTCTGCAGTCAGCATAGTGGATTTGATGTTAGGATATACTGAGTTCAGATGTACAAGGAAGTCAAGGATTTTGTTCTTTCCATGGGGCAAGATGATGAACATGTCACCCACATAATGAAAAAAGCAAGTGGGTTTCCATTTGGATGATGTGAGGGCCTCTTCCTCGAAGTTCTCCACATACAAATTCGCAACCACTGGCGAGAGTAGACTGCCCATTACGACTCTAGTATTCTCTGTTAACTTGAAAATAAGTGGAGGTTCCGACATCTGAAGAGGTCGTTGGTCTTCTTACCAAGCTTCTGACCAAAAGGCTTTAGTGAGACATGTTGGTAAATAAAGAAATGACATCAAAGCTCACCATGAGTTCTGAGACCAGAGGTGTTTCGCAAAATCCACAAAATTACGGATGTCATGTGGGCATTTAGACACATAAGGACTTAGTATCTCTGTGAGATATTTTGTCAGCAAATATGTAGGAGCTCTGATGTTGGGTACAATGGGGCATGACAGCAACCCATCTTTGTGGAGCTTTGGGAGTTCATAATGTCATGGGGGTACAGGTCCTTGTGCCATCAAGTTCATGATAACCATCTCTGGTAACTCAGGTTCCCCTGAGAAGTGCCCTGGTCCTGTTCTCCTCCTTCCTGTAAGAGTCATATTTTAGCAGACTCTATGTCTTATAAGCGTAGTCCTTGTGGGAGGGAACAACGGAACTATATGTTTGATGACAAAAGGCCAGGCTAAGATATTGTAGTAAGTCCAAATGCTGGTAAATGTCCACATCACATCTGCAGTTCTGTGAATTTTCTGAAACGCCCCAACAACTTCAGGCTGAAAGACTGAGCTATCATAGTGATCTTTGACATTGTTTCATTTTCATCTAAATGCCTCTATGTAAGTTAGGTACTGAAGCTCATTGGTCAGAAATTTGACGAAAAGACCAACGACCTTAGCATCAATGGCAAGAGAAAGAAACTCACACTCTTATCTCTGATAGTCAACAGCAGTGGTTGACTTCGCTCTGTGGCTTGAGTGTGTTATGTCATGTATCTTTTTACATATCGAGTTTCTCTAAAATAAACTGTGTTGTGTAGTGTGTACCACTGTGTCATCTATCATTCGCTACCACTATGTACAGAGTTCTACATTGGTGACCCCCAGCTACTGCATCACGCCGTATAACCTCACTTTACTAGTGAGCCGTGTACTGCTCAACGAAAACTCAGCCATTATAGCACTCTGTTGCTACGTATTTTGAGCAAACTGACAGTAATTTTCCTGCTTCGTTGTTTTATGTGTAACACTGCTACACAGGACATTTATGTGCAATGTATCAGACTGTAATTGAACCTGAAACATTAACATGACTGTGCAGTGTACCAATCGCCCAGTGCACTTACAGTGTTCCACCCTCCACCATTTTGCAAGAGATGGATCATTTAGACGTGGAATATGTAACTGACATGTTTCATACTCCACAATGTCGCATCCAATAATCTCTAAGAGAGTCTGCCCCAGGAACTGGAACACATCAGAATTGTGTATCCAAAAAACGGATACGCAGAATGGCGGATTAAGCGTGCACTTCAACATAATATTACAGTACAAATTGTGGAGACGGATTAAATCACGAAGGTAGAAGTAGCCACAGCCTTTATACCATTCACCAGTGCGCTATTGGGTATGTTGGTCGCAAACTGAAAAGGCACCACATAAGGACTGTCTTTTATCCACCCAACAAAATACCATCATTATTGGGGAATGTCAATGATGACCTAGGCTTGCAGAAGGTTATAGTATATCAGGTTCCACGCTATATGGCAAGATATATATTGGACAGACAGTGTGCTCCATCAGAGATTAATGTTGAGAACGCCAGTGGCACACCCAACTAATGTACCCCTACAAGTAGGCTGGTTATCAGAGAAATATGCAATGGGATATGAACATACCAATGTTTTATCTCAGGCTTACAAGTACTGGGACACTATCGTTAGAAAGGACGTCTGTCTTCGAATCAGGGATAATCTTATGAATCAGCAAGGCTTGGGAGCTACACTGGACCAACACTGTCACAGACGCTGACGCAAGTGTCTATGCAGCTGTTCTCTGTGCCCTGAGGAAAAGACACAGGAAACGACTTGCAGTGGGATGGGATATATGTGATCCACGCGCTTTCTAGTGCCGAGTTCAACAATGTACATGATGATGGTGACACGTCTAATTATCGAAATATTGTGCCCGATGGACACTTTGTACTGACAGTACACCGTGGACTGTTTAATCATGGACAATAATGTTTCTCTTTGGTACTGATTCTTTCTGTACTGATCCACTTGCTGTATCAATGTGTTGATAGAGACTCATCCCTCTTGCACGTTAATGAGTTTGCCTAGCTCTGGTCCTAAAGTCTGGTTCACCATAGTCAAATTCGCAGCTGGTAACACTTCTATATGTACTTTGGTCAATACATTCAACATTGTGAAATATGCAGACAGTTTATTCCTGAAAGTAGACGAAAAGCTGGCCTCACTGTTTCACACGTATATTAATAATAGCTCTACTGTTTGCTGTCATAAGATTCCCCTGTTTGAAACAACTGGCAGCTACTATCGCTTTATTATGCCTCAACCTGTTGGAAGTATAACTCAGGCCTAGCCACCTGCTTTTTGCAACTTTCTTTGATTTCTGACTCAGTTATAACGTCATTGCACAGCGGTTCTGACTTTCTCTCACTACCCTGTTCAAATAAATGGTAACCTCACCTCTGTTACACTTCTTCAACTCTACTTCTTCCATTTACACATGCCTCTCCAACTTAATGGGATTACGTAATGTACTATGTAACACTGATACTATGACTGCTTTTCTGCAACTTGAAAGGAATCTGAAATATACACCTTTTCTCCATAGATCCTTCCTCTCACGATGACTAGGTTAAAATAGAAAGACAAGTATTTCTGTCTAGGTTCCAAGACCAACTTTACTTTTGGTGGTAGCTCTTTTTGTACTTTCTGTAGCCTCTCCAAGAACTGATCTGGTGACAAAATGTTTACTCCTAGTCATCTCAGCACAGCTTCCCACGGCTCTGACACTTCTCTTCGTGTTTGCCACATACTATTCTCGAAGGGCTGCAACCCCTTCATTACCACTACTTCCCTGTTCAATACTTCTACTGTGGTGTATAACCTCATAATGTTCCAGTACACTGGTTCTTCTATAGTTTTTGCATGGCTCATTACTTCCCTAGTCAACTGGTATAATAACCAAGTAGTGTTTGAAACATCTTTCCTCAAACTTTCAATTTGCATGCTGTGCCACTCACTTGTTCCTTTTACCCACTAATTTATTCTTTCCACCATTTGTTCATCCTTTGTATGTCCTTCTCATCAGTTTCTTAAACACAGTTGTCAGGAGTTGGCCCCCTCACATTGATCTAGTCTCTCCCCCATTATACATAGGGTTCAATCTCCTGAACCTGCATAATCTCATCCCTCAGCTTCTCATAAGTCCCATCTATCCTCATACATACTCTAGTAACTCCTTTAAGCACTCTAATGTCACTGCCGGCCAGAGTGGCCGTGCGCTTCTAGGCGCTACAGTCTGGAACTGAGTGACCGTTACGGTCACAGGTTCAAATCCTGCCTCGGGAATGGATGTTTGTGATGTCCTTAGGTTAGTTAGGATGAACTAGTACTGAGTTCTAGGCGACTGATGACCTCAGAAGTTAAGTCGCATAGTGCTAGGAGTCATTTGAACTCTGCCACTCTCTGTACCCTGCTGGAAACTGTCGAATTCTTACAATAGTTGTTTCACCTTGTTCTGCATTTCATATGTGTTAAATACTATCTGTATCATCCGGCAGTGGCTAGTGATCACCACATCTTCTTACATCATGAACAGAACTCCTCATTCCAACTTCTGGTTCTGCAATGCTTCTCCTCCAGTGATGATCAGTAGCATGGCTGTGGTCTGCACCATCATGTCTCCTGACGAACCTGTCTTAAGTCAGGAATACTCACTATCGTAGCCTCCACCTATAGTCCCCTGCCGCCGCACAGCAGTTCATCTCACCTACACTGTCCCTTATGTTATGCTCATACCTAAATACCACAAAACGTAGAACTACTCTCATCTCCTAGGCATTGGCACATATGAACTTCTTTTCATTGGTTTATCCAAAACTTCTTGTTCTCTCTTCTGCACCTTCGCAGTCCAAGTCTATAATTCCTGGAATAACTTCAGGACTCCCTCAAAATGTTTCCAAACATCCCACATATACATCTGTCATACTTGTCAGCCACTGAATCTTGATGTTCACTGGTGATGTAGTTACAACTTGATATGATCCTTGATACCTCGAAAAAAAAATTTTCAGCTTCCCTCTGATAGTTGATAACATCGTCTGTTAGCCACCATTGTATTGTGGCATTCTTGCTGTATGACTCTCAGCTTCCTCTTGCTTTTACGCCCTGGTATTAGCCTTGTGCACCCTGTTCAATATTTACCTTACTACTCTTATGAACTTTTTAACAGATTATCCTGTCTTACCCTTCTTGTTTTTTAACATGTTGAATTGCAGTGGCATCTTATGACCATATACTACCTCATAAGTGACAATTCTGTGTTCATGTGCTGCTTTGTATTCCACACTGAGACCACATGTCTTAAAATACTATTTGGAATAGTGTGTGTCACATAGTATCCTAGCATCTTCCCCATAGTTCTGTGTACTTGCTCTGTTCTTCCATGAGTTTGGGGATACATCTACATCTACATCTACATTTATACTCCGCAAGCCACCCAACGGTGTATGGTGGAGGGCACTTTGCGTGCCACTGTCATTACCTTCCTTTCCTGTTCCGGTCGCGTATGGTTTGCGGGAAGAATGACTGCCGGAAAGCCTCCGTGCGCGCTCGAATCTCTCTAATTTTACATTCGTGATCCCCTTGGGAGCTATAAGTAGGGGGAAGCAATATATTCGATACCTCATCCAGAAACGCACCCTCTCGAAACCCGGACAGCAAGCTACACCGCGATGCAGTGCGCCTGTCTTGCAGAGTCTGCCACTTGAGTTTGCTAAACATCTCCGTAACGCTATCACGCTTACCAAATAAGCCTGTGACGAAACGTGCCGCTCTTCTTTGGATCTTCTCTATCTCCTCTGTCAACCCGACCTGGTACGGACGCCAAACTGATGAGCAATACTCAAGTATAGGTCAAACGAGTGTTTTGTAAGCCACCTCCTTTGTTGATGGTCTACATTTTCTGAGGACTCTCCCAATGAATCTCAACCTGGCACCCGCCTTACCAACAATTAATTTTATATGATCATTCTACTTCAAATGATTCTGTACGCATACTCCCAGATATTTTACAGTTGTAACTGCTACCAGTGTTTGTTCCGCTACCATATAACCATACAATAAAGGATCCTTCTTTCTATGTATTCGAAATACATTACATTTGTCTTCGTTAAGGGTCAGTTGCCACTCCCTGCACCAAGTGTCTATCCGCTGCAGATCTTCCTGCATTTCACTGCAATTTTCTAATGGTGCAATCTCTCTGTATACTACAGAATCATCCTCGAAAAGACGCATGGAACTTCCGACACTATCTACTAGAGGTTACTTTATCGTCTGTAGACGTCTCTCCATTGAGAACAACATGCTGTGTTCTGTTTGCTAAAAACTCTTCAATCCAGCCACACAGCTGGTCTGATATTCCGTAGGCTCTTACTTTGTTTATCAGCCGACAGTGCGGAACTGTATCGAACGCCTTCCGGAAGTCAAGGAAAATAGCATCTACCTGGGGGCCTGTATCTAATATTTTCTGGGTCTCATGAACAAATAAAGCGAGTTGGGTCTCACACTATCGCTGTTTCCGGAATCCACGTTGATTCCTACAGAGTAGATTCTGGGTTTCCAGAAATGACATGATACGCTAGGAAAAAACATGTTCTAAAATTCTACAACAGATCGATGTCAGGGATATAAGCCTATAGTTTTGCACATCTGCTCGACGACCCTTCTTGAAAACTGGGACTACCTGTGCTCTTTTCCAATCATTTGGAACCTTCCGTTCCTCTAGAGACTTGCGGTATACGGCTGTTAGAAGGGGGGCGAGTTCTTTCGCGTACTCTGTGTGGAATCTAATTGGTATCCCTTCAGGTCCAGTGGACTTTCCTCTGTTGAGTGATTTCAGTTGCTTTTCTATTCCTTGGGCACTTATTTCGATGACAGTAATTTTTTCGTTCGTACTAGGATTTAGAGAAGGAACTGCAGTGCGGTCTTCCTCTGTGAAACAGGTTTGGAAGAAGGTAAGGTATTTCACCTTTACGCGTGTCATCCTCTGTTTCAATGCCATTATCATCCCAGAGTGTCTGGATATGCTGTTATATCCATTTACTGATTTAACGTAAGACCAGAACTTCCTAGGATTTGGTGTCAAGTCGGTACATAGAATTTTACTTTCGAATTCACTGAACGCTTCACGCATCGCCTTCCTTACGTAACTTTGACATAGTTTAGCTTCTGTTTGTCTGAGAGGTTTTGGCTGCGCTTAAATTCGCAGTGAATCTCTCTTTGCTTTCGCAGTAGTTTCCTAACTTTGTTGTTGAACCACGGTGGATTTTTCCCTTCCCTCACAGTTTTACTCGGCGCGTACCTGTCTAAAACAACAAAGGACATGCCCTCAATTTTTTTTCACACAAAACAGCGTACACAATTCCTTGAACAAATCTTCACTATCCATTTTTTTGCTAGTGTTTGTGCTGCTGGCACTGCCTGTTGGTTGGGCATCTCAACCATTTCCATGTATCTCAAAAAATGGTTCATAATCATGTGTGCATATTAATTCCTTATTAGTATTTTGGTAAAATAATCTAAAACATCATTCCCAAGCAACTGAAACATGGATAATTCTTCAGGTAACTTCGGCAATGCTCTTCTGACATAAATCTGCCCTCTGTGTACACTGTTTGGAATTCCATACATATTGCTCCGCACCTGACTTCCTATTCTTCTACCAGTATCTTTGCATGACTCTCCTATTATCAGATCTTCATCCCCCATAACCTGCTAATGCATTATCAATTGTCTCCTGTAATACGCTATTTCTCAGCTTTTCTAGCACCATGACTTGTGGTTCCAACTTAGTTTCTCTGGATAGCAATACTTCCTACATACAAAATTGCGACTGTTTTCTCAGCTACTTACATTTACGTTGCTGCTGAAGCATTGTGCACAACTGTCTGGATTTCATAGTGGATGTTCTGATGTAACTCACTGATGGTGTGCAATCTGTTCTTGCAAAAGTTAGCTTTAAGGTGAGCTACAGGAAAAAGACAGCAGGGGTCAAGCAATTGAACTTGGAGACAGTACCCATCTTAAATTGCTATGTCAGTGAAAAATGGTACCACTGTAGCTGTACTCACTTTAGACATATGGCATGTTGCTTCATATTGCTGATACCAGCCAAGTGTTAGTTCTTTGTCATTCAGTTGGTTCCAAATTCATGAAACAATACCTAGAATGGTTCACTGGTGAAAGTAGAGTAAAAAAAATGGCCTGATGGTGCGTCACTGTGATAATACAAAGAACACGCCCATCTTCTGTGAATGAAAGGGTTCATTAATGACTGCATGGTGGTAGTCACTACTCCATAAATATATGTTTCACGAGTTCACTTATCCTGACAAGTGGATTCACGCTTCATCCCTGTACCACATGTACTGTAATAATCGTGGCCTTTCAGTGATAAATCACTGAAACCAATGATAGTCTGTTATGTGTTGATCATGGTCAATCTGTATCAGTTCTTGAACAACTCTGAACTTATAGTGATACAGGTATGCTTTCGTAGCAGGTCTATGACACATCCTATGCGACTGTTCAGAATACTGTCATAAATGGTTAAGAGACTTTGTAGGCAACGCAAACAGTTGTGTCTTCACCCCAACCACACTTTTGACACTGGCACCCATTGCCGTGCAGATTTAACAATATTCCCTTTGTCTCCAGCTTCTTCACCATGCATTAACAGCAGTTTTTATATGGTTTACATAAAAACTGAAGTGTTCTAAAAATAGTCACTCACGTCCTTTAACGAAATCACTTACCGAAATCTATTTCACTATAATCATGCATTCTTCACAGAGTATCGATACAGTGACAGAATGAAATAGCATCGCAAGACCAGAAGAAGTATGGTAAGTCACACAGAACATAATGAACAGTGAGACACGCTAGACTGGAACAGAAGACCCAGACATAGCTCACAGAAACATATTGTTTCCACATTTCACAGACACTGCTGCATCAACTAGTTACAGAAGAACATCTGCTGTTAAATACAGTACTCTGGCAGCAACATTCACAAACGATCAACACCATGTTGAATAGTGTATACAGATGATGTGAGGTAATTTCTAGCACTTCTTGTAATGTAGCCTCATTTCTCAAGCAATAGGATACATCACACACAAATTTGGTTTTATATCCTCTTCTATTACGATTTTTATAATACTTCTTCCTGGGTCCTTTGCACTTTAAGTCCAAAGACGTTTGTAACACTATTAACTCAACAAAACTTTTGAATTGAAAATGAGTGATAGACCTCATGGTTAACTATTATTTTCTCACAGAAACATAAACATGTGAACACATTCTTTCAGACTTTCCCCACCACAGAACATAACGAACAGTGAGACACGCTAGACTGGAACAGAAGACCCAGACCTAGCTCACAGAAACATATTGTTTCCACATTTCACAGACACTGCTGCGTCGAAAAGTGAGTTTTAAAATTTCTCTATAGAAATGGATTACAAAAATGGGATCTTGCATAACCCAGCTTGCTCTGTTCATCCATGCGATCCTGAAGGCAGCAGAGATTTGCATTTAATTTCTTGTCATGTTCCTTGACTACTGCAAGATTTTTAATAAAGTTCTGCATATTGGGCCATTTTTGATTCCACAGCTATCTACTAGTAACTGTAGACAGTCAGAATGGTAAAATATCTGGGATTATATGTTCTGAACAAGCTGACCTGGAAGAACCACATATCGTAGGAGGTTGTCAAATGGCCCTCCCCTGCTGGTGTAAGTAAAATTGTATCTAAAATGTGTCAGTCAGTTGTACAGAATCCACATAGTAAGGTGTGTGCATGTAGATGTGTGCCAGAATGGCAAAAATGAGCTATCATGTTTGGATGTGCCCATGATCACACTCTGCTGAAGTTACCAGATTTGTTGGTGCATCAACACCGAATGTTGATGAAGTGTACAAGGAATTATGTACAACACAAGCTGATGGAACAAAGCACATGAACAGTGGTCATAAGAAGATGTTAAATGAGAGAGACCCAAGAGGAGTGTTATGCCTAGTACATGATAATCAATTTCAAACCCAGCAGGAACTGCTGTTGTCAGCAAATGCAGATCCATATAAGTCATGTTCTGAGAGAACATTGTGATGGAAACTGCATGCAGGTGATATTTGGAGTCAGGTAACTTGCAAAAAGGCACTGTTCATAGTAACACATAAAACCATACAGCTCGTACCACAACTTGGTCTCTCTTATTCAGGTTTCCATGATCATGAACCAGGATGTTTATTTCAACATTCTCTCTGATTAAGGTTTGCCCTTTCTTCTAGTTCTCCATGCCAAGTATGCTGTGGGCATTCCTAGCTTATAGAATGGTGACAACTGTGTTCACAGAGCTGCACACATGCTTTTCTGGTTAAATAAACACTTATGAACCCTATTGCAACTCAATTGGGTCATCCGATTTTAATCCCATAGAAAATGTCTAGGACTGGGACCCAAACATCAAAGAGTGCGTGACATACCTGAAAAAACTTTTAAACTATCTTTCCAGCTGAACTGACGCCATTGTCAAGTGCAGGGACTGGTGGAGGATCCTTCAGAACAACCACAGCTTTGTAGGGCACTTTGATTCACCTCTGTTGACAGTCTACTCCTGATTTGTCATGAGCCTTTATCTGTCATCTCCTGTATTTCCTCTTGATGTGAGCTGTGATTCACCTATGGTTTACTTTTAGTAGCAATTTAATTTTATTAGGTTTCATCCTGTGCATTTGTGCATTGAGATACCATGAAGTTTCTCTCCCTGCACCTCCCTTAACACTGTCTCATTACTTTAATACAAACACAATTAAAAATTTCACCTTTGTGCTCAGACGGCAAAGACTACCAAATCCACCGGTTAGTCCCTCAACCGTTAGGGGTAAAACTCAATGGGACCCGGGGCAAGTAAGGCTAGCAACCTGCTTCCCTGGTACTATAAATATGATGCTGGCAACAATCAGAGCAAAATGCCTCGGATCTTTGGAGGTGACGGAGTCCCACCTATTATTGACAAACCAGGGACTCCTAAGATACGATTTGGCAAATGAATGGTAACGAGATGGGGAGCTATTAATATCAATGGGGGCTACTCTGGGAAGAAGGTAGAGCTGGCAGAGGCTGCAAGTAAGATGGGGTTGGACGTTTTAGCTGTCAGTGACATTCGTGTAAGGGGTGAGAAAGAAGAGGAAGTGGGAGAATACAAGGTCTACCTGTCAGGAGTCAAATCAGGAATAGCACAAAGGGGGTGGGGGGGGGGGGGGGAGGCGTTTCATCAGGAAAGAAATGGAACCCAGCGTAGTTGCAATAGGTATGTAAACGAATGACTGATGTGGATAGATTTGACAGTGTCTAGCAAGAAAGTTAGGATTGTGTCAGTAAATTCGCATTGTGAAGGGACAGATCAAGGTAAGATGGAGAGTTTTTATGAAGCACTCAGTGATGTAGTTGTTAGAGTAAATGACAAGGACAGTGATCTGCTGATGGGTGATTTTAATGCCAGGATTGGAAATGGAACAGAATGGTATGAAATGGTTATGGGTAAATTTGGAGAGGATATGGAGGCCAACAGGAACGGGAAACAACTCTTGGATTTCTGTGCCAGTATGGGCTTAGTAATCACAAACTCCTTTTTTAGACATAAGAACAGTCACCGGTATACTTGGGAAGATAGCAGAACCAGATCTGTCATTGACTATATAATAACAGATCAGGAATCAACGAAGGCTGTGAGGGACACACGTGTATTCAGGGGATTCTTTGGTGACACTGATCACTATTTAATCTGCAGTGAAATTGGTATTGTGAGGCCGAAAGTGCAGGAGGTCAGGTCCATGTGTAGGAGGATAAGAGTGGAGAAACTTCAGGATAAGGAAATCAGACACAAGTACATAACAGTGGTCTCAGAAAGGTTCCAGTTAGTTGAATGTAGTCAATTGCAGTCACTGGAAAAGGAATGGACTAGGTACAGGGACACAGTACTAGAGGTCGCCAAAGAATGTCTTGGAACAGTAGTGTGTAAAGGTAGGATGAAGCAAACAACTTGGTGGAATGACACAGTCAAGGCAGCCTGTAAAAGGAAAAAGAAGGTATATCAAAAATGACTATATACTAGAACTCAGGTAGACAGAGAAATTTATGTTGAAGAAAGGAACAAAGCCAAACAGATAATTACAGCATCCAAGAAGAAATCTTGGGAAGACTTTGGAAACAGGTTGGAGACCTTGGGTCAAGCTGCTGGAAAACCATTCTGGAGTGTAATTAGCAGTCTTCGAAATGAAGGTAAGAAGGAAATGACAAGTATTTTGGACAGGTCAGGAAAACTGCTGGTGAATCATGTTGATGCCTTGGGCAGATGGAGGGAATATTTTGAAGAGGTGCTCAATGTAGGTGAAAATACGATCAGTAATGTTTCAGATTTCGATGTACAATGGAACAGGAATGATGATGGAAATAGGATCACATTTGAGGAAGTGGAGAAAATAGTCAATAGATTGCTGTGCAATAAAGCGGCTGGGCTGGATGAAATTAAGTCGGAACTCATCAAATACAGTGGAATGTCAGGTCTTAAATGGCTACACAGGATAATAGAAATGGCATGGGAGTCGGGACAGGTTCCATCAGACTGGACGAAAGCAGTAATCACGCCAATCTTTAAACATGGAAACAGAAAAGATTGTAACAACTACAGAGGTATCTCTTTGATCACGTTGTGGGTAAAATCTTCTCAGGTATTGTCGAAAGGAAAGTGCGAGTATTAGTTGAGGACCAATTGGATGAAAATCAGTGTGGGTTTAGGCCTCTTAGAGGTTGTCAGGACCAGATCTTTAGCTTACGGCAAATAATGGAGAAGTGTTATGAGTGGAACAGGGAATTGTATCTATGTTTTATAGATCTAGAAAAGGCATATGTCTGGGTTCCTAGGAGGAAGTTATTGTCTGTTCTATGTGATCATGGAATAGGAGGCAAACTTTTGCAAGCAATTAAAGGTCTTTACATAGATAGTCAGGCAGCAGTTAGAGCTGACGGTAAATTGAGTCCATGGTTCAGAAAAGTTTCAGGGGTAAGACAAGGCTGAAACTTGTCTCCACTGTTGTTCATATTACTTATGGATCATATGTTGAAAACAATAGACTGGCTGGGTGATATTAAGATAGATGAACACAAAATAAGCAGTCTCGCATATGTGGAAGACTTAGTTGTGATGGCAGATTCGATTGAAAGTTTGCAAAGTAATATTTCAGAGCTACATCAGAAATTTAAGGACTATGGTATGAAGATTAGCATCTCCAAAACAAAAGTAATGTCAGTGGGAAAGAGATATAAACGGATTGAGTGCCAAATAGGAGGAAAAGGTGGACAGTCAAGTACTTAGTATGCATATTGTCACAGGATGGCAACATAGTGAAAGAACTGGAAGCGAGCTGTAGCAAAGCTAATGCAGTGAGCGCTCAGCTACGATTTACTCTCTTCTGCAAGAAGCAAGTCAGTACCAAGACTAAGTTATCTGTGCACCGTTCAATCTTTCGACCAACTTTGTTGTATGGGAGCGAAAGCTGGGTGGATTCAGGTTACCTTATCAATAAGGTTGAGGTCACGGATATGAAAGTAGCTAGGATGATTGCAGGTACTAGTAGATGGGAACAATGGCAGGAGGGTGTGCACAATGAGGAAATCAAAGAAAAACTGGGAATGAACTCTATATATGTAGCAGTCAGGGCGAACAGGCTTAGATGGTGGGGTCATGTTACACGCATGGGAGAAGCAAGTTACCCAAGAGACTCATGGGTTCAGCAGTAGAGGGTAGGAGGAGTCGGGGTAGACCAAGGAGAAGGTACCTGGATTCAGTTAAGAATGATTTTGAAGTAATAGGCTTAACATTAGAAGAGTCACCAATGTTAGCACTGAATAGAGGGTCATGGAGGAATTTTATAAGGGGTACTATGCTCCAGACTGAACGGTGAAAGGCGTAATCAGTCTTAAATGATGACGATGATGATGATGATGATGATGACTAGTTCTGTTGGATTAGCAGAGGAAAAGGGTAGTCCTTGGCCTTTTAAATGAATTATCCTGGCATCATTCCCCCAAACTGATTAAAAGGAGCCAAAGTAAGCCTGAAGCAGTGCTCAGACAGGGGTTTTAATGACTCTGTGTAGCAAGCTGGCAGTAACTTGACTACTGCACCACTTTGCTTGCCCTTGTTTAGCATTCCACGTCTCCAACTGCCCACCCCCAAGTAAAGAATATATTGATTTTTAAAATCCTATACACTAAGGTGACAAAAGTAATGGGATAGTAATATGGATACATATACATGGCAGTCGTATTTTATACACTAGGTATAAAATGGCAGTGGTGGGGCTGTCATCTGTACTAGGGTGGCCCATGTGAAATGGTTTCCAATGTCATCATGGCTGCACAATAGGAATTAAAAGTCTTTCAATGTGGAATGGTAGTTGAAGCTATATGAATGGCACATTCCATTTGGGAAATCATTAGAGAATTCAATATTCTGAGATCCACAATATCAAGAATGTGCTGAGCATATCAAATTTCAGGCATTACCTCTCACCACAGAACATGCAGTGGCTTACAGCTGTTACTTACAGACCAAGAGCAATGGCATTTGCATAGACTTGCCAGTTCTAATAGTCAAGGAACGCTGCATGGAATAACCGCAAAAATAAATATGGGATGTACTATGAATATATTTGTTAGGCCAGTGTGAGAAATATGGCACTACTTTTGCTAACAGCATGACATCACCAAAAGCACCACTCCTGGCTCATGACTGGATCCTATGTGGCTGAAAACCATGGTCTGGCCAGATGAGTCCTGATTTCAGTTGGTAGGAACTGATGATGGTATTTCAGTGTGACCCAGATGCCATGAAGCCATCCTGAATGAGGTGGCACAGAGGTTGCACACTGGAATTCCATTTAGGAGGATGACAGTTCAAACCCACATCTGGCCATCCAGATTTAGGTTTTTCATCAGTTCCCTAACTATCTCCAGGCAAACACCAGGATGCCTCCTTTGAAAGGGCACAGCCAATTTTCTTCCCCATTCTCGGATAAATCCGAGCTTGTGCTTCGTCTATAATGACCTTGATGTCGACGGGATATTAAACCCAATCTCCCTTCATTTTCCCACAAAGCCAAGTTGTCAACATGACACTGTGCAAGCTGGTGATGGCTCCATAATGGTATGGACCATGTTTACATGGATCATTGACTGGAAATGTTTATGTTCAGCTACTTGGAGCCCATTTACAACCATTCATGGACTTAATGTTCCAATACAATGACTGAATGTTTATGGATGACAATGCACCATGTCACTGGGACACAATTGTTTGCGATTGTTTTGAAGCATATTGTGCACAATTCAATCAAATGATGTGGCCACCCAGATAGCTCAGCATAAATGCTACCTATGATTGATAGGACATAATTGAGAGTTAAGTTCATGCACAAAATCCTGCAACAGCAACACTTTTGCAATTATGGACAGGTATAAACATAGCATGGCTCATTATTTCTCCAGGAGACTTCCAACTGCTTGTTGAGTTCATGCCATGTCAATTTGCTGCACTACACTGGGCAAAATGAGATCCGACAAGATATTGGGAGATATCCTATGACTTTCGTCACTTCAGTGTCATGTGCAGAAGCACCATCAAGCCGATGGCACTAACAAATTAATATTCAGAACTAAAACACTGAAGTTAAATCAAGTATGAAATGTTTTAGACAAATTAGGGGCAAACTCTAGTGAATTTCTTACAGGGATCTTAAGGTAATAAGTCCGCCTCGATAGCTGAGTGGTCAGCACGATGGTCTGTGACACCAAGGGGCCTGGTTTCAATTCCAGGCTGGGTCGGGGATTTTCTCTGCTCAGGAACTGGGTGTTGTGTTGTCCTCATTATCATTTAATCACCATCACTGGAAGGCAACGGGAAACCACTGGAATCACTTCCTTAGACACTCATGCAGTGGAGCTCTCTGACGAGGTTTCCCTCAGGACACGACCTGCCCGGGAGGACGGCGGTTCAATCCCGTCTCCGGCCATCCTGATATAGGTTTTCCATGATTTCCCTAAATCATTTCAGGCAAATGCCGGGATGGTTCCTTTGAAAGGGCACGGCCTATTTCCTTCCCAATCCTTCCCTAACCCGAGCTTGCACTCCGTCTCTAATGACCTCGTTGTTGACGGGACGTTAAACACTACCCACCACCACCACCACCACCACGACCTGCCATAAGGCAGAACACAAAGTTAGTTAAGGTAATAAATGGCAATGGCTCAAAAGCGAGGGAGGGCTATTGAGATGCAGTGAAGTCAGCTTCCCTAGAGGAGTTTACCATGAGATCCAAGAAGAAAACCCAACAGTGAAATACCAGTGCCACCACTGGGCTTATCTTGTGCAATGCCCTCAGTGTAGCTAGGGATCTTCTTGGCACTAACCAGTTTCACTCCATACAGGAAATTTCTTCACTGAAAATTTACTTGTGCCTGTGGAGGTCATCCCACATCAGAAACGTTTTGATGGGCTTTAGACTTATACGTTGCCCTGGTGCCAGTGAGTCATGCAACAATCCATCCTGATGGAAGACACACAATTTCTCCCAAGAGCAATACTTTAAATACACACTTTAAAAAAGCGTTTTGCATCACCCCAGTTGCCAGAACTCCTGAAGATAGCCGTTGACTGTGAATATTGTATCACAGACACAGTCTCTTTGACTGTTCAGAGATGTCACTAAACCCGCACAAAGATTTAAACAACCATGCATGAGCAGCGTCTATTAGACGCAGGGGGTCCGAAAGCCTATCAGTTCCAGTCATTCCACCAGGAAGGAGGTACACGCCTCGTGTTGTCTGTAGTTCAACCATGCCTAGACAGTCAATACTGCAGTTCGATCGCGTCCGCATTGTTACTTTGTGCCAGGAAGGGCTCTCAACAACGGAGGTGTCTAAGCATCTCAGAGTGAACCAAAGCGATGTTGTTCGGAGTTGGGATACAGAGAGACGAATACAGGCATACATGAATGCAAGAAGACGTGCTACTGGGTATTAGAGGTACCAGTGTGTACAGCAATCTGGACCACCACCTCTGAAGGTATCGCTGTATGGTGGTACAACATGCAATGTGTGGTTTTCATGAGCAATAAAAAGGGTGGAAATGATGTTTATGTTGATCTCTGTTCCAATTATCTATACAGGTTCCGGAACTCTCGGAACTGAGATGATGTAAAACTTTTTTTGATGTGTGTAGATGAAATTGTGTCACACCCTACTTCGTAAACTTGTAAATTGTCAGCACCACCCAAGCCATGCAATATGCCGCGTAGCTTAATGCAAGACTCAGGACGATCCCATGCAACATGTCAGTCACTCACCAGAAGTACCAAGGGATACGCCAGTCAAACATGAAAGGCACTACATGCCACTCTTATCCACAGTGTTGTTCCTGCTTTTTGACTCCCTGTCCGAGCTGGATGTACCTTACAAGAAACTGCTAATCATGCACCCTCTTGGCTTTCACCTCAGCCATGTGTCCCTTCCCAAAGTGTCATATAAGCATCTCCCAGGCATACTCACCAATACATATAAGGAGCACATTCTATTGATAAATTGCCCCAACCATGAATCGTAGTGGCAAACAAGTTCTTTCATTCCATGTTATACGGTCATTTAATTGCCCTGATGGGTCACTACATATTTGAGATGGCAATAATGACTTTGTACTGATTATTTAATTAACATAAACGAAAGGAAGCAAGCCCAAAAGCTTCTCATTACCTTCCAGTGGCAGACATATTCTTCTCTTAGCGATTGTCACACTTAGATTATCCAGTGTGACTCGAAAAAGACTGTCTCACAGGCAAGACGCATGTGGGTGCGCACACCTAGAGAGGGTGGTAATGTGTTTACCTGGCCACTGTGGCTGGTGCGCCGATGCATCGCCTTTGTACCTGCAGGTCCAGCGTGGTTAGTGTCGACACCAGGAGATACACTCCTCTAATTGCTACGCCTGCCAACTCGTAGAGAGATTCTACACGTGACAGCTCTATGACACAGCCTAATTGCTGAGTGAGATGTTTTTCTAGCCATACATCCTCGCAGGTGCATCTAAAAGGTTGTCAGTGTTATACTGACCTCTCATGTCTATGTAAATGACAGCCAAGTCTCACTCTGGACATGCTATAGAAATATGATGCACTGCTTTCAGAAACTGTTTACAAAAATATCCCAGAATAACACAGGATGCATTCTTCTTAGCGATCCTGTCGAGACAGCCCATCCATTACACATCACCCCTTCCCAGAAATCGTAAAAGTGCAGCAGAAATAGTTAACGATCACTTTTGCTGTAGGAGCTTTCATGATGCCTCAGCTTGTCTGCATGGAAATTATTGTCCAAACAGGTCAGTCTGTTCAAAACATGGGTCAGCACACATTATTAACGTCTGCGTCGCACTGCCTTCGAGGAACAAAAGCATGGCACAGCTAAAGGGTTGTCAATGTTACGGAGACGTCTCCCTCTGGACAGTTGCATACTATAGAAATCTTTTGCACTGCTTTCAGAAACTGTTTACGAAAATATCCGAAAATAACGAACGCATTTCTCCTGATGGTCCTAACGACGCACCATGTCCATCATGTGTTACCCTTCCTTGGAATCGTGACGTTCTGCTTTCAACAACCGTCTCAGAAACGGTAAAAGTTTCGTCTTGCTCTCACTGCCAAAGGCCTTCATGATGTCTATGCATGCTTGCCAAAACACCATGAAAGCATTCTTGTTGTTTGGAATGAGAGATGATGATCACATGAAGCCCTTCCAGGAAACAGTTACTTGTCTCTGAACACTTGATTGAAAAAGACATCACGCTAGTCATTTTCCATAGATACCTTGCCCCATCTTATTTGAACCAGTCTGTACAGGCTCCTATCTGAATGTCTGAATGTCTTGCGAATGAATGGGGCATTGTGATTGGCTTTTACTGAATGTATCTGCCAGACTGCTGCTGCTGCCGGTTTGAGAGCACAGTCTTCCATTTTTTGCAGATGAGACTTTCAGCAGCAAAACTATTTTGTACAGATCGCCATATTGCGATGACAGTTAAATGCTATAAAAGTGGTCTCCACATCATGAAATACAGAATGACACTTCCTCAGTTACACTACTCTGCTATTGTCGAGCAAAGCTTGAATTTTTTTCAGTGTGAAATCCACCAAACTACTACTGCTGCCAGTGTGGGAGCACTGTCCGCCTTTTTTTCCCTCCAGATGAGACTTTCAGCAGCAGAACTGTTTTGTACAGATCGAAAAAATAACATACAGCAGCCATTTTGAATGAAAGTTAAACCTTGAAAAAGTGATACGCAGATCATAAAATATGGAAAGACACTTCCTCGGTTACACTGCTCACTGCTCTGCTACTGTCGAGGAAAGCTCTAATTTTTCAGCGTGAAACCAATCTCCAGCCAAGTTATATCATCATATACCACATTTATGTTTTAAACACACAATACATATCCTGTGCCATACAAAATCATCAGTTCTGCATCCTGCATAAAGCTGTCGACCATCAGACACTCGCACACCACGAAGACAGACGGGTCGAAAAAAAGAACATAAGCACATGCACCATATATACTATTTGCAGCACTAGATATTTACCACGAGTTCAGGCGGTCATCAGCTGTAGCCATCGGTCACGAGACAACTGCCTCTACACACACGCTGACCCACCGTGCGACCAGAGAGACCTCCACAGACATCGGTCACTCTCATAACTGTTGTACAATGGCTGAGCTGGTTCCCCTCAGCACAAGGACGTTACTGTTTCTGGCCCCAACCTGCTTACTTTCTTCACCCGTCCACAGACTCTGAGATTACAAGAACATACGTATTTTCACATGGTTTGGCAGAATATGACACCATTTACGCGATAGTTCTCGACATCAATCACATGGCAGAATGCTACCGATCGCCTCAACAGTGAAATTTCGAAGATGAAGACTGGGAATTGCAGTTCTAGAAATCCAAAACTTTAGTGAGGTGGAACGTGCTGCAAACCACTGAGTAACTAGAAACTTATCTCATTTGCAAAGCTCTTTACATGAAAATTAGAAAAACATAGAGGAAACACATAATTCCACTTGCGAATACCTATGTCTATAAAACAACAGATTCCAAATCACCCTTCTGCTTTACAAAGTGAACTAAGGCGTTTCTCATGTCTAGAGAACCAGCACCTCTCTTTCGCCATATAGATGCACAAAACATGCACACATCGATGTTCTCTCAACCAAATAATGCCTGGAAATGTGCAGAAGCAGTAAACTGGACAATTTACATGGGAGGGAATAATGGCCCCTCACAAACACGTGTCCATACTAAAGCTTCTCAAATTTCCATGGAGAACACACACGATCACAAAGGCTGCCCCATCTCATCCTGAGTATTAGTTCACTATTCAACCATCAGAGGAGGACACGGTCAGGTCATCTGCAGCCCTGCTGGGTCGTCCAGTCGTAGTGACTCCTACCGTACCCCGGCAATGTCAATCGTTCCCGCCACAGGCCACCGCCCCCACGTACTCCCTGCACGCCAGCCAGAACCATCCTAGGAAACTGGCCACATGTATTTTATCAGTGTACTTACAATTAAATATTACGATTGCAGCCACAATTGGATGACATTCAACAATGAGCAAAGTATTGGAAATAGCCCCTCCAGACAGCTATGGCTCTGGAACTAGAAATATCTGTTCCATTCTTGTGACTTGACATAATTTTCCTAAGAAAATAAAAAAAATCTTTAATTCTTCTTCTGGCTATCACAGTTCTCAACGTCAAATCCATGCATTCCTTATGACTAGACATAGTCATATTCTTTGCACGTGTCAGAACACACACATACTTTATAAGCCAGCGGTTCAGTGAACTCTCGCTTCCCGCTCCCGGGTTCGATTCCCGGCGGGGTCAGGGATTTTCTCTGCCTCGTGATGACTGTGTGTGTGTGATGTCCTTAGGTTAGTTAGGTTTAAGTAGTTATAAGTTCTAGGGGACTGATGACCATAGATGTTAAGTCCCATAGTGCTCAGAGCCATTTGAACCACAGTGAACTTATCATCCACCCCTTACGACTAAGTATAAGTAAGAAGGATGGATATGTCTCGTAATTTTTTTATTGCGAGTAATGCCAGTGTATCTTAGAAAGAGGGACGTAATCGTCTTACAAGCCACCAGATGTTAAAAACATGTTCACAATGACTATGTTACTGTCACAATCAGTCTTGTCTCTGCCAGCGAACGGAAGTATCCATGTTAAAAACTATACTGGCTTTATAATTCGAGTTATATTATTGCTTGCGAATTAAGTGGTTTTCCAGACAAATACTGTGACATTGGGTATAGACGGTGACCACTGGGGTGTATATTAACAGACCGACAGTGCAAGTACACGTCACCTGTGATGTAAACTCTTAATAAAAAATCATTGAATTTAGAAAGTGATTCAGCTAAGGAACATGGTATGAAGCTGGTATTTGCAACTCCTTCACACCACCACTGGATATTTCTACAGTAGTTGTAACACATTCTATCTTGAAGCCAGATCACAGATTCTGTTATATATCCACTGGGTTATAGGGTATGGTTGATTGAAAATAATCACGGACAGTAGATGGAGTGCTATGCGACAAATCACTTAAAAAAAATGCAACGCTAAATTGAGGTCATAAGAAATGTAGACTATCTTTTCAGATCTATACTGTTACGCTTGCTGGTAGAAATGCTGTCAGTGATTTGGAATCAAGTCTTTCCATTCAACCACATACCTGAGTTGGATCCTAAGGAGAAGTCTTTTAATGATTACAGCCACTAGTTAATCGTATTCGTGGCACTCTCATATCTCGAAACAAGTCACCTTTTTCAAAACTATCTACTACAGCAAAACTCCAACGTGATGTTATAGGCAGCCCCCATGCATCGTGCTACTGTTCCCTAGACACTGCCCCTCCATCTCTGCGGCTTTGTGCATGTGATTGCTCCACTTTAAATCGGAACTGAGCAGAAGTCGGAGAGCGCTATATCTACCACCTCCTGCAACCAATGCAGAAACAGGGAAAGCTGAGTTAGTGTGACAGGATCGTCTTTTGACCATTCAGTGGAAATGGGAACATATCGTAGCTCTGCCAACTGTTTACAGTGTGTAAGGCCAGCGCAAAAGAAACCGTGCAACATGAGGCAGTAGTGTAAAAAGATAGTATGGGAACTGGCAGAAAGATGAGGACTTTGTTACTGCATTGTGGTGCATCTCCAAACTACATACAAGTACTGTAGTATGAAGGAGATCTGCATCTCTCAGGGTGCCTCCACATCCGTCACCCAAACATTCTCTCTATCATATACCATCCCACAGAGAATAAAAAACTACAAACTATGAATAACTCTCCTTACTTCATCCAAGAGAGAGCTCGATATATATATTTCTAAAACAAATACCACCTATGTGCCGGCATCGAGCATAACCGCCAGCCCCATTATACATTCAGGTATTGATCCACTCAGTCGCCTGCACAGACTAATGTAAAGTTTCATCCCATGTTCTGTAGGTGGACCATATCCCACAGACTATCAGTTCCAAGAGAGAGTCCCTGTTTTGCTGGTTGATACATTGTTTTCTTCTGAGTAACACGATTTGTACACTGCCATACATTTTTCCCCCACCACGATTTGAGGTCTGTGTCAGGTTTTAAACTGACATTAACACCTTAGACCCATTGACTCTTGCAGAATACTAGACATCGCACAGCGCAAATCATGTTGCTGCTGTTGCTCGCACAACGCACGCACTGGGTGTTTGAAATAAAAGACAGTCACAAGGTAAGGAAACTGGAAGAGTTCTGCGGCATTGTGGAGAGTTTCCAAACAGGTCTCTACGTGATAGACGACCTCTACATTTAAACTCATATGTCACAGTGACGGAATAGCTGCTGGCTCTATGTTCCCACTTCCAACTTCGAGCATATAACACATCTCCGAGTGTAACATTCTGCAGATCCACGTTCAAACCCTGTCCCGGATGTGGTATACTGTGGATCTGCATCCCAACATGGCTTGGGATATTATGATGTTGCATATTGTGGATCCGCATCCCAACATCGCTCCGGATATAACGTGTGGCAGATCCACAATCGAATGCTAGCTCGGGTCTACTCTGGGTCATGGGAGTCTTCAGCAACAAAGGCATACAGAAAACAGAGCAAAAGAACTGTATCTGTAGAATATGTATTTGGAGGTGTCTGGATGCATTCGAGTAAGGTGTTATACTATGCTGCCTGAACAGAAAAATAGTGCATTTGTACTAGCTGTTGGGAGTTGTACTACAAGCAATTTTAGAATACAGAATAAAATGTGATGTCATGATTGCATGGGTAGAAGTGACATAAATCGATAAAATTACGAAAAATATCGGAAAATACGTATAAATTGAGGGAAAATACGTCGAAATGTGGGGTAATTTAGAGAGTACTTGGATGTCTTCTGCTTGGTGCAGAACAATTATTGTACATGGGAGCGGGCGTGCAACAACAAGAGGAATGCGAGAAAACGTTGAGATGGAATCACAAGGAACCAGGAAAACAGTAATTTTTTTCATGGAGGCAACATTCTACTGTATGTCTATTGAGGTAATAGTGATATACGCTATTTGACTGCTGTCTTTGAGGATTTCCTAGAAAAAAGATAACCATCTGCCTCCAAATTTACTTGCATCTGCTTTAAAGGACGACAGAGAATGGATGGAGTGATTAGCTGAGATGGAGTTTTAATGAGGTATGATTTAATGGCAGACTGTTGATGCATTCTAGAGAGAGAGAGGTCATCTGATCATCTTTTCCATTGCTCTGTCGGGGTGCATCAGTTGTGTGACATAACCCGTGTTCGACTTATATACAACTGCGTGTTCTGTGTGTGACTCAGAGCACTGTCTACATGCGATACTCAACAGCAAACCTCTAAGTCTTCAGAGTACTTCCATCTTATGTGTGATGAAACATGTCCATCCTGTTTCGACACGTTCCTCTAGACGAACGAAGATATATGTGCTGTACTCCGTTTCCCTGCCGCATCTTGGGCATAAAATCGAATCTTCAGTTTCATAGCTATGGTGATTCTTAGTGACAGATATTTGTGAGGTACTGCAATCCCGATGCGTTCATCTGCTTGAAAGATGTCCTGTTTATTGTGTTAGTGGTGACATGACGTGAAATTTCATATGTCAAACACCGGTCCTATTAGGTCTATCTCTTCCTTTGTAAGAGGTATTATCCGATACTAACGATCCTTTAATATAGGACTGATGCGACCATAGTATAATTTCTGAACTGTGATCAGATGTGAATAGTGGGCACTATAGACCTCTGGAAAGCTGTACTGAGCAATATAATACAGACTCGATGTTTTAAGGAAGTAGTTTTCTCATTTTACAGTTTGTCACCATAGTTTATCGTAGAGAAACCTGCAAGGAGAATGTATTTCATGTGCCGGAAATACATTTCTTACATTGGAATATTAACAACTTTGCATTTCACATGACCAAAAGGTAGGAAACAGCACCCCACTAACAATATATCCTGTTATAAGTGCAGCCTTACGAGTGCATGTGATTATGTTCTCTCTTATCAATACCTTCTTGGTACTGATCCCAGACACTAGAACAATACCTTAGAATTGATAGCGCTGTTGATTTACATAAAATACATCACCGGCTGGAGCTCCGTCATGCATAAAAACCACTCGTTCCTTCTTCTTCTTAACCTTCTATAAGGGGTGCAAACCTCCTCGACATGTGCGCATCTGCAGAAATCTTGAGCTATTGGATGGGTTCAAAAAAAAATGGCTCTGAGCACTATGGGACTCAACATCTATGGTCATAAGTCCCCTAGAACTTAGAACTACTTAAACCTAACTAACCTAAGGACATCACACACATCCATGCCCGAGGCAGGATTCGAACCTGCGACCGTAGCAGTCGTGCGGTTCCTGACTGAGCGCCTAGAACCGCGAGACCACCGCGGCCGGCTATTGGATGGGTGCGGAACAGCAGTTATGAACTCGGCTCGCTCTATTCCTTCATGAGATGTGGAATGTAGTGGTCTACTTCTGGTCAGCTGCAGATTAAATCGATAACAGTGCTGCAGTGAGGGTTGGTCAAAGACACTGCGAGGAGATTTTTCTGTCTCTAACTTTATTCTAAGAATGCGAGAATGCCCTGTGACTCCTATCCACATAGAAAAAGATAGTAATTAAGCGCTATGCTTGATGTACTACAAATATATAGATCGCTGTCTGGTATACTTTGAGGTATAAGTTCGAGAATTAACAATAAATGAGCATACTGCACAGTCATCTATCTACATTCGCAATGTTACTCGGAAAGTAGACGAGAGGCGGTTTAACGATGATACATAAATGGAGAAGCATGCTGCTGCGTCATTGGTCAGTGTTGAAATTACGGTAAAATTTCTAAAATTGATCGAAATATCAATGGCGATGTTTATTACAGTACATCGATGGTGTCTTTTGCATCTCATGTGTTCACTGGTATGGTGTTGGTAACCACATAATGATTGACTGACATCGCTTGTTTGAGATGGAGAAAGAGTCTTGGAGGAAGGGCAACACCTTCCAGGGGTGGCTAGCACCGAAACAGTGTTCGCGTACATGACTGCAATACGAAGAATCAATCGAAATGGAAGACTGGGCTATCAACTATTCTGTCACTGTGAAAGATGAGTTTAAATGTAGAGGCCGTCAGTTACCTTCAGACAGCAGTTTGGAAGCGCTCCACACCGCCGCAAACTCTCCCGGTTTTCATATGTTATGACTGTCTTTTATTTAAAATAACCCAGTGTGTGTTGTGGTAGCAGCAGCAACATGATTTACACTGTGCGACGTCTAGATTTCTGTGAGAGGTAATGGGTCAAAACATGTTATTGTCAGTTTAGAACCTGACACAGAATTCGAAGTTGTGGCGGAAAAAAACGAAATGTATGGCAGTGTAAAAAGGGTATTAAAACAGAAAAAAACAATGTATCAAACAACAAAACAGGGACTCTCTCCAACGACTAACAGTCTGTGAGATATGGTCCTCCTATAGTACAGACGATGAAACAGTACACTGCTCTGTTCAAGCCGGCCGCTGTGGCCAAGAGGTTCTAGGTGCTTCAGTCCGGACTGCGCTGCTGCTACGGTCGCAGGTTCGAATACTGCCTTGGGCATGGATGTGTGTGATGTCCTTAGGTTAGTTAGGTTTAAATAGTTCTAAGTTTAGGGACTGATGACCTCAGATGTTAAGTCCCGTAGTGCTTTGAGCCGTTTGAACCATTTGAATTTGGTCTGTGCAAGCGACTTCGATCACTGGCCACCTTCTCCAATGCTGGTACATAGGCGGTATTTGTTTTCGATATATCGGAAGAGAGAGATGTGGTAAAATCTTATCGAGTTCTCTCTCGGATGAAGTTAGCAGGGCTTTTATAATTCTTAATTGGTCTCTGTTGGATCTTACAGAATAATGATGGTAGAATGATTGGGTGATCCGCGTGAATGGACCCTGAGGGATGCAGACCTGCTTCAGACTGCAGTGCCTGTATGACGTAGACTCTTCCTAATCTTCGCGATTAGAAACAACACCGTAACTGTTCATAGCATCTTTTATACTACCTCGTGTTGCAGGAGCAGGCTTCGTTTGGAGCTGACCTTACACATCGTAATATGGTTGGCGGAGCTACGACAACATGTTCCCATTTCCACCAAGTGGCCAAAAGACAGTCTGTTGCGTTAACTCAGCTCAGCTTGTTTCTACATGGGTTTCCGAATTTGGTGGATATAGTGCTCTCCGACTTCCGTTCTGTTCCGATCGAAATTGGGGCGATCACTTTGATGAAGCTGCAGGCAGGCCTTGGCAGAGACCAGGGAATAGATACAAGATGCACACGAATTGTCTAACACCACGTTGATGTTTTGCTGTAGCAGATAGGTTCGAAAAAGGTGACTTGTTTCGAGATATGAGAGTGGCACGAATATTATTAGATAATGGCTGTAATGATTAAAAAGACGTCTCAGCAGGCTCCAACGCAAGTACATGGCTGAATGGAGAGACTTGATTCCAAATCGTATACAGCATTTCTACCAGAAAGCGTTACACTACCAGCGACTCTTGTGTGTGCTTATAGAACCAAGACTGCTTTCTATGCAGGATAACGGTAACATGGTTGTTGTAATTCTGATTTTAATAGTGCAGTCCTTACGTGTAATGTTTGTTGCGGGTAGTAGAAATCCTTCTGTGGTCAGCTTGAACTGTCGGTTCTCAATAGTATTTCGAGAAAAGAACATTGTTTTTCTTCCAAGGATTCCCATTTGAACTACCTGGTGAGTGTAATCCGACTACTGGAAATGAAAAATTAGCCGCCTTGTAAGGTGACTCTCATGATCAGTTTAGTTAATTAGCCTATCAACTTGATATCAGTGACATGCCGCCTGGCAGGTGTAGACGATGGCTGGGGCACCACGGGTATGATTCTTCACTTGGTGCGATATCTTCGTATGTGGCGAGACATTTGGTTACATTAAGAGAGAGTTTGAAAGTGAGGGGGCATTCTGTGACAGAGGTAGATCTTAACACTCCGTTATGAGCCAAAAATGAGTTTAATATACTAGTCATGTAATGCATGACGTGACAGATCAGGAAAGATATTTTTCTACTTGATGAAAGAATACTTAGAGGGAATATAGTCTATGCTAGAGTCCTGTACGGGATTTTCGCAACAAGTAACGATACTTTAGAGCCTTGAAAACGCGTGTATGGTCCGATTTATTTTCTGTTGGAAAATAATTCGTATAAATAGAAGGAATTTACATCTCGCTTGAGAAATTCGAGGTGTATGGTCAGCAAGATCACTGCCTCGGATATCGTAAATTACATTTTTTAAACTGGTGGGTGTATGTGGGGTGGGATTGTTTAGAACTACTGCATACATCCAAGCTGCAGCAGCTTGTTTCACAGTGCACCGTGGCTGTCTGCAAGGACTGTCACTAAGAATCAGCTACCGGAAGTACTGGATTAGCTCAGCCTTGATCTCGCCCGTGGCAGTGAGGGCTGGAAAAGTGACCATATTGCTGGGTGAGCGCGACATAAACGGAAGTGTGTGTTTAACGCGAGAAAGGATCTAAAATGATGGACGTTTGCGGTGGACTTGCAGCGTCTCTGGCGCAGAGCGCCCTACGTTTGGGAACCTTTTTCTTTGGAGTAGGCTTTCGAAATGGCGTCAGCCGTTCTACCCGCACGAGTTCCCGGGTCTGCCAGCCCGTGGCTCCTCCATGACTGACCCCCGTCCACTTTGTAACAGCACTGGCCATGACACCCGCGCTGTGTTCTTCGTCAGGTTTGCCGACTGGATAAGCCTTGCTGGCTTATACGCCCACGGCCGCCTCCGCTCCCTCCGTATGGTATGCTGCATGCAGCCACTGCCCCACCCAGACCTCGGGCGACGCACCATTCACTGCTACGGCACTTTAAGCACCAGAGGCGTCCTGCTCCGCCCGCAACAATCTTCAGCTGCCAGTGCAGACTCAACACGTGTTACCAGGCAGGTTCCCTAAACTACCCGCATTCCAAAAAGACAACCCAAAAACTTCGTTCGCATTAGCGGACCACCTCCTTGACATCCACAGCATTTCCGACAATGGCGTCCATTATGTCTGCCTGATGAGCCATCTCCACGCACATGCAGACCTCGTCAGTGACTCGCTCCTCTCACTGCCCACCATATTCCAAGCCCAAACCACTGCTCATTGAGCGTCTTTCCCGCTCTGTGGTGAGGGCTATCCATCACATTACACACGAAGAGCATCTTGATAACTGCACCGCTTTGCAATTTTAGCGCTGTCTACATGCTTTAATCGCTAACCATGCATTACCGAACGCTGCTCTTTGGACATTGTGGATGGTCAAAATGCCTTCGGATCTGCAGCTTCATGTCCTGTCTCACGTCACTGACCCACTTGGGGTTTGATTACATATGGTGGATCACCATCATTTGTCACCGACACCACCTGTCACGAACGACATCTCCACAATCCTACTCAGCTGGCACACGTGCACCTCTGGTTCTGCACCCAGCCAGCAGAGGCCAGCGCACTCACCTCAGCGCCTCAGCTGCCTGCCAGCAGCTGTCACCTAGCAGCCTTTGGGATGTACTGCCAATGGGCTCCCAACAGCCGCCGACCTCACCCGAGCAGCAGCCCAACTGGCTACCGGCCCCATTGCACTCAGCTGCTACCCCAGCCTGCACTGCACTAGCCCGCCACCCGGCCTACCTGCTGTGCTGGTTCCACGCTACTTGTGGGGATGCCAATCACAACTGTCAAGTGCCATGCACCTACCCAAACGAGACTGGAGTGCACGTTTAGGTGCCACATTCCACCATGTATCTTCATGCCACTTATCTTCTGACGCTGCGCCACCTGCTTCTGCGACGCAATATCTCTATGCCACAGATATATCAACGGGCATCCGCTTCCTTGTTGGCACTGGCGCGGATGTTAGTGTCACCCCAGCCAAGCATGCTGTTGACATGCTATTCCCCATTACCTTCGCCTTGATTGCCGCCAACCATTCTCCCATTGTGGTCCATGGTTCCATCAAGATGTCACTTCACCTCTCACTGGTCCACACCTTGTGTTGGACCTTCCACACTGCTGATGTGGATGAACCTGTGATCGGGCTGGATTTTCTACACCATTATGAACTTCCACCAGATCTGCAGGCCATCATGCTCTGCCTCACATCTGGCTCTACAGTTTTGTGCACACCCATGTTCAGCACCACATCGCACTTTGTCACCTTGGCTGCACTTTCCACGTGTGCTTCCCTCGTCGAGGGCATAACCTCAACGCTCTCTGATCTGTTGTCATGCACTCCCAGATAGACGAACTCTACACCCAGAATGATGACTTATGCACCCACATCGCCTCTGCCTCCACCAAAATTGTCACCTGCATGGCGTATCATACATCACCTATCAGTAGCCCCACAGCAAGGTGGCCCGGCACATACCTCTACAGAGGTTTCTTGCTAACCTGCTCCAGTGTTGAGCATTCCAACACCTGCTGTTTTTTTTCACATCGCTGCAGACGAATCGCCAAGATGCATCTGCATGAGCATCTCCAGAGTCGTTGCCCCCCTTCACTCCTGCATCGTGCCTTTTGTCGTTGACTGCAGCAGACACCTTGCCTACGTCATCCTGGTTTGTCAAGGTCAGTGAATCAACGTTACCTGTTGATACCTTCTTGACCCCTCTTGCCGACTTCCCTATTCAATTATCAGCCATCAGTAATGGCACTTGCCATAAGATTCGCACCACCAACAGCCCACCTGTTCGTTATAGCTTTTTTCTCGATTCAAAAAACTTTACCAACAACCGTAAATTTTGGGTTATTTTATTTTATATATCAAATGCTAGCAGTTTCGGCAACTCAGTATTGCCATCTTCAGGCCTCATACACTATTTTCGTATTCACAAGCTTATCATATGTCCCCTGGCCATAATAGACTGATAGAGACTGTTCGTTATAAGGCCTGGTGCCTTAATGCATCCAAACATCTGCGTACCAAGGAGATCTTTCAGGATCTCTGCTCCTACAATGGCAACTGGTCTTTCCCTATTCATCTTGTTTCCAAAATGGACGACACTGATGTAGGGGCAGCCCTTCAGCCAACCTATTCAGGCACTCACCATGTGTTACACCATGGTACCAACACGTTTGTCATCCACCTCCTAGGACGGCCCCAGACAGTCTCAGTTAATAGACTTAAACTGGCGTGGTCCCTCAACGACGACCTTCCTCCTGGCGCAGCTGCCCTGACTTTGGCCGACTTGTCTCCGCCACCTCTCACGTGCAGCTGTTGGAACCACTAGGCTGCAGCACTGCCGACACTGCTGCCCCCACTTCCTGCACTGGCTGCCGCCTACACCCGCCGTGTTTGCACCGAGATTACGACTTCATCCCCTGAGCCTTCCCTCTGCCGTGGGCACTACTGGGGGCTGGGCTCTGTGGCATCTCTGGCACAGAGTACCCTATCTTTGGGAACATTATTCTTTGGACTAGGAGTCTGGCATGAACTTTCTGCTCGTGATAGGTGTAACAGCCACAATTATCCTATGTACAAGTGTTCAATAAATGTGTATTTCATATTCAAGGGAGTTACCTCTCGATTAATCTCCTGTGATAACCACAGACATATTGATAACATCCTAATTCCTACCACTACAATCATTCCTGGATGCCCTCCATGGTCGGGGGTGGTGCACTCTGGCATACACACACGTCCACGTCTGCGACTACACCCACCGTGAAAAATTGTCACTGACTTCTTTATGTCAGCGCTGGCGGCGTACATGTGGCCAAGGGGCGCCGCATATGGACCTAGGGACAGGAGTGCGTGTGGATATGCAGGTGTTTCCAACTGTCTTTGATGTCTACCCCTGACAGCTTATTGCTGCAGACCTGATTGTGGTTTAAGTGTTTCGTGTTAAGTTCTTCTCCATATATCACAGTGGACTGTATCTTGCCGTGGTATTTGCTGTTGTCTCACTTCAATCAAATTCCAATTGAACACTTTATTGTTTCCGATAGTTGTATTGCGTACATGCATGCGTTCGGTGTGGGTGGACATGCTCGGCGTGGGCAGACAGAGGCTACCCTGTAGTAAGCTCATGGTGTGCACCACGTCGTCGTTGGCTTGTGTAATTACCAGGATTTCTTTTCTTTTCAGCAGATATGTTTAGTGGAAACGTTGTGGTAGAGGAGGGCATGTACAAGAAACACCTCGGATGTATTTACTGCTACAATCTGTGACGGAAATTTCATTGCTTGATTTGCATAATGTTTGTATGTGATCCTCATACGTTGAAAAATGTTTTATTACTGAGAAAGATCATTTTAAGATGGAAGGGAGTGTTGTAAGCGATCTCTTTGACTCCTGTAAATTGTTAAACAATTAATTTATATGGTAATTCAAATGGATTATTTCTCTCTATTTTTGATATATTTCTCTCCTCCTATTGCTTCCACCCACTATATGGACTAACACAGGCAGAACTTCTGTGTGGCCACTGCCATCGGACACTGCTACACTTACTACAACCAACGCAGCTTCTGGCGCTACCATTGGTCCACAAGTATAGCTTTGCATTGCATGATAATGTTCTTTTCAGGGTTTATGGCAACTGTGGGCGCTGGGAAAGGTGTGACCCAGAAACGCATTGTTCTTTTATGTACTTGATTGCAGGTCCCGATGGCTTGCAGCGCCGCCACCAGAACCAAATTCGTGCATGTCATTTGCCTATGATTCTGCTGCTCTTCTTCCCCCAGATTCACGGCCTCACAGGACCACACAGCCTTCACAGCCGCCCACTGGTGCCACCAGGGTACCTCAGGAAGAGAGGATGGACAATTCACCCTCACGCTCACCATCACTGCTCGCCAATCCGATGGACATGAACTCGTCGTCGCCATTACTGTCGCCATTATCGCCCCAAGACACACCCTTGGGCCTGGACTTGTGCCCTGGCAGCACTTTTCTGCAGGATGTTCCTGTTACCTTGTAAGCCAGATGGTGGGGTACAGTTGGGAGTATGCCGTCCTCCACGGCTCCTAGCTCATCTCTACATCTGACACCCTGCCTACCACCCCTCTTCCCATGGTCGTTGCTTCCCTATATGACAACACCATGGTATATTTTTTGGTTGGGGGGGGGGGGGGGGGAGGAATGTGCTGGCGTAAGCTGTCACCAGCACACCGATTGGTAAAGATTAAGAGAAAAGATCAATTGGTAGCGGTTGCAATGAGTGTACTCACCACGAGAGAGACAAGAGACACACCCACAAAAAACACCCTCTCCACAGCATGCATTTAGGATCCCGCCACTAGTAGAGGGACTAACTAAATTGTATCCCACTCTCCATTGTTGCCAGATGTATCCAAGATGGCGCCGATGACGGCACTCACGATAGCGGCCCGTAGACTTGGCAACATCCAAGATGGAGGATTTCGGCGGGAAGATAGGTCAATTGGGCTACTCAACCAACCCAAACTCTCTCCCAGTCCCTCCCATCACGATAATGCAACACACCAGGGCTTCCTCTACTAACCTAAGAAAAAGGCAGGAAGTTAGGGCAATTGGGCTTCCTCCACTAACCAAAGTCATTCGAACGACGCCTCTTCCTAGGGATTGGAAGGAAATTTGTATTTTGGCAGCAAAGAAAGGCCACTTGGGCTATCTCTACTAACCTAAGAAAATGGTGGGAAAGAAGGGGCACTTGGGCTACCTCCACTAATCTAAGTCATGTGACCGCGACCTCTTCCTAGGAAATAGTGGGAAGAGGACTTGACCTGTGCTGGTCATAAGTCTTTACTTTCAGTCTTTATTTAAACAATTGGAGGCAGTACCTCCATCCAGTGTGTTCACCACCAGATCTGGAGTCCAACTGACTTGATACACAGTACTGTCTCCAGAGGGCGATGTCACCCATTCCATGACATAATCCAAGATGACCGTCTGGTGGTGGAGAGGAAGGGCAAATATGTAGGTCTTGTAATAAGTAATTACGTGGTGCAAACATGTTGCATAACATAGTGTTCAGCACTGTACTCTGGGTGTCTTAACCTAAAGTTTGGCCCTTTGTTGGCACTTAACCTATTGTTCCGTGAAGTGGTTTTCCATGACACCCCCATTTCCTGAAACTATTATACCACCTTTGATACCAAATTAAGTAATTAATTATGTCCTCCCACCATTTTCTGGTACACTTTTCGAATTTCACATTCTTTTAAACGCCATTTATGGCGCAATCTTCTTTGTCATCCACCCCATTGAACTATTGTACCATGTTTTACATAAAAATTATGCAAATTAACCTAGTGTTCTGCACTTAACCTACTGTTCGCTCCATGTCACCCACTCACGCACACCCTCCCCTTAACTATTGTATTGCTAACACCACGTTGATACAAAAAATTTATGCAAATTATTTAAATCGATATTTTTCACATGTGTGGGGTAATTTTCTCAATTCACAGCATCCTATTAGTCGATGAAATCCATGGTATACAGTTTACACAAAAGATCACTAATAAAAGACACATCCTGCCAGTCGTCGACCACCGCTGCTGCCACCCTCGGCCCCAACCCTACCCTGGCAGGCAGCTGCCACTGCATCACTCTGGCGTCCATGGGCTCGTGGTGGGTTTGGGCTGCAGCAACCTGGCTGCTCGCAACGGCCCGATTCCGCAGCATCTCCTCCTCCGCCATCACATTCTCGCCGATCGTGTGAGGTACAGCAAACACCCTTGTCCACCTCGCCACAGAATTCCAAGGCACACTCACACCGATCCCATAGCAAAACGCCTCTGGGCAGCACGTGTGTTTACCGTTGCTGACGCTATACCTGTGGATACTTTCATCACAGATCGCACTATAGAAATCTGTTCCAGAATAGCACAGTTTGCTTTCTCCCTAGCGACCCTAAAGGCACATACAAGCTGCGTCCAGCCATAACCTGCCCCAGCATGACTGACGCATCGCTGCAAAACGTCTGTGTGGCGACTCACCATCTAAAAGGTTCTCAATGTTATACTGACATCACATGGCTATGTAAAATAAGAGTCAATTCGACCTCTCAGACATTGTATAGTGCTCCAGAAATATTTAACGGTCGGTTTTGTAGTAACTTTTATGATGTCTCAGCTTGTCCGCATGGAAAATCTTGACCCAACAGAAACTGTTAACGAAAATAGCGTGGAACAACGCCTAATGCATTCCTCCTGATGGTCCTAACGTGGGACCGCAACCATCACGTTTTACTCCTCTTACTTTCAACGTACACAAACGTTCTCACCGCTTTGTAGAGACTCATATATCCCAACACAAATGATGTCTTGTGAATGAATCGAGCATTATGATTGGCTCTTATCGAATTTACCCGCCGAATTACCGATGCCGCCGGTGTGGAAGCGCCGTCCAACTTTTTCTTTTCTTTCTGCAGACGAGACTTTCAGCTGCAAAAAACTATTTTATACAGATCGCTATTTTGCACTCACAATTAAACCTTGCAAAGTACCCTACATATCCTCAAATACGGAAAGACTCTTCCTCAACTACACTGCTATCCAACGGAAGACAGGAGCGTGAATATCAGAGCATGAAATTGATCTCCAACCCAGCTATATATCACCATGTACGGTGTCGATGCAATAAACACACAATTCGTATCCTGCGCCATACAAAAATCGCCTGTTTTACATCGTTTGTACAGCTATCAACCACTAGAAAAATGATTCAAATGGCTCTAAGCACAATGTGACTTAACATCTGAGGTCATCAGTCGCCTGGACTTAGAACTACTTAAACCTAACTAACCTAAGGATATCACACACATCCATACCCGAGGCAGGATTCGAACCTGTGACTCTAGCAGCAGCGCGGTTCCAGACTGAAGTGCTTAGAACCGCTTGGCCAGAGTGGCCGGCCTCGACCACCAGACACTCATACATATACCACGAAGACAGACAGCACCATATGTACTCCTCGCAGCACTAGATATCTTCCCGCAGCCGACGGTCACAAGCAATCCACTCCCAACACTCCCAACATGTGTCCAGAGCACACTCAGTGGACCGAATTCACTCTCAGAAATGTTCTACAAATTCGGCCTCGTTTCCCCTCGGCACAAATGTGTTTCTGATCCGGACCAGCTAGCTTACTTGCTTTTCTACACCCATCTCCAGGTTCAAGAACACATTTATTTTTGCATGGTTTGCCATAATATTATACCATTTTCGTTGTACTTCTCGATATCAAGCACACAGCAGTACCCTACCGATCGCTCGCACAACATAATTCCGAAGTTATAGGGCCAAAATTATTTCTCTACAAACCCTAAAAGTTAGAGAGATGGAGTGTACTGTAAACAACCGAGTAACTAGAAACTTATCCCGTCTGTGAATATCTTTACGTGAGAACTCGAAAAAATAGATGAAACTTATATTTCCACTCGGGAATACAGATGTCGGTGATGTAACACATTCCAAATCATCGCTTTAATTTACGAAGTCAACTAAGGTGTTTCTCATGTCTAGAGAGAACCAGTAAATACACTCCTGGAACTGGAAAAAAGAACACGTTGACACCGGTGTGTCAGACCCACCATACTTGCTCCGGACACTGCGAGAGGGCTGTACAAGCAATGATCACACGCACGGCACAGCGGACACTCCAGGAACCGCGGTGTTGGCCGTCGAATGGCGCTAGCTGCGCAGCATTTGTGCACCGCCGCCGTCAGTGTCAGCCAGTTTGCCGTGGCATACGGAGCTCCATCGCAGTCTTTAACACTGGTAGCATGCCACGACAGCGTGGACGTGAACCGTATGTGCAGCTGACGGACTTTGAGCGAGGGCATATAGTGGACATGCGGGAGGCCGGGTGGACGTACTGCCGAATTGCTCAACACGTGGGGCGTGAGGTCTCCACAGTACATCGATGTTGTCGCCAGTGGTCGGCGGAAGGTGCACGTGCTCGCCGTCGACCTGGAACCGGACCGCAGCGACGCACGGATGCACGCCAAGAACGTAGGATCCTACGCAGTGCCGTAGGGGACCGCACCGCCACTTCCCAGCAAATTAGGGACACTGTTGCTCCTGGGGTATCGGCGAGGACCATTCGCAACCGTCTCCATGAAGCTTGGCTACGGTCCCGCACACCGTTAGGCCGTCTTCCGCTCACGCCCCAACATCGTGCAGCCCGCCTCCAGTGGTGTAGCGACAGGCGTGAATGGAGGGACGAATGGAGACGTGTCGTCTTCAGCGATGAGAGTCGCTTCTGCCTTGGTGCCAATGATGGTCGTATGCGTGTTTGGCGCCGTGCAGGTGAGCGCCACAATCAGGACTGCATACGACCGAGGCACACAGGGCCAACACCCGGCATCATGGTGTGGGGAGTGGTCTCCTACACTGGCCGTACACCTCTGGTGATCGTCGAGGGGACACTGAATAGTGCACGGTACATCCAAACCGTCATCGAATCCATCGTTCTACCATTCCTAGACCGGCAAGGGAACTTGCTGTTCCAACAGGACAATGCACGTCCGCATGTATCCCGTGCCACCCAACGTGCTCTAGAAGGTGTAAGTCAACTACCCTGGCCAGCAAGATCTCCGGATCTGTCCCCCATTGAGCATGTTTGGGACTGGATGAAGCGTCGTCTCACGCTGTCTGCATGTCCAGCACGAACGCTGGTCCAACTTAGGCGCCAGGTGGAAATGGCATGGCAAGCCGTTACACAGGACTACATCCAGCATCTCTACGATCGTCTCCATGGGAGAATAGCAGCCTGCATTGCTGCGAAAGGTGGATATATACTGTACTAGTGCCGACATTGTGCATGCTCTGTTGCCTGTGTCTATGTGCCTGTGGTTCTGTCAGTGTGATCATGTGATGTATCTGACCCCAGGGATGTGTCAATAAAGTTTCCCTTCCTGGGACAATGAATTCACGGTGTTCTTATTTTAATTTCCAGGAGTGTATGTATCCACTCATATTTCACCTGCTAGATGTACACACCACAATCGATGTTCCCTCAACTAAATAAAGGCGTGAAATGCGCAGAAGCAGTCAAATGTACACTTTTTGTGGAAGGCAATACCGGTCCAGCGCCAACACACGTCCATATTTGTTGTTGTTGTGGTCTTCAGTCCTGTGACTGGTTTGATGCAGCTCTCCATGCTACACTATCCCGTGCAAGTTTCTTCATCTCCCAGTACCTACTGCAACCTACATCCTTCTGAATCTGCTTGGTGTATTCATCTCTTGGACTCCCTATACGATTTCTACCCTCCACGCTGCCCTCCAATGCTAAACTTGTGATCCCTTGATGCCTCATAACATGTCCTACCAGCCGATCCCTTCTTCTTGTCAAGTTGGTCCACAAACTCCTCTTCTCCCCAGTTCTGTTCAATACCTCCTCATTAGTTATGTGATCTACCCATCTAATCTTCAGCATTCTTCTGTAGCACCACATTTCGAAAACTTCTATTCTCTTCTTATCTAAACAATTTATCGTCCATGTTTCACTTCCATACATGGCTACACTCCATACGAATACTTTCAGAAACGACTTCCTGACACTTAAGTCAATACTCGATGTTAACAAATTTTTCTTCTTCAGAAACGCTTTCCTTCCCATTGCCGGCCTCCATTTTATATCCTCTCTACTTAGACCATCATAAGTTATTTTGATCCCAAAATAGCAAAACTCCTTTACTACTTTAAGTGTCTCATTTCCTAATCTAACACCCTCAACATCACCCGACTTAATTCGACTACATTCCATTATCCTTGTTTTGCTTTTGTTGATTTTCATCTTATATCCTCCCTTCAAGACACTATCCATTCCGTTCAACTACTGTTCCAAGTCCTATGCTGTCTCTGACAGAAATACAATGTCATCGGCGAACCTCAAAGTTTTTATTTCTTCTCCATGGATTTTAGTACCTACTCCGAACTTTTCTTTTGTTTCCGTCACTGCATGCTCAATATACAGATTGAATAACATTGGGGAGAGGCTACAACCCTGTCTCACTCCCTTCCTGGCCACTGCTTCCCTTTCATGCCCCTCAACACTTACAACTGCCATTTGGTTTCTATACAAATTGTAATAACCTTTCACTCTCTATATTTTACCCCTGCCACCTTCAGAATTTGAAATAGAGTATTCCAGTCAACATTGTCAAAAGCTTTCTCTAAGTCTACAAATGCTAGAAACGTAGGTTTGCCTTTCCTTAATCTAGCTTCTAAGATAAGCTGTAGGGTCAGTATTGCCTCACGTGTTCCAATATTTCTACGGAATCCAAACTGATCTTCCCCAAGGTCGGATTCTACTAGTTTTTCCATTCGTCTGTAAAGAATTCGCGTTAATATTTTACAGCCGTGACTTATTAAACTGATAGTTCGGTAATTTTCACATCTGTCAGCACCTGCTTTCTTTGGGATTGGAATTATTATATTCTTCTTGAAGTCTGAGGGTATTTCGCCTGTCTCATACACCTTGCTCACCAGATGGTAGAGTTTTGTCAGGACTGGCTCTCCCAAGGCCGTCAGTAGTTCAAATGGAATGTTGTCTACACCCGGGGCCTTGTTTCGACTCAGGTCTTACAGTGCTGTGTCAAACTCTTCACGCAGTATCGTATCTCTCATTTCATCTTCATCTACATCCTCTTCCATTTCCATAATATTGTCCTCAAGTACATCACCCTTGTATAGACCCTCTATATACTCCTTCCACCTTTCTGCTTTCCCTTCTTTTCTTAGAACTGGGTGTCTATCTGAGCTCTTGATATTCATAGAAGTGGTTCTCTTTTCTCCAAAGGTCTCTTTAATTTTCCTGTAGGCAGTAGTGAGAAAAGCCTCTAGCCATCCCTGCTTAGCCATTTTGCACTTCCTGTCGATCTCATTTTTGAGACGTTTGTGTTCCTTTTCGCCTGCCTTATTTACTGCATTTTAGTATTTTCTCCTGTTATCAATTAAATTCAATATTTCTTCTGTTACCCAAGGATTTCTACTAGCTCTCGTATTTTTACCTACTTGATGCTCTGCTGCCTTCACTACTTCATCCCTCCAAGCTACCCATTCTTCTTCTACTGTATATCTTTCCCTGATTCCTGCCATTTGTTCCCTTACGCTCTCCCTGAAACTCTGTACAGCCTCTGGTTTAGTCAGTTTATCCTGGTCCCATCTCCTTAAATTCCCACCTTTTTGCAGTTTCTTCAGTTTTAATCTACAGTTCATAACCAATAGATTGTGGTCAGAGTCCACATCTGCCCCTGAAAATGTCTTACAATTTAAAACCTGGTTGCTAAATCTCTGTCTTACCATTATATAATCTATCTGATAACTTTTAGTATCTCCAGGCTTCTTCCATGTATATAGCCTTCTTTTATGATTCTTGAACCAAGTGTTAGCTATGATTAAGTTGTGCTCTGTGCAAAATTCTACCAGACGGTTTCCTCTTTCATTTCTTACCCCCAATCCATATTCGCCTACTACGTTTCCTTCTCTCCCTTTTCCTACTACCGAATTCCAGTCACCTTTGACTATTAAATTTTCTCTTTTATTTCATCACACATTTCTTCAATTTCTTCGTCATCTGCAGAGCTAGTTGGCATATAAACTTGTACTACTGTAGTAGGCGTGGGCTTCGTGTCTATCTTGGCCACAATAATGCGTTCACTATGCTGTTTGTAGTAGATTACCCGCATTCCTATTTTCCTATTCATTATTAAACCTACTCTTGCATTACCACTATTTGATTTTGTGTTTATAACCCTGTATTCGCCTGACCAAAAGTCTTGTTCCTCCTGCCACCGAACTTCACTAATTCCCACTATATCTAACTTTAACCTATCCATTTCCCTCTTTATATTTTCTAATCTACCTGCCCGATTAATGGATCTGACATTATACGCTCCGATCCTTAGAACGCCAGTTTTCTTTCTCCCGATAACGACATCCTCTTGAGTAATCCCCGCCCGGAGATCTGAATGGGGGACTATTTTACCTCCGGAATATTTCACCCAAGAGGACGCCATCATCATTAACCATACAGTAAAGCTGCATGCCCTTGGGAAAAATTACAGCTTTAGTTTCCCCTTGCTTTCAACAGTTCGCAGTACCAGCACAGCAAGGCCGTTTTGGTTAGGGTTACATGGCCAGATCAGTCAATCATCCAGACTGTTGCCCCTGCAACTACTGAAAAGGCTGCTGCCCCTCTTCAGGAACCACGTGCTTGCCTGGCCTCTCAACAGATACCCCTCCATTGTGGTTGCACCTACGATACGGCTATCTGTATCGTTGAGGCACGCAAGCCTCCCCACCAACGCAAGGGGGGGGGGGGGTTATATTTAATCTTCTAAAAATTTTCCACGTGATCACGAAAGCTATCCAGTACGTACTAAGCATTAGTTCGCTATTCGGCTAAGCCAGCTACATTCCTACACTCCAACATGCCTCTACATTCGGATGGCTCCTATAGTTAATGGGAAACGGGAATCATTCCCGCCACAGGTTATCGGCGCTACATGCCAAGCACGCATAGACAGAATCGTCCTAGGAAGAAAAACCAGCCTCATATATATTTTATCCCTGTACTTACAACTAAATGTTACGATTGCGGTCTTAGTTGAATGACATTCAACATTGAGTGAAGTATCAGAAAGACACCCTGTTGACTGCTGTGGCTCTGGAAACAGAAATATCAGTATCATTCTTATGACTTGACATACTCCTCCCTTTGCTATCACAGTACTCCAGTCAAATCCATACCTTCCTTATGACTGGACATAGACATTTCCTTTGCACACATCGGAACTCAAGCACATACTGCATAAGCCTGACTGTCAAGGTGAACTTATCACGCACCCCTACTACTAAGTATAAGACTTTGTCAATAAGAGATTGTTGGCGATACGAAACAATACTGACCTAAAACCAAAGATGGGTGGACATGTCTAGTAAGTTTTTCTTGCGAATGCTACCACCGTGTCTTAGAAAAAGGGCGTTTTCATCTTATAAATAGCTATATGTTAAAAAAAAAAAACACAGACATATTACCATCACAAGCGTTCTTGGTTCTACAGGTGCACACAAGTACCATGTTAAAAGCTATACCAGCTTTATAAATCCACGTATACCATTACCTACGAATGATGTGGTTTTCCAGACAAATAATGTGACACAGAATATAGACAGTGATCGCCAGGGTGTATATTATCACACCAGCAGTGCGGTTAAACGTCGCCGACGGTCCACCCTCGTAATAAAATTAACGAACTTTGAAAGTGATTTGGCTAAGGAGCATGGTGTGAAACTGGTAGTTGCAAGTCACTCATGCCGCCTCCACTAGATATTTCTCCCGTATTTGTAATGCATGCTGTCTCGATGTCATGTCAGAAGTTCTGTGATATATCCACTGATTTATAGGCGTTGATTGATTGAGACGGAACACAAACAGTAGTAGATGGTGTGATGATTGAGTTCGTAAGAAATGTACACTAGCTTTTCAGATCTCTAGTGTTACGCTTTTGGTAGAAATGCTGTCTATGAGTTGAAATCAAGTCTTTCCATTCAACAGCATACCTGTGTTGGGTCCTTTGGAGAAGTCCTTTAATGATTACAGCCACTAGTAAATCATATTTCTGGCACTCTCATATCTCGAAACAAGCCATCTTTCGTGAAACTATCTGCTACAGTAAAATCCCAACATCGTTTTTAGTAGCCCCTATGCATCTTGCAACTACCCCTCAGATTCTGCGCTACCATCCCTGTGTGATTTTTATGGGCGATGGAGCTCCAGATGGATGGAGTTCGAAGCATTTTTACATAAATCAACCAAGCTATCAATTTTAAAGTGTTATTTCAGAGTCTGGGATCAGTACCTGAAAGGTCTTGGTAAGAGAGAATATAAATACACTCACTCCTAAGGCTACAACGTTCCACACTTAAAACAGGCTATAATGTTAGATTGTTTGTGTTTCCAACCTATCAGTTGTATGGAATGTAGCACTGTTAATATTCCAATGTAAGAAATATATTTCAAACGCATGACATACATCCTTCTTCTCGGTTTCTCTACGATAAACTATGTTATCGAACCGATAAAAGAAAAAAAACTACTTCCTTAAAACATTGGCTCTGTGTGATACGGGCACAATATAGCTTTTCAGAGATGTATAGCGTCCGCTGTTCACATCCGATCATGCTCCAGAAATTATATAATGCCTGCATCAGTCCTATATAAAATTATGGTTAGTAACAGGGAATACCTCTTACAAGGAAACATATAAAAACATAGCAGCAGCGTCCGACATGTGAAAATTACAATTAATTCACCACTAAGTCTGTAAACAATACATCTGTCATGCAAATGTATACACGGCGATTGTAGTGCTTCAAAAGCACCTACCGCTGACTTAGTTATGAAGCTGAAGTCTTGATTTTACACCCAAGATGTGACGTAACTATCCACAGGTATAGCGTCAGCAACAGTAAACACATGTGCTGCCCAGAGGCATTTCGCGTATGGGATCGGTGTGAGCGCGACCTGTAGTTCTGTGGTGAGATGAACAGAGGTGTGCGCTGTACATCAGGTGGTCGGCGAGGACGTGTCGGCAGAGGAGGAGACGCTGCGAAATCAGGCCACTGCGACCAGCCTGGTTACTGCAGCCCTATCCTGCTAGCCTGAGGGAGGGCGTCCCGTGGACGCCAAAGCGATGCTGTGGCGGCCGCAGCTGGAGCATGGCAGGGCCAGGGGCGGCCGCAGCGGCGGGCGTCAAGTGACAGGACGTTTTTTTTCATTAGCAATCTTTTGTTTAAACTCTATTCCATGGATTTCACCTACGAATAGAATGCTGCGAATTAAGAAAAGTACCCCACACGTGTGAAAAATATCGATTTAATTAATGTGCATAAATTTTTTATATCAACGTGGTGTTAGCAGTGCAATAGTTAAGGGGAGGGTGTGCGTGAGTGGGTGATATGGAGCAGAACAGTAGGTTAAGTGCAGAACACTTGGTTAATTGTCATAATTTTTATATAAAACACAGTACAATAGTTTAAGGGGGTGGATGACAAAGAAGATTGCGCCAGAAATGGCGTTCAAAAGCATGTGAAATTCGAAAGTGTCCCTGAAAATGGTGGGAGGACATAACTAATTACTTAATTTGGTATCAAATGCGGTACAATAGTTTCACGAAATGAGGGTGACATGGATAACCACTTGACCGAGCAATAGGTAAAGTGCCAACAAAAGGCAAGCATTCGGTGAAGACAATCAGAGTATGGTGCCAAACATTAGGTTATACAACATGTTTGCTCCATGTAATTACTTCTTACAAGACCTACATGTTTCCAAACAGCAGTGAACGATTGAATGATGAGATAGAGAAATCAAACCTCTAAAAATGATTTTTTTTTTCAAATAAACAATATGCCCTTGTATTTATATTATGGGACCCTTCCTCTCCAGACTGCCATCTTGGATTATGTCATGGAAGGGACGACAGCGCCCTCTCGTGACCGTACTGTGTACTAGACCCAGACATCGTGGTAAACACACTGTTTCCTGCCATTTTCCCCTCACCTCAGACTACCATCTTGGATTACGCCACGGAATGGACAACAACACCCTGTGGTGACAGTACTGTGTACAAGGTCAAAAAATGGTTCAAATGGCTTTGAGCACTATGGGATTCAACTTCTGAGGTCATAAGTCCCCTAGAACTTAGAACTACTTAAACCTAACTAACCTAAGGACATCACACACATCCATGCCCGAGGCAGGATTCAAACCTGCGACCATAGCAGTTACGCGGTTCCAGACTGTAGCGCCTAGAACCGTTCAGCCGCTCTGGCCAGCATACAAGGTCAGTTGGACTCTGGACCTCATGGTGAACACACTGGATGTAGGTACTGCCTCTAATTGTTCAAACAAAGACTGAAAATAAAGATTTATGTCCAGCACAAGTCGAGTCCTCTTCTCACCATTTCCTAGGAAGCAGTGACGGTAGGGTGTCTTGGTTAGTGGAAGCAGCGCAAGTGCCCAGTCTTTCCTGTCATTTTCTTAGGTTAGTAGACAGCCGAAGTGGCCTTTCTTTACTGCCAAAATACAAATTTCCCTCCAATCTCTAGCAAGAGGTGTCGTTCGAATGAATTATGTTAGTGGCGGTAGTCCAATTGACCTATCTTCCCGCCAAAACCCGTCATTTTGGATGACGTCATGTGCTGCTGCCAAGTCTACAAGCCGCTATCTTTGATGAAGTCATCCCCATCATGTTGGATACATTTGTCAACAATGGAGAGTGGGGTAGAACATACTTAGTCTCCCTATTGCCAGTGACCAGAGGGCCTCACTCACTCAATTGCTCACTGAAACATCAATTTACTCACAGAGAAGGTTTAGTTCGTCACACTCTACGGCAGTGCATAGCGACCATATTAGTGACTACAGCAGGGGTATGTTGCCTCAACCGGAATTGTACTTTACTATATGCCAGAGGACTATTACTGATGAACTTGTACCACAAAACGTGGACTCTATTCAAGTTATGTAAATGTTCCAGTTCATGTAAATAAAGAACTTCATTAATTCACATGTGCATTTGTGTTGTACCGAGAGGATACCAGCCACCCATAACAGCATTCTTTCCCTTGTCTCCGCGTAATACTAGACTCTACATGGCCCACTTTATTTGCCCAGTCACCGAAGAGGCATAACTGTCTCTGCAAAGACGGCACTGGAATAAAGCCTGTTGTTTCCCTCGAACAATTTAGGTGCCAGAACGCCAATCATAAACCTGGTTTCGTACCTGACAAAGGTTCAAAATCGCATTCCCACAGCAAGGAAAGTATTCTAGGATTTCTTTGAATTTAAGTAATTGTGGACAGTTCTTCCCGGAGGAAACTGAAATGGAAATTTTCCCAGGCACCTCTACGGCTCTATATCACAATTTTGATGTGCTGTCCAGCATCAGCATTAAATGGTAGTTTATGAAGTTGTTGACCGGACTCCCTGTGGCAGGTTAGGAAATCAAGAGGTTTTTGCCTCTCCATATTCCAAAGCTTTTTGTTCTATAATATGTGATCAAGTCATTGAGATCACCTATCCACCAGATCCCTTTTGTCCTACAAGAGCCTCAGATGAGACTGACAGTCGTGGGTTGGGTTCGGGTTGTTTGGGGGAAGAGACCAAACGGCGAGGTCATTGGTCTCATTCGACTAGGGAAGGATGGGGAAGGAAGTTGGCCATGCCCTTTCAAACGAACCATCCCGGCATTTGCCTGGAGCGATTTAGGGAAATAATGGAAACCCTAAATCAGGATGGCCGGACGAAGGATTGAACCGTTGTCTTCCCAAATGCGACTCCAGTGTCTAACCACTGCGCCACCTCGCTCGGTGGACACTCATGTTTAGTTCTGCTGGTATAGCATACACTGTTTCCGGTTCGCTGTTAGCATGCCTGTCGTGTGGGAAGGCTGTTTCTTCCCTGAAGTTGAAGGTTTCAGTGAGCTGTAGGCAACAAGATACAGAAGGTCTTATCAGCCCAAAGTAATGACAGGTTTTTCCAGTATCAGATTTGTGGTGAAATAAATTGCATTTCTGGCTCTGACAGCTCATGCACTTAAGAGCAAAAACAATGTGATCAAGGAAAGCAAATATCGTATGAATAGAAAGGGAGAACGGAGGTAATAGGCAAAACATATGCTGATCACCACTTTAGCAATAATAATGCGAGAGGTCAGCCTGGTAGAGGCTGACGTCTCACAAGGGACTGAGACAGGCCCTCAATTCTATTCTCGCAAAGATGTAGAAGATGGCGAGCTGCTGAACGACGTGTGGTAGGAAGCTACTGCTGGTGAGATATAGAGCAGTATATGAAGAACTGTATATTTAGTGAGTAAATGGGAGAAATTACTTTTTAATGAATGCACTTAAACAGATTACAGAGGGTTGTCAACCTATTCAAATGATTGAAATACATAATATTGTACACTCAGTGCAAAAAGCAATAGAGACACCGTTATTCCTTAGCCCTCAGTGACCAACTCTACTGACTTATCAATGGTTTCCATCCCAGACAGAGAAGTTGAGACAGTGACAAGAGCCATGGTCAACAGCTGTACTTTAAAATGCGAAACACCAGAGGCTTTCATAACAAATCAAGTCACCAATTCTATATCAGGACTATTGAAGCAGTGTCTGTACAGACTCCACGGTGCCTAGGGAAGTAGCGCACCACTAACGTCAATAGCCATTGCCTCTGACAGTTGCCAGTCTTCTGTGGGTCCTGTGGTCAACAATCACAGGATGCTAGCCTCATCAGAATCAACAGTGGAGGATACGCTACCCACAAAGCATGACGTCTGAGCAACAGTCTATAATGTCTTCATTGGAGGTGACTGAAAATATTTTTGTTCAAGTGTGGTGATAGCAGAGGAAGTGTAGGAGAGTAGTGTTTAATGTCCCATAGACAACAAAGTCATTAGAAATGGAACACAAGTTCGGTTTATGGAAGGACAGAGAGGGATATCATTCATGTCCTTTCAAAGGAACATCCCAGCATTTACCTTAAGCAATTTAGTGAAATAAATCAGGATGTATAATTGTTCTGGGCACATGGCCACACGATGTGTAGAGACCAGATGGTTCATGATTTGGCACAAGATGTAGGTTGGTGGAGTGCAGACAGGTATTGGGCTTGTGACCAAAGAGTCTATGGAGGCTCATGAAACTACACTTTTGCCACCATTACCATCAACTGAATAGTTAGACTACAACATATGCTTAACCCAATTCGAAACATGACAGAGATTGACAGAGAACCTAGGGAAAAGACAGAACTTCTCGTCAGTGGATTTAAGAAGTAGGTACATTCATTTGAAAGTGGCTTCAGATGACAGACCAAAAACGGCGTTTTCTGCGCCCTGGTGACACTACCAACATTCCAGTGGTTGCTGGACAGAGTGTTAAAATTATTTAGTATTTCCTGATGTCGTAATAGTCTTTTCAGGGGATATACAGCACAAGACCATAGAAAACGTCTGACAGGTGCTAAAGCGATTACAAGCAGCCTGTTGATGCCCAGTGTGGAAAAATATCATTTTCCATTGGAGGAAGTTAACTATTTGGCTCATGTCATTAGTAAGAGTGGCGTAAGAACAGATTCTAGGTTAGTGAAAGCAGTCCAAGATTTTCCAGTAACAGAAATAAAAAATTAGTTGCAATTTTTTCTGGGCCACGTGAATTAGTATAGCACGTTATGATGTTCATGGAGGGGCTTGCAGATTAAGCAATTGTTGAAAAAGGGTGTTAAGTTTTTACGACTGGACTAAAGTCGGGAACCATTTGTCGAATTAAAAAAGATGTTAACATTGAGTCTCATATTGATGTTTCTAGATTTTCAAAAGGAGTTCATATTATCATGTGATAAGTGGAATCACCAGGTGTGTTTTCAGTAAAGTTCAAATGGTTCAAATTGCTCTGAGCACTATGAGACTTAACATCTGAGGTCATCAGTCCCCTAGAACTTAGAACTACGTAAACCTAACTAACCTAAGGACAACATACACATCCATGCCCCGAGGCAGGATTCGAACCTGTGACTGTAGCAGTTGCGCGCTTCCAGACTGAAGCGTCTAGAACCACTTGGCTTTCAGTAAGGAAATGGGGGATGGGTGAGGTCAGGAACGTTCTAATACCTTTACAACAAGGCAGTTGAATTACTCCACAACAGAGAGATAGATGTTTACCTTGGTGTAAGGAGTAGCATACTTCCAGTGTTACGTATATAGTAGAAAATTCGAGGTAGTGACAGACCATGCAGCTTTGAAGTAGTTACTAGATTTGAAGGACACATCCAGTAGACTGACAAAGTGGACATTGAAACTAAGCAAACCTGGGAAGAAGCGTGGAAATGCATAAGGGCTAACCAGGAAGATAGTGGTAATACAAGCACTAGGACAGGATCTTGGGGAATGGCTAGCAGCACAGAGTGCAGATGAAAAGAATAGACAGATGGCAAGCAACAGTGGTTTAGCATGTGTGACTCATTATTATGTAGAGAAACGAAAATAGGACCGTGAATGATGGTGGCAGACTAGCTGAACATAGATTTGTTACGTAAAATGTATGATCAGATCTTATCAGGTCATGGGGGACGAAGGTGATGAATTAGGGAGTGACAGAAAAGTACTGGTGGAACAGAAGTGAGGATGTTGATCAGTACATCAGAAATTGAGTGGACTGTACACCGCAGGTTGATCTAAATGAGAAGCAGCAACTGTTACAGATGTTGCCAGAAACAACAGAAGAATTCATGTTGGACCTATTCAACTGAACATCAGCAGTTAATCATTTTGTGCTGATGGAAGAGGGACCAAAAAAGAAGAATGCTAGTTTTGGTATTGCTGCACATCTCTTCTGGGGGGGGGGGGGGGAGAGGGAGGGAGGGGTTGGAAGTGGGAAGATGCAAGATCATCCCATTCCCAGGCAATCAGACACAATGTTATGCAGTCACCGATGGCCCTTAGGTTTAGCGTTTAATGTGTGGCAGCAGTTGTGGAAGGAGATTAGAAGACTGGAAGAGATGTTTACAGGGATATGAGCAATTAGCAGTTGGAAACTGAGAGGGGTCTCAAAGGAGCACAGGAAATTGCTAGGGGCATGTATACAACTAAAGGAGCAGATGCTGGAGGTGATCAGGTTGGTGTCACACGACTTCAGGAGAGAGAAGAGGGGATAGATAGATGCTGGGTGTAGAATACTGTAATCTGCATTCAGGACAGCAGACACAAGTGGTATAATCCTTCAACAGCTGACTAACGGAGACTTGGATTATGCCAGGGCCTCAGCTAGAACTCTGAACTGGGATATGAACTTGGCAGAAACATAGGTTCAAGTAGTAGATGCAAGACTAATGATGATGAGGATATTGCAGTAATTAGAGGACAGTCGAATTAGTGAATTGCAGGAAGCAATCCATCAAGTGCTACATGGGCACTTATGCCCCATCTTGTTGTCACCTGAGCAGTATCTGAAAGGGTTGTGGAAAGTGTAAGCAGATCTACCACCAGACTTGTAGCTAACAGTGGAGCTGAGTAACCAGAACTTGCCATCCCACTGCCATTGTGCCATGGCGAGTGTGAAAATGGATATTGCGTAGTTGTATGTCATGGTGAAGATGGCAGTGTCTGTCAAGCATATGCAGTTCAGATGTTAATTTACGTTTATTCAGTGAAGCTAGCAATAGTTGGGTAATTCATGCAAGTGAGATACAAAGCGGTGTTATTATTAGCTGAAAATGCTGATCGGCATTTGGTGATGACCGAGAGCGACCTCCAGCAGTGGCAGAGTTGGGTAGTCACTATATAGCGAGACTGTAGTGAGTGGGGATTCGTGCATTATGCAACTTTTAACGGTTAAAATGGAGGACGACCTTGACAAAAGGAGGTGATCAGACCAGAAACATACTTTCAGAGAATGGGTTTATGATGGACATACTCTGTGTACAATGACATAGTGGTGGGTACTAGTTGCTAGGGGAAGGTAAACTCATGGGGCGAGGCATTAATAAATGGAAGGCAATTGACTGTTAATCAATGGTACTATGTGTCAAATTATGGGACCCACTATTCATTTACAGGATTCCATAATGGGAGTTACTCTCATGAATACAGCACCGCAACCGTTGTATTGGCTAGACGTATCTCTAGATTTGTTGTTCAAACAAAACGTTAGCCTCCTTAATGACATCTGTTAATGGATCCTCGATTATCCATAAAGTTGGATGACAGCAGGAGTGGCAGATCACCAGAGAGAAATTGTTACAGCATGTAAGCTCTTTGGATCGTCCGGTTGTGTTGATATTTCTTGCGCGCTTATTTTTGAAGCTTTAGTAAGTATTATTCGCTGTGTCTAGATTTTATTAGGTTTAATTGCGTTCAGTAGTGTAATAACTGTTTGGGGAAGTGAATATTTTAAATTCTGTGCCGCATTTTTAAAGAAAATAGCGTAAAACCGTTACCGCTAAACACCCGTTTTTACGCCTAAATTTTGTCCATGAAAGTTAAGTGTTTCGAAGTGTAATTGAGTAAGTACATTAATATTATATTTATATTGGAGCTCTATAGAGCATAGTAAATAGGAAATTATCTTTATTTAGCGAAAGCTTAAAAAGTAGGCCTATATTGTAAACAATCATGAGTGTGAAATGTTTTAGTTGCCGTAGGAAAGTTAGTTGGCATGGAAATTGGGAATGGAAATGAGACTCTTCATAGGTACTGTAGAGTGAGTTCAAGGGATATGAAAACACCAGAACAGGAGGGGAAGATTAGAGTCCTTCACACTGAATTAGATAAAGCTAGGGAGGAACTAATTAGGTTAAGGGGGAGAACGGTGAAGAGAAGTGAGTAGTGGTAGCATGGAACAGGGGCCACAGAAAGAGGACAGTATCTGACAGTTTCATTGCTGGCACAAAAAACAGATTTTCAGTGCTGCCACAGTTAAGTAATGAAGAGCTTCATATAGTTGCAGGTGTATCTGATGCACAGAAAAATTCAGTTAGGTGCCTGTTGCTTCAGAAAAAGTGGGAAGTAGGAAGAAAATTCTGCTGTTAGGTAGCAGTCGTGGAAGGGGTGTGGGCCAACTTCTGCAGGGAAAATTAGGTGACAGCTATCAGGTCACAAACTTTTTCAAGCCTATTGCATCTCTCAGTCAAGTGATAGACGGCATAGGATCTTTGTGTAAAAGTTTCACCAAGGAACATCATCTTCTAATATGGGGTGGAGCAGGGAACAGTATTGATAGGTACCAGGGCTACAGTATTGAGAGTGACATAGTAAAAATATCATCTGCAACGAACCATACTAGTGTTGAGTTTGTTCCTGCATTCAAGCAGTACAATTGACCCCAGTTGAACATCTCTGTGAAGAGGGTCAATATGGAGTTGGATCGATTACTTCGGGCTGGTGCTGGGTCTGGGATTGGTTTGGTTCCTGTTGATACAATTGGTAGGTGGGGCTTTACTTCTCACGGCCTGCATCTCAATAGAATAGGGAAGGATATACTGGCTAGGTTGATAAATTCTTTAAGGGGGGACACTGTAACTCATTGAAGTAGCTATTTTTAAGGTTAAGCTCATTATTTACACATTCAATATTGAAACAAGATGCATCTGAAAATGTTAAGCATAATACTTGTGAAGAAAAAAGTAACAGTAAATTTACTGCATCAACATATCACAGGTTTAACAAACAAAATGAATGAATTTCAGATCTGTTTAGATGAACTAGTCTACAAATCCTGTTGATATTATTTGTATTTCTCAAAATCACTTAGGTAGTGAAATTGAAATGCTTAATATGGAAGGATATACCTTAACTTCAAAGTAATGTAGAAAAGAGAAGGAGAAAGGAGGAGTTGCCACTTACATTAGAAAGGGTCACAATTATTAAAACATTGACATTCTTAAATATTGTAGTGATCAGAATTTTGAAGCATGTGCCTCACAAATAAAAACACACAAAAGAAAAGTAATTATAGTCACAATATACAGGGCTCCAATTGGTAATTTACAGCTATTCACTAAACAGCTGGATGCAGTATTAAATTTATTGAATTCTAAAAATAATGAACTCATACTAAGTGGAGATTTTAATTTAAATTTTCTGGACGATAGTTACTCAAGATCCACACTAAACTATCTTACCACTTCTTATAACCTCATTCCCTTAGTACAGTTCCCAGCCAGAGTTATGGGTACCAGCAGCAGTGCTACTGATAACGTTTTCATAGACACTGCCACACTAGCAAATCATAATATAAATCCCATATTTAATCTCTTTTGAGATCATGATGCCCAGTTGCTTTCATTTAATATAGTGGGGTCTGATTCAACTAGTAACAGGAAGTATGAAACTATATGAATAATAAATGAAACGGGAATTAAAGGTATAAAAATGTTTTAGTAATACATACTGGAAAGATTTATACAATTCATCAGGGATGAATAAAAAATACAACTGTTTCTCTAGCAAAGTCATAGGTCACATTGAAAACTGCTGCCCTAAGAAAGTTATCAAAGAAAATAGATTAAATGTTTCAAAACCTTGGATTACAAATGGAATAAAAGTATCTTGCAAAACGAAAAGAAGACTGTACTAAATGTCAAGGGAAAACTATGACTACAGAGCTAAATCACATTAGAAATTATATTGTAAAATTCTAAACAAAGTAAACAGAACCTCAAAATGTATTTATTTTCAAGAAAAAATAAATGCATAGTAACAAGTAAAAAGTGAAACAGGAAAAACTAATCAGCCAAATGAGGAAATTATGTTAAATGTAAATAATGAGTTGATCACAGATACTTCCAAAATTGCAGACACTTTCAATAACTTTTTCCTTACAGTAGCAGACAACTTAGGTTTGCTTAGTTCCTCAGAAGACAGCTTAAAACATTTAAAAAAATGCATTTCTGCAGACGTTTGACAAAATTCAAGTATATCCTACCTCACCGAAAGAGATTTCTAATATTATTAGCTCTCTTAAAAACAAATATTCCAGTCGTTATGTGCAATCAGCACTACCATAATTAAATGTTGCTCTGCAGAACTTTGTGACATGCTGAGTTACTTATGTAATGTACCCTCCAGATAGGCTTAAATATGCTATTGCCAAACCATTACGCAAAAAAGAAGACAAATCATCAGTGGAAAACTTCCGTCCCATTTCATTATTAGCAATATTTTCAAAAGTGTTTGAAAGGGTTATGTACAATAGACTTTATGAGCACTTAGTACAGAAAAATATTGTCATTCGCAATTAGTTTAGATTTCGGAAAGGATTGTCAACTGATCAAGCTATATTAACTTTTACAGACGATAATTGGAATCAATAAATCAGAAGTTATTACCACTTGGAATATTCTGTGACCTGGCTAAAACTCTTGATTGTGTTAAGCATGATATCTTCATACAGAAGTTAAAATATTATGGGATAACAGGAGTAGCAGGCTCATGGTTCTCATCCTAATAGAAAACAGTGTCTGTCTGTATCAGGCTTACCACATAACAATAGTCATTCAAAATATGAAACCATCAGACAAGGGATGCCCCAGGGCTCTATTTTAGGTCCCTTGTTGTTCCTATTATATATTAATGACCTTCAATATGCAGTGTCACAAAATGCAAATTTTTTGTTATTTGCAGATGATACAAGTATTGGTATAGAAAACAGTACCCATGATCTGAGCAATCAGCTAATGAAATATTTGTAGGTATCAATGGGTGGTTCACAGCAAATGGATTGGCACTGAATTTTTACAAGACGCAGTACATACAGTTTGGCACCTCAGAAAGAATACCTGATCCTATAAGTATAATGTATTCAAACAATGAAATTAAAGCTGTAGACAGTGTCAGATTTTTAGGACTACAAATTGACCACAATCTAAATTGCAAAACTCACACTTTAGACTGAGTGAAACGCCTTAGCACAGCTACATTTGCAGTAAGCATGATTGCAGAAATAGGTGATTTAAAAATGAAGAAGTTAGTTTATTCAGACTACTTCCATTTACTAATGAGTTGTGGAATCATCTTTTGCGGAAAATGCTCTCACAAAGAGAACATTTTCAAAATTCAGAAACGAGTCATTAGAATTATACCTGGTGTCAGTCCTAGATCATCATGCAGAGACCTGGCGGCGGGTGGAATAATTGTTAATGTTCCTATTATTTATTTAATGATGTTGTTTGCCGCTCTCAACACTGGCTCTCTAACTACAAATTGGCAACCAGAAAGTGATTAGCAAAATGTGAAGCCTGTAATTAAAATTCCTAGTGCCCATTTCACCTGAGAAATACATTTATAGTTACAGCTTATAGCTCTGAGGAATTAGGAAATTGTCTGGGATTCATAATCAAAAACCATTCTCTCTAAAATGTTCACTATATTCTGAAAGTCACAGCCCAAAAAGAATTCACACAATCCAACTACCAGAGCAGTTCAGCGTCTAATGCACTGCTGCAACTATAACTGTTCAAATTAAATGTTTAAGTGAATGCTCGCCATAATTTGATGATGATGTTCATCAAACACCACACTAATAATGGTAGAATGTTTGTCCTGCGGCGGCATGTGAAAATACGACATACGCAAACTAAAGATAGATCATTAAAGTCATCCCAGAATTAACACTTCACTCGAAAACGATTTCATGGTTACGCGTGTCCCGAGTAACTTGTTACTGCATCCGAGGCTGTTTATATCAACGATACTGACGCGACGCGACTCCCTGCACAGGTGGTGCGGTAATCAGCGTCTGGAGAGAACTGGGGCCTTCTTCTTTCGCGCAGCGTTCTTGCATATAAAACCGCGGTGCGGACGGCTAAGGGAACACCTGAACAAATCTGCTCTCCGGACTAGCCGCTGGGCTAGTAATGCACCACTTTAAGCTATCGAATAAATTATTGCTTCCTTTGCTGATGGCCGATGAAGCTTTCAATTTAATTGTGCAATCAGCACACAAGTAAGTAATCATAATAAAAGTCTGACGTGGATAAGTCAAATATTTTGGGCGAGAGAATTAATTTAATTACACTACACGCAGTAGACGAGCTCTGAACTTGCTCTTTGGAGATACGCTATAGCTATAGTTTTATAGTTATTCTATTGAAACTTCTCACATTTTTATGATTATAGCGGATCTTCCTTCTACTTTAATATAAACATCCTAGCTTTATTTATTCGCCTACTTAATCTATCTTGCTTCCTTAATTTCTAAGACAAAACCATAAAATCATGAATTTCAACTAAAATTTAATTTGTGAGATCCAGAATACTGTTTCTACTAAATTATTATGCAAAACGAATCTAAATATAAATTTTGAAGTTTCAAGCTCTTTTCTGTTGCGCCAATGATTTTTACAGAAAAACGTCCTAAATTTCGAAAATGGTTAAGGTTATTGAACTGATATTCAACAAATATTGATTTTGTATTACTCCTGACATGCTAGAAACGTTTCAGGTTTTTACTTCATTTTAAAGTATTGCGCAATATTTATGACGCCAGAGCTAGTTACAGCGGACTGGGCTGGCACACAATGGAAAGATGTGAATATAATAAGGCGTGAGTATGCTGCTTCCCTACAGTATTCTAACTACTACTTCTCAGTACGCATACTCATTGGTGTCCTTTATCATTCACAACATGTCTCTTTTTACACAAAATAGTGCAAAACACGATTATAATACCAGGACCAAAAACCAATCTGTATAAGGACTATAAAAGCTTAACATTAGTGCAAAAATGAGTCAAATACATGGGTACTCATATATTCTGCAACTTACCATAGCATATCAAAGGTCTTGTAAGTGATAAAGATCGGTTTAAGAGTGAATTAAAGAACTTCCTGTTGGCCAACTCCTTCTACTCCATCGATGAATATCTTCACAAGGATTATAGCTCATAATTCTGTCTGCATTAGAATTGTACAATATCAATGTATCTTAGTAAAAAAAATTTAAAAAATAAGCTTTGACTCTTTCCACATTCCAGAGACTCCTCTCCAAGGGATTAGTGGAAAAACGACAAATTTAATGTGACAGTATCAGGAAGTAAGAGATCAGGTAACCATCACCTTGAGTGTCGCAATCAATAGTGCCATGGTAACTGATTTTGCTCTGCTTATCTATTACATATTTCAAATGATGAGCTGTGTGAGAACGTGATCTAAGGCTAAATAAAGTTCCTGTAGACTAGATCCCGCAAGAGAGGGATGAAATATAGGTTTATAGAATCAGAGGTTAATGTTTTCACTCATACAGTATTCAAGAGTAACCAATATAGTATTATGATATGTATTTATTTCACACGTTGAGGGGTAGAAGTAACTGGAATAGAGAACCAGGCGGGGCAAGACCCAAGGGACCGGGTTTTCTCTGTGGAGGCGGACCTAGTCTCTGATTAAAAATTATAAATCTTTAGTAAAACTAATGAGAATTAGTGTGCAAGCCACATGGAGTGTTTTATGAACGACTGTCAGCCAGTATTCACCAATGTGGTGACATGTGAATCACAGTAACAGACAAGCAAGAGGATTGCAAAATCAGGACATGTGAGTGCATGACTGAACTGTACTATACGAAGTAATAGTGAAGCCAGCAGGGCAATTTCACCACACCAGCACAGGTCACGTTTTATGGGCAATGTGACAGGTGCCAGGATTTAGTGAAACAAATTTGAGCTAGAGCTATGTAAATAAGTCGGAATTACCAGACAGCAAGATGGCTGACTCCAGCAGCAACAGCCATGGATTTGAGACAAGGCTGTGCCTGTTGCTAGCACAAGTTCTTTCACGCGACTTGGTGTCACAGCCCAACCATCCTGTCATCTGAGCCTGCTGGTGCCTCCAACGTTGAATCCCTAGTGGGGCTTAGTGTCACAACATCAGCTGCCCTACAACTCGTACACTGTACTCAACCATCTTCATGTGTTGTTACAATGATGTGAGCAGAGTGAGGATACCATATGGTCTCCATAGCGCTAAGGGAAGTAGCATGCCGCTGACGTAAATGGCTGTGTCCTCTATCGATCGCCAGCTCCCAGGAATCTGTAGCCAGCATCACAAATTGCCAGCTCAACCTGCCGCCCATATGTCAGCAATGACCAAGGACAACAGAGAGAGATGTCGTGACCTCACTACATCATCTGTTGAAGTCTATGTAAGTCATTCTTAGCTGTCAACAGTGTTTCCACTGACAACATTGAATCCACCACTCTCACTGTACACTTCAATAGCATCAGGCTCCATGATGGCACATGTGGAGAAAATTCAGGCTTTCAGAGACTTTCAGAAGCTATGACATAATTTCCTGAAGATACGTAGAAAGGAGAAGGATGGGTGAGAGGACTGGTAGAGGTAAGGAGAATGGCACAGCAAAGACCTTTCGTATCCATTGAGGTTGTGCGTTTGTACCACTGTAAATGTGTGGCGATACTGACTGCGTATTTATTCCTCTCCTAGCTTGCTGTCGACATTTTGTAGCTTGCAGTTAGCCCCCATGAGATAACAGGCAGAAACACCAACCAATATCTGCGTACTCTGGCCATGGACAGCTGCTGCTCTGGTCCCCCTTGGCTGCTTCAGGTGTCGAATGTTTTTGTTGTATATCCATTGACTAGTGGCGCACTGTTCATCCAGCAGTAAAGTGTAATGGTGACCAACCAGCGATGGATGCTGATGCAACGTTCAATTTCCTGGTCATTGTGGAATGAGTTACGACTCCTGAACCATACTTTTTGTCAGCTACTGCTTATACCATAGTGCGGACAAGTATTTGACCAATGTTTTGATCCTCTTTTCCGCAGCATGTGAGAGAAACTGCAACAGGCCACAGAACTAGTGCAAAAGACTCAAAATTTGCAGAACTGAGTTGAGACAAAGACGGACAGGCAGATGCTAAAATCAGTCTTCTTAACATCAACATGAGTTATCTGTGTGTCTTATCTAATGCACTAACAACTGATATCAGAGAATGGACAATGAAACAGAATCTAGATGTCATCATCTGTCAGTCTTACCTCATCTGTATCCAGTTGCCCATCACAAGCCTTTCACAGGCGGTTGCAGATAACGTCACAGATGATCTCATTTAAGCAGTCAAGTTTCAGGAGGTCCTACAGTACTGTGTCAGACGAAAACTTGTACAGATCGTGTTCTCACTGAAACAATTCCTTGAGGGATTGCAGAATGTCCAAGAAGGAAGTACTCAAGGTGCCAGAATACAGCTTGTTTCCTCTTTCCGAACATGTTACCTTGGCACTCATAAAAATAGATAGCATGAACTAACACGTATGGCATCAGGCACCACTGACATGTGTGAAATGCCAGAACGGGTGTTACATTATAGGCTCCTAAATGGTCACATGTGGATCACTAAAACCGTTCAGGTGCTTGCATATGGGTATCCTAATCGTGGCCCAACATAGGAAGATTCACTCACTAATGACAGCGGCAGATTAATTGCAATGCTGAGCTGAGAAGGTCAAGCTATGGTCTAGGAAACGCACCCATACCACGTAGGACTGGATGAACCCAGTTTATTCCTCATGAAAATACCCTTGTGTAACTCGCCTTGGGAATTTCTCGTTAACCATTTTCAGTATATATAAAATGTGGGCCACAATGGCTGTACTCAGAAGCTGAACCAAGTAATTACTATAGCCACAGTTTAAGAACAGGGCAGTTCTGGTGGAACACAGAGTCTAGAACTGCATGGTTGTGGACTGGTTCCACATGGGACTCACTGTGACATGTCCATCCCTCTTTCTGGACACTTATATTCATAAATAAGATAATGGCACTATTTTTTTACCTCCATGGACTAACTGATCGCTGATCAGAACAATTAAATCCAAATGGAACAATTATATTAACATGTGCAGCAGTATTATTGGGATTACCGACATCTAGCTGACTTGCTGTGGAGATTATGATTGGCCAACCTCTTGGTCCCGCTTGTGACTGGCGGAGTTTACTTCTGCTACAGATGGAAAGCCATCCAAATTCTACTGACACTTTTCTTTTGCCTTGAGATCTATGCCAATATCACCACTTGTGGAGAGCCAGAATAAAAAAAAATGCAGAGAGTTTGTAGAACGCTAAAGGTAACTGAGAATAGAGTTTGTACAAAAGTGGTTAAGTGAGAACAGCATTAGAGAACATTAGGAGTCTAAGTGTGTAATTATAGAGGAGAAATGCCACAACTAACTTAGTCCCCATTTGCAGCACCCTTGTGAATAGTTTCCCACAAACCAGCCATGCTGAAGAATTCGGAGAGTTGAATTCTCCCAAAGAAGGGAAGAATGATTACATGCAAAAATGTGGCAAGCTTCCCGTACCTACTGCAAAAATTGCTAAACAGTTGGTGAAATCACAGACATGCAGCCTGATACTAATATTATAGTGGTATTTTAGCAGTCACTAAGCACTGGTTATCCAAGACATCGATTCAGCATTGTGGCAGCGACAGGTATGTGCAGCCAAAGCCAGCAGCCACTAAAAAGCCATCACAGTGACGCTATTAAAATAGCTCAGATAACCAACAGGTCACCTGTTCGGCTGCCATTACATGGTTAATGGAGTCAACTTGTCCATCAACAGTCATTGGGCAGAAGAATCTCCCATACAATGCACCTGACTCACTGACGCCTTTTGCTCTGTGAGTACATTTGGCGATGTTGTGCAGTGGCCCAAACAGCTATATTACAGTCACTAAGAGAAGATATCTAGTGGCTGGTAGTACCGTTGCCAGCTTTCAGCAGTGAATTGCAAATGGGTGTTGATGAAAACAATAGTCATTTATAGAACTACGATACTACTCAGTCGTTGCCGTAGAGATGTATACAGAATTGTGTTATTTGACTGGTAGAGGTAGACTCCTGAAGAAAGTGCACCTGGCGCACTGAACCTGTCAGGGATTTTCACTCACCAACTGTAATACAGGATGCTGGACCCTGACCCAGCATTGTGTAAGGTGCCATCAGCACAGCCACCAGTGCTGAGACCCTCACACTGTATTGCTACTCCTGCAGTACCAGATACCCTTGTCTAGGGTTCAACACCAGATCATCCCACAGGATCTGGAGACCTATTTTCATATGCTGCAGTATGTTTGTCATATTTCTTTAAGGCGCATTTTGTTTGTTTGGGTCTCCTACCTAAGGGCATGCACACATTCAGGGTCAGACCTATTGCTTTTCTCCATCTCAGCCCTTAACCTATTGTTCTCTTTTGATTCACAGTTACTTAAACTATTATGATACACCACTTTATACCAAATTTATTTCAAATTAATTAACTAATCACCGCCACCCCCCAGATGACATCATGGGTTTTCTCCCTGAGCCACTTTTTGAATTGTGTGCACTTTTGAATGGGATTTCTGGGCCACTTTTCTTTGTCACCCATCCCTCTCGGAAATTTCGGAAACCCTGGACTACTTTTGATACCAAATTAATTGACTAATTAATTAAATTGATCAAAAATGGCGAAAAATAGCACATTGTGCCACTTTTGGTATTCACGGGCTACTTCTGGTTGTTTTAATAGCCCCCTTCTCACTCTATAAAGTTGATGGACTAATTAATTTACAGTTGCATATTCGTGATGTAGGGGATACAAGGCAGAAGTGGTAGCTCATCAGCCTCAGTTGCAGTCTTTGGAAGATGAAGAACAATGAAGAATCAACAGCAACAGTCGAGATCATCATCTGTCTCTCCATCACAAAAGAAGAGTAAATGTAAGTATTCATTACATGTCGTTGTTAATATTACCACATGTTGCAGTTCCTTCTCCTCCTTTTCTTTTTCAAGCTCCCTTCCTTTGTTCAACTTCATGTCATTGTCTGTGGATGTTTATTGTTTCTTCTTCTTTGTTCAGCGGCCTCTAATATGCCTGACTCGTCACGACCTGCAGAGATCTCTGTCTTGGCAGGATCAGCAGTCGTAGCAGCATTGTTTGATCCTGTAGCACACATGACCAGCATATTGGAGAAGGAAACAGAGTCTTTGTTATCCATCCTGCTCACTGATTTAGATACCGAGCAAGTCCCAGACTCCCAGAAGAACGGATGTATACACCATCCCAGAACGTTCTGATGTTTTGAAAGCCAGAGTGTTGATGTGGTGTACGAGAAGTTGCTCATTCCTCCCAGCGCTCTACTGCTTTCCACTTCAAAAATATTGATATGGAGGCATCAGTGGACAGTGACTGGAATGTTGTGCTAGAGACTGAGAATGCATCGAGAAGTGTTAAAGTGCAGTTTATAGAGTTGGAATGGGACAGACTGTGTTGTGCACAGCACTACATCAATCAATAAATGACCTTCGAATATCCGCCATGTCTGGACATTTACTGTGATGGTCTGACACTCTCAATAACGTCATCATACAACAGCATTTCATTCATGGTGTAACGAATATACATGGTGACAATTATTGAACTATATGAAATAAAATCGTCGTAACTTCTGAATGGTTTGCGCTAGGACGTTCAAACTGCACGATTGGCCAAGGGGCATGATGAGTGTTGGTATGCCCATATGGTTTGGTTTAGTGATGAAGCTCACTTTCATTTGGATGAGTTCGTCAATAAGTGAAATTGGCGTATTAAGGGGACTAAGAATCCGCATTTCGCGACCGACTGTGTGGTGTGCAATATCCAGTCACGAAATAACGGGTGCGATATTCCTTGATGGCATGGTTACTACCAAATGGTATGTGAAGGTCTTGAAAGATAATTTCATCCCCATTATGTACAGTTGCCCTGCGATATTCCTTGATGGCATGATGTGAAGGGTTTGGAAGATGATTTCAGCCCCATTATGCAAAGTTGCTCTGATTTCAACCCAGAGGCCATTGGCATGAACCTCGATTGGCCACCATATTGTCCGGATCTGAACACATGCGACTCCTTCTTGCAGGGCAGAATTAAAGATGAGGTGTACGGCAATAGCTCCGAAACCGTTTCTGAGCTGAAAACAGGTATTCAGTAGGTCACAGCCATTCAATAGGTCATCGACAGCACCGATATTCCGACACTCCAACCGGTCATGCAGAATTCTGGTTATCGTCTGCAACACAACATCTCCAATGATGGCAGGGATATCGAACATGTCGTAACCTAAATCCAAATATCTGTAGTAACGTTTACATGTTGAATAAAGTGTGTGGACCCCGTAGTTTGTAACTAATTTACACTTTGATTCACACAGTTCGATAATTTTCACCCTGTAAATATTGAGTGGATAATCATCAAGTCTTTAGACTACAGTAAATATTTCGTATCACCTAAAAAATTTAGTTCTTTTTGCATAACACATCTCAAAACTGTCAAGTAAATTTTATCAAAAATGGCATTTTTAGAGCAAACTTATTGTCAAGTATTACACTGAAGCGCCAAAGAAACTAGTATAGGCATGCATATTCAAATACAGAAATATGTAAACCGGCACAATACAGCGCTGCTGTCGGCAACACCTACACTACTGGAAATGGAAAAAAGAACACATTGATACTGGTGTGTCAGACCCACTATACTTTCTCCGGACACTGCGAGAGGGATGTACAAGCAATGATCACACGCACGGCACAGCGGACACATCAGGAACCGCGGTGTTGGCCGTCGAATGGCGCTAGCTGCGCAGCATTTGTGCACCGCCGCCGTCAGTGTCAGCCAGTTTGCCGTGGCATACGGAGCTCCATCGCAGTCTTTAACACTGGTAGCATGCCGCGACAGCGTGGAAGTGAACCGTATGTGCAGTTGACGGACTTTGAGCGAGGGCGTATAGTGGGCATGCGGGAGGCCGGGTGGACGTACCGCCGAATTGCTCAACACGTGGGGCGTGAGATCTCCACAGTACATCGATGTTGTCGCCAGTGGTCGGCGGAAGGTACACGTGTCCGTCGACCTGGGACCGGACCGCAGTGACGCACGGATGCACGCCAAGACCGTAGGATCCTACGCAGTGCCGTAGGGGACCGCACCGCCACTTCCCAGCAAATTAGGGACACTGTTGCTCCTGGGGTATCGGCGAGGACCATTCGCAACCGTCTCCATGAAGCTGGGCTACGGTCCCGCACACCGTTAGGCCGTCTTCCGCTCACGCCCCAACATCGTGCAGCCCGCCTCCAGTGGTGTCGCGACAGGCGTGAATGGAGGGACGAATGGAGACGTGTCGTCTTCAGCGATGAGAGTCGCTTCTGTCTTGGTGCCAATGATGGTCGTATGCGTGTTTGGCGCCGTGCAGGTGAGCGCCACAATCAGGACTGCATACGACCGAGGCACACAGAGCCAACACCCGGCATCATGGTGTGGGGAGCGATCTCCTACACTGGCCGTACACCTCTGGTGATCGTCGAGGGGACACTGAATAGTGCACGGTAAATCCAAACCGTCATCGAACCCATCGTTCTACCATTCCTAGACCGGCAAGGGAACTTGCTGTTCCAACAGGATAATTCACGTCCGCATGTATCCCTTGCCACCCAACGTGCTCTAGAAGGTGTAAGTCAACTACCCTGGCCAGCAAGATCTCCGGATCTGTCCCCCATTGAGCATGTTTGGGACTGGATGAAGCGTCGTCTCACGCGGTCTGCACGTCCAGCACGAACGCTGGTCCAACTGAGGCGCCAGGTGGAAATGGCATGGCAAGCCGTTCCACAGGACTACATCCAGCATCTCTACGATCGTCTCCATGGGAGAATAGCAGCCTGCATTGCTGCGGAAAGTGGAAAATACACTGTACTAGTGCCGACATTGTGCATGCTCTGTTGCCTGTGTCTATGTGCCTGTGGTTCTGTCAGTGTGATCATGTGATGTATCTGACCCCAGGAATGTGTCAATAAAGTTTCCCCTTCCTGGGACAATGAATTCACGGTGTTCTTATTTCAATTTCCAGGAGTGTATATATGACAGAAAACGTCTGGCGCTATTGTTAGATCGTTTACTACTGCTACAATGGCAGGTTATCAAGATTTAACTGTTGATTGAACATGATATTGTAGTCGACAGTGATAGGACGCAGCATCTCTGAAGTAGCGATGAAATGGGGATTTTCCCGTATGACCATTTCACGAGTGTACTGTAAACATCAAGAATCTGGTAAAACATCAAATCTCAGATATTGATGTGACTGGAAAAAGTTCCTGCAAGAGCAGCACCAATGACGATTGGAAAGAATCGTTTAACGTGGCAGAAGTGCAACCCTTCCACAAACTGCCACAGATTTCAGTACTAGGTCATCAAAAAGTGTCAACGTGCGAACCATTCAATGAAACATTTTCGATATGGGCTTTCAGAGGCAAAGGCCCACTCATGTACCCTTGATGACTGCACGACACAACCTCTTGGATCCATGGACCCTGCATGTGAACAGGGGAATGTTCAAGCTTGTGAAGGCTCTGTAATGGTGTGGGGCGTGTGCAGTTGGAGTAACAGGGAACCCCTGATACATCCAGGTACGACTCTGAAATGTAACACATACGTAAACATCCTGTCTGATCACCTGCTTCCATTCATCTCTTTTTCAACGGACTTGGACAATTCCAGCAGGACACTGCAACAACCTAAACGTCCAGAATCGCTACAGAGTGGCTTCTGAGTTTAAACACTTCCGCTGGCCACCAAATTGACCAGACATGAACATTATAGAGCATATCTGGGATGCCTTACAACGTGCTGAACAGAAGAGATCTGCACCCCCTCATACTCTTACGGATTTATGGACAGCCCTGCAGGAATCATTATGTCAGTTCCCTCCCCTTACACGAAATCAGGTAGGTATACAAGTTTCTTTAGCTGTTCGGTGTAATTAGTAATGCATTTAGTGATGAAGATATTCCTAGCCCATCGGGGTCATGATCAGTTCCAACTTTCCAAAGAGATAGGGAAAAAACATGTTGTGACAGAATGAGGAGGCAGATGTGTAGGAAGTGCTTTAAATGTCGTTTTCCCCTCTACTTTGTATTACAACTGAACTGAAGTAAATTCATATCCATTACTACAAATAAGCAACAAATTTGAGCATGAATATCACTATAATACATCAACCATTGTAACATTCACTGGTGTTGGCACAGTGGCAAATTATAGTTATGTTCCGATTAAGTACTCATTCACTATTATAATTGTCCAATGTTGTCCTCTTATAGTGAGCTTAAAAAAATCCCTGGGAGATGTTGAAACACTATTCTGGCATGTTCTGACCGAAATTAACCCCTGAACGCAACGAACTGAAGGACATGTATATCAGCTGGCACTGAGTGATCGAGAAATATGGTACATTGCAAATTGGCGAGGTTACATGTTTCCAGTGCACAGCGAAATGTCGCTTGTCTTTGGTGAAAGTGGATGAAATGACCAATTAGCACAGCGCCTGTATCATGAACGACTTTCTGGTTGTGTCCGTCCATCACACGCCATTTTTGTAAGATTGGAAGAATGACTTCGAGGAAACTGGCACTTATGACTAACAGGGCCCTCCCGGTTGTGTCCAGACATGCTGCATTGTGGATGTTGGAGAGGAAGTCTCCAACTGGTCGACTAGAGCCCATCATTGAGTATCCGCAATATCAGAGGTTCGGTGAATGTATCACTGAGAAACATCTGGCTAGTTTTCCATGAACAGCAACTTCACCCGTATCGCCTCCAGAGGGTGCAGGAAGTGGGCCCAGCTGATTTTGTGCCACATGTTGATTACTGTTCGTGGTTCCTAATCACTGTATCGACGTTCCACAATTTCCTTGGTTCTTTCTTTTCATATATGAAGCGCATTTCACAAACGAAGGCCTACTCAACCCTTGCGACAGCCATATTTGGGATGCCATAAATTCCATTGGATTCCAGCATCGTTTCTGTATTAATCTGTGGGCTGGTATTATCCATGGTCGTCTGACTGGCCTCTGTATTCTACAATCTCGTCAAATGGATCATAGGTACTTGGCATTTCTGCAAGACATACAGGCGTAGCATGTGGAGGACGTATCAGTGTGTATCTGTTGCACAATGTGATTCCAGCTTGATGGCATGCCCGCTCACTTTTCATGTGACAAACATCAGCACCTTCAACAAACATTCAGTGACAGGTGGATAGGTCATGGTGGACTGATTCGTTGGCCACCATGATCGCCCAATTTAACACCTCGTCTTGTGGGGCTACATAAAGAGTATTGTTATAAGACTCCTGCAGAGCCACAGGCGGAACCCTTTACTCATGTAATAGCTATTGTGGAGGTCATTCAGAACACTTGAGGGCTTTTGAAACTAGTGAAAGTGAACATTGTTTGCAGCTAAGCTTTGTGCAATGAAGATCATGATCACCAGTTCAAGCTTATATTGTAGTATACACAGGCACGAGTTGAATGATGCACATGCATCATGTCTTTTGATGTTCTTTCAAGGTCGTTTATCTTCCACATCTCTGGACATTGGTTTGCTACAAAATATTGTTCTCCTAATATCCCTGTACAACACTTATAACTGTGTAATAGGAATTCTGAAACACCATTTACGCCAATCATGTTTTTGGAATATTATACTTGTATTTTTTCTGTAGAAGCTTTTGAGCCCGCCAGATGGGAACTAGGGGCGGCAATAATACCTCCACCACTGTAATCGCTGTGGCCCCGTCTGTCATCCTGATAGAGACTGTCAGCACTGTCATATTTGCCATGGTCAAGACAATGCCATGTGCACCTCGACCACACACATCATAATCACCGTGGCACTGGCAATCACAACAATGCCATGGTCCACCACATGAACCATAGCTGTCAACCTGCAACGATATTTATGGTCATCCTCTTAACAGAAGCATCACAATTGCTATGGCATTGGCTGTGATACAAGTTCCATTGTCCATCTCACTTGCCACGCTCATCAACTTCATACACTATTTATGGTCTCCACTAATCAGTACAGTTATAGATGTTGTAGAGGGGACTAAGGGTAGTAATATTTGGTAATAAACCCATGTCCAGAAATGTGCTGTTAGGAAGATAAACTACTCTGAAAGAACACCAAAAGACACACTGCATGTGCATCATGCTATGGGCAGTTTTCTGACCCATCTTACTAATACTGTAGACACACACACATATGGTAGATCACATGCCAACATTAAATTATCTAGAGGTTGCAGGTGGATTTGAGGACCACATATGGTATTCCCGTATTGACAATACCACGACAGGGGGCAAGATCCAATCTATTTTTTTAACGCCTTTAGATCCATTCTGAGAAGGTGGGTCTCCAAAATTGTGATTTGTGGTATCCTGCCATTAAGTATAGGGCAGGGCTTTGCTGTGGTATTCAAGAGAAGATCACAGTCTGTATTTCTGGGAATAATGGTATGATATCATGAGGCACCTCGATTGCTGGGTGGTTCCGAAGTTTTACCTTGAATGTCACATAGGGCCATTTTTCTAAAATGCAGGTAAGAGAGTATAGTAAAGCAGTTAGTTGAATACTCCACCTTGACATTAGTGCACATATTTTTAAGTCATTAAATGGGGGTTCCAGCTGTATCTAGCTTCCTAACGACAGAGCTAATAAGAGGGCTATGGTTTGTGACCAAAATCGCAACAACAAGCTATGTTTTCCATGGTCATCCTGGCTTCCAAGTGAAATTTTAAGAAAGATTCAAAGTATACAAGTTGATACCATGTAGGTAATAATATTCTGGAGTGTTATAACTTTGATATCAATTTCTCTATTAAACTTCAGGACATACCTAAATTTGAGAGGCAGAATACTGGTATATCAATTCACACTTATAGTCTGAAGGAAAGCAAGCCAGATGATGATAGTAAAGTTGGAAACAAAGTCTTTGAAACCTTTATTTTCTCTGATTTCGCTTGTCAGCACGAACAACATGTAGAGTTGCTGCTATTCTCCAAGGAGGAAAAGAAACACTACTGCTAGATGAAGAACATGAGTAACTTTTTTCACCCCTGTTACAGAAAGAATATAGTGATACACAACATTTTTGCCTGACATGCCTGAATTCTACATTGAGCAAGTGTTTAGCAAATAATCTGGCCTACACAGGAGCCAGTGTATGTGAAAATACTCACAGTTGACAATACATTCTTATATTTTAACAACACCCATCATAAGGAGCACTGCCCCTTTGTAGTGCATGGTGACTTTGAGTGGTTCCTTGCTCTAGCGAGATAGTGGGAAACTCTATTCAGGGATCATTGTCATCTATGGGAATGTTCCACAGTGCAGCCCGCAACCTATGAAACTTGAAATGCAACTACCTTGACACATCTCCCTTTTGTTCCAATATTTCAGAAAGTATGATCAACACTTCATCATAAAGTACTTGGCTAATTTCGGAGTGAACAATTATGAGGTCAGTGTCTTGCCTTAGAATGTTGAAATATACATTTCATTCTACCAAGGAAATACATTGAGAATCATCCTCCACTTTCTAGACTCACTGCATTTTATGCAAGTGCCACTTTATGAACTTGTCATGCATGAAGAGGTCATGAACATCACTCGAGGTGCCTGTCATGATGATTCATACCAACATAATGTATGGATTCTGTGGGTAGACTCAACAAAACAATGCTACCCATTATACCCACATTTGTCAGTAACAGTACAGTCAATGCCATAACAGATGCAGAGTATAGATACGTGTTGAATGTTTGGCAAGAATTGAAGATACCTAATTTAGTGGAGTATGCAAGACCTTACAAGTACGTGACTGCAGACTTGCTTGCAGACATTTTTGAGAAATTTCAACGTGTTTGCATGGCTACACACTCTGGACCCTGTCTTATGTTAAACCACACCAGGGCTTTTGTGGGACACCACACTGAAAAAGACTTGAGTCAGTATAAAACTATTGATAGATATTGTCATGCTGCTCTTTCTTTAATTCAGAAGCCATGGGGGACTTTGCCAATGTCTCCATTGGCTTTCTGCTTATATCTCATGTAGTGTGATGCCTAAGACAGAACACATTCCAGATCATCAAAAGAAAGGTGTATTACCAAAACAACAGGACAATGACAAAACAAAAATTAATTCAAAAGTCAAAATAAAATAGTGAATGAAGATGGAAGGACATAGAGACAAACCTAATGAAATATCCCATGGGAAGGAAGTAGAGTGTAATCAGCTGAAACTGGCTGAGATGATTCTCAGGGACTATGTTGGAGAGGTCTTAAGTGCCACTGCAGAAGCTCCTGCCAGACTCTGATTGAAGGGGTAGATTTAGCTGGCACATGAGTTGGCTCAGAGCGACCACAGAGAAATATCAGTGACTGGAACTGCGCCCCTATCATAGCTCATTCACAGAGATGCAATTGGGGATCCATTTTCACCCATATGACTTAGCAAGGGGAAGTGGATCCCCAGCGAGGAGGACCTCTGGTGGCGATTGCCCCATCGTCTACCATTTTCAATATGACTCTTTCCAGTGGATTAAGTCCTGGGAGGTGACACCTTGGAGGCAGGTAGGTATGCGATGCCGATTCTTTAGATATAATGCTGATTTATGACACATACCAAGGCAAATAATCCATGGATTGGTGAGAAGTTCAATACATTTAACTATTTGAATTACATCTTGTACCTGTATGTAAACAACTTATATAGGCATGCCACGAAAGAAACTCTACCAATTGGAGGATATGATGGCTTCCCACGAAGAAATCGTTGGATTAGGTTAATATTAACAGAACTGAATTGTGTACTGTGTACACCTGTATGTGTGTGTAATTATTTTCACATGAGTGTGAGGCTGTGCATATATTCAGTTTTCCACCAGCTACTACTCATAAAGATCTATAATCTGTAGTACAATGTAGCACTCATACTAAATCTGTCTTTTTAACACTTAAAAAGTATATCAAATGATACTGCACAAGTTTTTCACTGCAACAGCTTGTAACGGAACATCCTCCTCTATGATTACTTTTAGTCGACACTAGTTGTCAATACCAGTATTATTTTTCGAGTTTTAGACAGGTCAGTATTGTCTCAGTTGCTTTCCTGAACATTTTCATATATTTTATACACAGTACGTTATATTGGTAGCTAAAATTTGTTAGGAAGGAATTACTTTGTTTTGGATGTTATAATCGATGTATACTAGTTCTGATTGTACAGCTATAATTAATTTTTGAGAAACACTTGAAATTACGAATTATTTGGCACACTTAAAGTTTATATCATTAATTACGAATTCTAGTACTGTTTATTATGTTTATAACTGGGTACATTTATGAAATAATAATCGAAATAACGTAACAGTACAAAATCTGCAACAACAATCTTCAAATTTATGTAGATCATTTCAACCATGTGGATCTAAAATGTGAGAATTTCAGCTTCAAGAATCAGACCCTTGGACAAGAACTGGAGCCAACTCTACACTAAAAGCCAAGTAAACTAGAAAGTTTATTGTAATCTTCGCTACTATCAAAATTTTCATAAAAGACTATGCTTATTGTAGACAACAGCTGCATCTAGGAAGGAGGGGATAGATTACAAGCTGTGTAGCAAATGACATTGTAAATATTTTTCCGTTGCAGCAACTGTAAAAATTTTCGTGGGAAATTTATTGAATTGCATGCTGCAGATTTTGTTTCCTTGCTAAAAGTCATTATTATTAGAGTAAGAAAGAAGTATTTATGTACCAAAAGTATTTACAGGAAAATTATTATAAAGAATTCATGGTACTATTTTTGTGCTGAGGAGGTTGCAACAGACTTGAAGGAATAACTTTAAGGCTAGGTCAGTAGAAAAGTCACATAGAAAGGAAAGATTGTTGCTGCTAGGAAGCGGTCATGGAAGGCCAGTTGCTACAGGCAAAGCTATGTGTAGAATACCAGGTCTCAAGCAAAGAAGTGGCACCCAAGACCACCACTCCTGGGTGTTGGGCCATATAGCGGACGACAATCTAATTGGTATCCCAACACTGTCTGCGGCACCTCTAGACAAGGCCTAGTAATTTTACATTTTCTAAAACCGACATAACACAATTTTCTTCATTTCCATACTTCTTCTTGAACTGCCAAACGGCTGGACATCCATACAAATCCAGGTCATAATAGCTGCATACTTCTAAATGCTAGGTATCCAGTGCATCCATGTGGTCTCTCTCCTCAATGGCTTTGACATAGCGTCTGTTTAGTCGATATCTTGAAGCGATGTCATCATACATAATAAGATATGCCACGATTATCCCTGTGAATTCCGTGGAAGAAGCATGTTAATCATAATGCTGTCTTCTATGTTTTGGCACACATCACATCCCTGAGATTTTGGTGATGCTACATTTCCTGAGAACAACGTGACTGCATTTTCATCATTTCTGAGCGCAATGATGGCAATATCGTTAAATACAAACTATCTACACTCATCGTAAAAGCACTGTGTGTCTACAGTAATGTTCACACTTTGAGGTGCCAGTGTGAAATACTTTGGATATGGCACAGAATCTGTTCATTTATACAACTCGTTGCACAATTCCTGTGAAGGGGACTAACAGTTAATCACATTGTGTTGCAGAATTAGAGGATATGCTGTGGCGCCTGGTGGGAAGTTTGCTGATGATTTGAATTCAGTTTGAAACACTAGTATAATAAATCTTTGTGTTCATGATTCTGCAAATGTTTTAATAGCCCATGTCTGCGTGGAGGCAGTCAGTATCAGAGGATATGCAAAGTGTACCCATGAATGGAAAGTTAATGGTAGATAAATACCCACATTGAAAGATTTTAAAAGTTTCAAATGTTACTTGTCTGCTACAATGATGTAGGGAATATTTCATATTATTTTATCAATGACAATCACATTCACTTTGACACCACCTTGAATGTATATGTTACTATCTGTTGCTTGTCTTACCGAAATAAGTTACTGCTTTTCATTCATAATTAAACACCTCATGTCTTTGAAATATACTGTCAAAAACTTAAGAGGCAAGCATGTACTAAATTAGCTGTACTCCGCTGCTGTACTGCCTGCTGATTTGCCCTGTGAATCATTCTGCATTCTCTCAATTGTTCTAGTCTGGGCCAATAAAAACACATATCTACATCTACATCTACATCTACATCCATACTCCGCAAGCCACCTGACGGTGTGTGGCGGAGGGTACCCTGAGTACCTCTATTGGTTCTCACTTCTATTCCAGTCTCGTATTGTACGTGTAAAGAAGGATTGTCGGTATGCTTCTGTGTGGGCTCGACTGTTTTAAGGGTTGATGCTAGGGCTGCATTGCATGTATTGTCAGTCTCAACTCCTTTTAGTTTATATATTATTTCCTCACACAGAAATGCTACAGTATTAGAGGTAAGATTCGGTGGCACTGTAGCACTTACGATTACTGTTCCAAAATTTTTCGTCCAACTATAGGAAACTATTGCAGGGAATTGTTAAAGTGTCCTGATGGAGGATAAGAATCCTGATTTCATCATCTTTACTGAATATTACTGACACATTATGCTCGTGTGAAATGTATTCCATATGTTTAAACCTGCCTTCCTATTCTACAGGAGCTGTTATATTGAGTGACTTCATCGTTAAGTTTCATGCCCAGTGATTAGAGGAACTGATAGTTTTTCCATGTTATCATGTTTTACCTCCAGTACCAAATGGTGCATGGACAATTGTGTGCACTGGTTTTATACCTCATGCCCATCCTGCCTTAGATGCAGACATTCTATAATTTGCTCAAGACAGGCAACGAGACTGTTGTCTTGGTACACAATAAATTATTTAATGCCTAAATGGCCACTGGAAGATTTATCGCATTGATAGAAGCTCTAACAGTCTGTTTTAGTGGCCTAACTGTAGGGGAACCACACAGATTGTGTGGAACAGTCTAATGTTGAAATATCACTTCATTGTGACATTACACTTGATGAGATCTTTTGTAACAGGAAGTATAGATACCGTTTGATCAGATTCAAAAAATTTATCGGCACTATTCTTGAAAAGTCGACTGCTTGAGAAACCTAGTAACACCGCGACTGCACCTTCCCAGCTTATGGACTTCCATTCGTAACGTTTTGGAGCTGATCGGGTGGACGAGTGATATATTTAGTTCTGTTGTGATTTTTCAGCTATCGTCCTCATATCTTTCATTATAATTCTCTTCAATGACCGTCTGTAATGATTACTCAACATATACTTTCGTCTGTGTTGTGACTTAGCAGATGATGTTTTTTTGCTTGCCCTTTAGATGGTATAAACTTTCAATACAGTGCCTCTTGAAATACCGAACACTTCGGCTACCTTGGCTGTGGAAGCCCCCCCCCCCCTCCCTCCCTCCAACAACCTTATACGAGCACTAACAATTTGTGCATGTTCGAATTGACTTAGCTCCGACATAATGCACTCACAATTACATAGAACGCTGTTCTGACTATGAATAACAGTTGAAATATGTTAAGGACATGTTACAGGTGCTGTTCATGGCCAAATACAATGGTTTCGGGCTTAGTTAATATCTGCATTTGTGTTCAACGGTGCATTTCTTACGGCATTTACATATTTTGGTCCAAGCCCTGTATCTATTTGGTTTTTTTCAGATTCACGAATCTTTTTTCGTTACTTTCTTCATGTGTTACATAAAGTCCTTACAGCTGACAGTATCTTGAGCATCCTTAGCAGCAAGTCCTTATCTAGGTAATGTAATGTGTCTAGAATGGCTTCTGAACATCATCAAACACTTGAATATTCACTTTAATACATTTCTGATTTTCGCTAATACTTTCGATACTATCACTTAACGTTTCAGTTCTTACAGCCTGGGTTCCTGTGATAGTTTAAATTTACACAGTATACCATTTAAAAGTATCGCTGATGAGTTCAGTTTTCGCTCCCATGAATGGACAGATGTTCTATCCACACATCCCTCTTCTCTTGGACTGAACACCTGACATGCATGCAAATTTGTCCATGATGTGTACTCAACGCCTTCTTCACTCTATATACTCTAAGAAAAAAAAAAAAAAAGGACGCACCACAAGGGAGTTACGCAAATTTGTCACAAATTTAAATACCGACAGAAAATGCAAAATTGTATACTTTGGCAGATGATGGATGAACGTGGGACGCTGAACCACAATTTCAATGCTGAGATATCGAGGATAGTAAGCAGGGGACATGTCGATACAGAGGCATAGAGTCTTTGCGAAATTCATTCCATATACTCACCTAGACAGTAACTATGCCTGGCACACAGGAGCAACAATATACCCAGGTTTCAGAATATGAGAGAGGACATGTAGCTGGGCTCAAAGAAGCCGACTGCAGTAATCGACAAATTGCTCAACATCTTAAAGAAGCAGTCGACCTAGACAGACAATAGAAATGTGAGAACTGATCGTCAGAGATGCACTCAGAGCCCTGGATTTATCATTATCGTTGATACGACGTGCAATTGGTGCTTCAGTGACCACAAGGACCATTACCAGGCATCTCATAGGAAGGGAACTGAGCTCATGGCGCCCTTTGCACCTCTGCACTCCAGCAAGACGGTTTGCAGTGGCGTTGGGCCCATTCTGGTTGGAATCTCCTCGCCTGGAGTAGAACTGTTTTCAGTAATGAATCTCACTTTGAACAGAGACCTAATGACCAGTGAAGACATGTTCAGAGATGCCCCGGAGAGTTGTGGGATACCAACCTGATTGTCGCCTGCCATGTGACCTGACAACAAGAAGTGATGATTTGGGGTGCCATTTCATTTCATAGCAAAATCCCTTTGGTTGTCATCCACTGCACATTTACATCACAGCGGTATGTCGATGATATTCTATACCTTGTTTTGTTGCGCTTTGGGGCACGCCATCCTGGTTTTACATTCAGCAAGATAATGCCCACATGCACATGGCGAGTGTTTTTACTACTTGTCTTCATTCTTGACAAACCCTACCTTTGACCACAAGGATGTCGCATTTATCTCCAGTTGAGAACATTTGGAGGGCAGGATCCTCCAGCTGGCTCAGAATTTTGTCTATCTAATGTGCCAGTTTTAAATTATCCCTCAGGAGCACTTCCAGCAATTCCAAGTTGAATAACTGCTTGCAAAGCGGCCAGACGTGGACCAACATGTTACTGACTTGCTCAGCTTGTAAAGCTCTTTCTCTTGGATAAAGAACCCAATTTTTATGAGATTCGTCCAGTCACAATTGGATGGACCTAAAACCATCACTCTTATATTATCAGAAGGTAGTGTTCCATTGTTCTTTTTCTCGTTGTCTTCAGTAGTGTTGCAGGCCAATCAGTTACTATGAAGTTCTTGTGATGAGGCTCTTTAGATCACTTGACCATGGTGGTGATTCTATGAAAAAGCTTTTATTCAGAAATAAAAAAAAGGTGTATCTTAGTTCTTTTAAATTTATAATCTCTTACAGATTGTTGGATTTATGTATATGCTTAAATAAGAACTTAATTCTGTATCGATGTGCTGTAGGTGTTGTAAAGCTGAGTGGCGATTCCTTGCAAAGGATACTGAGCCTGGTATACTAACTCCATTGGTTTGTACCACGTACTGCCATAGAATCGGTACACATATCGCCACCAGCTTAATCATTCAATTAGGGCATGATGGATTGTGTAAGTGGTATACATTAAGTTTTTAAAAGTATACTGTTGCAGATGAGTGCAATCTCTTTCATTCAAAAGTTTAACTGTCAGTGGGAAGTCTCCTGTGGATATAGTATGAGTACCTAATTCCACTGAGGGACTTGAACAACTCCATTGAACATGGCAGCAATTTCCACTGAAGCTTTACATAGCAGAATCCACTCTACTGGGGATACTATGACTTTCGTACCACTATACTTGGTAACTGGATAGATCTCGTGATCTGAGATCATTGCCACATTGTTTTCTTTAATGTAGCTAGTGTTTGAAGTATATGTTGCATCAAACAACATTGCTTTCACATTCGATGGCTTTACCTCAGCTGTACAAATAACCAAAAATGAGTTATGTATATATTTTACAACTACATTCTGGTGCAGTCATCATCATTTCTAATACTTATATGATGGCTGCATTGCTACTACACATTTCAACATGTTCCTCCTTTGAGAGCTATTACTCGATGGAGAGTGCGTTTTTTTCAGCCCATGCAAACAAGTCACATTCAAGGCAGAGTATGCAACTTCGAAACAGAAAGGAACATGTATGTCATCTGTGCTTTCAGGTATAAAAAAAATGCTGGAATCTACAGCCAGTTCATCACTACCCCTTGTGCCATCATATATGCTATAGGAAAATTAACAAGGTTATGATACTTGATGCTAATCCTGAGAAATGCAGAGCAATAACGTTAGCTGTTAATTTAAGTAAGGGCAGTGAAAGTATACAGCAAGTTCTGAACACAGAAGCATCCTGCTATCCTTTGAACACACACCTTAACTCACTGCTAATGATGACTGCACAATGTTGGTGTATTCAAAGAATCTACAAAATCCAAACGTCCTGATGAAACTAGGAAATAATTATTTTTGAAGAAGTCTCACTGGTGCAGCTGGAGGAATGTGGATTATAAGGAGAGTGTCAGTGCATAGTAAATGTTCGAGTGGTGAATGATACTTCTTGACATTTATACCAGATTTGCAGAAAGGCATCGAAATTCCAACACAATTGACTATTATTTGTATCTTCAACTGCTGATACCATTATTATTTGTATCTTCAACAACTGAAACCATTGTTACATGATAATTCAAATAGTGTTTGATGTATACGTCAAGTGTTTCAGAGTGATGTGCTTCTTTCTAAGTATGAATCTGTTATACAAATCATGATTTGAATGTATGATATCAAATTGACAGATTTGCTCCTATTAAAATATACTGTGAGGGCTGTAAAAAGGAACACATAAAATAATTACCCAGTATGGTGGGAAGGTGGTAATGGGCCTACTTCTTTTCATATGAACCTCTTCAGATACCTTACTTGTTGAGCTACAGTGACTGCACAGTTTTACCCATTATGTACAGTCCATTGGAAATGAAAGGCAGTTTAAAAAGAAAATATTTTTTCTTGTTTTAATTTAAACTAAGATTGTGGGGTATACGAAGAAGTATAAATATGCACATATTTCTTTAGGAACATCAGGTAGTAGTGATGGATCATTAAAACAGCATAAAAATCACAGAACTTATCGAAGTAAAAGCAAAAACGTTCTCAGAAGTATTCTCATGTGTGAGCTTTGTGAGTGCTACAGTACTCCCAAAAAAAATCATACACGTTCTGTCACCAATCAATACAGTCATTCACAGCATCAAAGGGTATTGGATGGCTGAGCTAGAGCACATCAAGCTTCTGAACGTTGATTCTTGAAAGTGAGTGCACTCTGCAGTATTAACATTGTTGTATATTTTAATTGTTCTTGATAATTCCTCAACACATATTGTTTGACATTCCAGTATCACAGGAGGCTTCGAGTATTGAACAGTGTGGTTATCATCGCAAAATTCTTACATGATTTCCATTATTCATAGGATGAAAGCACTACTTTTATGTACTAAACTCAGGATTTTCACACACTGCCAATGTGTTGAACTCATAACTATAGTGTATGCTCTCAACAAAATATTTACACCCACTCACATTAACATTGTACATATCAAAGAATAACATCACATTAACCCTAGGACGCCCAAGTCTTTTTTTCGAACTTGGATGCCTAAGGGGAGGTTTGGCGAGCCCACGGGTATTAAATAAGTTTACTGACGAAAGATTACAACTTTCAAAATGGTTTATGTATTTTAACTAAGGCATCGGTTTATAAATGTTGTTAATTGTTATAAATAATGGATTGAGTGAATAAAAAATTGACATATTGCGATACAAAATACAGATGTGTTCATATATAATAGACTACTCTGAGTCCTCAACTTCAAGGCAAGAGACACTCTACAAATTTTTTTCTGAATGTGTGTACACACATGTTTATGACACTGTCCACAAAAGTGTTTTGGTTTACTTAGATTGTTGTACCTCTGCTTCTTTGTTTTAGGTCTTCTTACACAAGTATGGCACTAACTTCTCCGTGCAGGAGGATGACGTGCTTCTGTTGGCACTTCTTTGATTTTCTTTTGTAGAATAGTCTCCATTGATTGGACAATTTGGTTAGATAACCCTCTTGCATTGGCACTTCTTCTACCTGCAATTTCATTAGTTCCATCCCAGCTTGCAGAAGATAAAGTTTCCGTTTGTTGTGTTTCTTTACATTCTATCTTGAATTTTGCTGGATATATATGGTGGTTGCATTGATAGCACAAATGTCGATGAGGGAGTAAAATACAGATAGAGGCCATCTCTTTGTTCCTCTCTTGCAGGTGTACATACGCACCATTTGATCAATGGTATCAATTCCACCTTCAGTGGAATTATAATATGCATTTATCTCGGTTTTATTCTTCTCTCCTTTAACAGTGCCTTTATCTTGGTGCACTGTTGCCAAACATCAGTAAGTTTTTACTTGGTTTTATTTTTGCTGTGTAGGACACCAAAGTTACTGGAGGCCTACGTGTTGGGAACTGCACTAACTCACTGCAAGTTTACAAGATAAATAACAGCTGACTGACATCAACAATCACTTCCTCTGAAAGTAAACCGATTTTTGTGAATATCAAGAATACCAACCAACAAGAAACTAACTTGCATTGTTGTAGAGATGAGAAATACGAAATCCTACTAAGGGAAATTTTCTATAGCATGGAAGCCTAAGGGGGGGGGGGTTGTTGGCCCATGATAAGTTTATTTATTTTTTCTTTCAAAGCAGGAATTTTCTATAAAATATATTGACACTAACCTTTCATAAAATAGCCAACACACAATAACTCAAAGGGAATATCTAGTATGAAAGTTACTTGGGCAAAGGCAGGGGACATAAAAAAAATTGTGAGGTGTACTATTGTTAATAAATGAGATATACCATCATGACAGCCCGACAAGCAGTGTCGACATTCGTGATAGTAGGAACTCAAAGTCAAAAATGAAGAGTTCTTTTACAGCCTGCTGAGACATATAGCAGGTGTGCTATTTCCACTGCAGTGGTGCAAACTCAAAGTTTGGTGATAAATCAGGTGGATTCAGCTTCTGCGGCAGTGGAAATCTAAATGCTATAATTGAGGAGGGACATTGATCTGCTGCTGCAGTAGTGTATACAATATAAATCTAAATGACTGTGCATTTTGATTATACAGGGTGGTCGATTGATAGTGACTGGGCCAAATATCTCACGAAATAAGAGTCAAACGAAAAAACTACAAAGGACGAAACTTGTCGAGTTTGAAGGGGGAGACCACATGGCGCTATGATGGGCCCGCTAGATGGCGCTGCCATAGGTCAAACTGATATCAACTGCGTTTTTTTTAAAATAGGAACCCCCTTTTTTTAACTACATATTCGTGCAGTACATAAAGAAATATGAATGTCTTAGTTGGACCACATTTTTCGCTTTGTGATAGATGGCGCTGTAATAGTCACAAACATATGGCTCACAATTTTAGATGAACAGCTGGTAACAGGTAGGTTTTTTAAATTAAAATACAGAACGTAGGTACATTTGCACACTTTTATTTCGCTTGTTCCAATGTGATACATGTACCTTTGTGAACTTATCATTTCTGAGACAGCATGCTGTTACTGTGTGATTACCTGTCAAATCCACATTAATGTAATAAATGCTCAAAATGATGTCCGTCAACCTCAATGCATTTGGCGATACGTGTAACAACATTCCTCTCAACACCGACGTGTTTGAGATTCATGGCTCTCGCACAGTTTCTCTGCTACTGATGTGCGGATTAGCCGTGACAGCAGCTAAAACACCTACTTGGGTCTCATCATTTGTTGTAGATCGTGGTTCACGTTATACATGTGGCTGAGCACTTCCTGTCTACTTAAATAACGTAACTATCCGGTGAACGGTCTATACACATAGCACACGCCCGTTGTGCATTTTGATCACAATAGCCATACATCAACACGATATAGACCTTTTCCGCAATTGCTAAACGGTCCATTCTAAAACGGGTAATGTATCACGAAACAAATACCGTCCTCACTGGCGGAATGTTACGTGATACAACGTACTTATACGTTTCTAACTATTACAGCGCCATCTGTCACAAAGCGGAGAAAGTGATCCAACTAAAACATTCATATTTATTTACGCACTACACGAATATGTAATAAAAAGTGGGGGTTCCTATTTAAAAAAAAAACAAAACACAGTTGATATCTGTTTGACCTATGGCAGCGCCATCTAGCGGGCCAACCATAGCGTCATCTGGTTTCCCCCTTCAAGCTAGACGAGTTTTGCTCTGTGGAGTTTTTAGTTTGATGCTTATTTCGTGAGATATTTGGCCTGGTCACTATCAATGGACCAGCCTGTATAAATATGGTAGACTGTCGGCATACTACTGCAATTCGACGAGTGGTGCAGGCTATAGACAATTGAAAAATTCCATGCCCTGCTCCAACATATCAAATAGTGCTGCATCAAGGGGCTGTAGCGCTATTGGAAAGAAGAAGAAACAGTAAGTATTTATGAAATTACAGACATACACACAATGAATAATGAGAGGAACTGGTTAACAATAATCTTACATTCTGATGTGTGTGGTCTTATTGTTCTTTTTATTTGAGAGGGAGGTGGTGGATGAGTTCCGCTGACACTTCATGGTGTGGGACATTGCACTACAGCAAGCAAATCGCAAATGGTGGGTGGCTAGTTGGCTCAGACATTGGGGAAGAGTGGTGGGAGTAAGGGACAGCTGCATCACCAACTATTTGCTATAGTGACACTATAATATGCTCTTTTTCTGACATTTTCTTCCACTACCGTATTTGATAGTGGCTTCACAAAAAATGGCTCTGAGCACTATGGGACTTAACTTCTTAGGTCATCAGTCCCCTAGAACTTAGAACTTCCTAAACCTAACTAACCTAAGGACATCACACACATCCAGGATTCGAATCTGCGACCATAGCGGTCGCGTGGTTCCAGCCTGTAGCGCCTAGAACCCCTCGGCCATCCCGGCCAGCAGTGGCTTCACAGTCTGCCATCTTAGCTGCCATGTTAAGTGACATCATAGTTCACCATCTTCAAGGTGAGATAATTGATCTACAGAGGGCGACTATCATCTTTGAAAGTGACAGCTCGTTTGTGTAATTGTCCCTTAAAGTACACCAGGACATACATTGTTCCACAACTGCTCTCCCTTCTCTTTTCATCATCATACAATCCAAACATAATACTACACTGTACAAGCATTCATTACACTCATCTACACTCTACAAACAAATATATGACCAAATCTAACACATCTGTTAGGAAAGAGGTCAATGTGCTCAGAGGAAGAACACACTTTTGACTGCTGGCTGAGCCCAACATTTGAGATATTCCAACTAACGGTAAAGTTCTTGATAGTAACGAGTAGTCTTGTATGCTGGTACAGTTATATAAATCAGTGACTATTAGTATTTCTGTGTTATTTTGGTGTAACGTTCCTCACTGCATTTGTAAGTCTATAGACGCACTTAATCTGGCGTGATCTCTGAATTGTAGCTGCTTAAAAAGATGTGGCGGACAACTAGAGCCTTGAGCAGTGTAGTTACGTTGATTTTGCATCCTCCGGTGGTGCGTATGCAAGGTGCCACCCAACGGATAACAGCGAGTGAGGAATAGTGTGCTCGACCAAGTGCCGCACTGGTTGGTGGTTCAAAAGAGCTATCTATTATGTAGCTGTGAGTGGCACACTGGGTGTGGTTAATGTAGATGCTGTCGATGCTGCAGGTGTCAGTGTGACATACCAGTGACATTTCGCAAAACAGTAAGTCGTGTACTTTTTTCTAGTATGAAAACACAGGCATGCTGTTGACCAGCAGCTAACGTCGTACAAAATAGACCATGGTGCAGTCAGGATGGCATCCTGAAACGGACAGGAAAACATGCATAGTGAAAGCTACAGAAGTTAGTACAACAGAAGATCAATAAGAAATTTGAACAAAAATGTTCTAATTTAATTGAAATGTTGGTGTGAAAATATTTAAGATTTTTTAAAATTTCCGATTTTAAAGGTTTGTAAGTGCCTTATCATAATCAATAATTTGAAGAATACCGGTACTAAACATTTACATAAACACAGTTTTCCCTGTTGCGTCCTTCAGTTGGCCCAGTTATTGACTATCTGTTCCTGGCAGTTGTATGCAAAAAAGCAAAGATGTCATCAGTTACTTCCAGACTGTAAAATGGAACCAGGAGGAAAGCACCTTTGGTCCACTGTCTTCGAAACTTGAAAATTTATTCACAGCAGCCAGTATTGGCAGTCAATAGAAACACAGTTTCTGTGCTGTGCTCTCAGTGTAAAGCAGCAACACATGTATTTAGTCCAGTGTACTAGATTGGATTAGATTAGTACTTGTTCCATAGATCATGACTATGACACTTCGTAATGATATGGAATGTGTCAGGTTAATAAAAGGTGTATACACAAGATACTACATTACACAAAATTTTACATGACAGTTAATTTTCTTTTTTTGTGTGAGGGGTGGGGAAATTACCCACTTACTATATCCAAAAGTTCATCTAATGAGTAGAAGGAGTTGTCATTCGTATATTCTTTTAATTTCGTTTTAAATGCTATATGACTATCTGTCAGACTTTTGAAGCTATTAGGTAAGTGACCAAAGACTTTTGTGGCAGCATAATTTATCCCCTTCTGAGCCAAAGTTAGATTTAACCTTGAGTAGTGAAGATCATCCTTTCTCCTAATGTTGTAGCCATGTACACTGCTATTAATTTTGAATTCGTTCGGATTGTTAATAACAAATGTCATAATTGAATATATACATTTGGAGGCTACAGTAAAGATCCCTAGCTCTTTAAATAAGTGTCTGCAGGATGATCTTGGATCAGCTCCTGCAGTTATTCTGATTACACGCTTTTGCGTAATGAACACTCTTTTACTCAATGATGAGTTGCCCCAGAATATGATGCCATACGAAAGCAGAGAATAAAAACAGGCGTGGTAAGCTAATTTACTGAAGTGTATATAGCCAAGATTTGCAATGAACTTAATAACATAAACAGTAGAACTCAGAAGTTTCGGCAGATCTTCAGTGTGATTTTCCAGTTCAACCCGTCATCAATGCATACATCTAGAAATTTTGAATATTCTACCTTAGCTACCGATTTCTGATAGAAGTCTATATTTATTAATGGTGTCATGCTAAACTTATTACTCTATTACAAACCATTAATATTTTTATTAATAACGCCTTAGGAATTAAGAATTTTTAACAGATTTTATCTGACAGAAATATTAACATATTAACAATATTTAAGTTGATGTAGGTAATTATGAACTAAGTTTTCGCTATATAGATCGAAGTTGTGAGTTAATATGTTTTCCCATTTTATTTGTGTAGGCCTACCAATCCACTAGATATGAAGCGATTCATGTAAATCTATAAGAGACTACTAGTAACAAAATGTTTTCAATTCAGAATGTAGGCCTAAGTCGTTTCTACTTATGATGAGAGAGAGAGCATTAGAATTCCATTTTGAGTAGTTGACTGAATAATGCTGTTTGATACTTAATGTGTTACAAGGGCAGTCACCAGAAGATGAGCCAGCCTTTTGTGGCCGAGCGGTTCTAGGCGCTTCAGTCCAGATCCGCGCTGCTGCTACGGTCGCAGGTTCAAATCCTGCCTCGGGCATGGAAGTGTGTGATGTCCTTAGGTTAGTTAGGTTTAAATAGTTCTAAGTCTAGAGGACTGATGACCAAATATGTTAAGTCCCATAGTGCTTAGGGCCATTTTTGAACCAGTAGACGAGTGAGTAAAATGTGGAAATGTCACAGTGTGTGAGTGGCGTTGAGTTGAAATGAGAGAGTGGTCATGTGATGCCCCTCTCTCACTACCTTTGACCTGCCCTTTTCGATTTATCGTATTTTCTGGTCGCCCTGTTATAAAAATGGTTCAAATGGCTCTGAGCACTATGGGACTTAACATAAGAGGTAATCAGTCTCCTAGAATTTAGAACTACTTAAACCTAACTAACCTAAGGACGACGACACACACATCCATACCTGAGGCAGGATTCGAACCTGCGACCGTGGCGGTCGCGCGGTTCCAGACTGAAGCGCCTACAACCGCTCGACCACTCCGGCAATTGCCCCAATATAATTTCAAGGCAATCGCGCATTTGCTGTGGTTAAATATCAGTTAAGACACATCGGAAGTAAAAGTGCTTAGGAGATTCTAAGATGAATAATAATAATGCACAAAACTATATGTGATCACCGTAGTCATATGGTTAAGGACGTGTAGTTACATATTTCAAGGAAGTAAATTTTCGTGTTAGCACATCGTAATAATTTTTTCCATAATAAGGATTGTAACACATTTGTGCTTTCTTATTAATGTAAAATAAGCACTTTCTGCAATATTCGATGTTACTTTCATACACAAACGTGATCTCTCGGTAACGATTTTCTTCAATTTCGTGGTATCAGCCTGACTATAAACGAAAGATGAAATAGCCGTGAGTGAAACCACCAACAGTGACATTTATATTCTTCCTGTCACAAATATTTGACCATTTTTTTCCGGATATAAGGGTGTGATTAGGAAGGAACCTAAGGGCACAGCCTAAATTGCTGCGAATGAAACGAGCTGCATTCATATTTGTAGCCCAGCTCGTTTCAAATACGTAGCCGCGGTCAAAACTCTAACAACGCTTTCGAAAATTTGCAGTCAAGATATGGATCACATCACACAGCGAAAAAGGAACATCACATGACCAACCGCAGAGCGCAATGCTACCAATCTCATGTGAGTTGATCGTCACTGGAAATGGTGCCAAAGTTCAAAGATAAACTTAAATGGTCCTTAAATGTGTGAGCGCTCTACGTACATCCACATGCTTAGTAAATATAATCGTCACGATGAGACCAAGATAACTCAAGGTACGAATAATTTCCTCTTCGATTTAAAAGTGAAAAAGTATGATCCTTCACAGACACTTTATGCTCTCTTTCATTATTATCGGCCATTTAATGGTCAATATTCAAAGGTTAGCTTATTCCACAATGTACTCAGATACCATAGATTTGATCGTCACCGGAAGAGGAAGCTGAATATGGCGCCAAAATTCAAAGATAAACTTATACTGTCCTTAAATGTGTGAGCGCGCTACGTACATCCACATGTTTTGTTAATATAATCCTCACGATGAGAGCGAGATAACTCAAGGTACGAATAATTTCTTCTTCGATTTAAAAGTGAAAAATTATATTCCTTCACAGACACTTTGTGCCCTCTTTTATTATTGTCGGCCATTTAACGGTCAATATACGAAGGTTAGTTTGTTCCACAATGTGCTCAGACCTCATGGACAGTCTACGGTAAGGCTACAGATATGTGAGACCTTGTTTACTGATATTGTGATCTTGGCAAAAAGTACTGTTTTTCTAATGGATGAAACGTCCTAGAGTGATACAAAGTAACATAGTGTTAAACAGAGACCATCCATTGCTCCACGATTGTTAGCGATTTTGGGATACATACATATCGAATTACTTTTTACTGGAACATAAAATATTTAATTCGTTCCACATTAGTTTGTTTCTTGGTGAAATGATTATAAGGAGCTCAATTAGAGGTCAATTGCGAACATGCTGTGCTAGACCACAACTAAGTGATAGCCCCACTCTCTTTCCAGTTTACAAGGTAGCACATAACTTGTGATAATAGCCTAAAATAATTGTTTTTTTTATACACAAGAGAATCTGTTCTAGTTATATGAGCTGTTTTTTCTCTATAATTTTTTTAACAAATTAATTTTAGGTGCTCTAAAATTCAGTTACTTATCAAAAGTCATCTAACAAGAAAACAATTAAGTCTCATTTAACATGATGGGATCAGTAGTTTTTGTTTTATATGATATCCTGTTGTCAGTCTGTAGAGTAATACATCTGATAGGTGTAAATTGACGGTTTCAGTTTGCTGTGGTACACTATCAGACTGAAATCTGAGTCCTGAAAGTTTGGTGAAGAGATTTAGGAGCCTAATAAGAAAGCCAGTGACATAGCTGATTTGTGAATAAGCAGTGTAAGATGACAAATTCGAGACAGAAGAAAGACCTGTAGGCCTGTTTGAAATGTTCGTTTCTTTGTAAACTTCTGGGACTTACGAATGTTGGCATGAAATTCAGTGACATTAAAATTTACGGCGTTAGGTTTGAACCGTGTGTGTAGCCTCATCATAACTGACTCTGAGTGTATCTTGTGCAAAAGTTACGCAGTGCCTCCCTTCATTATTTTTCGTTCTGTATGGCCGATATATGTACATAATATGCTCCAAATTATTCGTTGAATACTTGTTTAGAATATAATACAGTTTTTCTAATTTACATTGTGGTTTTTGTTGTCATACCAAATACAGAATTAAGTACGGCATGGACATATGCAGCCTGATGCATTACCAATCATTGTCTTAGCGCAATTTCTTTAACATTCACGTTCGTTGGTTTCAGCATCTCACAACGAAATTATCACACTCTAGCGCAACCTACAACCGAGTCGTTGGGCTAAGCTACAAATCAGTTGCTACAACCAAAATTTTCTGGGAGGTGGCACAATAACACTCCAGCCATATTTGACTTTACCCTTGTATCTTTACAAAGATGGCATTACTGTACAAAGGCTCATATTTGTTCTGTGAGGGAGTTCAGTGAGTTTTACATCTTTATTCTTCAAACATCCCTTTTCACTTTCTACATCACAGTGCATACTGATGGAGTAATAATTATCGTTTCACTGTCTCTGTTTCTTTTTCACCTTTCTCCAGGCAACAACCTATTGGCTGTTCTCCAGAATATGATAAAGCTAGTGGCTCTGGTAGTAGATATAGTCACCCATGGAATACTGATACAAAAGTATTGGTCACCTTGTGGTGTTATAGTTTGAGAAGACCTATATAAAGACACTTACATACATATAGGTATAGTTTCATAGGGAAGAGGCAGATAGGTGGCATTGATGTTGTAGTAGGAAATATTTATGAATCTGCATTAAGTAATTTGGGGAATCTTTGAAAAATCTGAATCAAGATGGCTCAATGAGAATTAGAGCCTTCATCCTCCTGAATCCAAGGGCAGTCTGTTATAAACATTATAATATCACTCTTTTTAACCGTTTTCATAATGTAAGTATCTAATATTATACTGTTCTGTGTTTCTCAACACCAGTCACTCCACACACACACTACCAACTGAGATCTAGGCCTTGGCACGATGTTTGATTTACACTACTATAGTGCAGCTTCTCATTTGCCTCCTGAAAGCATGGGTCAGGATCCTTCATTCATGAATGATATATTGAGATCAAAAAGAGAATGAGACATTACTATTATTCCTAACCTAAAAGTCTGCCCTCTCATTCAAAGAGAATATTTCTGTCTCTACAGCTGCTGTGCATAGACTAGAGACCAACTTCAGAGCGCTGTATTTCATTTTTTATTGATTGGACGTTTTGATGAGGGAGTTTTAAGTCTGTTAAGTGTCCATTGTTGCTTTGTCATGTTGATTTTCCATACGACATATAGTCAGTGTGCCATTTGGTTTGTTGCAACTTGTGGGTTTATGCTACAGTAGTTTTGTAACATATGGATACATTCATTAAGCAGGGGAATGTGTTGTCTGGATATTTCCTAAAAAGACCAATTTCTCCTACATATTAAAACAGGCATTTAAAAAATGCACCCCTCCCACATACTTTCATTAATTAGTTATACCAACCTTGCCTCCAAGTCATATTTAGGTGTCTAGCTCCTAGTGAAACATTGTGAAATGATAGTCCCAACAAATACCAGTGCAACATCTTTGAAATCAGCTGGCTCACAGCTCTATTCATGTGTGTGGAGAGATCACTATCTATGTGATATGTTGTATTCCTGTCTCAACTGCATTGCTGCTTCTGGTTCACAGGGTCCTAGGTTTGATTCCTCGCCTGTTTGGCGATTGTCTCTGCCCAGGGACTGGGTGTCTGTGCTGTCCTCATCATTTCATCATCATCACGATCATCATCATTTGTGACAGTGGCTCGCTTGAAATGTGTAAAAATTGGGACTTTGTACGGGCACTGATAACCATGCAGTTGAGTGCCCCACAAATCAAATAGCATCATCATCTCTGTCTCAACTGCCTTCTGCCCCACTTATTATAACAACACCGTTGTCGTTGGTAAAATCTTTCTAAAAACCCTTAAGTCGTGTATCTTGGGCTTAGTCTCTCACTTTAAGTGGTTACACTGATGCACAGGTACACTGCCCCCAAACGTTCAGTACTCTCTTACAATATTGTGATTTTGCATCACACTGTAACACGCACTTGAATCACCCCTGTATGTGAAATTGACTGGGTTATTACTATACTTGTCATTGACACTGCCTAATGTGTAAATTTCCCGTGATGTGCACTGGCTATTAGTATGGAGAAGCCACAATTTATTTTTCATAGCTTAATGTGTAAATTTGCTGTGATGTGCACTGGCTATTAGTATGGAGAAGCCGCAATTTATTTTTCATAGGAAACAGTGAAAAAGTAACCAGAAGAAATTTGTCAAAGGCTTAATAAGTTTTTATCCTTTTGTACGTGCATCTCAGTTGCTAAGGAGCTCCTCTGTTTGCTGTTTTGTATTCTTACTTCATATTTACTGAATGAAATAACATGTGCAGAGATGATTACAAAATCAAGAGATAATGCTTAAATGAACTGAAACATTTTGTACCAATATTAACAGAAGTTTTGCTAACAAATGGAAAGATAGAAGAGAATGAAATTGTTTAATTTATACAAAAATGATAACATTATCAATATTTTTTGGAGTTGCTTCATCTAAATGAAGCACATTGATCATAAGCACATGAAAAGCTCCAGTAGTGAACTGAGCTAACTCTCTAAGCAGTGTACTCCTTCCAGACTTGACTGACAGTGATAGTGGTATGAAATGAAATGATCGTATAGCATTTATCAGCCGGGATATCCTCTTCGGGGTTCATCCGCGTGTTGCCAGTCTTTTTAGTCGACACCATTTCGGCGTCTTGCATGTCAATGATGATGAAAGACACACAACATCCAGTCCCCTGCCGGGAATCAATCCCGGGCTCCCTTGTGTGGCAGGCGGTAACAGTACCACTGCACTACGGAGTTGGACAGTGGTAATGGTGAGTGTGATCAAGAACAACAAAAAGTATACAACATTAACTTTACCACATTGATACTTGTATACTTGTCATTGTACATATCCACTGTATGCATCAACACAGACCAGAAATTTTCCTGTGTGACTGACACAATCAGATAGCAAAGAACGTCCATATAAAAAATAAATTTTAATATACACAGTCAGACAGCTTTGTAGTGGATTTGTCATGTAAACTGAGAACAATAAATATAAAACTATGATGTTAGTTGTTGCTGAAAATTTTATCAAACAAAAAGAATTGAGAAGAAGTTTTGCCTGCAGGAATTTTCTAGAAATGTGTGTTAGCATTACCTAAAATGAATTTATTCCACAATAACCTCAGTCCTGTGAGAATTGTGTGTTGTTGTGTAGCAGTTACTACTTCCCTCATTGTTCTACATGCACCCTTAGGTGGTAATTATTTTAATTAACTGAATAATTACATTCTTTTGGAACATAAACCACATACCACTATTGTTTTACCATATGTACTCACCTGTATGTCATAAGTCTATTTCACAAATATCTTACTGTTAAATGCATTTTTCAGTTTACGTAGAAGAGACTTGATGGTTGCTGAAAGTTAATCACCTACAGAAGCAGTACCTTTCATGTAAAGTGTGAGTATATGATAATCCTTTGCTCCAGATAACTGGACCAGTTAGCAGCATGGATAGAAATATTGACCAGAAGATCCTTGACACATACTTTCTCCTTGTGACAACTGTGTATTATAGTACTACAGCTTTTGAATCTTTTAAAGGCATAGACCCCTACATATTTTATAGATGATTTAAAATGTATTGTAAGTCATATGAAATTTCCTAAATACAGGCAATATTCTAGTAATAGAAATGGTAGTAGCAGTATCAGTGATAGAAGTAGCTATTTTCATCTATGGATCACTTTTATCAATATACTGAATATGTCATATACAGGCATTTACATACTTACAGGTCTAATTAGACAAGGGTAAGACAGATGCTGCACTACCACATCATGTTAGAAAGCACACTAAATTATTTACAGGAACAACCAGAAACCTAAATCTAGATAGCTAAATGGAGACTGGAGTCCTCACTCTGTTGAATACAAGACCAGTCTCTTTAAAATAGTCCAACCTCATGCAGTTTACCTCTAGCATGCAATATTGTTTTACAAACAAGTTATGAATAATGTAAAAACTGGGCATTTCACAATTCATTCATTTCTCAGTAATGATTGGTACAAAAAGGGCTGACGCTATACACAAGTTATATCAAAATACAATACTACACACACTGTCAGCTGACACATTCATCATAGTGATGTTGTTTGGTTTTTACCATGTGGGCTGCTAATACTACCAATTTTCTTGCCTAAAAATTCTGAATCAGCATCACTTCTCTGTCAATGCACTTTTGAGCTCAGAATGAGGCAAGATGTTAATATTATCCATTAAAGAATAGAAAAAAAGTGAAAGTGTACTGTGAAATGATCAGTAAGTTATACTGTTATTATTACTATTATTACCTTGTGTTAGATTTTTGATCTTCACTGTGGAGAATGTGTTGCTAATCAGGTATATTTTAACTGTCTTTTAAAATAAGTTTCATCCAGTAATCTTTTTAATGATCTTGGGGTATTCAATGTACAACTTTCTTCCTTGAAGAAACAGTTCTTTGTGCTTTGTGTTGATTTTGTTTTGACAAGTTTCAATCCAGTCTAGATTTTATTCCATGGTTCTGCATACTTTTGTGTCTTCACTAGAAGACACTCTTCTTGAAAAGGTAGTTCTTTCAGTAATATTATGTTCATTTTGTATGACATCAGTTTTCATGTCTCGGAGAAACAGTCCAGTATTGTTTATTACTTTACATTTTGATTTCATTCATTATAGCACAGATCTATTTTTCATGATACCTCTAACCTCACAGACATTAACATTATCATTTTCCTTCCCTAGCTGTTTGAAAAAATTTTGAACTTTTTTGGATGACATTCCATATCTGTAGGTGGATGGTTTCTTGCTCTATAATCAGCATATCAAAAGCCTGTATCTAAACCACCCCCTTTCTCACTGTACTAAGTAACAACACACATTGTTACCATTCTCTTGTTGCATATTCATTGTGGTTAAATAAAAGTACTGCCAACTTTTCAGCAATACCTTGAAATACACAAAGCAATGAGATGTGATAGTTTGTCTATGTCATTTGTGCACAGATGAAATATTTAAATACGGATTTCAACCATCTGTCAGAAAAAACCTGGTCGTGATTATTAAGATTTCTGAGATGAAATGATATCAATTCAGAGAGAAACATTCTGCAAAATCTACTGAGTCACATTTTAATCCATTTATGTACAAACTAAGGTAATAGATGAGAAATTGATATATTAATTCATTAGACTGAATGTATTAAGCAGAGTGAAACTGCAAAACCTTTGTCGCTGTTCCATGTCACTGACCTGTGCTTCTTCATACTTGAAATGGAGCTTCATGACCTGAAAAAAATTCTAATTGAGTCCACTTGAACAGTATTCCACAAATAACTAAGGATTCATCAAGGCACTGTTGGTCCAGATTGTCCCACTCCTCAACGGCAATTCAGCGTAGATCCCTCAGAGTAGTTGAAGGGTCACATCGTCCATAAATAGCCCTTTTCAGTCTACCATAGGCATGTTTGATAGGATTCGTGTCTGGAGAAGATGTTGCCCACTCTAGTCGAGCAATGTACTGAAGGAAGTCATTCACAAGATGTGCACAATGGGGGCACAGAAATATGCTGCCGATATGGTTGCACTATCAGTCGGAGGATGGCATTTACATATCGTACAGCCAATACGTTGCCTTCCATGACCACCAGCTGTGTATGTCAGCCTCACATAATGCTGCCCCAAAATAGCAGGGAACCTCCACCTTGTTGCACTCGCCAGATAGTGTGTCTAAGGTGTTCAGCCTGACAGGGTTGCCTCCAAACACATCTCTGACGATTGTCTGGTTGAAAGCATATGCAGCACTCATTGGTGAAGAGAATGTGATGCCAATCCTGAGTGGTCCATTCAACATGTTGTTGGGCCCATTTACATGATCAAACTGCGGCATTGACTGTCTAAGGCATGGTTGAACTACAGATAACACAAGCCGTGTACCTCCTTCTTGGTGGAATGACTGGAACAGATCGGCTGTCAGACCCTCTCTGTCTAATAGGTGCTGCTCATGCATGGTTGTTTACACCTTTGGGTGGGATTAGTGACATATCTGAACAGTCAAAGGGACTGTGTCTGTGATACAATATCCACAATCAACGTCTATCTTCAGGAGTTCTGAGAACTGGGGTTTTTGATGTGTGTATTACGGTTGGTATTAACAAATACTCAGAAGAACATTATTTTGAGAGGCAGGATTTCTAATGTGAAGTCTCATTAAAATGGAGAGACACACTATGTAAAGCCTGCTATGTCGTAAGTCCATTGCTATGGCAGAGTGGTCAATGGAACTGACTGCTGTTTGTTCGACTGAAGTTCCATTCCAGCTATTGCTGTGGATTTTTCTTCACAGGAGGTCTGTAATGAAGTGCAGTGAACCTCATCTTGATAGTTGATGAGATAATCAAATTCAGTAGCTGCGGCACAGTTAATAGACAAAACAATAACTGCAATAGCAAAAAATCAGTGTGTTACTGGAGTGTTGTTTGGTTTTGAGAAAGATTTTGGTTCTGTCACTGTCATTATACTACGTGACAAGCCGTGGAAACTTGTTATTAGAGGGACAGTGCATGAATTGATAAAATCATATGTGAGCAGTGGGAAACAATTTGTGTTACCTAAAACAAATGGTGGGTCATACAAATAAAAAATTACTGACGTAAAGTGAGGAGATCCTCAGGACGCCATATTAAGATCTCTTATTTTATTAATTTATCTAAATGATACAAAGCACTGTTGATACAACTCTACAAAAAATATTGTGTGTACTGTATGCAGATGGTATGTCAACTCTGTTCAAACACAAAGCTTGACAGTCTGGAGAAGTTGGGCAACAAATGTGTAACATTCGTTTTGTTACTCCTGTCAGCAACTCATTATGTCATCTTTATAGTGAGTAGCAATTTATGCATTGCATAATATTGTTGATATTCCACCCTGTAATTTCCATTGTCCTCATGATTCATGTATGGATGAAGTATTCAAAGATGGATATCAGCCATGGCTCAGTAAAACCTCATCATAACTGTACAGATTTTTGAGATGAAATGTCATCAATATTGAGGCTAGATTATTCTAACATATACATATCTACATATGAAAGAAGAGAGCATTATAGGATCAAAATTAGTGCATAAGTTGGAATATATTAATAGGAGTGTGAAGCAAAATGCTTTGGCAGCATTCTGTGTATGACAATTGTATGAATTATTATTTAAGCTGGAGTTTCACACCTGCAAACTGTTCTAAGTAAAACAAGCTGAGAGAGGGGAAGTCATTAAATTAATGTCTAGAACCAAACACCTACATGAGTCGAATAGAACAATGCAGATAACTAAGTGGATGCTATTTTAAAATGGCACATTTTATGTGGCAATACTGCTAACAGCTATGTATAGTATTTGTGCCCTTTGTTTAATTCAAGGGTCACAAACTAACATACAGCATGGAGAGTGGCATACTGACAACATGCCCCTCCATGTCCACATACAGTGGCACCTCTGGGCTGAGAATGACAGGGCCAGTTGATGCAGTTGGGCTTTCAGGTGGAGTTTAGTTTTTTATTGTAGTTCAGGAAACACTTCATCATGTACCATCTTTGTGTTGAAACAAGATGTACCAAGGTAATCTAATATTTTTCTAGGGGAAGAGTATTGTGTTTGGGGGAAGTGTACCCAGGAACATATAATGTTCCTGTTCAGTGTTTCAGTCTAGATATCCATTTTATATTCACACAAAGGACAGCATAACAGAGTGCTTTACCAGCACTTGCCCACGAAAGGCAAAGGTCCCAAGTTTGAGTCTTGGTCTGCCACACAGTTTTAATCTGCCAGGAAGTCTCATATCAGTGCACACTCCACTGCAGAGTGAAAATCTCATTCTGGAAACATCCCCTAGGCTGTGGGTAAGCCATGTCTCTGCAGTATACTTTCTTTCAGGAGTGCTGGTTCTGCAGGGTTCGCAGGAGAGCTTCTGTAAAGTTTGGAAGGTAGGAGGCAAGGTACTGGCAGAAGTAAAGCTGCGAGGACAGTGTGTGAGTCATGGTTGGGTAGCTCAGTTGGTAGAGCACTTGCCCACGAAAGGCAAAGGTCCCGAGTTCGAGTCTTGGTCTGGCTCCCAGTTTTAATCTGCACACTCTGCTGCAGAGTGAAAATCTCATTATGTAGAAACTATTTGGAATGTTTTGGTATTGTTCAGTTAACAGTATAATGGTGAATAAAATTCTGAGTTTTTTAAAACTAATTACATTATATCTGGGTAGACAAGCCACACTTCGTGTTGTTCATCATCTTGTCCCTAGTAGCAGATTGTCTCTTTAGCTTGGGACATTTGATACTTGACAATGAACTGAATTTCTGTAATGTCCTCACAAATTTCCCCATTTCAGAAATGTTCAGGGAACATTTTGTCATTTACCATCTTTGTGTTGAAAGAAGATGTACCAATGGAAATTTGAGTTGGTTTGCAACAGATTCTGTTCAAAATTTTTTAACTTGTATTTGCTCGTTTATAATGCTTCCACTTAATTTGATTAACTTCCTTGTCATTGGAATGTAGTGGAGATTTTGCCAGTTTCAACACTTTTAAATATGAACAGAATATTTGTTTGTAGGTACATGGCCATTTTGTAATGACAACTTGTAAGCAATTCTAATATATTGGCAATGAGTATATATGTGACCCTGCATGCTCTTGTTCTAAGACTTATTTGGGACAGAAAAACAGTAACATCAATGACAGCATGCTTATGGAAATAGCTTAGTAGCTTACCACTATTGTATCTTATGTGTTTGTAGTGAACATTAGTTTAACAAAAGCGATTATGTGTATAATTTACTTCCTTTCATATCAGTGTGTAATGATATTTATTCATGCAGAAGCCATAGATTGCCTAATATTCTGCTTTAACGTACTTTGCAGATAAACAATTTAATTTATATCCGACTTAACCATGTCAAGAATGCAGTCATTGCTTGTCAGTCAATACAGCATCATAAAATTATGTTTAACATTCACCTCATATGACCCTATTTTTATCTCAGTTCTCTTTATGTGGCAGTGGATAAGCATTTGGAAGAAATATCACTGCAGATATGTGTAAACCACTAAGCTCCTTATGCTTACATTTTTGTCTTCACTGGAAGACACTGTTGTTAAAAAGGCAATTCTATCCATAACATATGATCATTATGCATGACAGTAATTATCCTTTCTTGGAGAAGCAGAATAGTAGTGCTTCCTGCTTTATATTTTGATTTCCTTGATTGTAGGGGAGATTTATTTCTCATGATGGTTTTATGTTCACAAACACTAACATTATCCTATTCATTCCTAGGTGTTTAAAAATGTTTGCAACCTTTTTGCTTGTATAGTCTATATGTCTGAAAGTGAAGAGTTTTTTGCTTCATACTTAATGTATCAAAAGCATGTACCCAAATCATTCCACTTGTCATTTGTACTGCTTAACAGTAGAAATTGTTATCATTGACTTTTCGCATATTCATCACATTTAAATTAAATTGCTGTCCATTTTTATGTTTTACCTTGAAAGACATGAAGCAGTGAAGCGTGATAGTTTCTCTTTGTCGTTTGTGCATAGATGAAATATGAAAAAAAGAATATCAACCATATGTCAGAAAAAACCTGATCATAATTATTGTGATTTATAAAGATGAAATGTTATCAACACCAAGAGAAAGGTTTTGTAAAATCTGCTGTGTCATACTGTAATCTGGTTATAAAAGAAGGTGCTGAAACAGATTAGATATTAATACATAAGTGATTAGAATGTATTAAGTGGAGTGCAATTGGAAAAAAAAATCTTAGTGATCCATGTCAGTGACTGGGGCTGCTTAATAGTTAAAATAGAATTCCATATCTCCAGAAAATTCTACATCAGTCCATATGAACAATAACCTAAAAGCAACTGAAGACATTTATTTCATATCTGGTAACACCATGTTTGATATTTGTTTCTTTTGCCAGAAGAGAGAACATTCTCTACTCTCACTCAACCAGAGGTATAGGTAATATGAGCTTTTAATGGGATATACAACAAGATTTTCTGGTACTTGAGCAGAGACATGTTAATCACTCTGCTGCAGAGTGAAAATCTCATTCTGGAAACATCCCCCAGGCTGTGGCTAAGCCATGTCTCCGCAATATCCTTTCTTTCAGGAGTGCTAGTTCTGCAAGGTTCACAGGAGAGCTTCTGTAAAGTTTGGAAGGTAGGAGACGGCTACTGGCAGAACTAAAGCTGTGAGTACCGGGCGTGAGTCGTGCTTCCGTGGCTCAGATGGTAGAGCACTTGCCTGCGAAAGGCAAAGGTCTCGAGTTCGAGTCTCGGTCGGGCACACAGTTTTAATCTGCCAGGAAGTTTCATATCAGCGCACACTCTACTGCAGAGTGAAAATCTCATTCTGGAAACATCCCCCAGGCTGTGGCTAAGCCATGTCTCCGTAATATCCTTTCTTTCAGGAGTGCTAGTTCTGCAAGGTTTACAGGAGAGCTTCTGTAAAGTTTGGAAGGTAGGAGACGGATACTGGCAGAACTAAAGCTGTGAGTACCGGGCGGGAGTCGTGCTACGGTAGCTCAGATGGTAGAGCACTTGCCCGCGAAAGGCAAAGGTCCCGAGTTCGAGTCTCGGTCGGGCACATAGTTTTAATCTGCCAGGAAGATTCATGTTAATCAAATGTTTACTATTGTTCTGAAGATCAGTAAAACTATACAGTTTTGCATTGTAATGATGCTCCAGAACTCTGCATAAATTGCTTGAAAAGTTGTCTTGAGTAGCAATATTAAGAATGTTTTGTTTTCTAACATCGTCAGAGTTAAAGGTCGAAATCAGTATTTCTTCATTGTGTACAGTGATGCATTGATACCCTCTGATCACATCTTTCCTAACATCACATCATCCTATCTCTAGAACTACGACTGTTCTGGTAGTCAAGTGGTTGTTACTTGAAAAATCAGCTTCGATTGGTGTCTTGTGAACATTCAGTGACAGTACAGCATTTGATATTTTTAAGTATTTGATATAGTAAACAAGTATTTGAAGTGACCATGTGTGGCTATGTTGAACATCACTGAGAGATGTGAGCTAAGTGCTATCTGTTGTTATATATGTGTGGAAACATATCTCAGAAATTCTATTGGTTTATTTATGAAGAGATTGAAAATTCTGAGCACTTTCATTGTACATGTTGTACTTAGTGAGTGCATGATGGTAAGAGAAATACAATACCAATATAAGACAGAGTTTAATTTGGTATGACTATTCTGTTATATGTGTTATGTTTGGTAGATTAATGTAAGAAACATATTTCTCTATCTCAACCATTCCCTTAATTTTCACATCAATACACTAAAATATTCACACATAGAGAAATAATAGATTTTGCAATAGTCATCTAACATATTTCTCAGTTACACTGTTCCATTTTTATGAGTCTCAACTGTGTCATACTTGCAGACTGCTGTGTTATGAAATTGTTAATATGTTTGTTATATGCATTTCATTGTGATTTGAGCCACTCTATTTGGCCATGGACAGACATTAGGATTGGACCTGAAAGTAAACGTGTGTCAGTTACAAGCTGTAGTCTTTTCTGATTTCTTTTGCAGGCTCATGTAAAGATGGTCTTTTTGTGTTGTCTGTTCATGCAGTACTTAACCTCACTGCGTCTTCTAATCTCATTTTCATTTCTTAAAAATACAAGGTGTTAATACTTTGAAAGGGCGATGTACTTGAGGACAATATTATGGAAACGGAAGAGGATGTAGATGAAGACAAAATGGGAGATAAGATACAGCGTGAAGAGTTTGACAGAGCACTGAAAGACCTGAGTCGAAACAAGGCCCTGGGAGTAGACAACATTCCATTAGAACTACTGATGGCCTTGGGAGAGCCAGTCATAACAAAACTCTACCATCTGGTGAGCAAGATGTATCAGACAGGTGAAATACCCTCAGACTTCAAGAAGAATATAATAATTCAAATCCCAAATAAATCAGGTGTTGACAGATGTGAAAATTACCGAACTGTCAGTTTAATAAGTCACAGCTGCAAAATAATAACACAAATTCTATACAGACGAATGGAAAAACTGGTAGATTCGGACCTCGGGGAAGATCAGTTTGGATTCCGTAGAAATGTTGGAACACGTGAGGCAATACTAACCTTACGACTTATCTTAGAAGAAAGATTAAGAAAAGGCAAACCTACGTTTCTAGCATTTGTAGACTTAGAGAAAGCTTTTGACAATGTTGATTGGAATACTCTCTTTCAAATTCTGAAGGTGGCAGGGGTAAAATACAGGGAGCGAAAGGCTATTTACAATTTGTACAGACACCAGATGGCAGTTATAAGAGTTGAGGGGCATGAAAGGGAAGCAGTGGTTGGGAAAGGAGTGAGACAGGGTTGTAGGCTCTCCCCGATGTTATTCAATCTGTATATTGAGCAAGCAGTAAAGGAAACAAAAGAAAAAATCGGAGTAGGTATTAAAACCCATGGAGAAGAAATAAAAACTTTGAGGTTCGCCGATGACATTGTAATTCTGTCAGAGGCAGCAAAGGACTTGGAACAGCAGCTGAACGGAATGGACAGTGTCTTGAAAGGAGGATATAAGATGAACATCAACAAAAACAAAACGAGGATAATGGAATGTAGTCAAATTAAATCGGGTGATGCTGAGGGAATTAGATTAGGAAATGAGACACTTAAAGTAGTAAAGGAGTTTTGCTATTTGGGGTGCAAAATAACTGATGATGGTCGAAGTAGAGAGGATATAAAATGTAGACTGGCAATGGCAAGGAAAGAGTTTCTGAAGAAGAGAAATTTGTTAACATTGAGTATAGATATAAGTGTCAGGAAGTCATTTATGAAAGTATTTGTATGGAGTGTAGCCATGTATGGAAGTGAAACATGGACAGTAACTAGTTTGGACAAGAAGAGAATAGAAGCTTTCAAAATGTGGTGCTACAGAAGAATGCTGAAGATAAGGTGGTTAGATCACATGACTAATGAGGAGGTATTGAATAGGATTGGGGAGAAGAGAAGTTTGTGGCACAACTTGACTAGAAGAAGGGATCGGTTGGTAGGACATGTTTTGATTCATCAAGGGATCACAAATTTAGCATTGGAGGGCAGCATGGAGGGTAAAAATCGTAGAGGGAGACCAAGAGATGAATACACTAAGCAGATTCAGAAGGATGTGGGTTGTAATAGGTACTGGGAGATAAAGAAGCTTGCAAGGGGTAGAGTAGCATGGAGAGCTGCATCAAACCAGTCTCAGGACTGAAGACCACAACAAACAACAATACTTTGCATTAAGTTACCTTTAAACTATTAATGATAGGCGATCATTGGTAATTCTAACTTGACAGACACTGTCAACGTCCTTCCCAGGTTGCCTGACAAAATCTGCCAAATTTTAAGATATATATATTCCAGGGGCAAAAGTGGGGACCTAATTGCCTCAGACTTACTGTATCTATAACCTGAATCTAAATCACTTCCGGTTTCATTGAAAAACTTATATATGCTCACCACTACCATGATCCCATTGATGGCTCACAATGGAAAAATATAAAATGCAATCCAGTTTTACACTTATCAAGCATTATATTGGAGCACCTTGTACTTGTGATTTTCGAAAATATGAAATTTTGGAAAATGGGTATAAAAAACAGTCAAGAAGAACATTACCTTGAGTGGCAATATTTCTCATATGTAATGATATTGAAATGGAAAGCCAGGATGTGTAAAGCCTGCTATGCCGTATGTCCATTTCCATAGCACAGTGGTCAATCGAACTGGCTGCTATGCATGGTACTTGAGTTCAATTCCAGGTAGTGCCAAGTTATTTTCCTCCATGGGAGGACTGTAATGGAGTGTAGTCAGCATCATCATGACATTTGAAGAGGCTACGTAACTCCAGGAGCTGCAGCATAGTTAATAGACAAAATTGTAACTGGAATAACGGAGAACAATCCGTATATTACTGGAGTGTTTCTTGACTTGGAAAAAGTGTTTGACAAGCTGCGGAACCTGGTTATTATAGGTACTGCATATGAATTGATAAAACTGTATGTGAGCAACAGGAATTGATTTGTGTTACTCAAAACAAATGGTTGGTCATTGAAGTCAAAAGTTATTAAGATCCCTTATTTTATAGATGTATGTAAATGATACAAAATGAAGCTCACATAACTCTAACAAAAATATTGTCTATATTGTATGCAGATGGAATGTCAACTGTGTGCGAATAGAAAGCTTGACAGTCTGAAGCTGCTGGATGACATATGCATAACAGAGTTTTTGTTGTACGTGTTAGCAACACAACATGCCGTCCTTATGCTGAGTAGTAATTTATCCTTTACATGAAACTATTGCTATTCCAACCAATACTTTCCTTTGATTAATATGTTGTCCTCATTAGATAAGAATAGATGCAGTATTTAAAGGCAGATAACAGCCTCTGCTCAGTATATCCTCCTCATAATTATATAGAATTTTTTGATGAACTTTCATCAATACTGAGACTAGATTATTCTTAAAAAATCTGTGTGTTATACATAATCTACATATAAAGGAAGAGGGCATAACAGAATGATGCATTAATAAATTAACGCAACAGCCTGAGTATATTATAGGAATGAAATGGGAAAAGTGTTGATGTTATTCCAAGTATGATGATTGTGAGACTTAATACGTAAGCTGGGGTTTGACATACCCAAACTGTTCTTAGTATAACAAGTGGAGAGTGGGTATGTCATTAAATGAAAGTATGCAATCAAACAGCTACATGAGTCCAAAAGAATAATGCAAATAGCTGAATAGATACTATTTGAAAATGGAACATTTGATGGAGCATTACAGCTAACAGCCATGTGTAATATTTGCATCCTTTGTTTAGTTAAGGAGAAATTTTTTCATGAACTGTCCTGGTGATGAAAGAACTGTACTAAGATATCCTATTAGCTTTAAAGGGCAAGAGTATTGTATCTGGAGGAAACTGTAATGTGTTTCAGTCAAGTGATCTGTTACATCATCAGATGAAGGACAGCATGGTTGAGATGTCCATAAGCAGTTTCATGCATTTTCTACAGTTTTTGTTGTTGCAAGACATAAGGTTGTGTTGTGGAGTATTTGTAAATATTATCAGTTCTATACATTTTATTACTGTTAATATATTAAAGTTATTTTGAATTTATAGATATTGTTTGGTTAAAGAGTGTTATGGTGGGTAAAATTCCAATTTCTAAAATTATTTACATAATGTGTGTTTTCCATCACCTTGTTCCTTGAAAAAGAGGGTTGCTGGATTGTGGAACACTTGATAGATACCAGTGGACTGAGATTCTGTAGTGTCCTCAGAAATTTGCCATTTCAGAAAGCAAAATTTGCAGTGGCTGTAAATAGCTTCTGTTCAAATTTTTTAAATCTTCATCTTGTTTTTGATTACACATTCTCTTAATTTGATAGCTTCTGTACAGTTTCTTTTTAAACTTCTATCTGGTTTTGGATTACATATGCTTTTAATGTTATTAACTTACTTGTTATTGGTATGTAAATGGAATATTGCATGCAGTATTAATAATATTGTGCCAATTTCAGCATTTTTTAATCTGAATGGAATATTTGCTCATAGGTACATGACCATATTACAAGACCATATTGTACTTCGTTACGTGAAAGAGAAGTTCCCTTCATTTTGGAACACTTGTTATTTGTCAGTGAACTGTGTTTCTTTAGTGTTCTCACAAATTTCCCCATTTCAGGAAAGGAAATTTGCATTGGCTTTCAATAGCTTTTGATCATATTTTCTAAACCTCCATCTCGTTTTTGATTACACTTCCTCCTCATTTGATAACTTCTGTTCAAGTTTTTGAAAACTTTCATCAGGTTTTTGATTATACACGCTTCTAAGGCGATTAACTTCCTTATTATTGGTCTGTACTAGAGTGAAAATATACCACATGGATTAATTCATGGAGTATTAACAATATTTGGCCAATTTCAGTACTTTTAAATCTGAATTTCTCAATGATCCGTATCAGTGTCTGGGGTTTCTTAGTACTTAAAATAGAGCTCCATATGTGCAGTAAATTCTACACCAGTACACATGAACAGCAACTGTCAAAGAACTGAGGACATTTATTTCACAGTTGCAAACATCACCTGGGTCTCAGAAACAGACATACGGCTGGGAGAACGATGTGCTGACCACATGAACCTCCATCTACGCATCCAGTGATGCCAATGGCCTGAGGTTATCTTTTGTCAGATGAGACAACATTCCCTACTTTCATTCAAATAGATGGATAGGTAATATCACTTTTTAATGGGAGATATAACAAGATTTTCTAATATGTCAGCAGAGACATGTTAATCAAATGTTTACTATAGTCATGAAGATAAATAAAGGTTTTATGTATTTGCATTGCATGGTGATGAATGGAATGTACTAAGATGTCCTATTAGCTTTCAAGAGCAAGAGTATTGTATCTGGGGGAAACTGTTAGGTGTTTCAGTCGAGTGATCCGTTTTATAAGCATATGAAGGACAGCATGGTTGAGATGTCCATATGCAGTTTCATGCATTTTCTACAGTTTTTGTTGTTGTTGAAGACAGAAGGTTGCTTTGTGGAATATTTGTAAATATTATCAGTTCTATACATTTAAGTACTGTTACTACATTAAAGCTTTTTTGAATTTATAGTTGTTGTTCAGTTAAAGAGTATTATGGTGGGTAAATATCTGTATTTTTAAAATTAATTACATAATGTGTCAATGGTGGATGCACACTTTGTGTGGTGCATCACCTTGTTCCTTGAAAGAGAGAGTCCCATGATCTTGGAACCCTTGATTTTTGCCAGTGAATTGTGTTTCTATATTGTCCTCAAAAATTTGCACATTTCAGGAAAGGAAATTTGCATTGGCTTCCAATAGCTTCTGTTCAATTTATTTTTTAGTCTTCATCTTGTTTTTGATTATACATTCTCTTAATTTGATAGCTTCTGTTCCATTTCTTTTTAAACTTTCATCTCGTTTTTGCTTATATGTGTTCTTAATGTGATTAACTTCGTTGTTATTGGTATTTAGTAGGGTGAAGATATAACTGAGGGACTATTTCTTGCGTTACTAATAATAGTTTACCAATTTCAGTACTTTTAAATCTGAATGGAATATTTATTCATAGGTACATGGCCATATTGTAGTTTACAACAATTTTTCACGTTTGGAAAAATCTTATACAATTGGAACATGTTTTGTAATTACAGGAAAGACTGCATTACATGCAAGGCAAATTGTGTTATTTCAAAATGCAAACAGAGAATACATCAAACGTCTATCAAAGGGATGGCAAGAGGTGAAAGTATGAAATGTGTTCAAAGCAACAACATTCTTCCATACAGATAATTTAATTAAAAGTTGTCATTGAGTTAAAAGAAAAAATTAGATATGAGAGTTTCCTGTTGGAACATTGCCATTGTGCAGCAGGGCAACAGGAGGGTTGTAACAATGCATCTTAATGAGTTATGCCCTTCTATTGCTCTGCTGCCTAGTGGAACACCATCACATATGAAGTAACTAAAACTACACTGGAAGACAAGAAAGAGTTGATTGTTTAAACAACAGTGGTTGGCATCATCTGAAATGTCAATAAAGAATCAGCTTTTGTTGTTTGAAATGTTGACTTTAATAAACTAGTCGGAGGAAGAAATGTCCTCGTCAATGGTAAGTATTAATGAGTGAACCATGCTCAGTGTTTCTAGTGTTACACATTTAATGACGACAACTAATAATTCTAGTACTTTTCCAATGAATCCATACCGTGCATTGCATGTTCATGTTCTGTGATTTGTTGGGCATTGGTGTTGTTGTGGTCTTCAGTCTCGAGACTGGTTTGATGCAGCTCTCCATGCTACTCCATCCTGTGCAAGCTTCTTCACCTCCCAGAACCCACTGCAACCCACATCCTTCTGTATCTGCTTAGTGTAGTCATCTCTTGGATTCCCTCTACGATTTTTACCCTCTACACTGCCCTCCAATACTAAATTGGTGATCCCTTGATGCTTCAGAACATGACCTACCAACCGATCCCTCCTTCTGGTCAAGTTGTGGCACAAACTTCTCTTCTCTCCAATCCTATTCAATACTTCCTCATTAGTTATGTGATGTACCCATCTAATCTTCAGCATTCTTCTGTAGCACCACATTTCAAAAGCTTCTATTCTCTTCTTGTCCAAACTATTTGTCGTCCATGTTTCACTTCCATACATGGCTACACTCCATAAAAATACTTTCAGAAATGACTTCCTGACAATTAAATCTATACTCTATGTTAACAAATTTCTCTTCTTCAGAAACGCTTTCCTTGCCACTGCCAGTCTACATTTGATATCCTGTCTACTTCGACCATCAACAGTTATTTTGATCCCCAAATAGCAAAACTCCTTTAATACTTTAAGTGTCTCATTTCCTAATCTAATTCCCTCAGAATCACCCGACTTAATTCGACTACATTCCATTATTCTTGTTTCGCTTTTGTTGATGTTCATCTTATATTCTCCCTTCAAAACACTATCCATTCCGTTCAACTGCTCTTCCAAGTCCTTTGCTGTCTCTGACAGAATTACGATGTCATTGGCGAACCTCAAAGTTTTTATTGTTGGGCATAGAACATGAGTAATATCAATGCCATTGCTGAATGGAGAAATAAGTTTAATAAGCTGTCACTATTTTATATTATGTGTTTTTATTGTACATTAGTCTAACAAAAATGTTTCTGCGTATCACAATCTACTTCCTTTTATATCAGTATGTTATAGTATTTCTTAAAATGGAAGACATAGATAGTCCGATATTCACCTTTAACTTACTTTTCAGATAGACAGTTTAATTTATATCAGACTTAACCACATAAAGGATGCAGTTCTTGCTAATCAGGCTATCCTGTAATACAAATTATGTTTAATATTCATCTTAGATGAGCCTATTTAAATCCCATTTTACTTTATGCAGCAATGAATAAGTATATGGAAGAAATATTACTGCAGACATGTATAAACCACTTACTTTAGTCTCCTTCTGCTTATGTTTTTGTCTTCACTAGAAGACACTCTTGTTGAAACGGCAGTTCTTTCTGTAATGGATGTTCATTACGCATGACAGTAATTTTAATTTCCTGGAGAGACAGACGATTAGGGCTTTCTGCTTTATATGTTGATTTCAAATTCTTGAAGGAGAGACTTATTTCTCATGATTGTTTTATGTTCAAGAACACTAACATTACCCGCTTTCTTACCTGGGTGTTTGAAAAATATTTGTAACTTTCTTGCATGTATAGTCTATATCATTAAATGCAGTGTTTATTGCTTCATACTTAATGTATCAAAAGCATGTATCAAAACCATCCCACTTTTCATTTACACAGTTTAACAGTAGAAATTGTTATTATTCAATTTTTGTGTATTCATTCTGTTTAAGTTAAAGTGCTGCCTACTTTTGTAGTTTACCTTGAAATACATGAAGCAGTGTGGTGTGTTAGATCTCTTTGTCATTTGTGCATAGATGGAATATTTAAACATGAATATCGACCATATGCCAGAAAAAAACCTGATCATAATTTATCAGATTTATAAGATGAAATGTTATTAATACCAAGAAAAAGATTTTGTAAAATCTGCTCTGTCACACAGTAATCTGGTTTTTAAAGAAGGTGCTGTAACAGGATAGACATTACTACATTAGTGATTAGATTGTACTAACTGGAGTGCAAGTGGAAAAGCTTTTCTCACTGTTTGATGTCAGTGACTGGAGTTTCTTAATGCTTAAACTAGAGCTCCATATCTGCAGTAAATTCTACATCAGCACACGTGAACAATAACTGCCAAAGAACTGAGGACATTTGTTTCACAATTGCAAATATCACCTCGGTCTCAGAAATAGACACATACTGCTGAGAGAGTGATGTACTGACTACATGACCCTCCATCTCTGCATATAATGACGCCAATGGCCTGAGGATGACATGGCAGTCAGTCGGTAAAATTGTGCCTTCATGGCCTGTTTTGGGACAAGTTTAGTATTTAAATATCATCTGGTAACTCAACTAACAACAATTGCAGATATTCAATAGATGGATAGGTAATATCAGTTTTTAATGGGAGATATAACAATATTTTCTAATATGTCAGCAGAGACTTGTTAATCCAACGTTTAGTATGGTCTAGAAGGTAAATATGTGTTTTATGTATTTGCATTGCATGGTGACGAATGGAATGTTCTAAGATATCCTATTAGCTGTGAAGGGCAAGAATATTGTATCTGGGGTAAACTGTTAGGTGTTTCAGTTGAGTGATCCATTTTATAATCTTGTGAAGGACAACATGGCTGAGATGTCCATAAGCAGTTTCATGCTTTTTCTACGGTTTTTTGTTGTTGTAAGACATAAGGTTCTTTTGTGGAGTATTTGAAAATATTATAAGTTCTATATGTTTAAGTACTGTTACTATATTAAAGCTATTTTGAATTTATAGTTGGTTTTCAGTTAAAGAGTGTTATGGTGGGCAAAAATGAAAAGTTTTAAAATCAACTACTTAATGTGTCAATGGTGTATGCACACTTTGTTTGGTGCATCACCTTGTTCCTTCAAAGAGAGAGTCCCTTCATCTTGGAACACTTGAGATTGGTCAGTGAACAGTATTCCTTTAATGTCCTCACAAATTTCCCCAATTCAGGAAAGGAAAATGGCATTGTCTTGCAATAGTTTCTTTAAAAAAAAATTTAAATGTTAATCTTGATTTTGATTATTCATTCTCTTAATTTGATAGCTTCTGTTCAATTTATTTTTAATCTTTCATCTGGTTTTTGATTATACATTTTCTTAATGTGATTAACTTCCTTGTTATTGGTATGTAGTAGAGTGAAGATATAACAGAGGGGCTATTTCATGCTGTATTAATAACATTTTAGCAATTTCAGTTATTTAAATCTGAATGGAATATTTTTTCATACGCACATGACCATGTTACATGTCTGTTTTGTAATTTGGGACAATTTTTTACCTTTGGAAAAATCTTTCATAACTGGAGAAAGTTATGTGGAGGGTGTCCACGACGCCAACAATTACTGGCCGCTTATGCTGCCCATGTTTTTAGCTTCCCGGGCATCCAAATTATCATGTCCTGTTCCCGCAGTCAGTCGTCCATCTCCCAGAACGTCGGCCCCGGTCGAGTTGTCCGATCGCCGTACGCGTCAAGCAGCTACTCTACGGGCTTGGGTGTTTTCCTGTACCACATCCTTTCCGGGCACCTCTGCGTACACCCCCGTGGTGTGTGCCTCGCCCTTGCCTTCGGGTTGGCTTGGCACAGGGCCCAAAGGACTCAGTCCCTACGGAGGGCTTCCGATGTTGCCATCCTGGCCACGTATCAGGGCTCTGGCATTGTCTACACCGACGGTTCGATGGTTGTTGGTTGTGTCGGTTATGCACTAACTCTAGGGGACCATTCTGAACAACGTTCGTTGCCGGCTGGCTGCAGTGTTTACACTGCTGAGCTGGTCGCTATCTTTCGTGCCCTGGAGTATATCCACTCCTGCTCAGGTGAGTCCTTCGTTATCTGTAGCGATTCCCTGAGCGGTTTACGAGCTCTTGACCAGTGTTTCCCTCGTTCTCGTCTGGTGATGGCTATCCAGGAGTTCCTGCATACTCTTGCCCGTTGCGACAGATCTGTGGTCTTTGTTTGGACCCCGGGCCATTTTGGGATACCCGGCAATGAAACTGTTGACCGCCTGGCGAAAGAGGCCACCAGTCAACCATCTCTGGAGATTGGCCTCTCGGCGACTGATTTGCGGGCAGTCTTACGCCACAAAGTTTTTGATTTATGGGACACTGATTGGCGCAACCTGCCCATGCCTAACAAACTCCGCTGTATCAAGGAGACGACGACTGGGTGGCGGTCATCCATGCGAGCCAACCACAGGGACTCAGTCGTCCTTTGTCGGCTCCGCATTGGCCACACCTGACTGATTCACAGTTATTTACTGTGTCGTGAGGATCACCCTCTTTGTCGTTGTGGGGCGTCCTTGATGGTGGTCCATATTCTGTTGGAGTGCGCCCTTTTAACCATGCTCAGGCAGGCTTTTGCGCTGCCTGATACGCTCTCTGCACTTTTATCTGACGGCTCCTCCATAGCGGACTTAGTTCTGCATTTTATTCGGGCAGGGGGATTTTATTGCTTGATGTAAGTGTGTGTGATTCTGTGTTGATTCTGGCCTATGGCCTACGATTTGTCTGATTTTTTTTCATGTGTTTCTCGGTGGTTGGCTTTTCCCTTTTTGTTTGTATGGTCGGCCAACCACCGACACACTCTGTGAGATTTTAGTTCGTCTTGTTTGGTATTTGTCTACGTTTCTCTTGTTCTGTGTCGTCTGTTTTCTCGTCTGTTTATCGTTTTTATTCTCTGTGGTTGTTTTTAGTATTTGGAAAAAAGGGACCGATGACCGTAGCAATCTGGTCCCTTTAACCCCCACAAACCAACCATCCTCTACTAGCACTTGCTTAGCAACATTAGATTGCGGAGAAGCCATTTGAAGATCATCTATCTGTTGCTTAAGCTGTGCATTAGTTAAAAGTAATTGATATATCTGGGTCTGCAGCACTGAGTGGGGATCTTTATCCTCTCCGGCTGCTCCTGCCTCCAATTGCTGCCTGGTGGTCGGCATGTTACAACAGTGAAGGCATCTACACCATCGTAGCGTCGCTAGTGACTTACAATATTTGGTGGCATGTAGACGATGGATGGCTGTGGCGTCACCAGGCGCATTGATCATGTGCGGGGGCAGCAGGCAGTGGGCGACGGCACTGACAGCTGCGATAGTTGGGCAGCGCGAGGCTCGCACCTCATACCCTGGCGCAGACAGTGACCCATGGCAGCTACGGGCAGCAGCGGTGGCGGTGAGTGTGACTGCATCGGGGACCCTCCTCGGCTCGAGTCCAGTGGCGAACTGCATCGTGCTTGTGGCACGCTAGTGAGTAGCCACGCACAATTTGCAATGCAGACGACCAAGTGGCATGTGCATGGCATTCTGCAGCCTCGCCAAGTTCGAACTAGTTTTCTTTAATTGCTCAGCCTCAGCCCCTTTGTCATACTCATACTCAATTGATGAGTTTATTTTACAACCATAAGGTGGGTCGCATCCCACTCCTGATACAACTTGTTCGTCAGGATAGAGGTTAGGGGCTGTGGACGTTGTGAAAATGAAAAGTAATGAAGTAGGAATGGACCCTGTTTATTTATGTAACAATGGTACATTGGTGCCTATGTAGGGCTGAGCAGCCCCAAGAGGGGTTGCTGTCTGTTCATCAGGATGTTTGAGGAGAGAGGCAGAGGCTAGAGGAGCGAGTACTTGGGGGCGAGATCTGAAGCTATGAGAGCCTGGAGCTGTTTCCAAGCCGCCCTCACCGCTCCTGGCCACGTCCCCATGTGATCACTGGACAGGGTTGATTCCGCCAACGCGCCTTGCTAGTAGCGTACCGTTGTCAGCGCAATCAACCCGTGGAAATAGAGTCTGACCAAGGAGCACGTGGCAGGAATGTGCCGACCACGGTCTTCCAGCCAGCACCTTCCGCCACAGTACGCCCAAGCTGACCTCATTTGGGGGGTCTCCTCCCTGCACAATCCTCGCAATAATAGGAACCGAAACTATATTTTGTGTGATCTATTATTTACAGAAATTAGGATGAAAACATAACTCATACGATTAACTGAGTATATAGAAATTTTTTTCTTTTAAACAGTTTCTTCTACCACAAGGGTTAGGGCAAATCATTTGTTCAAATAACGAAATTAACAGATATAGTTCTACAAACTGTACTTTTGACAAACCTGGTAATTACTTTGGAATTAATTAAAGGCTGTCTTTGCTAATACTTTTTCAAATAGACCCACATAAATACACCAGGAATCTTAGTAATAGTTCTTAAAATGTTTATAATTATTTCAGAAATTATATTTGTTTACAAGTCAACAATAGAATTTAAGTGGCGAAACAATTATTGATTTCACCTTATAACAAAATTATTAGCGAGGAATAGTCAAAATAAATTAGCAAATTAATTACATACATAAAACTAAGCACAAAATTAGAGCTGGTGGTATATTCTTTAAGACTGAGGGCCAACATTTCTGTTTTATGAAAATGCAGATTATACTCATGTATGTTAAAGGTGATTAGGCAAAAATGAAAATAAAATGAACTGATGGAAGCAGATGGCAAAACAAGAGAGGAAGTAAAAAGATCCCAGCTTGCTTCATCACATTACCCCCCACTGGGTTGACCAGATAGGTATTGCAAATAGGTAACTGCGCAATTCAGTGTCCACAAGTGACCCCAGAAAGTAGGCTTAACAATCTACACACAAAAGAATATTACATAAGAAATCTCTTTATCAGAAACTACAGTATGTAGGTTTTTCAAATTTTTACTCATATGAACTGGCCATATGAAAATCCCCATACAAAATAATTACATATTGTACAATGGCAAAAAATATCCACAAGTTATATTTTTAATAAAGATTAGGCATCTTCATCATAAGTGATGTCCTTTTTGGATAAACAAAGATTACATTCTAAGACACACATCTCTTTATACAAGTCCTGTTTTACTTCAACAAATAAAGGATCTGGTTTGGAAAAAGTTGCACTGCAATGTGCCTTGCAGTTCATTTTCGGACAGAGCTTACACTTTTTCAGTGTTCAGTATTTTGCACAAATGCTTTCACTTTTTTGATTAGCTTTAACACATTTTCTCACCAAGTCATCCACACCTTCAACAGGTCCAAGTGGCAGTTAGTAAGGAAATCTACTGCTATCAGATCCCTTGAAGGTGGTTCTCCTCTACCACACTACATTAAATAATGAGACAAAAGATCCTACTTTAGAACACTTACCTTTAAGTATAAGGAAACATATTTAACACTAATGACAAATGGTAGAGCTGGTAGAAAATGGTAGTTATTACTTCATAAATAAATACATTACATAGTTTTCACAACATCACAATAACTAGCATTAAAATTGACTATAGTACAAAAGATGGTGGCTAGTAAAAATTTATAATTGAGAGCACATTACATGACGAGACGTTACACTAGGTCATAACTCTTTCCCATGTCCAAAATCACTAAAATGTCAAGTCCTGGTTTGAAATTCACATCATTCTATGAACTCATATCACCTTAACGTCCTGTAATAGGATGACCGGAGCGGGTGATATGGTCGGGTTTGTAGGGCATGGCTGGGTAGAAGAAGGTGGCTGTTTTTAGCAATCTTCCTCTTTATTGTTGGTTCTTCCAATACATTTTCCTATAGCTCAGCCCCACCGCTCGTGTCGTGGTGGAGACGTGCTGATGCACACAGCTCGAGGAGCATGGTGCTGTGCTCGGTCAGTGGCTGCGCAGGTGGTAGGAGGTTAGCAGCACGAGGCCCAGCGTAGCTCACCTCCTGCAGGCGCTGTGGCTTGTGAGGACGCCGGGAGTCACCAGTGTAGCAGCAGGCAACGCCCTCCGCTGGCCGGTCCTTGGGAACAGCGTCACTGATCACGACGACACAACAGTGACTAAACGCCCAATCAGTCTAACCGATGCTGAATCCCCCAGTTACACGGCACCATGTTTATAAGAATGTTCTCAATGAGTTGGCTAACGGAACCAAGCCACACATGGCCCACACCTGAGTAATTCTGCTAATGCTGCGGTCTGGTTGTTTATGGCTGCTGAGCACATAGACAGATAACGATGCTCGTTGCAAAACTGTGTCACTTGCATAACACACTGGCCAGCCTTCATTCGCCATCTGCCGTGAGGCCGGTGCATCGCGCACTGAAACACACTAAATCACAATTTCGCACCATATTTCCTAAAAATAACCCCTTGTCCTCTACAATTCCTCCCTCGTACGAAAAGAATTTCTCCCTGAATTCAACCAAAAAGTCAAAACAACTACAGTTCACTTCACAAACAGCACAAAATGAAATTGATTCACTATTTACACTGTATTCATTCACTTCTATCCTCAGTTTAATCTTTGTTCATAAACATTACTCAGTGCTCTGCTGCAGTGCCTCACAACTGTTCAGCGATTTTGTCTGGACCCTTAGGTTAAAGGTTGGAAGGGGCGGGATTTGGGCTACCTTCCTCTTGAGCCGATAGTCCACTAATTCTACGACAAAGGTAAAAATACAGGTGGCGGTGGTTGATGATCCAATAACTAGTAAGCATTGCTTATGCTCATTATGGTACTCGGGCACTCGTTGAGAAAGATGTTCCATAGTTATACGTTCATCCTGAGGTGCCAGCATCTGGTCAAAAGAGGCGAGCAAAGTCGGGTCTAATGTGCTATTCAAAAGAGTGAGATTTTCTTTCATGACAAATTTGCACGAGTTTGTCGGGTACATAGATCAATGTGCGTGTTATGTTCATGATTGTAGCTACAGTAATCACAGCTGGTAAATGGAAATGTCACACTGTGTGCCGTTAATTAACAGTCCCTGCACCTGCAATTCTATTCTTTGCGTACTCCCTTGCTTACCCTGCTTGTAACAAATGCAAATAACGACTGTGTTTTCACTACTGAAAATACCCAATGTGGACCCATTTGCTGAAAGAACTGCTCCATGCCTGCTATGATTTCCTTAGGGCACTCCACAACTGGTTCTTGAGAGTCGACTAGAGAATACTCAACCCCCCAAATAGTACAGTCCACCCTTAAGGTCCATTGATGTCCAGACATAATTTCGTTCGCATGTCATGAGAACACAACACCACTTCATATAGGATGTACCTTCAAGGCTTAAGCTAAGTTTCAACAGCAAAACAGAATAATTATGCTGAGAGATAGTGCACACCTTCCCTCTTCAGCACAACCCACGACGCTGGAACTGCTGGTCTTACCAGAAAATCACGTCTCCTGAGAAACAAAAGAAAAACAACTCACATTAGTTCTTCCTTTTTATGCATGGCCTAAGAGCATAATAGCATGTCTGATCATTTCCACAATTAACTTGGTTCTCTTGTTTATCTGCTCCTTTCTTATTCCTTTTCTTAGATTCATCTTTCTCTCCACTGGAAATTACTGCAGACAATGAAGGAAATTCCACTTGAAAGGACCTTGATAACGAGATACAGATTTTTTTCCTTTTGCCTTTTGGCACATACGGATTAGTCATCATCACCCATTGTCCTACATGGTGTATGGGTAAAGCTGCCTTTCTGTTGTGAACTTTGTCCTGTCTCTCTCTAATGCTTTAGTGTTCATTTTTTTCTCCTGCTGCCAGATTGTTTTCAACTTTGTGGATAAATCCTTAACAGTCGAAATATTGGTTCCTGGTGGGGTCTTGAGCAATTCAAATAGATATGGCATCTTCCGACTGAACAGTACTTCATAAAGTGACAATCCTGCACTTTCATGCACTTTTGAGTTGTACATCATGGTTGCAAATGCCAATAGATATCCCAATTATTGTGTTCTGAATTTACATAATAACTTAACTTCTTAGCTACTGTATGATGAACTCTCTCGGTCTGACCATTAGCCTGCGGGTGTAATGCGCTCGTTCTCAGTTTCTTTATATGCAACAACTTGCATAACTGTTTCATCAAATCGGACATACAGTTTGTCCCTTGATCTGTAATTATAGTTTCAGGTGTTCTGAATTTCGATATCCATTGATGTACCATGCCATGAGGCACTGTTTTGGCTTGCTGGTCCGGAATAGCTGTCATAGACACATAGAGTGAAAAATGATCTATTATTGTTAAAACATAGCAATTACCTGCTGGTATTTGCACAAATGGTCCCAAGATGTCTAAGCCAAGTAATTTAAAAGGTCTATCCGCTTCTGGTAGTCGTTGCAACACAATTTTCTGATGACTCAATTCTGCCCCTTGAGCACATGGAATGCAATTCTTTACATAGTGATCGACATCTTCCCTACGCGTTGACCACCAATAACTCTGTGCTACCCTCCTTTCCATTGCTCTTTGATGCAAATGACCAGAAAACATTGAATCATGTGCTTGCCTTAAAATTTTGCTTTGCAATTTTTCTGGTATGACTATGCATGTCGCGTTCCTAGGTTTACAGTGAAATATCCTGTCTTCCAGGACGAACTGTCACTGTGAGGTAAATTGTTGACAATCTGTGTAGGCGGTTTGTGCCTCCTCGCATTCATTCTCATTTATTCCTGTGCATGCCATGGTGCATACTTTATGACTCAAACCATCCGCATTTCCGTGCGGTTTACCTGGTCGATGAATCACTTCAAAATCATACTCACTAAGACGCAAAGCCCACTTAGTTAATCTACTCATTGGGTCTTTAAGCCCTAACAACCACTTAAGTGCTGTATGGTCAGTAATCACCTTGAAACGTCGTCCATACAAATAACACCGTAAATAGGTTATTCCGAAAATTAATGCCTTAACTCCTTCTCGGTTGTTGAGTAATTTTTTTCTGCATTGTTTAGCTGTCTGGAAGCATATGCAATCTAGTGTTCCTGCCCATCTATTTCCTGAGATAATAAAATTCCCAAAGCAAAATTGCTAGAGTCACAACATAATATAAACTGTTTACTAATATCTGGAGAACGCAAAACTGGACTAAATGTTAACAAATTTTTTAACTTTTGAAAAGCCTCTTCGCATTCTGCTTACCAGTGAAATTTTGCTTCCTTATTCAACAACTGCATGAGAGGCCTTGCAATTTCCGCAAATTTTGGAATATACCTCCTGTAAAAATTGGCTATCCTATAATATGACCTCAATAACGGACTTCTTGCAACAAAATATGACATTTTTCCATATGAAGAGTTAACCACGCTGCTTTCGGATGATCAAAAACTTCGCAGAAATGGTGCACATGTTCTTGCATGTCCTTTGAGAAGACAATAATGTCGTCCAAATATACTATACACTGATTAGGTTTCAGCCCGCATAACACGCTATCTAGCAACTGTTGGAAGGTTGTGGGAGCATTTTTGAGTTCAAAAGGCATTCGCCAATACTGAAAATTACCTGTAGGTTTTGAGAAAGCTGTCTTTGGTTGGTCTTCCGGGGGCGACCTCCAACTGGTGGTACCTGCTTCAAAGATTCAAGGTCCTGAAGTACTGACACTGACCCAAATTCAGTGATATTAGGCATTGGGTATGCATCTGATACAGTTTTTTGATTCGGCAAACAACAATCACAACAAAAACGATATGCCTTGCCCCGTCAGTTTTTTTTTATTTTTTTTAATTTTTTTATACCCACTATTATGACGAGCGGACCAGGGACTACTACTGGTTTCTATTTTCCCATCCCTAAGCTGCTGATTAGTAAATTCTTCCATGAAAGGCTGTAAACTTTTTGGAACATGATATGGACTTTATACACAGGTGCTTCATTCCCAGTGGGGATGTAATGCTGAACTAACAGTGTGCTGGGCAATGGACAATGAGAATTAAATAACTCTCTATATTACGTCAAAAGGCTCTCCATGACTTCTCTGTCTTGCCCTTCTAAATGTGCTACTTTACCGCTCAGTGCGGACCAGCTGACAGACTCTCCTAGCATTGTGTAATCTCCTGCAAAATCCTTATCCAGTCAATCTTTCCCTATTATCTCCAGATTCACTATTATGGTACCTTGTGCTAACTGCACCTTTTCAAGACCAAAGTTATCAATATTGACAGGCACAACCTTGTTTCCTTCTACCTCCTGTGCATAGGACACGCTACGGCGCGTAAAACACTTCATTTTATCCAGCGGCTAGTTCTCAGACAAAGGTTCAATGACACACAACAAATTTATCGGTATATTAGCTCCAACATCTGCCCAGATTATTTTCCCTGTCCCTTTCAGTATAGTATCCGGTGAGTTAATGCTAAAGGACCTTGTACGCAGTTTAGGTGGCCCACCTGATGTCTGGGCGGTTCTTTACAACAGTAATGGTTTTCCGGCCACTGAACCTAGGCAAAATTGTATTCCGTCCAGTTCTACTGTACGCTGTTCCAGGTTAACTTTCGCATCATGCGCAACCAGGAAGTCCAATCCGAGTATGACATCATAGTTGCTGCCAACAACTGGAAGAACTTCTACCTTCACATGGAAATTCCTCATTTCCACTCGGAAGGTTAACACCGCTGATCCTGGTAACTTCACCTGTCTGCCACCCACGCCACTTAAGGCTCAGCGTGGTAGTTTTAATTCTACTTTACCCGGAATCCAAAAAAAATTTTAAGTCTGCCCCTCACCAAGCCAGTCAGAAAAAAGTCTCCCACTGATTCTGCACTAGCATTAATCCTTACCGGGGGTGTTGGACAGTGGACACACCACCCCCTGCCATGTTTAACTGAGGAGGCTAGGCCCAGCTTACGGTTTCCTATCATGTTTCTAACAGGACCCATTGCAATTACTCTCCCGATGACCCCAACGTCTGCATTTCCTGCACTGCACTTCCTTGCAATCATCTCTAATGTCTCACATCCGACCACATCTGAAACATTTTATATCTGCATTAAACACTGCTTTCCTGTCCTGCTTCTTTGTTTTACTTACATTTCTTACCTCATTAACTAGTGAAGTGTATTCTCAAAAAATTTCCCTACTGCAGAGACAGAAGACCCTAAGTTTAGCCATTATTTTATTATTTCATTATTGCTTCATTATCTAATAAATAAACACCTGCTCTGCTTATCCACAATGCAAAATTGATTCTACTGAAAACACTCCATAGTAACAGATCCTTGTGCTAAGGCAAACTTAACTCTCATTACTGATCAGACAAAATTATCGTTTAGAAAAACTATTACATGTATTTCACCAGATTCCTTGATATTCTATCCTAATGGGCAATATAAATACAAACCTTGCTTATTCTTTCCACAAACATTACTCCAGGCAACTATGTTTAAAGTTTTATTTCCTTAATGTTAGAAGAGGCTGTACCATGACACACTTCTATAGGTAGATATTTATTTCTATACACTGACTCCCCCCCATGAACCATGGACCTTGCTGTTGGTGGGGAGGCTTGCGTGCCTCAGATATACAGATGACCGTACCGTAGCTGCAACCACAACAGAGGAGTATCCAGTGAGAGGCCAGACAAACGTGTGGTTCCTGAAGAGGGGCAGCAGCCTTTTCAGTAGTTGCAGGGGCAACAGTCTGGATGATTGACTGATATGGCCTGGTAACACTAACCAAAACGGCCTTGCTGTGCTGGTACTGCGAACGGCTGAAAGCAACGGGAAAGTACAGCCGTAATTTTTCTCGAGGGCATGCAGCTTTAAAGTATGGTAAATGATGATGGCGTCCTCTGGGGTGAAATATTCCGGAGGTAAAATAGCCCCCATTTGGATCTCCGGGCGGGGACTACTCAGGAGGACGTCATTATCAGGAGAAAGAAAACTGGCGTTCTATGGATCAGAGCGTGGAATGTCAGATCCCTTAATCAGGCAGGTAGGTTAGAAAATTTAAAAAGGGAAATGCATAGGTTAAAGTAGATATAGTGGGAATTAGTGAAGTTCGGTGGCAAGAGGAACAAGACTTGTGATCAGGTGAATACAGGGTTATAAATTCAAAATCAAATAGGGGTAATGCAGGAGTAGGTTTAATAATGAATAAAAAAAAAAAAAAAAAATAGGAGTGCGGGTAAGCTACTACAAACGGCATAGCGAATGCATTATTGTGGCCAAGATAGACTCAAAGCCCATGCCTACTATAGTAGTACAAGTTTATATGCCAACTAGCTCTGCAAATGATCAAGAAATTGATGAAATGTATGATGAGATAAATGAAATTATTCAGGTAGTGAAGGGAGACATAAATTTAATAATCATGGGTGACTGGAATTCGAGGGTGGGAAAAGGGAGAGAAGGAAACATAGTAGGTGAAAATGGGTTTGGGGTAAGAAATGAAAGAGGAAGCCGTCTGGTAGATTTTTGCAGAGAGCACAACTTAATCATAGCCATCACTTGGTCCAAGAATCATAAAGGAAGGATGTGTACATGGAAGAATCCTAGAGATACTAGAAGGTGTCAGATAGATCATATAATGGTAAGACAGCGATTTAGGAACCAGGTTTTAAATTGTAAGACATTTCCAGGGGCAGATGTGGACTCTGACCACAATCTATTGGTTATGAACTGTAGATTAAAACTGAAGAAACTGCAAAAAGGTGGGAATTTAAGCAGATGGGACCTGGATAAACTGAAAGAACCAGAGGTTGTACAGAGTTTCAGGGAAAGCATAAGGGAACAATCAACAGGAGTGGGGGGAAGAAGAAGAATGGGTAGCTCTGAGGGATGAAGTAGTGAATGCAGCAGGGGATCAAGTAGGCAAAAAGACGAGGGCTAGTAGAAATCCTTGGGTAACAGAAGAAATGTTGAATTTAATTGATGAAAGGAGAAAATATAAAAATGCAGTAAATGAAGCAGGCAAAAAGGAATACAAGCGTCCCAAAAATGAGATCGGCAGAAAGTGCAAAATGGCTAAGCAGGGATGGCTAGAGGATAAATGTAAGGATGCAGAGGCTTATCTCTCTAGGGGTAAGACAGATACTGCATACAGGAAAAATAACCAGACCTTTGGAGAAAAGAGTGCCACTTGTATGAATATCAAGAGATGAATACACTAAGCAGATTCAGAAGGTTGTAGGTTGCATTAAGTACTGGGAGATGAAGAAGCTTGCACAGGATAGAGTAGCATGGAGAGCTGCGTCAAACCAGTCTCAGGAGTGAAAATCACAACAACAACAACAACAACAACAACATATACTGACTGTACGGAACGCAACCACTTTTATTATACCACAATTAATATTAATACCCAGTATTCAAGATAATTTTTACTGCATATTTCCTCTTTTCCTGCACCAAATTATACTAATTTTGCACGTTAGCTGATTATTTCATATGTTCTCCTCCTTATATGCTGACACCTTTCATTTTCTTTTTACCTTACCTCTTTGTTTGACAAAAATTCTTTAAACATAACAACAGTTTACCTCCATCAAACTTTATAAAACCAGAATAAACACAGTATCTCATAAATTTTTGCCAAATGCCACTGCTGTTTTTTGCCTTTCCTTCCATCCTCTTATGATTCCATTACTTATCACTAACACAATACAATATACATAGATAACACTGGAGATACTTTTTCTCAAATATTCCTATCCTAAAGTATCCTGCTGTACAAAATCACATGAAAGTTGAAGATAGAATGTCTCTGATTCACTTATAAACTACAGATAGGATAGGAGAAGAGCTTGACTGCCTCAGGAAACACGAACAATGAGACGGACAGCTGGGGTAAGCATTATCACCACATTATGAATACAACACATTATGTTGAACCCCCTACTTGCTATTTGCACAACAAATTAGTCCTAAATATTACATCAATGCTGAGATTTTGAATCACCAAGAAATTGCACCCCAACAGCTGTGCTGCCAATTCCACAGTTAATAGTAACTCTCATTTCACACTCAGTGATAGGTTACCAGTAGCATCAATAATTTTTATTCCAGAAACATGCATCACTACTATACCCTCTGTGTTCTTAATATACTCAAAAAATGCCTGTGAAACGCCATTCAAATCACTACCACTGTCCAGTAAACACTTAACATGTACACCTTGTACACATGCTGTTATTACAGGGTGCTACAATTTTATTACAGGGTGCCACACTTCCCTTTTACTTACCATGTGATCTTCATACAACAAATCCTCATTTATCCTTTCCCAGGAAAAAGTATCATCCTTATTACTAAAACAATTATCAGACACAGTCAAATGACAGATAGCATGGTCCTCTTCCCCATTACCATTGTCATTAAACTCTGACTCTTCATTAGGCCTAACATTATCCTCCTTTAATCTTTCTTTACTTAACACATTGCCATCATTATCAATGATAAATTCAGATATCTTGTGCTCATCACTACTGGTTCATCATTGCTATCATCACTGCAACAACTGTCAGAATTAGACCCACCACCACTTTCTCTGTGCTTTACGTTTTTTACCTCTTCCATGTTTATCTCCATTTCAGTCAATTTTGAATCTATATTTTCATTTACTTTTACCAGTTTTTCCTCTACCACTACTGCACACTTGGTTTCTACTTCCGTTTCTAAATCATTTTCAATCTGGCCGATTTGGTTCCCAAGTTTACCCCTACTTTCAGCACAAAATTTCTCGGAAGCCTCCATCCTCCTACTATAGTCATCACAAAGTTTCTCTCTCTCTTCTACACATTTACTACTCAATGTCAATTTCCCTTTAGTATCATGTAGTATTTTCTTTATGCTATTTCCCAACCTACTAATGTGTTCTTTCATACTTATATTACTCATACTACTCATGATTTGCATTAACATCATTTCCAGTTTCCTGTAAAAACTATTGTCCTTCGAACCAGTCCGTATTTAAAACTTAACCTCTACAGCTTTGTTATCAATGACATTACTCTCCTGTTGTTGATTCTCCTCCATCCCACTTTCTTGTTCGTTAAAGCCACTCATGATGTATCACTTAATATAAAAAGCTTTTGCAATAAATTATCTTATTTTTATTCACTTGTCTCCCCCTGCTGCTGCTGCTGCTGCAGCAGCAGTTGTCATCTTGATTTGTTGTCTGCATGGCTGCTGCAAGTTGTAATTTTTTCAGTTATGTGTGTTTTTTTATCTCAGTTGGCTGTGTCGAACTGCGTACTGATTAGCTGCCCCTGTACTCAGTGGCTGCTTACATAGAACCCACTCACTGATTGAATGCTGCCATACTGTGGCCATGAAACCCAAGTGCTGAATAGCTGTTGCACCCCCTACATTAAAATCACTGTATTTTAAATCATTCTTGAGTTCACTGTTCATTGTTCGTGAGTCCTAATTTATTGTGCCCAAATATAATAGTCCTCACCCAGAAGGGTACCATATGTACCGTTCGCCTGCTTTATTTCTTTGTTGATAGTCCTCGGTTTTGACATGCTACATTATTATACTGGCAGAAATATGAGGGGTGGAAGTTACACTGATATTGTAAATGAGGTAGCCAACACTTGCACAGTTGCTGTTCACACTTCTTTACTTTCACTGTTGACAACTCCTCAATATTACACAGTTATTTGGCCTATTCACTATTGGTTAACTTTCAGTAAGCCTCATTAATAGTCTGCAGACAAATGACAGCATACTGCTACAATAGTTGACCATTGAACATCTACAAGCAGTAAAAACCCAATCACACAGTTCTTGCAGAATAGTACGACACATGTGACACTATTGAACAGACACTGTATTTGTTTTAACACATGACCCATTTGTGTTACACTTATTAGATGGTTAAGTTAATGCATTGTTGTTGATCTGACCAGTACAGTTTTCTCATCAAAAACTCATCCGTGGACTGACTGTCTCAAGACCAAAAATCGGGCCTTCATATATCCTCACAATAATAGGTACTGAAACTATACATTGTTTGATGTTTAAAGTACAGCAATTACAGTAAAAACATAACTCATTCCATTAACTGAATATACAGAAAAACTCCTTCTTTCTAACAGTTTCTTCTATTACAAGGGTTAGGCCAAAACATTTGTTTAAATAATAACATTAACACATGTATGAGGGTAGTCCTGAAAGTAAGGTCTCCTATTTTTTTTATAAGTACATAGACCTGTTTATTTTTACAATGGTTTGCATCAGTTTACAGCTTGAACATTTAGTTATTTTTCAACATAATCACCGTTTCTGATGATGCATTTTTGCAGATGCTGTGGCAGTTTTTGTATGCCCATGTCATACCAGATTGCTGCCATGCTGTTCAGAAAGTTATGAACCACTTCTTTCATATCGTCATCAAAGTTGAATTGCTGGGATCACAGTTAACATTGACAGACTCTGAAAAAACTCAAATGAGCAATTTAGAACTGGAGAAGAGGAATGTTAATCAAGGGCATACACATTCTCCATGACAACACTCATCCACACAATGCTAAGCAAACTTCTGGTAAACCTTCCAAGATGTAAGGTCGTGGTCCATGAAACTCTTCAGCTTACACGACCTTACATCCTGGAAGGTTTACCAGAAGATATGTCATCCGGTCATGAAAGCCTTCATACTATGCTCAGCAAACTGTTGATCTCCTGCAACAGTTTCAGTGGGGCATAATCACCCATGCACACTATAGTCCTGACTTGGGACCAGATACTATTACCTATTCTCTAGGTTAAAAGAACATTTGGCCAGAAAGGAATTTAGTGAAAGAAGAGGTTCATAACTTTCTGAACAGCATGACGGCAAGCTGGTATGACATGGGCATACAAAAACTGCCACAGCATCTACAAAATGCATCGACAGAAATGGTGAATATGTCAAAAATTAGCTCAATGTTCAAGCTGTAAACTGATGTAAAGCATTGTAGAAATAAACAGGTCCATGTACTTAGAAAAAAATTGGAGACCTTACTTTTGGGGTTACCCTCATAGTTGTACAAACTATATTTTTGACAAAACTGGTAATTACTTTGGAATTAATTAAGGGCTGGCTTTGCTAATATATTTTCAAATAGACCCAAATAAATACATCAGGAATCTTAGTAATAGTTCTTCCAAATGTTTATAATTATTATAGAATTTATATTTGGTTATAAGTTAACAATAAAATTTAAGCCACAAAACAATTACTGATTTCACCCTATCGCAAAAGTATTAGCCATGAATAGTTAAAATAAATTAGGAAATTAATTACATGGATAAAACTAAGCACAAAATTAGACCTGGTGCTATATTCTTTAAGACTAAGGGCCAACCTTTCTCTTTTATAGAAATGCAGATTATACTCATGTATGTTAATGGTAATCAGGCAAAAATGAATATAAAATGATTTTCAGCAGGCAGATGGCAAAACAAAAGAGGAAGTAAAAAGATCCCATCTTACTTTGTCAAACTGCTGGTGTCTGTCAATTTAGAATTACAATGACAATCTATTATTCTAAGTACAAAAGAAACCTAATATAAAATAGGAAGTTTTAATGTGTTGTGTTTCCAAGAAATGAAAATGGTTAGTTTACCCAATGAAGAATCGGTATTGCGTCAACAGGCAATACAAAAAAAAAAAAAAAAAAAAAAAAAAAAAAAAAAAAAAAAAAAAAAAAAAAGTGTGCTTCACTGAGCAGGCAAGAGGAATTGGAGGACACTGACCTATACAAATGTAACAGTGTAACTGAAAAGTAGGTTAGATGAGTCTATTACAAAATCTGTGATTTCTGGATATAGGAATACTACTATGTACTGATGGGAAAAACAAGGGCATGGTTGATATACAGTAATAGATTTGTTATACTAATCTACCAATAATAACGGGTATCACAGGATAGTGGTACCAAATTAAGCAGGTTTTGGAACTAGTATTGTTTTGCCATTACTATCATGATGACAATAATTAAGACTTACACTGACCAGCAAGAGCATTGTGAGCAGTGTCTTATTATCATATAAACCCACACAGGTGACAGCAGCAGCATGCGCTGAACTGCCGATCCTGTTGCAGCAACTCAGCAATGATGTCTGCAGCAGGGGAAAGAAAGGCGATCAGCAAACCAACAGGCTTCACAACAGCCTAACGACGTACCCAATATTGACAGTCCGCCGCAGATCAAATTATAAGTTCTTTTCCCAGTTACTTGAAAAATCTATGCAGAAAGCATAAAACTGTAGCAGATTCATCATAGAAGATAAGGGTAGACGCAGAAAAATTCACCAGCCCTGTTGTACAAAAGTTTTATAGTAAAAAGTTTTTGACAGTTCAACAAAGCCACAGAGTTTTCATATGTTCGTTGTGCAGTCTGACCCTCCCTGATATCTTTGCCACAATTTATTGAATTCTCCTAATTTTTCGTTAAATAATTCATTAATGTCCCTAAGGAATAAATCTTGTTCTCATTTAATGAAGTATTTCACTTTAAAACCGATTTTCTTGACCACAATTGCCGATAAAGTCTTAAAACAGAATTTTTATACACTTCACAGTATCGATTATTTTCAAAATGTCAATACGTGTGGACTTCTCATTAATAAAGCTTTAAACTTATTAATTATTGAAGATCGTCCACACTCCTGATAAAATTCTGCCAGAATCTCTTCAAGAAGTCTGAATTTTAATAAAATTTGCAAATTTCACACGTAAGTAATATTTACAATGTATGTTGTAACAACAGTCAACTGACTGTTTTAACTTCTAACTCGCAGTTTATTTAACAGTTGATAACCAATTGACATCCAATTACAAACTTTATCATTCCACCTTCAACATTGAACTCCCTTTTTATTTTTATAAAAAAAACATACAACAAATTTTAATAATGGTCAGCATGATGTTTCAACAGTTCTTCCAGCCGCCGGCCAACTACTACTATGCAATAGTGGTTAGCTCTCGTCTTCCGCCATGTCTGGAGTCCCCACTGGATCATCTTGCTGGCATGCTCGACATGAAAGAAAAGAAACAAAATCTTTTTAAATAACAAGTCTCCACTTAACATACTACAAATAAATAAATATAAATATTAACATTTCTTACCTGGTGTTACTCAAGCGGTAAAGAAACGCGATGTTTCCTGATTACACTTTTGAAACACCACATCACCCGTGCATAGTAATTGCAGTATCAGTGAGCATGCTATCCGTGTGTAGAATGGGGAATGCATTCAGTTTATCTGAATCTAATCATGGGCATATTGTGATGGCCCAGAGGCTTAACACAAGCATTTAGAAAAAAGCAAGACCTATTAGGTGTTTGAGGTGTGCTGTGGTAAGAGCCTTCAACACATGGCAAACCATAGTAAAACCATGTCTAGACATTGGGTATCCACCCCTCATTACAGATTATGTAGGCTGAGCAGGTGGTAAAACCAGACATGTGGCAAAGTGTAGTAGAACTTAGATCAGACTTTAATGCTAGGCAGAGTACAAGTGCATCTGATCACACAGTGCATCAAACTCTCCTAACAATTGGCATCTGCAGGCGATGACCCTTGCATGTGCCAATGATAATACCACAACATCAGTACAACATGGGCACATGACCAAGGTGTGATGAAACTCCATATCTTCTTCATTACACCAGCAGAATTGCAAAAATCCATCACCTTTCAAGGGAACAACTACTTGACACCAATGCTGCACGATGGAGACAAGTGACAGGTGGCTCCATTATGCTGTGGAGAACATTCACATGGGCATCCAGCAGTCCAGTGACACTAGCTGAAGGTACCTTGATGGACGAGGAGTATCGTACACTGGTTGAGATCCATATACCTCCCTTCGTGAGGATCATGTTACCTGATGGCAGAAACATTTTTCAACAAGACAATGTGCCATGTCATAAGGCCAGGTATGTACTGCAATGGTTTGAGGAACACAGTAGCAAGTTACAATTGATGTACAGTCCCCCAACTTGCCAGATCTGAATCTGATCAGGTACATCTGTGATGTGATTTTACGTGATGTCAGAGACGTTCGCCGCCTCAGAGGGGGAACTGCATTACACGTTTGTGGAGATATGATGCCGTGTCCCTCCAGCGAACTACCAAGGCTTCACTGCTTCCATGCCGTGATATGTTACCACTGTTACCCCTGCCAAATTTGGACATACCAGCTATTAGGTAGGTAGTCATAATGCTCTTGCTGATGACACTGTAAGAAAAATTCTGAACCTATTCATAAGCAACCCAATGCATTTGCTAATTTTTTTCCCTCAAATGTATCACAACAGAAAACACTTATCCCAGGTCTCTCAGTGATATTCAGTAGAGATGCTCAACACAGACGTTCACTTCTTACACCAGTTTACTATGTCAGATACTCAAAATGTCAATAGATGACTTGTCACTGACCATTTAGAAGCCACCATCAAAGCTAATTTTTCAAGTGACAAACAGATTATTCACTAGCATCATTGTAGATAGTGGACATGGGATGGCGTTACACTAGGCAAGAGCTGATCAGAGTGCCTCAACACATTAGTGTACACAGTTAAGTGCTGCTGATTCCAAATTGAGCTTTGACAAAGTTGGACAAAATATCTTTTTTTACTACTACTACTACTACTACTCAACACATTTTTTCAAATATTTAAGTTAGTGATCTGAGGCATCACTAACTATGCAAACACATGGAAGAGTTACATATCATAGATACAATGGAAAACATTTGCTTAACTTACCTATTAGAAAATCTACCATTAACAGCTGGTTTCTTTCGCCTCTCTCTGTGAGTGTATGCAGAGAATGTTGTCTCAACTGGCTAAAATTAACAAATATTATACATGGCTGTGAGTTGTTTTACCAGGTGATACTCGCAATTGTGAAATAAATGTTCTTCATTATTTCAAGTTATTGTTCAAGTGGACTCATTTAGAATTTTCTGGGGCTGTTTTAAGTATTAAGAAGGATACGTCAGTGACATGGGACACTGACAAAGTTCTTCCAATTTCACTCCACTTCAAATATTCAGACTTATACATTAATGTATTAATGTCTAATCTATTACATCTACTTTTATAACAAATTTCAATATGATACAGCTAATTTCACAAAATCTTTCTCTCAGTATTGATAACATTTCATCCCATGAATCTAAATAATCATGATTAGCTTTTTCCTGATGATGGTTGATTTCAATGTTTAAATATTTCATATATGTACAAATGACAAAGACAAACTATCACACCTCACTGCTTCGCATTTTTCGAGGTAAAGTGTATAAGTAAACAGTCTTTTATTTGAACACGATGAATATGTAAGAAGAGAATGGTATCTATGTGTATTATCAAGTTTAGATACAAGCTTTTGATGTGCCAAATATGAAGCAACAAAATCTTCACTTACAGACTTGAAGTATACAATCAAAACAGTAGCAGAGTTTTTCAAATGCTTATTGAAGAAAGAGGATAACATTAGTGTCTGTCAACTTAAAACTACCATGAAAAATAAGACTCTGCTATAAAAGGTGAAATCAAAATATAAAGTGGGAAACATTACTGTACTGTTTCTCTGTTGTTGTTGCTGTGGTCTTCAGTCCACAGACTGGTTTGATGCAGCTCTCCATGCTGCTCTATACTGTTCAAACTTCTTCACCTCCCTCTACATACTGCAACCTACATCCTTCTGAATCTGCTTAGTGTATTCATCTCTTGGTCTCCCACTACAATTTTTACCCTCCACGCTGTCCTCCAAAACTAAATTGGTGATCCCCTGATGCCTCAGAACATGTTCTACCAACTGATCCCTTCTTCTAGTCAAGTTTTGTCACAAATTCTATTCAGTTCCTCCTCATTACTTATGTGGTCTAACCATCTAATCTTCAGCACTCTTCTGTAGCACCACATGTCAAAAGCTTCTATTATCTTCTTGTCTAAACTATTTAACATACATGTTTCACTTCGATACATGGCTGCACTCCACACAAATACTTTGAGAAACGACTTCCTGGCATTTAAATCTGTACTTGATCTTCGTTCTCACTTCCCACGCCCGGGTTCCTGGGTTCGATTCCCTGCAGGATCAGGGATTTTCTCTGCCTCACGGTGACTGGGTGTTGTGTGATGTCCTTAGATTAGTTAGGTTTAAGTAGTTGTAAGTTCTCGGGGACTGATGACCATAGCTGTTAAGTCCCATAGTGCTCAGAGCCATTTGAACAATTTTATACTTGATCTTAACATATTTGTCTTCTTCAGAAACGCTTTCCTTGCCATTGCCAGTCTACATTTTACTTCGACCATTATCAGTTATTTTACTTCCTAAATAGCAAAACTCCTTTACTACTTTAAGTGTCTCATTTCCTAATCTAATTCCTTCAGCATCACCTGACTTAATTCGACTACATTCCATTATCCTTGTTTTGCTTTTGTTGATGTTCATCTTATATACTCCTCTCAAAACACTGTCCATTCCATTCAACTGCTCTTCCAAGTCCTTTGCTGTCACTGACAGAATTACAATGTCATCGGTGAACCTCAAAGCTTTTCTTTCTTCTCCATGGATTTTAATACCTACTCCGAATTTTTCTTTTTTTTCCTTTACTGCTTGCTTAATATACAAATTGAATAACATCAGGCAGAGACTACAACCCTTTCTCACTCTCTTCCCAACCGCTGCTTCCCTTTTATGCCCCTCGAATCCTATAACTGCCATCTGGTTTCTGTACAAATTGTAAATAGCCGTTCGCTCCCTGTATTTTACCCTGCCACCTTCAGAATTTGAAAGAGTATCCCAGTCAACATTGTCAAAAGCTTTCTCTAAGTCTACAAATGCTAAAAATGTAGGTTTGCCTTCCCTTAATCTATCTTTTAAGACAAGTCATAGGTTCAGTGCTGCTTTGCATGTTCCATCGTTTCTATGGAATCCAAACTGATCTTCCCTGAGGTCAGCTTCTATCTGTTTTCCCATACATGTGTAAAAAGTTCATGTTAGTATTTTGCAGCCATGACTTATTAAACTGATAGTTTAGCAATTTTCACCTTTGTCAACACCTGCTTTCTTTGGGATTGATATCATTATGTTTTTCTTGAAGTCTGAGGGTATTTCGCATGTCTTATACAGGGTGTTACAAAAAGGTACAGTCAAACTTTCATGAAACATTACTCACACACAAATAAAGAAAAGATGTTACGTGGACATGTGTCCAGAAACACTTAATTTCCATGTTAGAACTCATTTTAGTTTTGTCAGTATGTTCTTCCACCTATGCTCAATGGAGCACGTTATCATAATTTCATACAGGATACTCTACCTGTGCTGCTAGAACATGTGCCTTCACAAGTGCGACACAACATGTGGTTCATGCATGATGGAGCTTCTGCACATTTCAGTCGAAGTGTTCGTACGCTTCTCAACAACAGATTCGGTGACCGATGGATTGGTAGAGGCAAACCAATTCCATGGCCTCCACGCTCTCCTGACCTCGACCCTCTTGACTTTCATTTATGGGGGCATTTGAAAGCTCCTGTCTACGCAACCCTGGTACCAAATGTAGAGATCCTTCATGCTTGTGTTGTGGACGGCTGTGATACAATACGCCATTCTCCAGTGCTGCATCAGCACATCAGGGATTCCATGCGACGGAGAGTGGATGCATGTATCCTCGCTAACGGAGTACATTTTGAACATTTCCTGTAACAAAGTGTTTGAAGTCACGCTGGTACGTTCTGTTGCTATGTGTTTCCATTCCATGATTAATGTGATTTGAAGAGAAGTAACAAAATAAGCTCCAACATGGAAAGTAAGCATTTCCGGACACATGTCCACATGACATATTTTCTTTCTTAGTGTGTGAGGAATGTTTCCTGAAAGTTTGGCCGTACCTTTTTGTAACACCCTATATATCGTGCTCACCAGATGGTAGAGTTTTCTCAGGGCTGGCTCTCCAAGGCTATCAGTAGTTCTAATGGAATGTTGTCTACTCCCGTAGCCTTGTTTCAACTCTGGTCTATCAGTGCTTTGTCAAACTCATCACGCAGTTTAACATATCCATTTTCCTTTTTAAATTATCGAACCTACTTGTCCGTTTAAGGGATCTAACATTCCATGCTCCAATCTGTAGAACGCCAGTTTTCTTTCTCCTGTTAATGACGTCCTCCTGAGTAGTCAACACCTGGAGATCAGAATGAGGGACTTTTTACCCAAGAGGATGCCATCATCATGTAACCACACAGTAAAGCTGCATGCCCTCAGGGAATTACAGCTATACTTTCCCCTTGCTTTAAGCTGTTCGCAGTACCAGCACAGTAAGGCCTTTTTTGTTAGTGTTACAAGGCCAGATCAGTGAATTATCCAGACTGTTGACCCTGCAACTACTGAAAAGCTAAGCTGTCTTGTCACTGTCCCTCTTCAGGAACCACAAGTTCGGGTGCCGGAATCTGTATCACTGAGGCACACAAGCCTCCCCACCAAGATCCATGGTTCAAGGAAGGGTGGGGGGGGGGTGGGGGGGCACAACAAGAGAAAGCTCTGCTTCTCTAAGATACGAAAATTACTGTTGTACAAAATAAGTATCTGTAATTGAATGAATTGCCTTTTCAAGAAGAGTGTCTTCCAGTGAAGAGACAAAAGTAAGCAGAAGGAGAGTAAGGTAAGTGGTTTACACACATCTGCAATTATTTTCCTTCCATTTGTTTAAGTAGTGCCATATAAAGTGAACTACAATAAAAATAGGCACATATGAGGTGAATACTAAACGCAATTTTATAACACACAATTCAGTGTCTTAACAAAATCAACAAGGTAGTCATTGTTAGTCCGATATAAACTGAATAGTTTATCTGAAAGTAATACTAAATGAGAATATCAGATGAACTACAACTTCTGCATGAAGGAATATCATTATGTATTTCTTGCATGTTTGGTCTGTATCATTAAATGCAGTGTTTATTGCTTCATACTTAATGTATCAAAAGCATTTATCAAAACCATCCCACTTCTCATTTACATAGCTAAACAGTATAAATTGTTATTATTCTCTTTTTCTGTATTTATCGTAGTTAAATTAAAGTTCTGCCTATTTTTATAGTTTACGTTGAAATACATGAAGCAGTGTGGTGTGTTAGATCTCTTTGTCATTTGTGCATAGATGGAATATTTAAACATGAATATCAACAATATGCCAGAAAAAACCTGATCATAATTATTCAGATTTATAAGACGAATTGTTATCAGAACCAAAAAAAATTGTTTGCAAAATTAGCTGTGTCATACAGTAGTCTGTTTATTAAAGAAGTTGCTGTAACAGATTAGACATTACTATATTAGCGATTAGATTGTACTAACTGGAGTGAAACTGGAAAAAACTTTCTCACTGATTCATATCAGTAAATGGGGTTTCTTAATACTTAAACTAGAGCTCCATATATGCAGTAAATTCTCCATCAGTACACATGAGCAATAAACTTAAAAAATGAAGAACATTTATATTACAATTGCAAATATCACCTGAGTCTCAGAACCATGTATATAATTGGCAGAGTGGTGTGCTAACCACATGACCCTGCATCTACGCATCCACTGATGCCAATGGCCTGAGGATAACACTCAAGTCAGTCAATACTGTTCTGCCTTCATGGCCTGTTCAGGGGGTGATTAGTATTTAAATGTCTCCTGGTAACACTACTCACAACCATATTAGGTATTTGTTCTCTTTTATCAGATGAGAAAAACATTCCCTACTTTCACCCCAATAGATAGATAGGTAATATCACTGTTTAATGGGAGATATAACAAGATTTTGTAATATGTAAGCAGAGACATGTTAATCCAATGTTTATATAGTCTTGAAAGCAAATAACTGTTTTATGTATTTGCATTTGATGGTGACAAATGAAATGTACTAAGATATCCTGTTAGCTTTCAAGGGCAATAGTATTGTATCAGTGGTAAGCTGTTAGATGTTCAGTCGAGTGATTCATTTTATAATCATATGAAGAATTGCATAATGGAGATATCCATGAATAGTTTCGTGCATTTTCTACGGTTTTTGTTGTTGTAAGGCATAAGGCTGTTTTGTGGAGTACTTGTAAATAATATCAGTTCTATACATTTAAGGACTGTTACTATATAAAATGTATTTTGAATTTAAAGTGGTTGTTCAGTTTAATAGTATTATGGTGGGTAAAAATGTGTATATTTAAAATTAATTACATAAAGTGTCGATGGTAGATGCACAGTTTGTGTGGTGCATCACCTTGTTCCTTCAAAGAGAGAGTCCCATGATCTTGGAACACTTGATATTTGGCAGTGAACTGTATTTCTTTAATGTCCTCACAAATTTTCCCATTTAAGAAAAGGAAATTTGCCTTAGCTTTAAATAGCTTCTGTTCAAATTTATTGTTGTTGTTAATCTTGATTTTGATTCTACATTCTTTTAATTTGATAGCTTCCATTCAGTTCCTTTTTAAACTTTCTTCTGGTTTTTTCTTACATGTGTTCTTATTGAGATTAACTTCCTTGTTATTGGCAAGTAGTAGGGTGAAGATACAACAGAGAGGCTTTTTCATGCAGTATTAATATTTTGCCAATTTCAGTACTTTTAAATCTGAATGGAATATTTGTTCTTAGGTACATGACCATATTGTATTTTAGAACAAGTTTTCATGTTTGGAAATGTCTTATACAACTGGAACATGTTTTGTAATAACAGAAGAGACTACATTACATGCAAGGAAAATGCTTTTATTTCAATATGCAAACAGAAAATATGTCAAACATCAAATACAGGGATGGCAGGAGATGAAAGTGTGAAATGTGTTCAAAGCAACAACACTCTTCCATACAGATAATTTCATTAAAAGTTGTCATTGCTTCGAAATAAAAAGTTACTTTCATGTATTTGCATAGAGCGTGAGCTTTCTAATCACTAAGGAGGATGACTGAGTACATACGAGAATTTCCTATTGGAACATTGCCATTGTGCAGCAGGGTAACATCAGGGTTGTAACAATGCATTTTAATGAGTTACGCCCTTCTGTTGCTCTGCTGCCTAGTGGCAATCCTTCCCATATGAAGTAATTACAACTACATTGGAAGACAAGAAACAGTTGATTGTTTAACCAACAGAGTTTGGCATCATCTGAGAGGTCAATAATGAATCAGCTTTTGTTGTTTGAAATGTTGACTTTAATAAACTAGTCTGAGGAAGAAATGTCCTCGTCAATGGTAAGTATTAATGAGTGAACGATGCTCAGTGTTTTCTAGTGTTACTCATTTAATGATGACAACTAATTATTCTAGTACTTTTACAATGAATCCATACCGTGCATTGCATGCTCATGTTCTATGATTTGTTGGGCATAGAATATCAGTAATATCAATGCCATTGCTGAATGGAGAAATAAGTTTAATAAACTGTCACCATCCTCTATTAGGTGTTTTTATTGTACATTAGTCTAACAAAAATGTTTCTGTGTATCACATGTACTTCCTTTTATATCAGTACATTACAGTAGTTCTTAAAGCAGAATACATAGATAGCCCGATATTTACCTTTAACTTACTTTTCAGATAAACAGTTTAATTTATACCAGACTTAACTGCATAAAGGGTGCTGTATTTGCTAATCAGGCTATCCTGCATTACAAATTATGTTTAATATTCACATTAGATGAGTCTATTTCTATCCCATATCGCTTTATGTGGCAATGAATAAGAATATGGAAGAAATTTTACTGCAGGTATGTATAAACAACTTACCTTAGTCTCCTTCTGCTTAAATTTTTGTCTCCACTAGAAGACACTCTTGTTGAAGAGTTAGTTCTTTCTGTAATGGATGATCTTTTTGCATGACAGTTAGTTTAATTCCCTGGAGAGACCGACGGTTCCTGCTTTCTGCTTTATAATTTGATTTCATTTATTGAAGAAGAGACCTATTTCTCATGATGCTTTTATGTTCTAGGACACTAACATTACCTGCTTCCTTCCCTGGGTGTTTGAAAAATATTTGTAACTTTCTTGCATGTATAGTCTTTATCATTAAATGCAGTGTTTATTGCTTCATACTTAATGTATCAAAAGCAAGTATCAAAACCACCCCACTTCTAATTTACACAGCTAAACAGTATAAATTGTTATTATTCTCTTTTTCCGTATTCATCGTAATTAAATTAAAGTGCTGCCTATTTTTATAGTTTACCTTGAAATACATGAAGCAGTGTGGTGTGTTAGATCTCTTCGTCATTTGTGCATAGATGGAATATTTAAACATGTATGTCAACAATATGCCAGAAGAAACCTGATCATAATTATTCTGATTTATAATCCGAATTATTATCAGTACCAAAAAAAATTGTTTGCAAAATTAGCTGTGTCATACGGTAATCTGTTTATTAAAGAAGTTGCTGTAACAGATTAGACATTACTACACTAGAGATTTGATTGTACTAACTGGAGTGAAGCTGGAAAAACTTTTCTCACTGATTCATATCAGTAAATGGTGTTTTGTTAATACTTAAACTAGAGCTCCATATATGCAGTAAATTCTCCATCAGTACACATGAGCAATAAACTCAAAAAATGAAGAACATTTATATTACAATTGCAAATATCACCTCAGTCTCAGAACCATGTATATAACTGGCAGAGTGGTGTGCTAACCACATGACCCTGCATCTACGCATCCACTGATGCCAATGGGCTGAAAATAACACTTGAGTCAGTCAATACTTTTCTGCCTTCATGGCCTGTTCAGGGGGTGATTAGTATTTAAATATCTCCTGGTAACACTACTCACAACCATATTAGGTATTTGTTCTCTTTTATCAGATGAGAAAAACATTCCCTACTTTCACCCCAATAGATAATGGGAGATATAACAAGATTTTCTAATATGTAAGCAGAGACATGTTAATCCAATGTTTATATAGTCTTGAAGGCAAATAACTGTTTTATGTATTTGCATTTCATGGTGACTAATGAAATGTACTAAGATATCCTGCTAGCTTTCAAGGGCAAGAGTATTGTATCAGTGGTACGCTGTTAGATGTTCAGTTGAGTGATTCATTTTATAATCATATGACGAATTGCATAATGGAGATGTCCATGAATAGTTTCATGCATTTTCTACGGATTTTGTTGTTGTAAGGCATAAGGCTGTTTTGTGGAGTACTTGTAAATAATATCAGTTCTATACATTTAAGGACTGTTACTATATAAAATGTATTTTGAATTTAAAGTGGTTGTTCAGTTTAATAGTACTATGGTGGGTAAAAATGTGTATATTTAAAATTAATTACATAAAGTGTCGATGGTAGATGCACAGTTTGTGTGGTGCATCACCTTGTTCCTTCAAAGAGAGAGTCCGATGATCTTGGAACACTTGATATTTGGCAGTGAACTGTATTTCTTTAATGTCCTCACAAATTTTCCCATTCAAGAAAAAGAAATTTGTATTAGCTTTAAATAACTTCTGTTCAAATTTATTGTTGTTGTTAATCTCAATTTTGATTCTACATTCTCTTAATTTGACAGCTTCTGTTCAGTTCCTTTTTAAACTTTCATCTGGTTTTTGCTTATATGTGTTCTTATTGTGATTAACTTCCTTGTTATTCTCATGTAGTAGGGTGAAGATACAACAGAGAGGCTTTTTCATGCAGTATTAATATTTTGCCAATTTCAGTACTTTTAAATATGAATGGAATATTTGTTCTTAGGTACATGACCATATTGTACTTTAGAACAAGTTTTCATGTTTGGAAATGGCTTATACAACTGGAACATGTTTTGTAATAACAGAAGAGACTACATTACATGCATGGAAAATGCTTTTATTTCAATATGCAAACAGAGAATATGTCAAACATCAAATACAAGGATGGCAGGAGATGAAAGCATGAAATGTGTTCAAAGCAACAACACTCTTCCATACAGATAATTTCATTAAAAGTTGTCATTGCTTGAAAATAAAAAGTTACTTTCATGCGTTTGCATAGAGCGTGAGCTTTCTAATCGCTAAGAAGGATGACTGAGTACATACGAGAATTTCCTATTGGAACATTGCCATTGTGCAGCAGGGCAACATTAGGGTCGTAACAATGCATTTTAATGAGTTAAATCCTTCTGTTGCTCTGCTGCCTAGTGGCAATCCTTCCCATATGAAGTAATTACAACTACATTGGAAGACAAGAAACAGTTGATTGTTTAACCAACAGAGTTTGGCATCATCTGAGAGGTCAATAATGAATCAGTTTTTGTTGTTTGAAATGTTGACTTTAATAAACTAGTCTGAGGAAGAAATGTCCTCGTCAGTGGTAAGTATTAATGAGTGAACGATGCTCAGTGTTTTCTAGTGTTACTCATTTAATGATGACAACTAATTATTCTAGTACTTTTACAATGAATCCATACCGTGCATTGCATGCTCATGTTCTATGATTTGTTGGGCATAGAACATCAGTAATATCAATGCCATTGCTGAATGGAGAAATAAGTTTAATAAACTGTCACTATTCTATATTAGGTGTTTTTATTGTACATTAGTCTAACAAAAATGTTTCTGTGTATCACATGTACTTCCTTTCATCTCAGTACAATACAGTAGTTCATAAAGCAGAATACATAGATAGCCCGATATTTACCTTTAACTTACTTTTCAGATAAACAGTTTAATTTATACCAGACTTAACTGCATAAAGGGTGCTGTATTTGCTAATCAGGCTATCCTGCATTACAAATTATGGTTAATATTCACATTAGATGAGTCTATTTCTATCCCATATCACTATATGTGGCAATGAATAAGAATATGGAAGAAATTTTACTGCAGGTATGTATAAACAACTTACTTTAGTCTCCTTCTGCTTAAATTTTTGTCTTCACTAGAAGACACTCTTGTTGCAGAGGCAGTTCTTTCTGTAATGGATGATCTTTTTGCATGACAGTTATTTTAATTCCCTGGAGAGACCGACGGTTCCTGCTTTCTGCTTTATAATTTGATTTCATTTATTGAAGAAGAGACCTATTTCTCATGATGCTTTTATGTTCTAGGACACTAACATTACCTGCTTCCTTCCCTGGGTGTTTGAAAAATATTTGTAACTTTCTTGCATGTATAGTCTATATCATTAAATGCAGTGTTTATTGCTTCATACTTAATGTATCAAAAGCAAGTATCAAAACCATCCCACTTCTCATTTACACAGCTAAACAGTATAAATTGTTATTATTCTCTTTTTCTGTATTCATCCTAATTAAATTAAAGTGCTGCCTATTTTTATAGTTTACCTTGAAATACATGAAGCAGTGTGGTGTGTTAGATCTCTTTGTCATTTGTGCATAGATGGAATATTTAAACATGTATATCAACAATATACCAGAAGAAACCTGATCATAATTGTTCAGATTTATAAGCCGAATTATTATCAGAACCAAAAAAAATTGTTTGCAAAATTAGCTGTGTCATACGGTAATCTGTTTATTAAAGAAGTTGCTGTAACAGATTAGACATTACTACACTAGCGATTTGATTGTACTAACTGGAGTGAAGCTGGAAAAACTTTTCTCACTGATTCATATCAGTAAATGGGGTTTCTTAATACTTAAACTAGAGCTCCATATATGCAGTAAATTCTCCATCAGTACACATGAGCAATAAACTTAAAAAATGAAGAACATTTATTTTACAATTGCAAATATCACCTGAGTCTCAGAACCATGTATATAACTGGCAGAGTGGTGTGCTAACCATATGACCCTCCATCTACACATCCACTGATGCCAATGGCCCGAGGATAACACTCGAGTCAGTCAATACTGTTGTGCCTTCATGGGCTGTTCAGGGGGTGATTAGTATTTAAATATCTCCTGGTAACACTACTCACAACCATATTAGGTATTTGTCCTCTTTTATCATATGAGAAAAACATTCCCTACTTTCACCCCAATAGATAGATAGGTAATATCACTGTTTAATGGGAGATATAACAAGATTTTCTAATATGTAAGCAGAGACATGTTAATCCTATGTTTATATAGTCTTGAAGGCAAATAACTGTTTTATGTATTTGCATTTGATTGTGACAAATGAAATGTACTAAGATATCCTATTAGCTTTCAAGGGCAAGAGTATTGTATCAGTGGTAAGCTGTTAGATGTTCAGCCGAGTGATTCATTTTATAATCATATGAAGAATTGCATAATGGAGATGTCGATGAATAGTTTCATGCATTTTCTATGGTTTTTGTTGTTGTAAGGCATAAGGCTGTTTTGTGGAGTACTTGTAAATAATATCAGTTCTATACATTTAAGGACTGTTACTATATAAAATGTATTTTGAATTTAAAGTGGTTGTTCAGTTTAATAGTACTATGGTGGGTAAAAATGTGTATATTTAAAATTAATTACATAAATTGTCGATGGTAGATGCACAGTTTGTGTGGTGCATCACCTTGTTCCTTCAAAGAGAGAGTCCCATGATCTTGGAACACTTGATATTTGGCAGTGAACTGTATTTCTTTAATGTCTTCACAAATTTTCCCATTCAAGAAAAAGAAATTTGTATTAGCTTTAAATAACTTCTGTTCAAATTTATTGTTGTTGTTAATCTCAATTTTGATTCTACATTCTCTTAATTTGACAGCTTCTGTTCAGTTCCTTTTTAAACTTTCATCTGGTTTTTGCTTATATGTGTTCTTATTGTGATTAACTTCCTTGTTATTCTCATGTAGTAGGGTGAAGATACAACAGAGAGGCTTTTTCATGCAGTATTAATATTTTGCCAATTTCAGTACTTTTAAATCTGAATGGAATATTTGTTCTTAGGTACATGACCATATCGTACTTTAGAACAAGTTTTCATGTTTGGAAATGTCTTATACAACTGGAACATGTTTTGTAATAACAGAAGAGACTACATTACATACATGGAAAATGCTTTTATTTCAATATGCAAACAGAAAATATGTCAAACATCAAATACAGGTATGGCAGGAGATGAAAGTGTGAAATGTGTTCAAAGCAACAAACCTCTTCCATACAGATAATTTCATTAAAAGTTGTCATTGCTTGAAAATAAAAAGTTACTTTCATGTGTTTGCATAGAGCGTGAGCTTTCTAATCGCTAAGAAGGATGACTGAGTACATACGAGAATTTCCTATTGGAACATTGCCATTGTGCAGCAGGGCAACATTAGGGTCGTAACAATGCATTTTAATGAGTTAAATCCTTCTGTTGCTCTGCTGCCTAGTGGCAATCCTTCCCATATGAAGTAATTACAACTACATTGGAAGACAAGAAACAGTTGATTGTTTAACCAACAGAGTTTGGCATCATCTGAGAGGTCAATAATGAATCAGTTTTTGTTGTTTGAAATGTTGACTTTAATAAACTAGTCTGAGGAAGAAATGTCCTCGTCAGTGGTAAGTATTAATGAGTGAACGATGCTCAGTGTTTTCTAGTGTTACTCATTTAATGATGACAACTAATTATTCTAGTACTTTTACAATGAATCCATACCGTGCATTGCATGCTCATGTTCTATGATTTGTTGGGCATAGAACATCAGTAATATCAATGCCATTGCTGAATGGAGAAATAAGTTTAATAAACTGTCACTATTCTATATTAGGTGTTTTTATTGTACATTAGTCTAACAAAAATGTTTCTGTGTATCACATGTACTTCCTTTCATCTCAGTACAATACAGTAGTTCATAAAGCAGAATACATAGATAGCCCGATATTTACCTTTAACTTACTTTTCAGATAAACAGTTTAATTTATACCAGACTTAACTGCATAAAGGGTGCTGTATTTGCTAATCAGGCTATCCTGCATTACAAATTATGGTTAATATTCACATTAGATGAGTCTATTTCTATCCCATATCACTATATGTGGCAATGAATAAGAATATGGAAGAAATTTTACTGCAGGTATGTATAAACAACTTACTTTAGTCTCCTTCTGCTTAAATTTTTGTCTTCACTAGAAGACACTCTTGTTGCAGAGGCAGTTCTTTCTGTAATGGATGATCTTTTTGCATGACAGTTATTTTAATTCCCTGGAGAGACCGACGGTTCCTGCTTTCTGCTTTATAATTTGATTTCATTTATTGAAGAAGAGACCTATTTCTCATGATGCTTTTATGTTCTAGGACACTAACATTACCTGCTTCCTTCCCTGGGTGTTTGAAAAATATTTGTAACTTTCTTGCATGTATAGTCTATATCATTAAATGCAGTGTTTATTGCTTCATACTTAATGTATCAAAAGCAAGTATCAAAACCATCCCACTTCTCATTTACACAGCTAAACAGTATAAATTGTTATTATTCTCTTTTTCTGTATTCATCCTAATTAAATTAAAGTGCTGCCTATTTTTATAGTTTACCTTGAAATACATGAAGCAGTGTGGTGTGTTGGATCTCTTTGTCATTTGTGCATAGATGGAATATTTAAACATGTATATCAACAATATACCAGAAGAAACCTGATCATAATTATTCAGATTTATAAGCCGAATTATTATCAGAACCAAAAAAAATTGTTTGCAAAATTAGCTGTGTCATACGGTAATCTGTTTATTAAAGAAGTTGCTGTAACAGATTAGACATTACTACACTAGCGATTTGATTGTACTAACTGTAGTGAAGCTGGAAAAACTTTTCTCACTGATTCATATCAGTAAATGGGGTTTCTTAATACTTAAACTAGAGCTCCATATATGCAGTAAATTCTCCGTCAGTACACATGAGCAATAAACTTAAAAAATGAAGAACATTTATTTTACAATTGCAAATATCACCTGAGTCTCAGAACCATGTATATAACTGGCAGAGTGGTGTGCTAACCATATGACCCTCCATCTACACATCCACTGATGCCAATGGCCCGAGGATAACACTCGAGTCAGTCAATACTGTTGTGCCTTCATGGGCTGTTCAGGGGGTGATTAGTATTTAAATATCTTCTGGTAACACTACTCACAACCATATTAGGTATTTGTCCTCTTTTATCATATGAGAAAAACATTCCCTACTTTCACCCCAATAGATAGATAGGTAATATCACTGTTTAATGGGAGATATAACAAGATTTTCTAATATGTAAGCAGAGACATGTTAATCCTATGTTTATATAGTCTTGAAGGCAAATAACTGTTTTATGTATTTGCATTTGATTGTGACAAATGAAATGTACTAAGATATCCTATTAGCTTTCAAGGGCAAGAGTATTGTATCAGTGGTAAGCTGTTAGATGTTCAGCCGAGTGATTCATTTTATAATCATATGAAGAATTGCATAATGGAGATGTCCATGAATAGTTTCATGCATTTTCTATGGTTTTTGTTGTTGTAAGGCATAAGGCTGTTTTGTGGAGTACTTGTAAATAATATCAGTTCTATACATTTAAGGACTGTTACTATATAAAATGTATTTTGAATTTAAAGTGGTTGTTCAGTTTAATAGTACTATGGTGGGTAAAAATGTGTATATTTAAAATTAATTACATAAATTGTCGATGGTAGATGCACAGTTTGTGTGGTGCATCACCTTGTTCCTTCAAAGAGAGAGTCCCATGATCTTGGAACACTTGATATTTGGCAGTGAACTGTATTTCTTTAATGTCTTCACAAATTTTCCCATTCAAGAAAAAGAAATTTGTATTAGCTTTAAATAACTTCTGTTCAAATTTATTGTTGTTGTTAATCTCAATTTTGATTCTACATTCTCTTAATTTGACAGCTTCTGTTCAGTTCCTTTTTAAACTTTCATCTGGTTTTTGCTTATATGTGTTCTTATTGTGATTAACTTCCTTGTTATTCTCATGTAGTAGGGTGAAGATACAACAGAGAGGCTTTTTCATGCAGTATTAATATTTTGCCAATTTCAGTACTTTTAAATCTGAATGGAATATTTGTTCTTAGGTACATGACCATATCGTACTTTAGAACAAGTTTTCATGTTTGGAAATGTCTTATACAACTGGAACATGTTTTGTAATAACAGAAGAGACTACATTACATACATGGAAAATGCTTTTATTTCAATATGCAAACAGAAAATATGTCAAACATCAAATACAGGTATGGCAGGAGATGAAAGTGTGAAATGTGTTCAAAGCAACAAACCTCTTCCATACAGATAATTTCATTAAAAGTTGTCATTGCTTGAAAATAAAAAGTTACTTTCATGTGTTTGCATAGAGCGTGAGCTTTCTAATCGCTAAGAAGGATGACTGAGTACATACGAGAATTTCCTATTGGAACATTGCCATTGTGCAGCAGGGCAACATTAGGGTTGTAACAATGCATTTTAATGAGTTAAATCCTTCTGTTGCTCTGCTCCCTAGTGGCAATCCTTCCCATATGAAGTAATTACAACTACATTGGAAGACAAGTAACAGTTGATTGTTTAATCAACAGAGTTTGGCATCATCTGAGAGGTCAATAATGAATCAGCTTTTGTTGTTTGAAATGTTGACTTTAATAAACTAGTCTGAGGAAGAAATGTCCTCGTCAATGGTAAGTATTAATGAGTGAACGATGCTCAGTGTTTTCTAGTGTTACTCATTTAATGATGACAACTAATTATTCTAGTACTTTTACAATGAATCCATACCGTGCATTGCATGCTCATGTTCTATGATTTGTTGGGCATAGAACATCAGTAATATCAATGCCATTGCTGAATGGAGAAATAAGTTTAATAAACTGTCACTATTCTATATTAGGTGTTTTTATTGTACATTAGTCTAACAAAAATGTTTCTGTGTATCACATGTACTTCCTTTCATCTCAGTACAATACAGTAGTTCTTAAAGCAGAATACATAGATAGCCCGATATTTACCTTTAACTTACTTTTCAGATAAACAGTTTAATTTATACCAGACTTAACTGCATAAAGGGTGCTGTATTTGCTAATCAGGCTATCCTGCATTACAAATTATGGTTAATATTCACATTAGATGAGTCTATTTCTATCCCATATCACTTTATGTGGCAATGAATAAGAATATGGAAGAAATTTTACTGCAGGTATGTATAAACAACTTACTTTAGTCTCCTTCTGCTTAAATTTTTGTCTTCACTAGAAGACACTCTTGTTGCAGAGGCAGTTCTTTCTGTAATGGATGATCTTTTTGCATGACAGTTATTTTAATTCCCTGGAGAGACCGACGGTTCCTGCTTTCTGCTTTATAATTTGATTTCATTTATTGAAGAAGAGACCTATTTCTCATGATGCTTTTATGTTCTAGGACACTAACATTACCTGCTTCCTTCCCTGGGTGTTTGAAAAATATTTGTAACTTTCTTGCATGTATAGTCTATATCATTAAATGCAGTGTTTATTGCTTCATACTTAATGTATCAAAAGCAAGTATCAAAACCATCCCACTTCTCATTTACACAGCTAAACAGTATACATTGTTATTATTCTCTTTTTCTGTATTCATCCTAATTAAATTAAAGTGCTGCCTATTTTTATAGTTTACCTTGAAATACATGAAGCAGTGTGGTGTGTTAGATCTCTTTGTCATTTGTGCATAGATGGAATATTTAAACATGTATATCAACAATATACCAGAAGAAACCTGATCATAATTATTCAGATTTATAAGCCGAATTATTATCAGAACCAAAAAAAATTGTTTGCAAAATTAGCTGTGTCATACGGTAATCTGTTTATTAAAGAAGTTGCTGTAACAGATTAGACATTACTACACTAGCGATTTGATTGTACTAACTGTAGTGAAGCTGGAAAAACTTTTCTCACTGATTCATATCAGTAAATGGGGTTTCTTAATACTTAAACTAGAGCTCCATATATGCAGTAAATTCTCCGTCAGTACAAATGAGCAATAAACTTAAAAAATGAAGAACATTTATTTTACAATTGCAAATATCACCTGAGTCTCTGAACCATGTATATAACTGGCAGAGTGGTGTGCTAACCATATGACCCTCCATCTACACATCCACTGATGCCAATGGCCCGAGGATAACACTCGAGTCAGTCAATACTGTTGTGCCTTCATGGGCTGTTCAGGGGGTGATTAGTATTTAAATATCTTCTGGTAACACTACTCACAACCATATTAGGTATTTGTCCTCTTTTATCAGATGAGAAAAACATTCCCTACTTTCACCCCAATAGATAGATAGGTAATATCACTGTTTAATGGGAGATATAACAAGATTTTCTAATATGTAAGCAGAGACATGTTAATCCTATGTTTATATAGTCTTGAAGGCAAATAACTGTTTTATGTATTTGCATTTGATTGTGACAAATGAAATGTACTAAGATATCCTATTAGCTTTCAAGGGCAAGAGTATTGTATCAGTGGTAAGCTGTTAGATGTTCAGCCGAGTGATTCATTTTATAATCATATGAAGAATTGCATAATGGAGATGTCCATGAATAGTTTCATGCATTTTCTATGGTTTTTGTTGTTGTAAGGCATAAGGCTGTTTTGTGGAGTACTTGTAAATAATATCAGTTCTATACATTTAAGGACTGTTACTATATAAAATGTATTTTGAATTTAAAGTGTTTGTTCAGTTTAATAGTACTATGGTGGGTAAAAATGTGTATATTTAAAATTAATTACATAAATTGTCGATGGTAGATGCACAGTTTGTGTGGTGCATCACCTTGTTCCTTCAAAGAGAGAGTCCCATGATCTTGGAACACTTGATATTTGGCAGTGAACTGTATTTCTTTAATGTCTTCACAAATTTTCCCATTCAAGAAAAAGAAATTTGTATTAGCTTTAAATAACTTCTGTTCAAATTTATTGTTGTTGTTAATCTCAATTTTGATTCTACATTCTCTTAATTTGACAGCTTCTGTTCAGTTCCTTTTTAAACCTTCATCTGGTTTTTTGCTTATATGTGTTCTTATTGTGATTAACTTCCTTGTTATTCTCATGTAGTAGGGTGAAGATACAACAGAGAGGCTTTTTCATGCAGTATTAATATTTTGCCAATTTCAGTACTTTTAAATCTGAATGGAATATTTGTTCTTAGGTACATGACCATATTGTACTTTAGAACAAGTTTTCATGTTTGGAAATGTCTTATACAACTGGAACATGTTTTGTAATAACAGAAGAGACTACATCACATACATGGAAAATGCTTTTATTTCAATATGCAAACAGAAAATATGTCAAACATCAAATACAGGTATGGCAGGAGATGAAAGTGTGAAATGTGTTCAAAGCAACAAACCTCTTCCATACAGATAATTTCATTAAAAGTTGTCATTGCTTGAAAATAAAAAGTTACTTTCATGTGTTTGCATAGAGTGTGAGCTTTCTAATCGCTAAGAAGGATGACTGAGTACATACGAGAATTTCCTATTGGAACATTGCCATTGTGCAGCAGGGCAACATTAGGGTTGTAACAATGCATTTTAATGAGTTAAATCCATCTGTTGCTCTGCTGCCTAGTGGCAATCCTTCCCATATGAAGTAATTACAACTACATTGGAAGACAAGAAACAGTTGATTGTTTAACCAACAGAGTTTGGCATCATCTGAGAGGTCAATAATGAATCAGCTTTTGTTGTTTGAAATGTTGACTTTAATAAACTAGTCTGAGGAAGAAATGTCCTCGTCAATGGTAAGTATTAATGAGTGAACGATGCTCAGTGTTTTCTAGTGTTACTCATTTAATGATGACAACTAATTATTCTAGTACTTTTACAATGAATCCATACCGTGCATTGCATGCTCATGTTCTATGATTTGTTGGGCATAGAACATCAGTAATATCAATGCCATTGCTGAATGGAGAAATAAGTTTAATAAACTGTCACTATTCTATATTAGGTGTTTTTATTGTACATTAGTCTAACAAAAATGTTTCTGTGTATCACATGTACTTCCTTTCATCTCAGTACAATACAGTAGTTCTTAAAGCAGAATACATAGATAGCCCGATATTTACCTTTAACTTACTTTTCAGATAAACAGTTTAATTTATACCAGACTTAACTGCATAAAGGGTGCTGTATTTGCTAATCAGGCTATCCTGCATTACAAATTATGGTTAATATTCACATTAGATGAGTCTATTTCTATCCCATATCACTTTATGTGGCAATGAATAAGAATATGGAAGAAATTTTACTGCAGGTATGTATAAACAACTTACTTTAGTCTCCTTCTGCTTAAATTTTTGTCTTCACTAGAAGACACTCTTGTTGCAGAGGCAGTTCTTTCTGTAATGGATGACCTTTTTGCATGACAGTTATTTTAATTCCCTGGAGAGACCAACGGTTCCTGCTTTCTGCTTTATAATTTGATTTCATTTATTGAAGAAGAGACCTATTTCTCATGATGCTTTTATGTTCTAGGACACTAACATTACCTGCTTCCTTCCCTGGGTGTTTGAAAAATATTTGTAACTTTCTTGCATGTATAGTCTATATCATTAAATGCAGTGTTTATTGCTTCATACTTAATGTATCAAAAGCAAGTATCAAAACCATCCCACTTCTCATTTACACAGCTAAACAGTATAAATTGTTATTATTCTCTTTTTCTGTATTCATCCTAATTAAATCAAAGTGCTGCCTATTTTTATAGTTTACCTTTAAATACATGAAGCAGTGTGGTGTGTTAGATCTCTTTGTCATTTGTGCATAGATGGAATATTTAAACATGTATATCAACAATATACCAGAAGAAACCTGATCATAATTGTTCAGATTTATAAGCCGAATTATTATCAGAACCAAAAAAAAATTGTTTGCAAAATTAGCTGTGTCATACGGTAATCTGTTTATTAAAGAAGTTGCTGTAACAGATTAGACATTACTACACTAGCGATTTGATTGTACTAACTGGAGTGAAGCTGGAAAAACTTTTCTCACTGATTCATATCAGTAAATGGGGTTTCTTAATACTTAAACTAGAGCTCCATATATGCAGTAAATTCTCCATCAGTACACATGAGCAATAAACTTAAAAAATGAAGAACATTTATTTTACAATTGCAAATATCACCTGAGTCTCAGAACCATGTATATAACTGGCAGAGTGGTGTGCTAACCATATGACCCTCCATCTACACATCCACTGATGCCAATGGCCCGAGGATAACACTCGAGTCAGTCAATACTGTTGTGCCTTCATGGGCTGTTCAGGGGGTGATTAGTATTTAAATATCTCCTGGTAACACTACTCACAACCATATTAGGTATTTGTCCTCTTTTATCAGATGAGAAAAACATTCCCTACTTTCACCCCAATAGATAGCTAGGTAATATCACTGTTTAATGGGAGATATAACAAGATTTTCTAATATGTAAGCAGAGACATGTTAATCCTATGTTTATATAGTCTTGAAGGCAAATAACTGTTTTATGTATTTGCATTTGATTGTGACAAATGAAATGTACTAAGATATCCTATTAGCTTTCAAGGGCAAGAGTATTGTATCAGTGGTAAGCTGTTAGATGTTCAGCCGAGTGATTCATTTTATAATCATATGAAGAATTGCATAATGGAGATGTCGATGAATAGTTTCATGCATTTTCTATGGTTTTTGTTGTTGTAAGGCATAAGGCTGTTTTGTGGAGTACTTGTAAATAATATCAGTTCTATACATTTAAGGACTGTTACTATATAAAATGTATTTTGAATTTAAAGTGGTTGTTCAGTTTAATAGTACTATGGTGGGTAAAAATGTGTATATTTAAAATTAATTACATAAATTGTCGATGGTAGATGCACAGTTTGTGTGGTGCATCACCTTGTTCCTTCAAAGAGAGAGTCCCATGATCTTGGAACACTTGATATTTGGCAGTGAACTGTATTTCTTTAATGTCTTCACAAATTTTCCCATTCAAGAAAAAGAAATTTGTATTAGCTTTAAATAACTTCTGTTCAAATTTATTGTTGTTGTTAATCTCAATTTTGATTCTACATTCTCTTAATTTGACAGCTTCTGTTCAGTTCCTTTTTAAACTTTCATCTGGTTTTTGCTTATATGTGTTCTTATTGTGATTAACTTCCTTGTTATTCTCATGTAGTAGGGTGAAGATACAACAGAGAGGCTTTTTCATGCAGTATTAATATTTTGCCAATTTCAGTACTTTTAAATCTGAATGGAATATTTGTTCTTAGGTACATGACCATATTGTACTTTAGAACAAGTTTTCATGTTTGGAAATGTCTTATACAACTGGAACATGTTTTGTAATAACAGAAGAGACTACATTACATACATGGAAAATGCTTTTATTTCAATATGCAAACAGAAAATATGTCAAACATCAAATACAGGTATGGCAGTAGATGAAAGTGTGAAATGTGTTCAAAGCAACAAACCTCTTCCATACAGATAATTTCATTAAAAGTTGTCATTGCTTGAAAATAAAAAGTTACTTTCATGTGTTTGCATAGAGCGTGAGCTTTCTAATCGCTAAGAAGGATGACTGAGTACATACGAGAATTTCCTATTGGAACATTGCCATTGTGCAGCAGGGCAACATTAGGGTTGTAACAATGCATTTTAATGAGTTAAATCCTTCTGTTGCTCTGCTCCCTAGTGGCAATCCTTCCCATATGAAGTAATTACAACTACATTGGAAGACAAGTAACAGTTGATTGTTTAATCAACAGAGTTTGGCATCATCTGAGAGGTCAATAATGAATCAGCTTTTGTTGTTTGAAATGTTGACTTTAATAAACTAGTCTGAGGAAGAAATGTCCTCGTCAATGGTAAGTATTAATGAGTGAACGATGCTCAGTGTTTTCTAGTGTTACTCATTTAATGATGACAACTAATTATTCTAGTACTTTTACAATGAATCCATACCGTGCATTGCATGCTCATGTTCTATGATTTGTTGGGCATAGAACATCAGTAATATCAATGCCATTGCTGAATGGAGAAATAAGTTTAATAAACTGTCACCTTCCTCTATTAGGTGTTTTTATTGTACATTAGTCTAACAAAAATGTTTCTGTGTATCACATGTACTTCCTTTCATCTCAGTACAATACAGTAGTTCTTAAAGCAGAATACATAGATAGCCCGATATTTACCTTTAACTTACTTTTCAGATAAACAGTTTAATTTATACCAGACTTAACTGCATAAAGGGTGCTGTATTTGCTAATCAGGCTATCCTGCATTACAAATTATGGTTAATATTCACATTAGATGAGTCTATTTCTATCCCATATCACTTTATGTGGCAATGAATAAGAATATGGAAGAAATTTTACTGCAGGTATGTATAAACAACTTACTTTAGTCTCCTTCTGCTTAAATTTTTGTCTTCACTAGAAGACACTCTTGTTGCAGAGGCAGTTCTTTCTGTAATGGATGATCTTTTTGCATGACAGTTATTTTAATTCCCTGGAGAGACCGACGGTTCCTGCTTTCTGCTTTATAATTTGATTTCATTTATTGAAGAAGAGACCTATTTCTCATGATGCTTTTATGTTCTAGGACACTAACATTACCTGCTTCCTTCCCTGGGTGTTTGAAAAATATTTGTAACTTTCTTGCATGTATAGTCTATATCATTAAATGCAGTGTTTATTGCTTCATACTTAATGTATCAAAAGCAAGTATCAAAACCATCCCACTTCTCATTTACACAGCTAATCAGTATACATTGTTATTATTCTCTTTTTCTGTATTCATCCTAATTAAATTAAAGTGCTGCCTATTTTTATAGTTTACCTTGAAATACATGAAGCAGTGTGGTGTGTTAGATCTCTTTGTCATTTGTGCATAGATGGAATATTTAAACATGTATATCAACAATATACCAGAAGAAACCTGATCATAATAATTCAGATTTATAAGCCGAATTATTATCAGAACCAAAAAAAATTGTTTGCAAAATTAGCTGTGTCATACGGTAATCTGTTTATTAAAGAAGTTGCTGTAACAGATTAGACATTACTACACTAGCGATTTGATTGTACTAACTGGAGTGAAGCTGGAAAAAACTTTCTCACTGATTCATATCAGTAAATGGGGTTTCTTAATACTTAAACTAGAGCTCCATATATGCAGTAAATTCTCCATCAGTACACATGAGCAATAAACTTAAAAAATGAAGAACATTTATTTTACAATTGCAAATATCACCTGAGTCTCAGAACCATGTATATAACTGGCAGAGTGGTGTGCTAACCATATGACCCTCCATCTACACATCCACTGATGCCAATGGCCCGAGGATAACACTCGAGTCAGTCAATACTGTTGTGCCTTCATGGGCTGTTCAGGGGGTGATTAGTATTTAAATATCTCCTGGTAACACTACTCACAACCATATTAGGTATTTGTCCTCTTTTATCAGATGAGAAAAACATTCCCTACTTTCACCCCAATAGATAGATAGGTAATATCACTGTTTAATGGGAGATATAACAAGATTTTCTAATATGTAAGCAGAGACATGTTAATCCTATGTTTATATAGTCTTGAAGGCAAATAACTGTTTTATGTATTTGCATTTGATTGTGACAAATGAAATGTACTAAGATATCCTATTAGCTTTCAAGGGCAAGAGTATTGTATCAGTGGTAAGCTGTTAGATGTTCAGCCGAGTGATTCATTTTATAATCATATGAAGAATTGCATAATGGAGATGTCGATGAATAGTTTCATGCATTTTCTATGGTTTTTGTTGTTGTAAGGCATAAGGCTGTTTTGTGGAGTACTTGTAAATAATATCAGTTCTATACATTTAAGGACTGTTACTATATAAAATGTATTTTGAATTTAAAGTGGTTGTTCAGTTTAATAGTACTATGGTGGGTAAAAATGTGTATATTTAAAATTAATTACATAAATTGTCGATGGTAGATGCACAGTTTGTGTGGTGCATCACCTTGTTCCTTCAAAGAGAGAGTCCCATGATCTTGGAACACTTGATATTTGGCAGTGAACTGTATTTCTTTAATGTCTTCACAAATTTTCCCATTCAAGAAAAAGAAATTTGTATTAGCTTTAAATAACTTCTGTTCAAATTTATTGTTGTTGTTAATCTCAATTTTGATTCTACATTCTCTTAATTTGACAGCTTCTGTTCAGTTCCTTTTTAAACTTTCATCTGGTTTTTGCTTATATGTGTTCTTATTGTGATTAACTTCCTTGTTATTCTCATGTAGTAGGGTGAAGATACAACAGAGAGGCTTTTTCATGCAGTATTAATATTTTGCCAATTTCAGTACTTTTAAATCTGAATGGAATATTTGTTCTTAGGTACATGACCATATTGTACTTTAGAACAAGTTTTCATGTTTGGAAATGTCTTATACAACTGGAACATGTTTTGTAATAACAGAAGAGACTACATTACATACATGGAAAATGCTTTTATTTCAATATGCAAACAGAAAATATGTCAAACATCAAATACAGGTATGGCAGGAGATGAAAGTGTGAAATGTGTTCAAAGCAACAAACCTCTTCCATACAGATAATTTCATTAAAAGTTGTCATTGCTTGAAAATAAAAAGTTACTTTCATGTGTTTGCATAGAGCGTGAGCTTTCTAATCGCTAAGAAGGATGACTGAGTACATACGAGAATTTCCTATTGGAACATTGCCATTGTGCAGCAGGGCAACATTAGGGTTGTAACAATGCATTTTAATGAGTTAAATCCTTCTGTTGCTCTGCTCCCTAGTGGCAATCCTTCCCATATGAAGTAATTACAACTACATTGGAAGACAAGTAACAGTTGATTGTTTAATCAACAGAGTTTGGCATCATCTGAGAGGTCAATAATGAATCAGCTTTTGTTGTTTGAAATGTTGACTTTAATAAACTAGTCTGAGGAAGAAATGTCCTCGTCAATGGTAAGTATTAATGAGTGAACGATGCTCAGTGTTTTCTAGTGTTACTCATTTAATGATGACAACTAATTATTCTAGTACTTTTACAATGAATCCATACCGTGCATTGCATGCTCATGTTCTATGATTTGTTGGTCATAGAACATCAGTAATATCAATGCCATTGCTGAATGGAGAAATAAGTTTAATAAACTGTCACTATTCTATATTAGGTGTTTTTATTGTACATTAGTCTAACAAAAATGTTTCTGTGTATCACATGTACTTCCTTTAATCTCAGTACAATACAGTAGTTCTTAAAGCAGAATACATAGATAGCCCGATATTTACCTTTAACTTACTTTTCAGATAAACAGTTTAATTTATACCAGACTTAACTGCATAAAGGGTGCTGTATTTGCTAATCAGGCTATCCTGCATTACAAATTATGGTTAATATTCACATTAGATGAGTCTATTTCTATCCCATATCACTTTATGTGGCAATGAATAAGAATATGGAAGAAATTTTACTGCAGGTATGTATAAACAACTTACTTTAGTCTCCTTCTGCTTAAATTTTTGTCTTCACTAGAAGACACTCTTGTTGCAGAGGCAGTTCTTTCTGTAATGGATGATCTTTTTGCATGACAGTTATTTTAATTCCCTGGAGAGACCGACGGTTCCTGCTTTATAATTTGATTTCATTTATTGAAGAAGAGACCTATTTCTCATGATGCTTTTATGTTCTAGGACACTAACATTACCTGCTTCCTTCCCTGGGTGTTTGAAAAATATTTGTAACTTTCTTGCATGTATAGTCTATATCATTAAATGCAGTGTTTATTGCTTCATACTTAATGTATCAAAAGCAAGTATCAAAACCATCCCACTTCTCATTTACACAGCTAAACAGTATACATTGTTATTATTCTCTTTTTCTGTATTCATCCTAATTAAATTAAAGTGCTGCCTATTTTTATAGTTTACCTTGAAATACATGAAGCAGTGTGGTGTGTTAGATCTCTTTGTCATTTGTGCATAGATGGAATATTTAAACATGTATATCAACAATATACCAGAAGAAACCTGATCATAATAATTCAGATTTATAAGCCGAATTATTATCAGAACCAAAAAAAATTGTTTGCAAAATTAGCTGTGTCATACAGTAATCTGTTTATTAAAGAAGTTGCTGTAACAGATTAGACATTACTACACTAGCGATTTGATTGTACTAACTGGAGTGAAGCTGGAAAAACTTTTCTCACTGATTCATATCAGTAAATGGGGTTTCTTAATACTTAAACTAGAGCTCCATATATGCAGTAAATTCTCCATCAGTACACATGAGCAAAAAACTTAAAAAATGAAGAACATTTATTTTACAATTGCAAATATCACCTGAGTCTCAGAACCATGTATATAACTGGCAGAGTGGTGTGTTAACCATATGACCCTCCATCTACACATCCACTGATGCCAATGGCCCGAGGATAACACTCGAGTCAGTCAATACTGTTGTGCCTTCATGGGCTGTTCAGGGGGTGATTAGTATTTAAATATCTCCTGGTAACACTACTCACAACCATATTAGGTATTTGTCCTCTTTTATCAGATGAGAAAAACATTCCCTACTTTCACCCCAATAGATAGATAGGTAATATCACTGTTTAATGGGAGATATAACAAGATTTTCTAATATGTAAGCAGAGACAAGTTAATCCTATGTTTATATAGTCTTGAAGGCAAATAACTGTTTTATGTATTTGCATTTGATTGTGACAAATGAAATGTACTAAGATATCCTATTAGCTTTCAAGGGCAAGAGTATTGTATCAGTGGTAAGCTGTTAGATGTTCAGCCGAGTGATTCATTTTATAATCATATGAAGAATTGCATAATGGAGATGTCCATGAATAGTTTCATGCATTTTCTATGGTTTTTGTTGTTGTAAGGCATAAGGCTGTTTTGTGGAGTACTTGTAAATAATATCAGTTCTATACATTTAAGGACTGTTACTATATAAAATGTATTTTGAATTTAAAGTGGTTGTTCAGTTTAATAGTACTATGGTGGGTAAAAATGTGTATATTTAAAATTAATTACATAAATTGTCGATGGTAGATGCACAGTTTGTGTGGTGCATCACCTTGTTCCTTCAAAGAGAGAGTCCCATGATCTTGGAACACTTGATATTTGGCAGTGAACTGTATTTCTTTAATGTCTTCACAAATTTTCCCATTCAAGAAAAAGAAATTTGTATTAGCTTTAAATAACTTCTGTTCAAATTTATTGTTGTTGTTAATCTCAATTTTGATTCTACATTCTCTTAATTTGACAGCTTCTGTTCAGTTCCTTTTTAAACTTTCATCTGGTTTTTGCTTATATGTGTTCTTATTGTGATTAACTTCCTTGTTATTCTCATGTAGTAGGGTGAAGATACAACAGAGAGGCTTTTTCATGCAGTATTAGTATTTTGCCAATTTCAGTACTTTTAAATCTGAATGGAATATTTGTTCTTAGGTACATGACCATATTGTACTTTAGAACAAGTTTTCATGTTTGGAAATGTCTTATACAACTGGAACATGTTTTGTAATAACAGAAGAGACTACATTACATACATGGAAAATGCTTTTATTTCAATATGCAAACAGAAAATATGTCAAACATCAAATACAGGTATGGCAGGAGATGAAAGTGTGAAATGTGTTCAAAGCAACAAACCTCTTCCATACAGATAATTTCATTAAAAGTTGTCATTGCTTGAAAATAAAAAGTTACTTTCATGTGTTTGCATAGAGCGTGAGCTTTCTAATTGCTAAGAAGGATGACTGAGTACATACGAGAATTTCCTATTGGAACATTGCCATTGTGCAGCAGGGCAACATTAGGGTTGTAACAATGCATTTTAATGAGTTAAATCCTTCTGTTGCTCTGCTGCCTAGTGGCAATCCTTCCCATATGAAGTAATTACAACTACATTGGAAGACAAGAAACAGTTGATTGTTTAATCAACAGAGTTTGGCATCATCTGAGAGGTCAATAATGAATCAGCTTTTGTTGTTTGAAATGTTGACTTTAATAAACTAGTCTGAGGAAGAAATGTCCTCGTCAATGGTAAGTATTAATGAGTGAACGATGCTCAGTGTTTTCTAGTGTTACTCATTTAATGATGACAACTAATTATTCTAGTACTTTTACAATGAATCCATACCGTGCATTTCATGCTCATGTTCTATGATTTGTTGGGCATAGAACATCAGTAATATCAATGCCATTGCTGAATGGAGAAATAAGTTTAATAAACTGTCACTATTCTATATTAGGTGTTTTTATTGTACATTAGTCTAACAAAAATGTTTCTGTGTATCACATGTACTTCCTTTAATCTCAGTACAATACAGTAGTTCTTAAAGCAGAATACATAGATAGCCCGATATTTACCTTTAACTTACTTTTCAGATAAACAGTTTAATTTATACCAGACTTAACTGCATAAAGGGTGCTGTATTTGCTAATCAGGCTATCCTGCATTACAAATTATGGTTAATATTCACATTAGATGAGTCTATTTCTATCCCATATCACTTTATGTGGCAATGAATAAGAATATGGAAGAAATTTTACAGCAGGTACGTATAAACAACTTACTTTAGTCTCCTTCTGCTTAAATTTTTGTCTTCACTAGAAGACACTCTTGTTGCAGAGGCAGTTCTTTCTGTAATGGATGATCTTTTTGCATGACAGTTATTTTAATTCCCTGGAGAGACCGACGGTTCCTGCTTTATAATTTGATTTCATTTATTGAAGAAGAGACCTATTTCTCATGATGCTTTTATGTTCTAGGACACTAACATTACCTGCTTCCTTCCCTGGGTGTTTGAAAAATATTTGTAACTTTCTTGCATGTATAGTCTATATCATTAAATGCAGTGTTTATTGCTTCATACTTAATGTATCAAAAGCAAGTATCAAAACCATCCCACTTCTCATTTACACAGCTAAACAGTATACATTGTTATTATTCTCTTTTTCTGTATTCATCCTAATTAAATTAAAGTGCTGCCTATTTTTATAGTTTACCTTGAAATACATGAAGCAGTGTGGTGTGTTAGATCTCTTTGTCATTTGTGCATAGATGGAATATTTAAACATGTATATCAACAATATACCAGAAGAAACCTGATCATAATAATTCAGATTTATAAGCCGAATTATTATCAGAACCAAAAAAAATTGTTTGCAAAATTAGCTGTGTCATACAGTAATCTGTTTATTAAAGAAGTTGCTGTAACAGATTAGACATTACTACACTAGCGATTTGATTGTACTAACTGGAGTGAAGCTGGAAAAACTTTTCTCACTGATTCATATCAGTAAATGGGGTTTCTTAATACTTAAACTAGAGCTCCATATATGCAGTAAATTCTCCATCAGTACACATGAGCAAAAAACTTAAAAAATGAAGAACATTTATTTTACAATTGCAAATATCACCTGAGTCTCAGAACCATGTATATAACTGGCAGAGTGGTGTGTTAACCATATGACCCTCCATCTACACATCCACTGATGCCAATGGCCCGAGGATAACACTCGAGTCAGTCAATACTGTTGTGCCTTCATGGGCTGTTCAGGGGGTGATTAGTATTTAAATATCTCCTGGTAACACTACTCACAACCATATTAGGTATTTGTCCTCTTTTATCAGATGAGAAAAACATTCCCTACTTTCACCCCAATAGATAGATAGGTAATATCACTGTTTAATGGGAGATATAACAAGATTTTCTAATATGTAAGCAGAGACAAGTTAATCCTATGTTTATATAGTCTTGAAGGCAAATAACTGTTTTATGTATTTGCATTTGATTGTGACAAATGAAATGTACTAAGATATCCTATTAGCTTTCAAGGGCAAGAGTATTGTATCAGTGGTAAGCTGTTAGATGTTCAGCCGAGTGATTCATTTTATAATCATATGAAGAATTGCATAATGGAGATGTCCATGAATAGTTTCATGCATTTTCTATGGTTTTTGTTGTTGTAAGGCATAAGGCTGTTTTGTGGAGTACTTGTAAATAATATCAGTTCTATACATTTAAGGACTGTTACTATATAAAATGTATTTTGAATTTAAAGTGGTTGTTCAGTTTAATAGTACTATGGTGGGTAAAAATGTGTATATTTAAAATTAATTACATAAATTGTCGATGGTAGATGCACAGTTTGTGTGGTGCATCACCTTGTTCCTTCAAAGAGAGAGTCCCATGATCTTGGAACACTTGATATTTGGCAGTGAACTGTATTTCTTTAATGTCTTCACAAATTTTCCCATTCAAGAAAAAGAAATTTGTATTAGCTTTAAATAACTTCTGTTCAAATTTATTGTTGTTGTTAATCTCAATTTTGATTCTACATTCTCTTAATTTGACAGCTTCTGTTCAGTTCCTTTTTAAACTTTCATCTGGTTTTTGCTTATATGTGTTCTTATTGTGATTAACTTCCTTGTTATTCTCATGTAGTAGGGTGAAGATACAACAGAGAGGCTTTTTCATGCAGTATTAGTATTTTGCCAATTTCAGTACTTTTAAATCTGAATGGAATATTTGTTCTTAGGTACATGACCATATTGTACTTTAGAACAAGTTTTCATGTTTGGAAATGTCTTATACAACTGGAACATGTTTTGTAATAACAGAAGAGACTACATTACATACATGGAAAATGCTTTTATTTCAATATGCAAACAGAAAATATGTCAAACATCAAATACAGGTATGGCAGGAGATGAAAGTGTGAAATGTGTTCAAAGCAACAAACCTCTTCCATACAGATAATTTCATTAAAAGTTGTCATTGCTTGAAAATAAAAAGTTACTTTCATGTGTTTGCATAGAGCGTGAGCTTTCTAATTGCTAAGAAGGATGACTGAGTACATACGAGAATTTCCTATTGGAACATTGCCATTGTGCAGCAGGGCAACATTAGGGTTGTAACAATGCATTTTAATGAGTTAAATCCTTCTGTTGCTCTGCTGCCTAGTGGCAATCCTTCCCATATGAAGTAATTACAACTACATTGGAAGACAAGAAACAGTTGATTGTTTAATCAACAGAGTTTGGCATCATCTGAGAGGTCAATAATGAATCAGCTTTTGTTGTTTGAAATGTTGACTTTAATAAACTAGTCTGAGGAAGAAATGTCCTCGTCAATGGTAAGTATTAATGAGTGAACGATGCTCAGTGTTTTCTAGTGTTACTCATTTAATGATGACAACTAATTATTCTAGTACTTTTACAATGAATCCATACCGTGCATTTCATGCTCATGTTCTATGATTTGTTGGGCATAGAACATCAGTAATATCAATGCCATTGCTGAATGGAGAAATAAGTTTAATAAACTGTCACTATTCTATATTAGGTGTTTTTATTGTACATTAGTCTAACAAAAATGTTTCTGTGTATCACATGTACTTCCTTTAATCTCAGTACAATACAGTAGTTCTTAAAGCAGAATACATAGATAGCCCGATATTTACCTTTAACTTACTTTTCAGATAAACAGTTTAATTTATACCAGACTTAACTGCATAAAGGGTGCTGTATTTGCTAATCAGGCTATCCTGCATTACAAATTATGGTTAATATTCACATTAGATGAGTCTATTTCTATCCCATATCACTTTATGTGGCAATGAATAAGAATATGGAAGAAATTTTACAGCAGGTACGTATAAACAACTTACTTTAGTCTCCTTCTGCTTAAATTTTTGTCTTCACTAGAAGACACTCTTGTTGCAGAGGCAGTTCTTTCTGTAATGGATGATCTTTTTGCATGACAGTTATTTTAATTCCCTGGAGAGACCGACGGTTCCTGCTTTATAATTTGATTTCATTTATTGAAGAAGAGACCTATTTCTCATGATGCTTTTATGTTCTAGGACACTAACATTACCTGCTTCCTTCCCTGGGTGTTTGAAAAATATTTGTAACTTTCTTGCATGTATAGTCTATATCATTAAATGCAGTGTTTATTGCTTCATACTTAATGTATCAAAAGCAAGTATCAAAACCATCCCACTTCTCATTTACACAGCTAAACAGTATAAATTGTTATTATTCTCTTTTTCTGTATTCATCCTAATTAAATTAAAGTGCTGCCTATTTTTATAGTTTACCTTGAAATACATGAAGCAGTGTGGTGTGTTAGATCTCTTTGTCATTTGTGCATAGATGGAATATTTAAACATGTATATCAACAATATACCAGAAGAAACCTGATCATAATTATTCAGATTTATAAGCCAAATTATTATCAGAACCAAAAAAAATTGTTTGCAAAATTAGCTGTGTCATGCGGTAATCTGTTTATTAAAGAAGTTGCTGTAACAGATTAGACATTACTACACTAGCGATTTGATTGTACTAACTGGAGTGAAGCTGGAAAAACTTTTCTCACTGATTCATATCAGTAAATGGGGTTTCTTAATACTTAAACTAGAGCTCCATATATGCAGTAAATTCTCCATCAGTACACATGAGCAATAAACTTAAAAAATGAAGAACATTTATTTTACAATTGCAAATATCACCTGAGTCTCAGAACCATGTATATAACTGGCAGAGTGGTGTGCTAACCATATGACCCTCCATCTACACATCCACTGATGCCAATGGCCCGAGGATAACACTCGAGTCAGTCAATACTGTTGTGCCTTCATGGGCTGTTCAGGGGGTGATTAGTATTTAAATATCTCCTGGTAACACTACTCACAACCATATTAGGTATTTGTCCTCTTTTATCAGATGAGAAAAACATTCCCTACTTTCACCCCAATAGATAGATAGGTAATATCACTGTTTAATGGGAGATATAACAAGATTTTCTAATATGTAAGCAGAGACATGTTAATCCTATGTTTATATAGTCTTGAAGGCAAATAACTGTTTTATGTATTTGCATTTGATTGTGACAAATGAAATGTACTAAGATATCCTATTAGCTTTCAAGGGCAAGAGTATTGTATCAGTGGTAAGCTGTTAGATGTTCAGCCGAGTGATTCATTTTATAATCATATGAAGAATTGCATAATGGAGATGTCCATGAATAGTTTCATGCATTTTCTATGGTTTTTGTTGTTGTAAGGCATAAGGCTGTTTTGTGGAGTACTTGTAAATAATATCAGTTCTATACATTTAAGGACTGTTACTATATAAAATGTATTTTGAATTTAAAGTGGTTGTTCAGTTTAATAGTACTATGGTGGGTAAAAATGTGTATATTTAAAATTAATTACATAAATTGTCGATGGTAGATGCAGAGTTTGTGTGGTGCATCACCTTGTTCCTTCAAAGAGAGAGTCCCATGATCTTGGAACACTTGATATTTGGCAGTGAACTGTATTTCTTTAATGTCTTCACAAATTTTCCCATTCAAGAAAAAGAAATTTGTATTAGCTTTAAATAACTTCTGTTCAAATTTATTGTTGTTGTTAATCTCAATTTAGATTCTACATTCTCTTAATTTGACAGCTTCTGTTCAGTTCCTTTTTAAACTTTCATCTGGTTTTTGCTTATATGTGTTCTTATTGTGATTAACTTCCTTGTTATTCTCATGTAGTAGGGTGAAGATACAACTGAGAGGCTTTTTCATGCAGTATTAATATTTTGCCAATTTCAGTACTTTTAAATCTGAATGGAATATTTGTTCTTAGGTACATGACCATATTGTACTTTAGAACAAGTTTTCATGTTTGGAAATGTCTTATACAACTGGAACATGTTTTGTAATAACAGAAGAGACTACATTACATACATGGAAAATGCTTTTATTTCAATATGCAAACAGAAAATATGTCAAACATCAAATACAGGTATGGCAGGAGATGAAAGTGTGAAATGTGTTCAAAGCAACAAACCTCTTCCATACAGATAATTTCATTAAAAGTTGTCATTGCTTGAAAATAAAAAGTTACTTTCATGTGTTTGCATAGAGCGTGAGCTTTCTAATCGCTAAGAAGGATGACTGAGTACATACGAGAATTTCCTATTGGAACATTGCCATTGTGCAGCAGGGCAACATTAGGGTTGTAACAATGCATTTTAATGAGTTAAATCCTTCTGTTGCTCTGCTGCCTAGCGGCAATCCTTCCCATATGAAGTAATTACAACTACATTGGAAGACAAGAAACAGTTGATTGTTTAACCAACAGAGTTTGGCATCATCTGAGAGGTCAATAATGAATCAGCTTTTGTTGTTTGAAATGTTGACTTTAATAAACTAGTCTGAGGAAGAAATGTCCTCGTCAATGGTAAGTATTAATGAGTGAACGATGCTCAGTGTTTTCTAGTGTTACTCATTTAATGATGACAACTAATTATTCTAGTACTTTTACAATGAATCCATACCGTGCATTGCATGCTCATGTTCTATGATTTGTTGGGCATAGAACATCAGTAATATCAATGCCATTGCTGAATGGAGAAATAAGTTTAATAAACTGTCACTATTCTATATTAGGTGTTTTTATTGTACATTAGTCTAACAAAAATGTTTCTGTGTATCACATGTACTTCCTTTCATCTCAGTACAATACAGTAGTTCTTAAAGCAGAATACATAGATAGCCCGATATTTACCTTTAACTTACTTTTCAGATAAACAGTTTAATTTATACCAGACTTAACTGCATAAAGGGTGCTGTATTTGCTAATCAGGCTATCCTGCATTACAAATTATGGTTAATATTCACATTAGATGAGTCTATTTCTATCCCATATCACTTTATGTGGCAATGAATAAGAATATGGAAGAAATTTTACTGCAGGTATGTATAAACAACTTACTTTAGTCTCCTTCTGCTTAAATTTTTGTCTTCACTAGAAGACACTCTTGTTGCAGAGGCAGTTCTTTCTGTAATGGATGATCTTTTTGCATGACAGTTATTTTAATTCCCTGGAGAGACCGACGGTTCCTGCTTTCTGCTTTATAATTTGATTTCATTTATTGAAGAAGAGACCTATTTCTCATGATGCTTTTATGTTCTAGGACACTAACATTACCTGCTTCCTTCCCTGGGTGTTTGAAAAATATTTGTAACTTTCTTGCATGTATAGTCTATATCATTAAATGCAGTGTTTATTGCTTCATACTTAATGTATCAAAAGCAAGTATCAAAACCATCCCACTTCTCATTTACACAGCTAAACAGTATACATTGTTATTATTCTCTTTTTCTGTATTCATCCTAATTAAATTAAAGTGCTGCCTATTTTTATAGTTTACCTTGAAATACATGAAGCAGTGTGGTGTGTTAGATCTCTTTGTCATTTGTGCATAGATGGAATATTTAAACATGTATATCAACAATATACCAGAAGAAACCTGATCATAATAATTCAGATTTATAAGCCGAATTATTATCAGAACCAAAAAAAATTGTTTGCAAAATTAGCTGTGTCATACGGTAATCTGTTTATTAAAGAAGTTGCTGTAACAGATTAGACATTACTACACTAGCGATTTGATTGTACTAACTGGAGTGAAGCTGGAAAAACTTTTCTCACTGATTCATATCAGTAAATGGGGTTTCTTAATACTTAAACTAGAGCTCCATATATGCAGTAAATTCTCCATCAGTACACATGAGCAATAAACTTAAAAAATGAAGAACATTTATTTTACAATTGCAAATATCACCTGAGTCTCAGAACCATGTATATAACTGGCAGAGTGGTGTGCTAACCATATGACCCTCCATCTACACATCCACTGATGCCAATGGCCCGAGGATAACACTCGAGTCAGTCAATACTGTTGTGCCTTCATGGGCTGTTCAGGGGGTGATTAGTATTTAAATATCTCCTGGTAACACTACTCACAACCATATTAGGTATTTGTCCTCTTTTATCAGATGAGAAAAACATTCCCTACTTTCACCCCAATAGATAGATAGGTAATATCACTGTTTAATGGGAGATATAACAAGATTTTCTATTATGTAAGCAGAGACATGTTAATCCTATGTTTATATAGTCTTGAAGGCAAATAACTGTTTTATGTATTTGCATTTGATTGTGACAAATGAAATGTACTAAGATATCCTATTAGCTTTCAAGGGCAAGAGTATTGTATCAGTGGTAAGCTGTTAGATGTTCAGCCGAGTGATTCATTTTATAATCATATGAAGAATTGCATAATGGAGATGTCCATGAATAGTTTCATGCATTTTCTATGGTTTTTGTTGTTGTAAGGCATAAGGCTGTTTTGTGGAGTACTTGTAAATAATATCAGTTCTATACATTTAAGGACTGTTACTATATAAAATGTATTTTGAATTTAAAGTGGTTGTTCAGTTTAATAGTACTATGGTGGGTAAAAATGTGTATATTTAAAATTAATTACATAAATTGTCGATGGTAGATGCACAGTTTGTGTGGTGCATCACCTTGTTCCTTCAAAGAGAGAGTCCCATGATCTTGGAACACTTGATATTTGGCAGTGAACTGTATTTCTTTAATGTCTTCACAAATTTTCCCATTCAAGAAAAAGAATTTGTATTAGCTTTAAATAACTTCTGTTCAAATTTATTGTTGTTGTTAATCTCAATTTTGATTCTACATTCTCTTAATTTGACAGCTTCTGTTCAGTTCCTTTTTAAACTTTCATCTGGTTTTTGCTTATATGTGTTCTTATTGTGATTAACTTCCTTGTTATTCTCATGTAGTAGGGTGAAGATACAACAGAGAGGCTTTTTCATGCAGTATTAATATTTTGCCAATTTCAGTACTTTTAAATCTGAATGGAATATTTGTTCTTAGGTACATGACCATATTGTACTTTAGAACAAGTTTTCATGTTTGGAAATGTCTTATACAACTGGAACATGTTTTGTAATAACAGAAGAGACTACATTACATACATGGAAAATGCTTTTATTTCAATATGCAAACAGAAAATATGTCAAACATCAAATACAGGTATGGCAGGAGATGAAAGTGTGAAATGTGTTCAAAGCAACAAACCTCTTCCATACAGATAATTTCATTAAAAGTTGTCATTGCTTGAAAATAAAAAGTTACTTTCATGTGTTTGCATAGAGCGTGAGCTTTCTAATCGCTAAGAAGGATGACTGAGTACATACGAGAATTTCCTATTGGAACATTGCCATTGTGCAGCAGGGCAACATTAGGGTTGTAACAATGCATTTTAATGAGTTAAATCCTTCTGTTGCTCTGCTGCCTAGTGGCAATCCTTCCCATATGAAGTAATTACAACTACATTGGAAGACAAGAAACAGTTGATTGTTTAACCAACAGAGTTTGGCATCATCTGAGAGGTCAATAATGAATCAGCTTTTGTTGTTTGAAATGTTGACTTTAATAAACTAGTCTGAGGAAGAAATGTCCTCGTCAATGGTAAGTATTAATGAGTGAACGATGCTCAGTGTTTTCTAGTGTTACTCATTTAATGATGACAACTAATTATTCTAGTACTTTTACAATGAATCCATACCGTGCATTGCATGCTCATGTTCTATGATTTGTTGGGCATAGAACATCAGTAATATCAATGCCATTGCTGAATGGAGAAATAAGTTTAATAAACTGTCACTATTCTATATTAGGTGTTTTTATTGTACATTAGTCTAACAAAAATGTTTCTGTGTATCACATGTACTTCCTTTCATCTCAGTACAATACAGTAGTTCTTAAAGCAGAATACATAGATAGCCCGATATTTACCTTTAACTTACTTTTCAGATAAACAGTTTAATTTATACCAGACTTAACTGCATAAAGGGTGCTGTATTTGCTAATCAGGCTATCCTGCATTACAAATTATGGTTAATATTCACATTAGATGAGTCTATTTCTATCCCATATCACTTTATGTGGCAATGAATAAGAATATGGAAGAAATTTTACTGCAGGTATGTATAAACAACTTACTTTAGTCTCCTTCTGCTTAAATTTTTGTCTTCACTAGAAGACACTCTTGTTGCAGAGGCAGTTCTTTCTGTAATGGATGATCTTTTTGCATGACAGTTATTTTAATTCCCTGGAGAGACCGACGGTTCCTGCTTTCTGCTTTATAATTTGATTTCATTTATTGAAGAAGAGACCTATTTCTCATGATGCTTTTATGTTCTAGGACACTAACATTACCTGCTTCCTTCCCTGGGTGTTTGAAAAATATTTGTAACTTTCTTGCATGTATAGTCTATATCATTAAATGCAGTGTTTATTGCTTCATACTTAATGTATCAAAAGCAAGTATCAAAACCATCCCACTTCTCATTTACACAGCTAAACAGTATAAATTGTTATTATTCTCTTTTTCTGTATTCATCCTAATTAAATTAAAGTGCTGCCTATTTTTATAGTTTACCTTGAAATACATGAAGCAGTGTGGTGTGTTAGATCTCTTTGTCATTTGTGCATAGATGGAATATTTAAACATGTATATCAACAATATACCAGAAGAAACCTGATCATAATTATTCAGATTTATAAGCCAAATTATTATCAGAACCCAAAAAAATTGTTTGCAAAATTAGCTGTGTCATACGGTAATCTGTTTATTAAAGAAGTTGCTGTAACAGATTAGACATTACTACACTAGCGATTTGATTGTACTAACTGGAGTGAAGCTGGAAAAACTTTTCTCACTGATTCATATCAGTAAATGGGGTTTCTTAATACTTAAACTAGAGCTCCATATATGCAGTAAATTCTCCATCAGTACACATGAGCAATAAACTTAAAAAATGAAGAACATTTATTTTACAATTGCAAATATCACCTGAGTCTCAGAACCATGTATATAACTGGCAGAGTGGTGTGCTAACCATATGACCCTCCATCTACACATCCACTGATGCCAATGGCCCGAGGATAACACTCGAGTCAGTCAATACTGTTGTGCCTTCATGGGCTGTTCAGGGGGTGATTAGTATTTAAATATCTCCTGGTAACACTACTCACAACCATATTAGGTATTTGTCCTCTTTTATCAGATGAGAAAAACATTCCCTACTTTCACCCCAATAGATAGATAGGTAATATCACTGTTTAATGGGAGATATAACAAGATTTTCTAATATGTAAGGAGAGACATGTTAATCCTATGTTTATATAGTCTTGAAGGCAAATAACTGTTTTATGTATTTGCATTTGATTGTGACAAATGAAATGTACTAAGATATCCTATTAGCTTTCAAGGGCAAGAGTATTGTATCAGTGGTAAGCTGTTAGATGTTCAGCCGAGTGATTCATTTTATAATCATATGAAGAATTGCATAATGGAGATGTCCATGAATAGTTTCATGCATTTTCTATGGTTTTTGTTGTTGTAAGGCATAAGGCTGTTTTGTGGAGTACTTGTAAATAATATCAGTTCTATACATTTAAGGACTGTTACTATATAAAATGTATTTTGAATTTAAAGTGGTTGTTCAGTTTAATAGTACTATGGTGGGTAAAAATGTGTATATTTAAAATTAATTACATAAATTGTCGATGGTAGATGCACAGTTTGTGTGGTGCATCACCTTGTTCCTTCAAAGAGAGAGTCCCATGATCTTGGAACACTTGATATTTGGCAGTGAACTGTATTTCTTTAATGTCTTCACAAATTTTCCCATTCAAGAAAAAGAATTTGTATTAGCTTTAAATAACTTCTGTTCAAATTTATTGTTGTTGTTAATCTCAATTTTGATTCTACATTCTCTTAATTTGACAGCTTCTGTTCAGTTCCTTTTTAAACTTTCATCTGGTTTTTGCTTATATGTGTTCTTATTGTGATTAACTTCCTTGTTATTCTCATGTAGTAGGGTGAAGATACAACAGAGAGGCTTTTTCATGCAGTATTAATATTTTGCCAATTTCAGTACTTTTAAATCTGAATGGAATATTTGTTCTTAGGTACATGACCATATTGTACTTTAGAACAAGTTTTCATGTTTGGAAATGTCTTATACAACTGGAACATGTTTTGTAATAACAGAAGAGACTACATTACATACATGGAAAATGCTTTTATTTCAATATGCAAACAGAAAATATGTCAAACATCAAATACAGGTATGGCAGGAGATGAAAGTGTGAAATGTGTTCAAAGCAACAAACCTCTTCCATACAGATAATTTCATTAAAAGTTGTCATTGCTTGAAAATAAAAAGTTACTTTCATGTGTTTGCATAGAGCGTGAGCTTTCTAATCGCTAAGAAGGATGACTGAGTACATACGAGAATTTCCTATTGGAACATTGCCATTGTGCAGCAGGGCAACATTAGGGTTGTAACAATGCATTTTAATGAGTTAAATCCTTCTGTTGCTCTGCTGCCTAGTGGCAATCCTTCCCATATGAAGTAATTACAACTACATTGGAAGACAAGAAACAGTTGATTGTTTAACCAACAGAGTTTGGCATCATCTGAGAGGTCAATAATGAATCAGCTTTTGTTGTTTGAAATGTTGACTTTAATAAACTAGTCTGAGGAAGAAATGTCCTCGTCAATGGTAAGTATTAATGAGTGAACGGTGCTCAGTGTTTTCTAGTGTTACTCATTTAATGATGACAACTAATTATTCTAGTACTTTTACAATGAATCCATACCGTGCATTGCATGCTCATGTTCTATGATTTGTTGGGCATAGAACATCAGTAATATCAATGCCATTGCTGAATGGAGAAATAAGTTTAATAAACTGTCACTATTATATATTAGGTGTTTTTATTGTACATTAGTCTAACAAAAATGTTTCTGTGTATCACATGTACTTCCTTTCATCTCAGTACAATACAGTAGTTCTTAAAGCAGAATACATAGATAGCCCGATATTTACCTTTAACTTACTTTTCAGATAAACAGTTTAACTTATACCAGACTTAACTGCATAAAGGGTGCTGTATTTGCTAATCAGGCTATCCTGCATTACAAATTATGGTTAATATTCACATTAGATGAGTCTATTTCTATCCCATATCACTTTATGTGGCAATGAATAAGAATATGGAAGAAATTTTACTGCAGGTATGTATAAACAACTTACTTTAGTCTCCTTCTGCTTAAATTTTTGTCTTCACTAGAAGACACTCTTGTTGCAGAGGCAGTTCTTTCTGTAATGGATGATCTTTTTGCATGACAGTTATTTTAATTCCCTGGAGAGACCGACGGTTCCTGCTTTCTGCTTTATAATTTGATTTCATTTATTGAAGAAGAGACCTATTTCTCATGATGCTTTTATGTTCTAGGACACTAACATTACCTGCTTCCTTCCCTGGGTGTTTGAAAAATATTTGTAACTTTCTTGCATGTATAGTCTATATCATTAAATGCAGTGTTTATTGCTTCATACTTAATGTATCAAAAGCAAGTATCAAAACCATCCCACTTCTCATTTACACAGCTAAACAGTATAAATTGTTATTATTCTCTTTTTCTGTATTCATCCTAATTAAATTAAAGTGCTGCCTATTTTTATAGTTTACCTTGAAATACATGAAGCAGTGTGGTGTGTTAGATCTCTTTGTCATTTGTGCATAGATGGAATATTTAAACATGTATATCAACAATATACCAGAAGAAACCTGATCATAATTATTCAGATTTATAAGCCAAATTATTATCAGAACCAAAAAAAATTGTTTGCAAAATTAGCTGTGTCATACGGTAATCTGTTTATTAAAGAAGTTGCTGTAACAGATTAGACATTACTACACTAGCGATTTGATTGTACTAACTGGAGTGAAGCTGGAAAAACTTTTCTCACTGATTCATATCAGTAAATGGGGTTTCTTAATACTTAAACTAGAGCTCCATATATGCAGTAAATTCTCCATCAGTACACATGAGCAATAAACTTAAAAAATGAAGAACATTTATTTTACAATTGCAAATATCACCTGAGTCTCAGAACCATGTATATAACTGGCAGAGTGGTGTGCTAACCATATGACCCTCCATCTACACATCCACTGATGCCAATGGCCCGAGGATAACACTCGAGTCAGTCAATACTGTTGTGCCTTCATGGGCTGTTCAGGGGGTGATTAGTATTTAAATATCTCCTGGTAACACTACTCACAACCATATTAGGTATTTGTCCTCTTTTATCAGATGAGAAAAACATTCCCTACTTTCACCCCAATAGATAGATAGGTAATATCACTGTTTAATGGGAGATATAACAAGATTTTCTAATATGTAAGCAGAGACATGTTAATCCTATGTTTATATAGTCTTGAAGGCAAATAACTGTTTTATGTATTTGCATTTGATTGTGACAAATGAAATGTACTAAGATATCCTATTAGCTTTCAAGGGCAAGAGTATTGTATCAGTGGTAAGCTGTTAGATGTTCAGCCGAGTGATTCATTTTATAATCATATGAAGAATTACATAATGGAGATGTCCATGAATAGTTTCATGCATTTTCTATGGTTTTTGTTGTTGTAAGGCATAAGGCTGTTTTGTGGAGTACTTGTAAATAATATCAGTTCTATACATTTAAGGACTGTTACTATATAAAATGTATTTTGAATTTAAAGTGGTTGTTCAGTTTAATAGTACTATGGTGGGTAAAAATGTGTATATTTAAAATTAATTACATAAATTGTCGATGGTAGATGCACAGTTTGTGTGGTGCATCACCTTGTTCCTTCAAAGAGAGAGTCCCATGATCTTGGAACACTTGATATTTGGCAGTGAACTGTATTTCTTTAATGTCTTCACAAATTTTCCCATTCAAGAAAAAGAAATTTGTATTAGCTTTAAATAACTTCTGTTCAAATTTATTGTTGTTGTTAATCTCAATTTTGATTCTACATTCTCTTAATTTGACAGCTTCTGTTCAGTTCCTTTTTAAACTTTCATCTGGTTTTTGCTTATATGTGTTCTTATTGTGATTAACTTCCTTGTTATTCTCATGTAGTAGGGTGAAGATACAACAGAGAGGCTTTTTCATGCAGTATTAATATTTTGCCAATTTCAGTACTTTTAAATCTGAATGGAATATTTGTTCTTAGGTACATGACCATATTGTACTTTAGAACAAGTTTTCATGTTTGGAAATGTCTTATACAACTGGAACATGTTTTGTAATAACAGAAGAGACTACATTACATACATGGAAAATGCTTTTATTTCAATATGCAAACAGAAAATATGTCAAACATCAAATACAGGTATGGCAGGAGATGAAAGTGTGAAATGTGTTCAAAGCAACAAACCTCTTCCATACAGATAATTTCATTAAAAGTTGTCATTGCTTGAAAATAAAAAGTTACTTTCATGTGTTTGCATAGAGCGTGAGCTTTCTAATCGCTAAGAAGGATGACTGAGTACATACGAGAATTTCCTATTGGAACATTGCCATTGTGCAGCAGGGCAACATTAGGGTTGTAACAATGCATTTTAATGAGTTAAATCCTTCTGTTGCTCTGCTGCCTAGTGGCAATCCTTCCCATATGAAGTAATTACAACTACATTGGAAGACAAGAAACAGTTGATTGTTTAACCAACAGAGTTTGGCATCATCTGAGAGGTCAATAATGAATCAGCTTTTGTTGTTTGAAATGTTGACTTTAATAAACTAGTCTGAGGAAGAAATGTCCTCATCAATGGTAAGTATTAATGAGTGAACGATGCTCAGTGTTTTCTAGTGTTACTCATTTAATGATGACAACTAATTATTCTAGTACTTTTACAATGAATCCATACCGTGCATTGCATGCTCATGTTCTATGATTTGTTGGGCATAGAACATCAGTAATATCAATGCCATTGCTGAATGGAGAAATAAGTTTAATAAACTGTCACTATTCTATATTAGGTGTTTTTATTGTACATTAGTCTAACAAAAATGTTTCTGTGTATCACATGTACTTCCTTTAATCTCAGTACAATACAGTAGTTCTTAAAGCAGAATACATAGATAGCCCGATATTTACCTTTAACTTACTTTTCAGATAAACAGTTTAATTTATACCAGACTTAACTGCATAAAGGGTGCTGTATTTGCTAATCAGGCTATCCTGCATTACAAATTATGGTTAATATTCACATTAGATGAGTCTATTTCTATCCCATATCACTTTATGTGGCAATGAATAAGAATATGGAAGAAATTTTACTGCAGGTATGTATAAACAACTTACTTTAGTCTCCTTCTGCTTAAATTTTTGTCTTCACTAGAAGACACTCTTGTTGCAGAGGCAGTTCTTTCTGTAATGGATGATCTTTTTGCATGACAGTTATTTTAATTCCCTGGAGAGACCGACGGTTCCTGCTTTCTGCTTTATAATTTGATTTCATTTATTGAAGAAGAGACCTATTTCTCATGATGCTTTTATGTTCTAGGACACTAACATTACCTGCTTCCTTCCCTGGGTGTTTGAAAAATATTTGTAACTTTCTTGCATGTATAGTCTATATCATTAAATGCAGTGTTTATTGCTTCATACTTAATGTATCAAAAGCAAGTATCAAAACCATCCCACTTCTCATTTACACAGCTAAACAGTATAAATTGTTATTATTCTCTTTTTCTGTATTCATCCTAATTAAATTAAAGTGCTGCCTATTTTTATAGTTTACCTTGAAATACATGAAGCAGTGTGGTGTGTTAGATCTCTTTGTCATTTGTGCATAGATGGAATATTTAAACATGTATATCAACAATATACCAGAAGAAACCTGATCATAATTATTCAGATTTATAAGCCAAATTATTATCAGAACCAAAAAAAATTGTTTGCAAAATTAGCTGTGTCATACGGTAATCTGTTTATTAAAGAAGTTGCTGTAACAGATTAGACATTACTACACTAGCGATTTGATTGTACTAACTGGAGTGAAGCTGGAAAAACTTTTCTCACTGATTCATATCAGTAAATGGGGTTTCTTAATACTTAAACTAGAGCTCCATATATGCAGTAAATTCTCCATCAGTACACATGAGCAATAAACTTAAAAAATGAAGAACATTTATTTTACAATTGCAAATATCACCTGAGTCTCAGAACCATGTATATAACTGGCAGAGTGGTGTGCTAACCATATGACCCTCCATCTACACATCCACTGATGCCAATGGCCCGAGGATAACACTCGAGTCAGTCAATACTGTTGTGCCTTCATGGGCTGTTCAGGGGGTGATTAGTATTTAAATATCTCCTGGTAACACTACTCACAACCATATTAGGTATTTGTCCTCTTTTATCAGATGAGAAAAACATTCCCTACTTTCACCCCAATAGATAGATAGGTAATATCACTGTTTAATGGGAGATATAACAAGATTTTCTAATATGTAAGCAGAGACATGTTAATCCTATGTTTATATAGTCTTGAAGGCAAATAACTGTTTTATGTATTTGCATTTGATTGTGACAAATGAAATGTACTAAGATATCCTATTAGCTTTCAAGGGCAAGAGTATTGTATCAGTGGTAAGCTGTTAGATGTTCAGCCGAGTGATTCATTTTATAATCATATGAAGAATTACATAATGGAGATGTCCATGAATAGTTTCATGCATTTTCTATGGTTTTTGTTGTTGTAAGGCATAAGGCTGTTTTGTGGAGTACTTGTAAATAATATCAGTTCTATACATTTAAGGACTGTTACTATATAAAATGTATTTTGAATTTAAAGTGGTTGTTCAGTTTAATAGTACTATGGTGGGTAAAAATGTGTATATTTAAAATTAATTACATAAATTGTCGATGGTAGATGCACAGTTTGTGTGGTGCATCACCTTGTTCCTTCAAAGAGAGAGTCCCATGATCTTGGAACACTTGATATTTGGCAGTGAACTGTATTTCTTTAATGTCTTCACAAATTTTCCCATTCAAGAAAAAGAAATTTGTATTAGCTTTAAATAACTTCTGTTCAAATTTATTGTTGTTGTTAATCTCAATTTTGATTCTACATTCTCTTAATTTGACAGCTTCTGTTCAGTTCCTTTTTAAACTTTCATCTGGTTTTTGCTTATATGTGTTCTTATTGTGATTAACTTCCTTGTTATTCTCATGTAGTAGGGTGAAGATACAACAGAGAGGCTTTTTCATGCAGTATTAATATTTTGCCAATTTCAGTACTTTTAAATCTGAATGGAATATTTGTTCTTAGGTACATGACCATATTGTACTTTAGAACAAGTTTTCATGTTTGGAAATGTCTTATACAACTGGAACATGTTTTGTAATAACAGAAGAGACTACATTACATACATGGAAAATGCTTTTATTTCAATATGCAAACAGAAAATATGTCAAACATCAAATACAGGTATGGCAGGAGATGAAAGTGTGAAATGTGTTCAAAGCAACAAACCTCTTCCATACAGATAATTTCATTAAAAGTTGTCATTGCTTGAAAATAAAAAGTTACTTTCATGTGTTTGCATAGAGCGTGAGCTTTCTAATCGCTAAGAAGGATGACTGAGTACATACGAGAATTTCCTATTGGAACATTGCCATTGTGCAGCAGGGCAACATTAGGGTTGTAACAATGCATTTTAATGAGTTAAATCCTTCTGTTGCTCTGCTGCCTAGTGGCAATCCTTCCCATATGAAGTAATTACAACTACATTGGAAGACAAGAAACAGTTGATTGTTTAACCAACAGAGTTTGGCATCATCTGAGAGGTCAATAATGAATCAGCTTTTGTTGTTTGAAATGTTGACTTTAATAAACTAGTCTGAGGAAGAAATGTCCTCATCAATGGTAAGTATTAATGAGTGAACGATGCTCAGTGTTTTCTAGTGTTACTCATTTAATGATGACAACTAATTATTCTAGTACTTTTACAATGAATCCATACCGTGCATTGCATGCTCATGTTCTATGATTTGTTGGGCATAGAACATCAGTAATATCAATGCCATTGCTGAATGGAGAAATAAGTTTAATAAACTGTCACTATTCTATATTAGGTGTTTTTATTGTACATTAGTCTAACAAAAATGTTTCTGTGTATCACATGTACTTCCTTTAATCTCAGTACAATACAGTAGTTCTTAAAGCAGAATACATAGATAGCCCGATATTTACCTTTAACTTACTTTTCAGATAAACAGTTTAATTTATACCAGACTTAACTGCATAAAGGGTGCTGTATTTGCTAATCAGGCTATCCTGCATTACAAATTATGGTTAATATTCACATTAGATGAGTCTATTTCTATCCCATATCACTTTATGTGGCAATGAATAAGAATATGGAAGAAATTTTACTGCAGGTATGTATAAACAACTTACTTTAGTCTCCTTCTGCTTAAATTTTTGTCTTCACTAGAAGACACTCTTGTTGCAGAGGCAGTTCTTTCTGTAATGGATGATCTTTTTGCATGACAGTTATTTTAATTCCCTGGAGAGACCGACGGTTCCTGCTTTCTGCTTTATAATTTGATTTCATTTATTGAAGAAGAGACCTATTTCTCATGATGCTTTTATGTTCTAGGACACTAACATTACCTGCTTCCTTCCCTGGGTGTTTGAAAAATATTTGTAACTTTCTTGCATGTATAGTCTATATCATTAAATGCAGTGTTTATTGCTTCATACTTAATGTATCAAAAGCAAGTATCAAAACCATCCCACTTCTCATTTACACAGCTAAACAGTATAAATTGTTATTATTCTCTTTTTCTGTATTCATCCTAATTAAATTAAAGTGCTGCCTATTTTTATAGTTTACCTTGAAATACATGAAGCAGTGTGGTGTGTTAGATCTCTTTGTCATTTGTGCATAGATGGAATATTTAAACATGTATATCAACAATATACCAGAAGAAACCTGATCATAATTATTCAGATTTATAAGCCAAATTATTATCAGAACCAAAAAAAATTGTTTGCAAAATTAGCTGTGTCATACGGTAATCTGTTTATTAAAGAAGTTGCTGTAACAGATTAGACATTACTACACTAGCGATTTGATTGTACTAACTGGAGTGAAGCTGGAAAAACTTTTCTCACTGATTCATATCAGTAAATGGGGTTTCTTAATACTTAAACTAGAGCTCCATATATGCAGTAAATTCTCCATCAGTACACATGAGCAATAAACTTAAAAAATGAAGAACATTTATTTTACAATTGCAAATATCACCTGAGTCTCAGAACCATGTATATAACTGGCAGAGTGGTGTGCTAACCATATGACCCTCCATCTACACATCCACTGATGCCAATGGCCCGAGGATAACACTCGAGTCAGTCAATACTGTTGTGCCTTCATGGGCTGTTCAGGGGGTGATTAGTATTTAAATATCTCCTGGTAACACTACTCACAACCATATTAGGTATTTGTCCTCTTTTATCAGATGAGAAAAACATTCCCTACTTTCACCCCAATAGATAGATAGGTAATATCACTGTTTAATGGGAGATATAACAAGATTTTCTAATATGTAAGCAGAGACATGTTAATCCTATGTTTATATAGTCTTGAAGGCAAATAACTGTTTTATGTATTTGCATTTGATTGTGACAAATGAAATGTACTAAGATATCCTATTAGCTTTCAAGGGCAAGAGTATTGTATCAGTGGTAAGCTGTTAGATGTTCAGCCGAGTGATTCATTTTATAATCATATGAAGAATTGCATAATGGAGATGTCCATGAATAGTTTCATGCATTTTCTATGGTTTTTGTTGTTGTAAGGCATAAGGCTGTTTTGTGGAGTACTTGTAAATAATATCAGTTCTATACATTTAAGGACTGTTACTATATAAAATGTATTTTGAATTTAAAGTGGTTGTTCAGTTTAATAGTACTATGGTGGGTAAAAATGTGTATATTTAAAATTAATTACATAAATTGTCGATGGTAGATGCACAGTTTGTGTGGTGCATCACCTTGTTCCTTCAAAGAGAGAGTCCCATGATCTTGGAACACTTGATATTTGGCAGTGAACTGTATTTCTTTAATGTCTTCACAAATTTTCCCATTCAAGAAAAAGAAATTTGTATTAGCTTTAAATAACTTCTGTTCAAATTTATTGTTGTTGTTAATCTCAATTTTGATTCTACATTCTCTTAATTTGACAGCTTCTGTTCAGTTCCTTTTTAAACTTTCATCTGGTTTTTGCTTATATGTGTTCTTATTGTGATTAACTTCCTTGTTATTCTCATGTAGTAGGGTGAAGATACAACAGAGAGGCTTTTTCATGCAGTATTAATATTTTGCCAATTTCAGTACTTTTAAATCTGAATGGAATATTTGTTCTTAGGTACATGACCATATTGTACTTTAGAACAAGTTTTCATGTTTGGAAATGTCTTATACAACTGGAACATGTTTTGTAATAACAGAAGAGACTACATTACATACATGGAAAATGCTTTTATTTCAATATGCAAACAGAAAATATGTCAAACATCAAATACAGGTATGGCAGGAGATGAAAGTGTGAAATGTGTTCAAAGCAACAAACCTCTTCCATACAGATAATTTCATTAAAAGTTGTCATTGCTTGAAAATAAAAAGTTACTTTCATGTGTTTGCATAGAGCGTGAGCTTTCTAATCGCTAAGAAGGATGACTGAGTACATACGAGAATTTCCTATTGGAACATTGCCATTGTGCAGCAGGGCAACATTAGGGTTGTAACAATGCATTTTAATGAGTTAAATCCTTCTGTTGCTCTGCTGCCTAGTGGCAATCCTTCCCATATGAAGTAATTACAACTACATTGGAAGACAAGAAACAGTTGATTGTTTAACCAACAGAGTTTGGCATCATCTGAGAGGTCAATAATGAATCAGCTTTTGTTGTTTGAAATGTTGACTTTAATAAACTAGTCTGAGGAAGAAATGTCTTCGTCAATGGTAAGTATTAATGAGTGAACGATGCTCAGTGTTTTCTAGTGTTACTCATTTAATGATGACAACTAATTATTCTAGTACTTTTACAATGAATCCATACCGTGCATTGCATGCTCATGTTCTATGATTTGTTGGGCATAGAACATCAGTAATATCAATGCCATTGCTGAATGGAGAAATAAGTTTAATAAACTGTCACTATTCTATACTAGGTGTTTTTATTGTACATTAGTCTAACAAAAATGTTTCTGTGTATCACATGTACTTCCTTTAATCTCAGTACAATACAGTAGTTCTTAAAGCAGAATACATAGATAGCCCGATATTTACCTTTAACTTACTTTTCAGATAAACAGTTTAATTTATACCAGACTTAACTGCATAAAGGGTGCTGTATTTGCTAATCAGGCTATCCTGCATTACAAATTATGGTTAATATTCACATTAGATGAGTCTATTTCTATCCCATATCACTTTATGTGGCAATGAATAAGAATATGGAAGAAATTTTACTGCAGGTATGTATAAACAACTTACTTTAGTCTCCTTCTGCTTAAATTTTTGTCTTCACTAGAAGGCACTCTTGTTGCAGAGGCAGTTCTTTCTGTAATGGATGATCTTTTTGCATGACAGTTATTTTAATTCCCTGGAGAGACCGACGGTTCCTGCTTTCTGCTTTATAATTTGATTTCATTTATTGAAGAAGAGACCTATTTCTCATGATGCTTTTATGTTCTAGGATACTAACATTACCTGCTTCCTTCCCTGGGTGTTTGAAAAATATTTGTAACTTTCTTGCATGTATAGTCTATATCATTAAATGCAGTGTTTATTGCTTCATACTTAATGTATCAAAAGCAAGTATCAAAACCATCCCACTTCTCATTTACACAGCTAAACAGTATAAATTGTTATTATTCTCTTTTTCTGTATTCATCCTAATTAAATTAAAGTGCTGCCTATTTTTATAGTTTACCTTGAAATACATGAAGCAGTGTGGTGTGTTAGATCTCTTTGTCATTTGTGCATAGATGGAATATTTAAACATGTATATCAACAATATACCAGAAGAAACCTGATCATAATTAATCAGATTTATAAGCCGAATTATTATCAGAACCAAAAAAAATTGTTTGCAAAATTAGCTGTGTCATACGGTAATCTGTTTATTAAAGAAGTTGCTGTAACAGATTAGACATTACTACACTAGCGATTTGATTGTACTAACTGGAGTGAAGCTGGAAAAACTTTTCTCACTGATTCATATCAGTAAATGGGGTTTCTTAATACTTAAACTAGAGCTCCATATATGCAGTAAATTCTCCATCAGTACACATGAGCAATAAACTTAAAAAATGAAGAACATTTATTTTACAATTGCAAATATCACCTGAGTCTCAGAACCATGTATATAACTGGCAGAGTGGTGTGCTAACCATATGACCCTCCATCTACACATCCACTGATGCCAATGGCCCGAGGATAACACTCGAGTCAGTCAATACTGTTGTGCCTTCATGGGCTGTTCAGGGGGTGATTAGTATTTAAATATCTCCTGGTAACACTACTCACAACCATATTAGGTATTTGTCCTCTTTTATCAGATGAGAAAAACATTCCCTACTTTCACCCCAATAGATAGATAGGTAATATCACTGTTTAATGGGAGATATAACAAGATTTTCTAATATGTAAGCAGAGACATGTTAATCCTATGTTTATATAGTCTTGAAGGCAAATAACTGTTTTATGTATTTGCATTTGATTGTGACAAATGAAATGTACTAAGATATCCTATTAGCTTTCAAGGGCAAGAGTATTGTATCAGTGGTAAGCTGTTAGATGTTCAGCCGAGTGATTCATTTTATAATCATATGAAGAATTGCATAATGGAGATGTCCATGAATAGTTTCATGCATTTTCTATGGTTTTTGTTGTTGTAAGGCATAAGGCTGTTTTGTGGAGTACTTGTAAATAATATCAGTTCTATACATTTAAGGACTGTTACTATATAAAATGTATTTTGAATTTAAAGTGGTTGTTCAGTTTAATAGTACTATGGTGGGTAAAAATGTGTATATTTAAAATTAATTACATAAATTGTTGATGGTAGATGCACAGTTTGTGTGGTGCATCACCTTGTTCCTTCAAAGAGAGAGTCCCATGATCTTGGAACACTTGATATTTGGCAGTGAACTGTATTTCTTTAATGTCTTCACAAATTTTCCCATTCAAGAAAAAGAATTTGTATTAGCTTTAAATAACTTCTGTTCAAATTTATTGTTGTTGTTAATCTCAATTTTGATTCTACATTCTCTTAATTTGACAGCTTCTGTTCAGTTCCTTTTTAAACTTTCATCTGGTTTTTGCTTATATGTGTTCTTATTGTGATTAACTTCCTTGTTATTCTCATGTAGTAGGGTGAAGATACAACAGAGAGGCTTTTTCATGCAGTATTAATATTTTGCCAATTTCAGTACTTTTAAATCTGAATGGAATATTTGTTCTTAGGTACATGACCATATTGTACTTTAGAACAAGTTTTCATGTTTGGAAATGTCTTATACAACTGGAACATGTTTTGTAATAACAGAAGAGACTACATTACATACATGGAAAATGCTTTTATTTCAATATGCAAACAGAAAATATGTCAAACATCAAATACAGGTATGGCAGGAGATGAAAGTGTGAAATGTGTTCAAAGCAACAAACCTCTTCCATACAGATAATTTCATTAAAAGTTGTCATTGCTTGAAAATAAAAAGTTACTTTCATGTGTTTGCATAGAGCGTGAGCTTTCTAATTGCTAAGAAGGATGACTGAGTACATACGAGAATTTCCTATTGGAACATTGCCATTGTGCAGCAGGGCAACATTAGGGTTGTAACAATGCATTTTAATGAGTTAAATCCTTCTGTTGCTCTGCTGCCTAGTGGCAATCCTTCCCATATGAAGTAATTACAACTACATTGGAAGACAAGAAACAGTTGATTGTTTAACCAACAGAGTTTGGCATCATCTGAGAGGTCAATAATGAATCAGCTTTTGTTGTTTGAAATGTTGACTTTAATAAACTAGTCTGAGGAAGAAATGTCCTCGTCAATGGTAAGTATTAATGAGTGAACGATGCTCAGTGTTTTCTAGTGTTACTCATTTAATGATGACAACTAATTATTCTAGTACTTTTACAATGAATCCATACCGTGCATTGCATGCTCATGTTCTATGATTTGTTGGGCATAGAACATCAGTAATATCAATGCCATTGCTGAATGGAGAAATAAGTTTAATAAACTGTCACTATTCTATATTAGGTGTTTTTATTGTACATTAGTCTAACAAAAATGTTTCTGTGTATCACATGTACTTCCTTTAATCTCAGTACAATACAGTAGTTCTTAAAGCAGAATACATAGATAGCCCGATATTTACCTTTAACTTACTTTTCAGATAAACAGTTTAATTTATACCAGACTTAACTGCATAAAGGGTGCTGTATTTGCTAATCAGGCTATCCTGCATTACAAATTATGGTTAATATTCACATTAGATGAGTCTATTTCTATCCCATATCACTTTATGTGGCAATGAATAAGAATATGGAAGAAATTTTACTGCAGGTATGTATAAACAACTTACTTTAGTCTCCTTCTGCTTAAATTTTTGTCTTCACTAGAAGACACTCTTGTTGCAGAGGCAGTTCTTTCTGTAATGGATGATCTTTTTGCATGACAGTTATTTTAATTCCCTGGAGAGACCGACGGTTCCTGCTTTCTGCTTTATAATTTGATTTCATTTATTGAAGAAGAGACCTATTTCTCATGATGCTTTTATGTTCTAGGATACTAACATTACCTGCTTCCTTCCCTGGGTGTTTGAAAAATATTTGTAACTTTCTTGCATGTATAGTCTATATCATTAAATGCAGTGTTTATTGCTTCATACTTAATGTATCAAAAGCAAGTATCAAAACCATCCCACTTCTCATTTACACAGCTAAACAGTATAAATTGTTATTATTCTCTTTTTCTGTATTCATCCTAATTAAATTAAAGTGCTGCCTATTTTTATAGTTTACCTTGAAATACATGAAGCAGTGTGGTGTGTTAGATCTCTTTGTCATTTGTGCATAGATGGAATATTTAAACATGTATATCAACAATATACCAGAAGAAACCTGATCATAATTATTCAGATTTATAAGCCGAATTATTATCAGAACCAAAAAAAATTGTTTGCAAAATTAGCTGTGTCATACGGTAATCTGTTTATTAAAGAAGTTGCTGTAACAGATTAGACATTACTACACTAGCGATTTGATTGTACTAACTGGAGTGAAGCTGGAAAAACTTTTCTCACTGATTCATATCAGTAAATGGGGTTTCTTAATACTTAAACTAGAGCTCCATATATGCAGTAAATTCTCCATCAGTACACATGAGCAATAAACTTAAAAAATGAAGAACATTTATTTTACAATTGCAAATATCACCTGAGTCTCAGAACCATGTATATAACTGGCAGAGTGGTGTGCTAACCATATGACCCTCCATCTACACATCCACTGATGCCAATGGCCCGAGGATAACACTCGAGTCAGTCAATACTGTTGTGCCTTCATGGGCTGTTCAGGGGGTGATTAGTATTTAAATATCTCCTGGTAACACTACTCACAACCATATTAGGTATTTGTCCTCTTTTATCAGATGAGAAAAACATTCCCTACTTTCACCCCAATAGATAGATAGGTAATATCACTGTTTAATGGGAGATATAACAAGATTTTCTAATATGTAAGCAGAGACATGTTAATCCTATGTTTATATAGTCTTGAAGGCAAATAACTGTTTTATGTATTTGCATTTGATTGTGACAAATGAAATGTACTAAGATATCCTATTAGCTTTCAAGGGCAAGAGTATTGTATCAGTGGTAAGCTGTTAGATGTTCAGCCGAGTGATTCATTTTATAATCATATGAAGAATTGCATAATGGAGATGTCCATGAATAGTTTCATGCATTTTCTATGGTTTTTGTTGTTGTAAGGCATAAGGCTGTTTTGTGGAGTACTTGTAAATAATGTCAGTTCTATACATTTAAGGACTGTTACTATATAAAATGTATTTTGAATTTAAAGTGGTTGTTCAGTTTAATAGTACTATGGTGGGTAAAAATGTGTATATTTAAAATTAATTACATAAATTGTCGATGGTAGATGCACAGTTTGTGTGGTGCATCACCTTGTTCCTTCAAAGAGAGAGTCCCATGATCTTGGAACACTTGATATTTGGCAGTGAACTGTATTTCTTTAATGTCTTCACAAATTTTCCCATTCAAGAAAAAGAAATTTGTATTAGCTTTAAATAACTTCTGTTCAAATTTATTGTTGTTGATAATCTCAATTTTGATTCTACATTCTCTTAATTTGACAGCTTCTGTTCAGTTCCTTTTTAAACTTTCATCTGGTTTTTGCTTATATGTGTTCTTATTGTGATTAACTTCCTTGTTATTCTCATGTAGTAGGGTGAAGATACAACAGAGAGGCTTTTTCATGCAGTATTAATATTTTGCCAATTTCAGTACTTTTAAATCTGAATGGAATATTTGTTCTTAGGTACATGACCATATTGTACTTTAGAACAAGTTTTCATGTTTGGAAATGTCTTATACAACTGGAACATGTTTTGTAATAACAGAAGAGACTACATTACATACATGGAAAATGCTTTTATTTCAATATGCAAACAGAAAATATGTCAAACATCAAATACAGGTATGGCAGGAGATGAAAGTGTGAAATGTGTTCAAAGCAACAAACCTCTTCCATACAGATAATTTCATTAAAAGTTGTCATTGCTTGAAAATAAAAAGTTACTTTCATGTGTTTGCATAGAGCGTGAGCTTTCTAATCGCTAAGAAGGATGACTGAGTACATACGAGAATTTCCTATTGGAACATTGCCATTGTGCAGCAGGGCAACATTAGGGTTGTAACAATGCATTTTAATGAGTTAAATCCTTCTGTTGCTCTGCTGCCTAGTGGCAATCCTTCCCATATGAAGTAATTACAACTACATTGGAAGACAAGAAACAGTTGATTGTTTAACCAACAGAGTTTGGCATCATCTGAGAGGTCAATAATGAATCAGCTTTTGTTGTTTGAAATGTTGACTTTAATAAACTAGTCTGAGGAAGAAATGTCCTCGTCAATGGTAAGTATTAATGAGTGAACGATGCTCAGTGTTTTCTAGTGTTACTCATTTAATGATGACAACTAATTATTCTAGTACTTTTACAATGAATCCATACCGTGCATTGCATGCTCATGTTCTATGATTTGTTGGGCATAGAACATCAGTAATATCAATGCCATTGCTGAATGGAGAAATAAGTTTAATAAACTGTCACTATTCTATACTAGGTGTTTTTATTGTACATTAGTCTAACAAAAATGTTTCTGTGTATCACATGTACTTCCTTTCATCTCAGTACAATACAGTAGTTCTTAAAGCAGAATACATAGATAGCCCGATATTTACCTTTAACTTACTTTTCAGATAAACAGTTTAATTTATACCAGACTTAACTGCATAAAGGGTGCTGTATTTGCTAATCAGGCTATCCTGCATTACAAATTATGGTTAATATTCACATTAGATGAGTCTATTTCTATCCCATATCACTTTATGTGGCAATGAATAAGAATATGGAAGAAATTTTACTGCAGGTATGTATAAACAACTTACTTTAGTCTCCTTCTGCTTAAATTTTTGTCTTCACTAGAAGACACTCTTGTTGCAGAGGCAGTTCTTTCTGTAATGGATGATCTTTTTGCATGACAGTTATTTTAATTCCCTGGAGAGACCGACGGTTCCTGCTTTCTGCTTTATAATTTGATTTCATTTATTGAAGAAGAGACCTATTTCTCATGATGCTTTTATGTTCTAGGATACTAACATTACCTGCTTCCTTCCCTGGGTGTTTGAAAAATATTTGTAACTTTCTTGCATGTATAGTCTATATCATTAAATGCAGTGTTTATTGCTTCATACTTAATGTATCAAAAGCAAGTATCAAAACCATCCCACTTCTCATTTACACAGCTAAACAGTATAAATTGTTATTATTCTCTTTTTCTGTATTCATCCTAATTAAATTAAAGTGCTGCCTATTTTTATAGTTTACCTTGAAATACATGAAGCAGTGTGGTGTGTTAGATCTCTTTGTCATTTGTGCATAGATGGAATATTTAAACATGTATATCAACAATATACCAGAAGAAACCTGATCATAATTATTCAGATTTATAAGCCGAATTATTATCAGAACCAAAAAAAATTGTTTGCAAAATTAGCTGTGTCATACGGTAATCTGTTTATTAAAGAAGTTGCTGTAACAGATTAGACATTACTACACTAGCGATTTGATTGTACTAACTGGAGTGAAGCTGGAAAAACTTTTCTCACTGATTCATATCAGTAAATGGGGTTTCTTAATACTTAAACTAGAGCTCCATATATGCAGTAAATTCTCCATCAGTACACATGAGCAATAAACTTAAAAAATGAAGAACATTTATTTTACAATTGCAAATATCACCTGAGTCTCAGAACCATGTATATAACTGGCAGAGTGGTGTGCTAACCATATGACCCTCCATCTACACATCCACTGATGCCAATGGCCCGAGGATAACACTCGAGTCAGTCAATACTGTTGTGCCTTCATGGGCTGTTCAGGGGGTGATTAGTATTTAAATATCTCCTGGTAACACTACTCACAACCATATTAGGTATTTGTCCTCTTTTATCAGATGAGAAAAACATTCCCTACTTTCACCCCAATAGATAGATAGGTAATATCACTGTTTAATGGGAGATATAACAAGATTTTCTAATATGTAAGCAGAGACATGTTAATCCTATGTTTATATAGTCTTGAAGGCAAATAACTGTTTTATGTATTTGCATTTGATTGTGACAAATGAAATGTACTAAGATATCCTATTAGCTTTCAAGGGCAAGAGTATTGTATCAGTGGTAAGCTGTTAGATGTTCAGCCGAGTGATTCATTTTATAATCATATGAAGAATTGCATAATGGAGATGTCGATGAATAGTTTCATGCATTTTCTATGGTTTTTGTTGTTGTAAGGCATAAGGCTGTTTTGTGGAGTACTTGTAAATAATATCAGTTCTATACATTTAAGGACTGTTACTATATAAAATGTATTTTGAATTTAAAGTGGTTGTTCAGTTTAATAGTACTATGGTGGGTAAAAATGTGTATATTTAAAATTAATTACATAAATTGTCGATGGTAGATGCACAGTTTGTGTGGTGCATCACCTTGTTCCTTCAAAGAGAGAGTCCCATGATCTTGGAACACTTGATATTTGGCAGTGAACTGTATTTCTTTAATGTCTTCACAAATTTTCCCATTCAAGAAAAAGAAATTTGTATTAGCTTTAAATAACTTCTGTTCAAATTTATTGTTGTTGTTAATCTCAATTTTGATTCTACATTCTCTTAATTTGACAGCTTCTGTTCAGTTCCTTTTTAAACTTTCATCTGGTTTTTGCTTATATGTGTTCTTATTGTGATTAACTTCCTTGTTATTCTCATGTAGTAGGGTGAAGATACAACAGAGAGGCTTTTTCATGCAGTATTAATATTTTGCCAATTTCAGTACTTTTAAATCTGAATGGAATATTTGTTCTTAGGTACATGACCATATTGTACTTTAGAACAAGTTTTCATGTTTGGAAATGTCTTATACAACTGGAACATGTTTTGTAATAACAGAAGAGACTACATTACATACATGGAAAATGCTTTTATTTCAATATGCAAACAGAAAATATGTCAAACATCAAATACAGGTATGGCAGGAGATGAAAGTGTGAAATGTGTTCAAAGCAACAAACCTCTTCCATACAGATAATTTCATTAAAAGTTGTCATTGCTTGAAAATAAAAAGTTACTTTCATGTGTTTGCATAGAGCGTGAGCTTTCTAATTGCTAAGAAGGATGACTGAGTACATACGAGAATTTCCTATTGGAACATTGCCATTGTGCAGCAGGGCAACATTAGAGTTGTAACAATGCATTTTAATGAGTTAAATCCTTCTGTTGCTCTGCTGCCTAGTGGCAATCCTTCCCATATGAAGTAATTACAACTACATTGGAAGACAAGAAACAGTTGATTGTTTAACCAACAGAGTTTGGCATCATCTGAGAGGTCAATAATGAATCAGCTTTTGTTGTTTGAAATGTTGACTTTAATAAACTAGTCTGAGGAAGAAATGTCCTCGTCAATGGTAAGTATTAATGAGTGAACGATGCTCAGTGTTTTCTAGTGTTACTCATTTAATGATGACAACTAATTATTCTAGTACTTTTACAATGAATCCATACCGTGCATTGCATGCTCATGTTCTATGATTTGTTGGGCATAGAACATCAGTAATATCAATGCCATTGCTGAATGGAGAAATAAGTTTAATAAACTGTCACTATTCTATATTAGGTGTTTTTATTGTACATTAGTCTAACAAAAATGTTTCTGTGTATCACATGTACTTCCTTTAATCTCAGTACAATACAGTAGTTCTTAAAGCAGAATACATAGATAGCCCGATATTTACCTTTAACTTACTTTTCAGATAAACAGTTTAATTTATACCAGACTTAACTGCATAAAGGGTGCTGTATTTGCTAATCAGGCTATCCTGCATTACAAATTATGGTTAATATTCACATTAGATGAGTCTATTTCTATCCCATATCACTTTATGTGGCAATGAATAAGAATATGGAAGAAATTTTACTGCAGGTATGTATAAACAACTTACTTTAGTCTCCTTCTGCTTAAATTTTTGTCTTCACTAGAAGACACTCTTGTTGCAGAGGCAGTTCTTTCTGTAATGGATGATCTTTTTGCATGACAGTTATTTTAATTCCCTGGAGAGACCGACGGTTCCTGCTTTCTGCTTTATAATTTGATTTCATTTATTGAAGAAGAGACCTATTTCTCATGATGCTTTTATGTTCTAGGACACTAACATTACCTGCTTCCTTCCCTGGGTGTTTGAAAAATATTTGTAACTTTCTTGCATGTATAGTCTATATCATTAAATGCAGTGTTTATTGCTTCATACTTAATGTATCAAAAGCAAGTATCAAAACCATCCCACTTCTCATTTACACAGCTAAACAGTATAAATTGTTATTATTCTCTTTTTCTGTATTCATCCTAATTAAATTAAAGTGCTGCCTATTTTTATAGTTTACCTTGAAATACATGAAGCAGTGTGGTGTGTTAGATCTCTTTGTCATTTGTGCATAGATGGAATATTTAAACATGTATATCAACAATATACCAGAAGAAACCTGATCATAATTATTCAGATTTATAAGCCGAATTATTATCAGAACCAAAAAAAATTGTTTGCAAAATTAGCTGTGTCATACGGTAATCTGTTTATTAAAGAAGTTGCTGTAACAGATTAGACATTACTACACTAGCGATTTGATTGTACTAACTGGAGTGAAGCTGGAAAAACTTTTCTCACTGATTCATATCAGTAAATGGGGTTTCTTAATACTTAAACTAGAGCTCCATATATGCAGTAAATTCTCCATCAGTACACATGAGCAATAAACTTAAAAAATGAAGAACATTTATTTTACAATTGCAAATATCACCTGAGTCTCAGAACCATGTATATAACTGGCAGAGTGGTGTGCTAACCATATGACCCTCCATCTACACATCCACTGATGCCAATGGCCCGAGGATAACACTCGAGTCAGTCAATACTGTTGTGCCTTCATGGGCTGTTCAGGGGGTGATTAGTATTTAAATATCTCCTGGTAACACTACTCACAACCATATTAGGTATTTGTCCTCTTTTATCAGATGAGAAAAACATTCCCTACTTTCACCCCAATAGATAGATAGGTAATATCACTGTTTAATGGGAGATATAACAAGATTTTCTAATATGTAAGCAGAGACATGTTAATCCTATGTTTATATAGTCTTGAAGGCAAATAACTGTTTTATGTATTTGCATTTGATTGTGACAAATGAAATGTACTAAGATATCCTATTAGCTTTCAAGGGCAAGAGTATTGTATCAGTGGTAAGCTGTTAGATGTTCAGCCGAGTGATTCATTTTATAATCATATGAAGAATTGCATAATGGAGATGTCGATGAATAGTTTCATGCATTTTCTATGGTTTTTGTTGTTGTAAGGCATAAGGCTGTTTTGTGGAGTACTTGTAAATAATATCAGTTCTATACATTTAAGGACTGTTACTATATAAAATGTATTTTGAATTTAAAGTGGTTGTTCAGTTTAATAGTACTATGGTGGGTAAAAATGTGTATATTTAAAATTAATTACATAAATTGTCGATGGTAGATGCACAGTTTGTGTGGTGCATCACCTTGTTCCTTCAAAGAGAGAGTCCCATGATCTTGGAACACTTGATATTTGGCAGTGAACTGTATTTCTTTAATGTCTTCACAAATTTTCCCATTCAAGAAAAAGAAATTTGTATTAGCTTTAAATAACTTCTGTTCAAATTTATTGTTGTTGTTAATCTCAATTTTGATTCTACATTCTCTTAATTTGACAGCTTCTGTTCAGTTCCTTTTTAAACTTTCATCTGGTTTTTGCTTATATGTGTTCTTATTGTGATTAACTTCCTTGTTATTCTCATGTAGTAGGGTGAAGATACAACAGAGAGGCTTTTTCATGCAGTATTAATATTTTGCCAATTTCAGTACTTTTAAATCTGAATGGAATATTTGTTCTTAGGTACATGACCATATTGTACTTTAGAACAAGTTTTCATGTTTGGAAATGTCTTATACAACTGGAACATGTTTTGTAATAACAGAAGAGACTACATTACATACATGGAAAATGCTTTTATTTCAATATGCAAACAGAAAATATGTCAAACATCAAATACAGGTATGGCAGGAGATGAAAGTGTGAAATGTGTTCAAAGCAACAAACCTCTTCCATACAGATAATTTCATTAAAAGTTGTCATTGCTTGAAAATAAAAAGTTACTTTCATGTGTTTGCATAGAGCGTGAGCTTTCTAATCGCTAAGAAGGATGACTGAGTACATACGAGAATTTCCTATTGGAACATTGCCATTGTGCAGCAGGGCAACATTAGGGTTGTAACAATGCATTTTAATGAGTTAAATCCTTCTGTTGCTCTGCTGCCTAGTGGCAATCCTTCCCATATGAAGTAATTACAACTACATTGGAAGACAAGAAACAGTTGATTGTTTAACCAACAGAGTTTGGCATCATCTGAGAGGTCAATAATGAATCAGCTTTTGTTGTTTGAAATGTTGACTTTAATAAACTAGTCTGAGGAAGAAATGTCCTCGTCAATGGTAAGTATTAATGAGTGAACGATGCTCAGTGTTTTCTAGTGTTACTCATTTAATGATGACAACTAATTATTCTAGTACTTTTACAATGAATCCATACCGTGCATTGCATGCTCATGTTCTATGATTTGTTGGGCATAGAACATCAGTAATATCAATGCCATTGCTGAATGGAGAAATAAGTTTAATAAACTGTCACTATTCTATACTAGGTGTTTTTATTGTACATTAGTCTAACAAAAATGTTTCTGTGTATCACATGTACTTCCTTTCATCTCAGTACAATACAGTAGTTCTTAAAGCAGAATACATAGATAGCCCGATATTTACCTTTAACTTACTTTTCAGATAAACAGTTTAATTTATACCAGACTTAACTGCATAAAGGGTGCTGTATTTGCTAATCAGGCTATCCTGCATTACAAATTATGGTTAATATTCACATTAGATGAGTCTATTTCTATCCCATATCACTTTATGTGGCAATGAATAAGAATATGGAAGAAATTTTACTGCAGGTATGTATAAACAACTTACTTTAGTCTCCTTCTGCTTAAATTTTTGTCTTCACTAGAAGACACTCTTGTTGCAGAGGCAGTTCTTTCTGTAATGGATGATCTTTTTGCATGACAGTTATTTTAATTCCCTGGAGAGACCGACGGTTCCTGCTTTATAATTTGATTTCATTTATTGAAGAAGAGACCTATTTCTCATGATGCTTTTATGTTCTAGGACACTAACATTACCTGCTTCCTTCCCTGGGTGTTTGAAAAATATTTGTAACTTTCTTGCATGTATAGTCATATCATTAAATGCAGTGTTTATTGCTTCATACTTAATGTATCAAAAGCAAGTATCAAAACCATCCCACTTCTCATTTACACAGCTAAACAGTATAAATTGTTATTATTCTCTTTTTCTGTATTCATCCTAATTAAATTAAAGTGCTGCCTATTTTTATAGTTTACCTTGAAATACATGAAGCAGTGTGGTGTGTTAGATCTCTTTGTCATTTGTGCATAGATGGAATATTTAAACATGTATATCAACAATATACCAGAAGAAACCTGATCATAATTATTCAGATTTATAAGCCAAATTATTATCAGAACCAAAAAAAAAATTGTTTGCAAAATTAGCTGTGTCATACGGTAATCTGTTTATTAAAGAAGTTGCTGTAACAGATTAGACATTACTACACTAGCGATTTGATTGTACTAACTGGAGTGAATCTGGAAAAACTTTTCTCACTGATTCATATCAGTAAATGGGGTTTCTTAATACTTAAACTAGAGCTCCATATATGCAGTAAATTCTCCATCAGTACACATGAGCAATAAACTTAAAAAATGAAGAACATTTATTTTACAATTGCAAATATCACCTGAGTCTCAGAACCATGTATATAACTGGCAGAGTGGTGTGCTAACCATATGACCCTCCATCTACACATCCACTGATGCCAATGGCCCGAGGATAACACTCGAGTCAGTCAATACTGTTGTGCCTTCATGGGCTGTTCAGGGGGTGATTAGTATTTAAATATCTCCTGGTAACACTACTCACAACCATATTAGGTATTTGTCCTCTTTTATCAGATGAGAAAAACATTCCCTACTTTCACCCCAATAGATAGATAGGTAATATCACTGTTTAATGGGAGATATAACAAGATTTTCTAATATGTAAGCAGAGATATGTTAATCCTATGTTTATATAGTCTTGAAGGCAAATAACTGTTTTATGTATTTGCATTTGATTGTGACAAATGAATTGTACTAAGATATCCTATTAGCTTTCAAGGGCAAGAGTATTGTATCAGTGGTAAGCTGTTAGATGTTCAGCCGAGTGATTCATTTTATAATCATATGAAGAATTGCATAATGGAGATGTCGATGAATAGTTTCATGCATTTTCTATGTTTTTTGTTGTTGTAAGGCATAAGGCTGTTTTGTGGAGTACTTGTAAATAATATCAGTTCTATACATTTAAGGACTGTTACTATATAAAATGTATTTTGAATTTAAAGTGGTTGTTCAGTTTAATAGTACTATGGTGGGTAAAAATGTGTATATTTAAAATTAATTACATAAATTGTCGATGGTAGATGCACAGTTTGTGTGGTGCATCACCTTGTTCCTTCAAAGAGAGAGTCCCATGATCTTGGAACACTTGATATTTGGCAGTGAACTGTATTTCTTTAATGTCTTCACAAATTTTCCCATTCAAGAAAAAGAAATTTGTATTAGCTTTAAATAACTTCTGTTCAAATTTATTGTTGTTGTTAATCTCAATTTTGATTCTACATTCTCTTAATTTGACAGCTTCTGTTCAGTTCCTTTTTAAACTTTCATCTGGTTTTTGCTTATATGTGTTCTTATTGTGATTAACTTCCTTGTTATTCTCATGTAGTAGGGTGAAGATACAACAGAGAGGCTTTTTCATGCAGTATTAATATTTTGCCAATTTCAGTACTTTTAAATCTGAATGGAATATTTGTTCTTAGGTACATGACCATATTGTACTTTAGAACAAGTTTTCATGTTTGGAAATGTCTTATACAACTGGAACATGTTTTGTAATAACAGAAGAGACTACATTACATACATGGAAAATGCTTTTATTTCAATATGCAAACAGAAAATATGTCAAACATCAAATACAGGTATGGCAGGAGATGAAAGTGTGAAATGTGTTCAAAGCAACAAACCTCTTCCATACAGATAATTTCATTAAAAGTTGTCATTGCTTGAAAATAAAAAGTTACTTTCATGTGTTTGCATAGAGCGTGAGCTTTCTAATCGCTAAGAAGGATGACTGAGTACATACGAGAATTTCCTATTGGAACATTGCCATTGTGCAGCAGGGCAACATTAGGGTTGTAACAATGCATTTTAATGAGTTAAATCCTTCTGTTGCTCTGCTGCCTAGTGGCAATCCTTCCCATATGAAGTAATTACAACTACATTGGAAGACAAGAAACAGTTGATTGTTTAACCAACAGAGTTTGGCATCATCTGAGAGGTCAATAATGAATCAGCTTTTGTTGTTTGAAATGTTGACTTTAATAAACTAGTCTGAGGAAGAAATGTCCTCGTCAATGGTAAGTATTAATGAGTGAACGATGCTCAGTGTTTTCTAGTGTTACTCATTTAATGATGACAACTAATTATTCTAGTACTTTTACAATGAATCCATACCGTGCATTGCATGCTCATGTTCTATGATTTGTTGGGCATAGAACATCAGTAATATCAATGCCATTGCTGAATGGAGAAATAAGTTTAATAAACTGTCACTATTCTATATTAGGTGTTTTTATTGTACATTAGTCTAACAAAAATGTTTCTGTGTATCACATGTACTTCCTTTAATCTCAGTACAATACAGTAGTTCTTAAAGCAGAATACATAGATAGCCCGATATTTACCTTTAACTTACTTTTCAGATAAACAGTTTAATTTATACCAGACTTAACTGCATAAAGGGTGCTGTATTTGCTAATCAGGCTATCCTGCATTACAAATTATGGTTAATATTCACATTAGATGAGTCTATTTCTATCCCATATCACTTTATGTGGCAATGAATAAGAATATGGAAGAAATTTTACTGCAGGTATGTATAAACAACTTACTTTAGTCTCCTTCTGCTTAAATTTTTGTCTTCACTAGAAGACACTCTTGTTGCAGAGGCAGTTCTTTCTGTAATGGATGATCTTTTTGCATGACAGTTATTTTAATTCCCTGGAGAGACCGACGGTTCCTGCTTTCTGCTTTATAATTTGATTTCATTTATTGAAGAAGAGACCTATTTCTCATGATGCTTTTATGTTCTAGGACACTAACATTACCTGCTTCCTTCCCTGGGTGTTTGAAAAATATTTGTAACTTTCTTGCATGTATAGTCTATATCATTAAATGCAGTGTTTATTGCTTCATACTTAATGTATCAAAAGCAAGTATCAAAACCATCCCACTTCTCATTTACACAGCTAAACAGTATAAATTGTTATTATTCTCTTTTTCTGTATTCATCCTAATTAAATTAAAGTGCTGCCTATTTTTTAGTTTACCTTGAAATACATGAAGCAGTGTGGTGTGTTAGATCTCTTTGTCATTTGTGCATAGATGGAATATTTAAACATGTATATCAACAATATACCGGAAGAAACCTGATCATAATTAATCAGATTTATAAGCCGAATTATTATCAGAACCAAAAAAAATTGTTTGCAAAATTAGCTGTGTCATACGGTAATCTGTTTATTAAAGAAGTTGCTGTAACAGATTAGACATTACTACACTAGCGATTTGATTGTACTAACTGGAGTGAAGCTGGAAAAACTTTTCTCACTGATTCATATCAGTAAATGGGGTTTCTTAATACTTAAACTAGAGCTCCATATATGCAGTAAATTCTCCATCAGTACACATGAGCAATAAACTTAAAAAATGAAGAACATTTATTTTACAATTGCAAATATCACCTGAGTCTCAGAACCATGTATATAACTGGCAGAGTGGTGTGCTAACCATATGACCCTCCATCTACACATCCACTGATGCCAATGGCCCGAGGATAACACTCGAGTCAGTCAATACTGTTGTGCCTTCATGGGCTGTTCAGGGGGTGATTAGTATTTAAATATCTCCTGATAACACTACTCACAACCATATTAGGTATTTGTCCTCTTTTATCAGATGAGAAAAACATTCCCTACTTTCACCCCAATAGATAGATAGGTAATATCACTGTTTAATGGGAGATATAACAAGATTTTCTAATATGTAAGCAGAGACATGTTAATCCTATGTTTATATAGTCTTGAAGGCAAATAACTGTTTTATGTATTTGCATTTGATTGTGACAAATGAAATGTACTAAGATATCCTATTAGCTTTCAAGGGCAAGAGTATTGTATCAGTGGTAAGCTGTTAGATGTTCAGCCGAGTGATTCATTTTATAATCATATGAAGAATTGCATAATGGAGATGTCGATGAATAGTTTCATGCATTTTCTATGTTTTTTGTTGTTGTAAGGCATAAGGCTGTTTTGTGGAGTACTTGTAAATAATATCAGTTCTATACATTTAAGGACTGTTACTATATAAAATGTATTTTGAATTTAAAGTGGTTGTTCAGTTTAATAGTACTATGGTGGGTAAAAATGTGTATATTTAAAATTAATTACATAAATTGTCGATGGTAGATGCACAGTTTGTGTGGTGCATCACCTTGTTCCTTCAAAGAGAGAGTCCCATGATCTTGGAACACTTGATATTTGGCAGTGAACTGTATTTCTTTAATGTCTTCACAAATTTTCCCATTCAAGAAAAAGAAATTTGTATTAGCTTTAAATAACTTCTGTTCAAATTTATTGTTGTTGTTAATCTCAATTTTGATTCTACATTCTCTTAATTTGACAGCTTCTGTTCAGTTCCTTTTTAAACTTTCATCTGGTTTTTGCTTATATGTGTTCTTATTGTGATTAACTTCCTTGTTATTCTCATGTAGTAGGGTGAAGATACAACAGAGAGGCTTTTTCATGCAGTATTAATATTTTGCCAATTTCAGTACTTTTAAATCTGAATGGAATATTTGTTCTTAGGTACATGACCATATTGTACTTTAGAACAAGTTTTCATGTTTGGAAATGTCTTATACAACTGGAACATGTTTTGTAATAACAGAAGAGACTACATTACATACATGGAAAATGCTTTTATTTCAATATGCAAACAGAAAATATGTCAAACATCAAATACAGGTATAGCAGGAGATGAAAGTGTGAAATGTGTTCAAAGCAACAAACCTCTTCCATACAGATAATTTCATTAAAAGTTGTCATTGCTTGAAAATAAAAAGTTACTTTCATGTGTTTGCATAGAGCATGAGCTTTCTAATCGCTAAGAAGGTTGACTGAGTACATACGAGAATTTCCTATTGGAACATTGCCATTGTGCAGCAGGGCAACATTAGGGTTGTAACAATGCATTTTAATGAGTTAAATCCTTCTGTTGCTCTGCTGCCTAGTGGCAATCCTTCCCATATGAAGTAATTACAACTACATTGGAAGACAAGAAACAGTTGATTGTTTAACCAACAGAGTTTGGCATCATCTGAGAGGTCAATAATGAATCAGCTTTTGTTGTTTGAAATGTTGACTTTAATAAACTAGTCTGAGGAAGAAATGTCCTCGTCAATGGTAAGTATTAATGAGTGAACGATGCTCAGTGTTTTCTAGTGTTACTCATTTAATGATGACAACTAATTATTCTAGTACTTTTACAATGAATCCATACCGTGCATTGCATGCTCATGTTCTATGATTTGTTGGGCATAGAACATCAGTAATATCAATGCCATTGCTGAATGGAGAAATAAGTTTAATAAACTGTCACTATTCTATATTAGGTGTTTTTATTGTACATTAGTCTAACAAAAATGTTTCTGTGTATCACATGTACTTCCTTTAATCTCAGTACAATACAGTAGTTCTTAAAGCAGAATACATAGATAGCCCGATATTTACCTTTAACTTACTTTTCAGATAAACAGTTTAATTTATACCAGACTTAACTGCATAAAGGGTGCTGTATTTGCTAATCAGGCTATCCTGCATTACAAATTATGGTTAATATTCACATTAGATGAGTCTATTTCTATCCCATATCACTTTATGTGGCAATGAATAAGAATATGGAAGAAATTTTACTGCAGGTATGTATAAACAACTTACTTTAGTCTCCTTCTGCTTAAATTTTTGTCTTCACTAGAAGACACTCTTGTTGCAGAGGCAGTTCTTTCTGTAATGGATGATCTTTTTGCATGACAGTTATTTTAATTCCCTGGAGAGACCGACGGTTCCTGCTTTCTGCTTTATAATTTGATTTCATTTATTGAAGAAGAGACCTATTTCTCATGATGCTTTTATGTTCTAGGATACTAACATTACCTGCTTCCTTCCCTGGGTGTTTGAAAAATATTTGTAACTTTCTTGCATGTATAGTCTATATCATTAAATGCAGTGTTTATTGCTTCATACTTAATGTATCAAAAGCAAGTATCAAAACCATCCCACTTCTCATTTACGCAGCTAAACAGTATAAATTGTTATTATTCTCTTTTTCTGTATTCATCCTAATTAAATTAAAGTGCTGCCTATTTTTATAGTTTACCTTGAAATACATGAAGCAGTGTGGTGTGTTAGATCTCTTTGTCATTTGTGCATAGATGGAATATTTAAACATGTATATCAACAATATACCAGAAGAAACCTGATCATAATTAATCAGATTTATAAGCCGAATTATTATCAGAACCAAAAAAAATTGTTTGCAAAATTAGCTGTGTCATACGGTAATCTGTTTATTAAAGAAGTTGCTGTAACAGATTAGACATTACTACACTAGCGATTTGATTGTACTAACTGGAGTGAAGCTGGAAAAACTTTTCTCACTGATTCATATCAGTAAATGGGGTTTCTTAATACTTAAACTAGAGCTCCATATATGCAGTAAATTCTCCATCAGTACACATGAGCAATAAACTTAAAAAATGAAGAACATTTATTTTACAATTGCAAATATCACCTGAGTCTCAGAACCATGTATATAACTGGCAGAGTGGTGTGCTAACCATATGACCCTCCATCTACACATCCACTGATGCCAATGGCCCGAGGATAACACTCGAGTCAGTCAATACTGTTGTGCCTTCATGGGCTGTTCAGGGGGTGATTAGTATTTAAATATCTCCTGATAACACTACTCACAACCATATTAGGTATTTGTCCTCTTTTATCAGATGAGAAAAACATTCCCTACTTTCACCCCAATAGATAGATAGGTAATATCACTGTTTAATGGGAGATATAACAAGATTTTCTAATATGTAAGCAGAGACATGTTAATCCTATGTTTATATAGTCTTGAAGGCAAATAACTGTTTTATGTATTTGCATTTGATTGTGACAAATGAAATGTACTAAGATATCCTATTAGCTTTCAAGGGCAAGAGTATTGTATCAGTGGTAAGCTGTTAGATGTTCAGCCGAGTGATTCATTTTATAATCATATGAAGAATTGCATAATGGAGATGTCGATGAATAGTTTCATGCATTTTCTATGTTTTTTGTTGTTGTAAGGCATAAGGCTGTTTTGTGGAGTACTTGTAAATAATATCAGTTCTATACATTTAAGGACTGTTACTATATAAAATGTATTTTGAATTTAAAGTGGTTGTTCAGTTTAATAGTACTATGGTGGGTAAAAATGTGTATATTTAAAATTAATTACATAAATTGTCGATGGTAGATGCACAGTTTGTGTGGTGCATCACCTTGTTCCTTCAAAGAGAGAGTCCCATGATCTTGGAACACTTGATATTTGGCAGTGAACTGTATTTCTTTAATGTCTTCACAAATTTTCCCATTCAAGAAAAAGAAATTTGTATTAGCTTTAAATAACTTCTGTTCAAATTTATTGTTGTTGTTAATCTCAATTTTGATTCTACATTCTCTTAATTTGACAGCTTCTGTTCAGTTCCTTTTTAAACTTTCATCTGGTTTTTGCTTATATGTGTTCTTATTGTGATTAACTTCCTTGTTATTCTCATGTAGTAGGGTGAAGATACAACAGAGAGGCTTTTTCATGCAGTATTAATATTTTGCCAATTTCAGTACTTTTAAATCTGAATGGAATATTTGTTCTTAGGTACATGACCATATTGTACTTTAGAACAAGTTTTCATGTTTGGAAATGTCTTATACAACTGGAACATGTTTTGTAATAACAGAAGAGACTACATTACATACATGGAAAATGCTTTTATTTCAATATGCAAACAGAAAATATGTCAAACATCAAATACAGGTATGGCAGGAGATGAAAGTGTGAAATGTGTTCAAAGCAACAAACCTCTTCCATACAGATAATTTCATTAAAAGTTGTCATTGCTTGAAAATAAAAAGTTACTTTCATGTGTTTGCATAGAGCATGAGCTTTCTAATCGCTAAGAAGGATGACTGAGTACATACGAGAATTTCCTATTGGAACATTGCCATTGTGCAGCAGGGCAACATTAGGGTTGTAACAATGCATTTTAATGAGTTAAATCCTTCTGTTGCTCTGCTGCCTAGTGGCAATCCTTCCCATATGAAGTAATTACAACTACATTGGAAGACAAGAAACAGTTGATTGTTTAACCAACAGAGTTTGGCATCATCTGAGAGGTCAATAATGAATCAGCTTTTGTTGTTTGAAATGTTGACTTTAATAAACTAGTCTGAGGAAGAAATGTCCTCGTCAATGGTAAGTATTAATGAGTGAACGATGCTCAGTGTTTTCTAGTGTTACTCATTTAATGATGACAACTAATTATTCTATTACTTTTACAATGAATCCATACCGTGCATTGCATGCTCATGTTCTATGATTTGTTGGGCATAGAACATCAGTAATATCAATGCCATTGCTGAATGGAGAAATAAGTTTAATAAACTGTCACTATTCTATATTAGGTGTTTTTATTGTACATTAGTCTAACAAAAATGTTTCTGTGTATCACATGTACTTCCTTTCATCTCAGTACAATACAGTAGTTCTTAAAGCAGAATACATAGATAGCCCGATATTTACCTTTAACTTACTTTTCAGATAAACAGTTTAATTTATACCAGACTTAACTGCATAAAGGGTGCTGTATTTGCTAATCAGGCTATCCTGCATTACAAATTATGGTTAATATTCACATTAGATGAGTCTATTTCTATCCCATATCACTTTATGTGGCAATGAATAAGAATATGGAAGAAATTTTACTGCAGGTATGTATAAACAACTTACTTTAGTCTCCTTCTGCTTAAATTTTTGTCTTCACTAGAAGACACTCTTGTTGCAGAGGCAGTTCTTTCTGTAATGGATGATCTTTTTGCATGACAGTTATTTTAATTCCCTGGAGAGACCGACGGTTCCTGCTTTCTGCTTTATAATTTGATTTCATTTATTGAAGAAGAGACCTATTTCTCATGATGCTTTTATGTTCTAGGACACTAACATTACCTGCTTCCTTCCCTGGGTGTTTGAAAAATATTTGTAACTTTCTTGCATGTATAGTCTATATCATTAAATGCAGTGTTTATTGCTTCATACTTAATGTATCAAAAGCAAGTATCAAAACCATCCCACTTCTCATTTACACAGCTAAACAGTATAAATTGTTATTATTCTCTTTTTCTGTATTCATCCTAATTAAATTAAAGTGCTGCCTATTTTTATAGTTTACCTTGAAATACATGAAGCAGTGTGGTGTGTTAGATCTCTTTGTCATTTGTGCATAGATGGAATATTTAAACATGTATATCAACAATATACCAGAAGAAACCTGATCATAATTATTCAGATTTATAAGCCGAATTATTATCAGAACCAAAAAAAATTGTTTGCAAAATTAGCTGTGTCATACGGTAATCTGTTTATTAAAGAAGTTGCTGTAACAGATTAGACATTACTACACTAGCGATTTGATTGTACTAACTGGAGTGAAGCTGGAAAAACTTTTCTCACTGATTCATATCAGTAAATGGGGTTTCTTAATACTTAAACTAGAGCTCCATATATGCAGTAAATTCTCCATCAGTACACATGAGCAATAAACTTAAAAAATGAAGAACATTTATTTTACAATTGCAAATATCACCTGAGTCTCAGAACCATGTATATAACTGGCAGAGTGGTGTGCTAACCATATGACCCTCCATCTACACATCCACTGATGCCAATGGCCCGAGGATAACACTCGAGTCAGTCAATACTGTTGTGCCTTCATGGGCTGTTCAGGGGGTGATTAGTATTTAAATATCTCCTGGTAACACTACTCACAACCATATTAGGTATTTGTCCTCTTTTATCAGATGAGAAAAACATTCCCTACTTTCACCCCAATAGATAGATAGGTAATATCACTGTTTAATGGGAGATATAACAAGATTTTCTAATATGTAAGCAGAGACATGTTAATCCTATGTTTATATAGTCTTGAAGGCAAATAACTGTTTTATGTATTTGCATTTGATTGTGACAAATGAAATGTACTAAGATATCCTATTAGCTTTCAAGGGCAAGAGTATTGTATCAGTGGTAAGCTGTTAGATGTTCAGCCGAGTGATTCATTTTATAATCATATGAAGAATTGCATAATGGAGATGTCGATGAATAGTTTCATGCATTTTCTATGGTTTTTGTTGTTGTAAGGCATAAGGCTGTTTTGTGGAGTACTTGTAAATAATATCAGTTCTATACATTTAAGGACTGTTACTATATAAAATGTATTTTGAATTTAAAGTGGTTGTTCAGTTTAATAGTACTATGGTGGGTAAAAATGTGTATATTTAAAATTAATTACATAAATTGTCGATGGTAGATGCACAGTTTGTGTGGTGCATCACCTTGTTCCTTCAAAGAGAGAGTCCCATGATCTTGGAACACTTGATATTTGGCAGTGAACTGTATTTCTTTAATGTCTTCACAAATTTTCCCATTCAAGAAAAAGAAATTTGTATTAGCTTTAAATAACTTCTGTTCAAATTTATTGTTGTTGTTAATCTCAATTTTGATTCTACATTCTCTTAATTTGACAGCTTCTATTCAGTTCCTTTTTAAACTTTCATCTGGTTTTTGCTTATATGTGTTCTTATTGTGATTAACTTCCTTGTTATTCTCATGTAGTAGGGTGAAGATACAACAGAGAGGCTTTTTCATGCAGTATTAATATTTTGCCAATTTCAGTACTTTTAAATCTGAATGGAATATTTGTTCTTAGGTACATGACCATATTGTACTTTAGAACAAGTTTTCATGTTTGGAAATGTCTTATACAACTGGAACATGTTTTGTAATAACAGAAGAGACTACATTACATACATGGAAAATGCTTTTATTTCAATATGCAAACAGAAAATATGTCAAACATCAAATACAGGTATGGCAGGAGATGAAAGTGTGAAATGTGTTCAAAGCAACAAACCTCTTCCATACAGATAATTTCATTAAAAGTTGTCATTGCTTGAAAATAAAAAGTTACTTTCATGTGTTTGCATAGAGCGTGAGCTTTCTAATCGCTAAGAAGGATGACTGAGTACATACGAGAATTTCCTATTGGAACATTGCCATTGTGCAGCAGGGCAACATTAGGGTTGTAACAATGCATTTTAATGAGTTAAATCCTTCTGTTGCTCTGCTGCCTAGTGGCAATCCTTCCCATATGAAGTAATTACAACTACATTGGAAGACAAGAAACAGTTGATTGTTTAACCAACAGAGTTTGGCATCATCTGAGAGGTCAATAATGAATCAGCTTTTGTTGTTTGAAATGTTGACTTTAATAAACTAGTCTGAGGAAGATATGTCCTCGTCAATGGTAAGTATTAATGAGTGAACAATGCTCAGTGTTTTCTAGTGTTACTCATTTAATGATGACAACTAATTATTCTAGTACTTTTACAATGAATCCATACCGTGCATTGCATGCTCATGTTCTATGATTTGTTGGGCATAGAACATCAGTAATATCAATGCCATTGCTGAATGGAGAAATAAGTTTAATAAACTGTCACTATTCTATATTAGGTGTTTTTATTGTACATTAGTCTAACAAAAATGTTTCTGTGTATCACATGTACTTCCTTTCATCTCAGTACAATACAGTAGTTCTTAAAGCAGAATACATAGATAGCCCGATATTTACCTTTAACTTACTTTTCAGATAAACAGTTTAATTTATACCAGACTTAACTGCATAAAGGGTGCTGTATTTGCTAATCAGGCTATCCTGCATTACAAATTATGGTTAATATTCACATTAGATGAGTCTATTTCTATCCCATATCACTTTATGTGGCAATGAATAAGAATATGGAAGAAATTTTACTGCAGGTATGTATAAACAACTTACTTTAGTCTCCTTCTGCTTAAATTTTTGTCTTCACTAGAAGACACTCTTGTTGCAGAGGCAGTTCTTTCTGTAATGGATGATCTTTTTGCATGACAGTTATTTTAATTCCCTGGAGAGACCGACGGTTCCTGCTTTCTGCTTTATAATTTGATTTCATTTATTGAAGAAGAGACCTATTTCTCATGATGCTTTTATGTTCTAGGACACTAACATTACCTGCTTCCTTCCCTGGGTGTTTGAAAAATATTTGTAACTTTCTTGCATGTATAGTCTATATCATTAAATGCAGTGTTTATTGCTTCATACTTAATGTATCAAAAGCAAGTATCAAAACCATCCCACTTCTCATTTACACAGCTAAACAGTATAAATTGTTATTATTCTCTTTTTCTGTATTCATCCTAATTAAATTAAAGTGCTGCCTATTTTTATAGTTTACCTTGAAATACATGAAGCAGTGTGGTGTGTTAGATCTCTTTGTCATTTGTGCATAGATGGAATATTTAAACATGTATATCAACAATATACCAGAAGAAACCTGATCATAATTATTCAGATTTATAAGCCGAATTATTATCAGAACCAAAAAAAATTGTTTGCAAAATTAGCTGTGTCATACGGTAATCTGTTTATTAAAGAAGTTGCTGTAACAGATTAGACATTACTACACTAGCGATTTGATTGTACTAACTGGAGTGAAGCTGGAAAAACTTTTCTCACTGATTCATATCAGTAAATGGGGTTTCTTAATACTTAAACTAGAGCTCCATATATGCAGTAAATTCTCCATCAGTACACATGAGCAATAAACTTAAAAAATGAAGAACATTTATTTTACAATTGCAAATATCACCTGAGTCTCAGAACCATGTATATAACTGGCAGAGTGGTGTGCTAACCATATGACCCTCCATCTACACATCCACTGATGCCAATGGCCCGAGGATAACACTCGAGTCAGTCAATACTGTTGTGCCTTCATGGGCTGTTCAGGGGGTGATTAGTATTTAAATATCTCCTGGTAACACTACTCACAACCATATTAGGTATTTGTCCTCTTTTATCAGATGAGAAAAACATTCCCTACTTTCACCCCAATAGATAGATAGGTAATATCACTGTTTAATGGGAGATATAACAAGATTTTCTAATATGTAAGCAGAGACATGTTAATCCTATGTTTATATAGTCTTGAAGGCAAATAACTGTTTTATGTATTTGCATTTGATTGTGACAAATGAAATGTACTAAGATATCCTATTAGCTTTCAAGGGCAAGAGTATTGTATCAGTGGTAAGCTGTTAGATGTTCAGCCGAGTGATTCATTTTATAATCATATGAAGAATTGCATAATGGAGATGTCGATGAATAGTTTCATGCATTTTCTATGGTTTTTGTTGTTGTAAGGCATAAGGCTGTTTTGTGGAGTACTTGTAAATAATATCAGTTCTATACATTTAAGGACTGTTACTATATAAAATGTATTTTGAATTTAAAGTGGTTGTTCAGTTTAATAGTACTATGGTGGGTAAAAATGTGTATATTTAAAATTAATTACATAAATTGTCGATGGTAGATGCACAGTTTGTGTGGTGCATCACCTTGTTCCTTCAAAGAGAGAGTCCCATGATCTTGGAACACTTGATATTTGGCAGTGAACTGTATTTCTTTAATGTCTTCACAAATTTTCCCATTCAAGAAAAAGAAATTTGTATTAGCTTTAAATAACTTCTGTTCAAATTTATTGTTGTTGTTAATCTCAATTTTGATTCTACATTCTCTTAATTTGACAGCTTCTATTCAGTTCCTTTTTAAACTTTCATCTGGTTTTTGCTTATATGTGTTCTTATTGTGATTAACTTCCTTGTTATTCTCATGTAGTAGGGTGAAGATACAACAGAGAGGCTTTTTCATGCAGTATTAATATTTTGCCAATTTCAGTACTTTTAAATCTGAATGGAATATTTGTTCTTAGGTACATGACCATATTGTACTTTAGAACAAGTTTTCATGTTTGGAAATGTCTTATACAACTGGAACATGTTTTGTAATAACAGAAGAGACTACATTACATACATGGAAAATGCTTTTATTTCAATATGCAAACAGAAAATATGTCAAACATCAAATACAGGTATGGCAGGAGATGAAAGTGTGAAATGTGTTCAAAGCAACAAACCTCTTCCATACAGATAATTTCATTAAAAGTTGTCATTGCTTGAAAATAAAAAGTTACTTTCATGTGTTTGCATAGAGCGTGAGCTTTCTAATCGCTAAGAAGGATGACTGAGTACATACGAGAATTTCCTATTGGAACATTGCCATTGTGCAGCAGGGCAACATTAGGGTTGTAACAATGCATTTTAATGAGTTAAATCCTTCTGTTGCTCTGCTGCCTAGTGGCAATCCTTCCCATATGAAGTAATTACAACTACATTGGAAGACAAGAAACAGTTGATTGTTTAACCAACAGAGTTTGGCATCATCTGAGAGGTCAATAATGAATCAGCTTTTGTTGTTTGAAATGTTGACTTTAATAAACTAGTCTGAGGAAGAAATGTCCTCGTCAATGGTAAGTATTAATGAGTGAACAATGCTCAGTGTTTTCTAGTGTTACTCATTTAATGATGACAACTAATTATTCTAGTACTTTTACAATGAATCCATACCGTGCATTGCATGCTCATGTTCTATGATTTGTTGGGCATAGAACATCAGTAATATCAATGCCATTGCTGAATGGAGAAATAAGTTTAATAAACTGTCACTATTCTATATTAGGTGTTTTTATTGTACATTAGTCTAACAAAAATGTTTCTGTGTATCACATGTACTTCCTTTCATCTCAGTACAATACAGTAGTTCTTAAAGCAGAATACATAGATAGCCCGATATTTACCTTTAACTTACTTTTCAGATAAACAGTTTAATTTATACCAGACTTAACTGCATAAAGGGTGCTGTATTTGCTAATCAGGCTATCCTGCATTACAAATTATGGTTAATATTCACATTAGATGAGTCTATTTCTATCCCATATCACTTTATGTGGCAATGAATAAGAATATGGAAGAAATTTTACTGCAGGTATGTATAAACAACTTACTTTAGTCTCCTTCTGCTTAAATTTTTGTCTTCACTAGAAGACACTCTTGTTGCAGAGGCAGTTCTTTCTGTAATGGATGATCTTTTTGCATGACAGTTATTTTAATTCCCTGGAGAGACCGACGGTTCCTGCTTTCTGCTTTATAATTTGATTTCATTTATTGAAGAAGAGACCTATTTCTCATGATGCTTTTATGTTCTAGGACACTAACATTACCTGCTTCCTTCCCTGGGTGTTTGAAAAATATTTGTAACTTTCTTGCATGTATAGTCTATATCATTAAATGCAGTGTTTATTGCTTCATACTTAATGTATCAAAAGCAAGTATCAAAACCATCCCACTTCTCATTTACACAGCTAAACAGTATAAATTGTTATTATTCTCTTTTTCTGTATTCATCCTAATTAAATTAAAGTGCTGCCTATTTTTATAGTTTACCTTGAAATACATGAAGCAGTGTGGTGTGTTAGATCTCTTTGTCATTTGTGCATAGATGGAATATTTAAACATGTATATCAACAATATACCAGAAGAAACCTGATCATAATTATTCAGATTTATAAGCCGAATTATTATCAGAACCAAAAAAAATTGTTTGCAAAATTAGCTGTGTCAAACGGTAATCTGTTTATTAAAGAAGTTGCTGTAACAGATTAGACATTACTACACTAGCGATTTGATTGTACTAACTGGAGTGAAGCTGGAAAAACTTTTCTCACTGATTCATATCAGTAAATGGGGTTTCTTAATACTCAAACTAGAGCTCCATATATGCAGTAAATTCTCCATCAGTACACATGAGCAATAAACTTAAAAAATGAAGAACATTTATTTTACAATTGCAAATATCACCTGAGTCTCAGAACCATGTATATAACTGGCAGAGTGGTGTGCTAACCATATGACCCTCCATCTACACATCCACTGATGCCAATGGCCCGAGGATAACACTCGAGTCAGTCAATACTGTTGTGCCTTCATGGGCTGTTCAGGGGGTGATTAGTATTTAAATATCTCCTGGTAACACTACTCACAACCATATTAGGTATTTGTCCTCTTTTATCAGATGAGAAAAACATTCCCTACTTTCACCCCAATAGATAGATAGGTAATATCACTGTTTAATGGGAGATATAACAAGATTTTCTAATATGTAAGCAGAGACATGTTAATCCTATGTTTATATAGTCTTGAAGGCAAATAACTGTTTTATGTATTTGCATTTGATTGTGACAAATGAAATGTACTAAGATATCCTATTAGCTTTCAAGGGCAAGAGTATTGTATCAGTGGTAAGCTGTTAGATGTTCAGCCGAGTGATTCATTTTATAATCATATGAAGAATTGCATAATGGAGATGTCGATGAATAGTTTCATGCATTTTCTATGGTTTTTGTTGTTGTAAGGCATAAGGCTGTTTTGTGGAGTACTTGTAAATAATATCAGTTCTATACATTTAAGGACTGTTACTATATAAAATGTATTTTGAATTTAAAGTGGTTGTTCAGTTTAATAGTACTATGGTGGGTAAAAATGTGTATATTTAAAATTAATTACATAAATTGTCGATGGTAGATGCACAGTTTGTGTGGTGCATCACCTTGTTCCTTCAAAGAGAGAGTCCCATGATCTTGGAACACTTGATATTTGGCAGTGAACTGTATTTCTTTAATGTCTTCACAAATTTTCCCATTCAAGAAAAAGAAATTTGTATTAGCTTTAAATAACTTCTGTTCAAATTTATTGTTGTTGTTAATCTCAATTTTGATTCTACATTCTCTTAATTTGACAGCTTCTGTTCAGTTCCTTTTTAAACTTTCAACTGGTTTTTGCTTATATGTGTTCTTATTGTGATTAACTTCCTTGTTATTCTCATGTAGTAGGGTGAAGATACAACAGAGAGGCTTTTTCATGCAGTATTAATATTTTGCCAATTTCAGTACTTTTAAATCTGAATGGAATATTTGTTCTTAGGTACATGACCATATTGTACTTTAGAACAAGTTTTCATGTTTGGAAATGTCTTATACAACTGGAACATGTTTTGTAATAACAGAAGAGACTACATTACATACATGGAAAATGCTTTTATTTCAATATGCAAACAGAAAATATGTCAAACATCAAATACAGGTATGGCATGAGATGAAAGTGTGAAATGTGTTCAAAGCAACAAACCTCTTCCATACAGATAATTTCATTAAAAGTTGTCATTGCTTGAAAATAAAAAGTTACTTTCATGTGTTTGCATAGAGCGTGAGCTTTCTAATCGCTAAGAAGGATGACTGAGTACATACGAGAATTTCCTATTGGAACATTGCCATTGTGCAGCAGGGCAACATTAGGGTTGTAACAATGCATTTTAATGAGTTAAATCCTTCTGTTGCTCTGCTGCCTAGCGGCAATCCTTCCCATATAAAGTAATTACAACTACATTGGAAGACAAGAAACAGTTGATTGTTTAACCAACAGAGTTTGGCATCATCTGAGAGGTCAATAATGAATCAGCTTTTGTTGTTTGAAATGTTGACTTTAATAAACTAGTCTGAGGAAGAAATGTCCTCGTCAATGGTAAGTATTAATGAGTGAACGATGCTCAGTGTTTTCTAGTGTTACTCATTTAATGATGACAACTAATTATTCTAGTACTTTTACAAAGAATCCATACCGTGCATTGCATGCTCATGTTCTATGATTTGTTGGGCATAGAACATCAGTAATATCAATGCCATTGCTGAATGGAGAAATAAGTTTAATAAACTGTCACTATTCTATATTAGGTGTTTTTATTGTACATTAGTCTAACAAAAATGTTTCTGTGTATCACATGTACTTCCTTTCATCTCAGTACAATACAGTAGTTCTTAAAGCAGAATACATAGATAGCCCGATATTTACCTTTAACTTACTTTTCAGATAAACAGTTTAATTTATACCAGACTTAACTGCATAAAGGGTGCTGTATTTGCTAATCAGGCTATCCTGCATTACAAATTATGGTTAATATTCACATTAGATGAGTCTATTTCTATCCCATATCACTTTATGTGGCAATGAATAAGAATATGGAAGAAATTTTACTGCAGGTATGTATAAACAACTTACTTTAGTCTCCTTCTGCTTAAATTTTTGTCTTCACTAGAAGACACTCTTGTTGCAGAGGCAGTTCTTTCTGTAATGGATGATCTTTTTGCATGGCAGTTATTTTAATTCCCTGGAGAGACCGACGGTTCCTGCTTTCTGCTTTATAATTTGATTTCATTTATTGAAGAAGAGACCTATTTCTCATGATGCTTTTATGTTCTAGGATACTAACATTACCTGCTTCCTTCCCTGGGTGTTTGAAAAATATTTGTAACTTTCTTGCATGTATAGTCTATATCATTAAATGCAGTGTTTATTGCTTCATACTTAATGTATCAAAAGCAAGTATCAAAACCATCCCACTTCTCATTTACACAGCTAAACAGTATAAATTGTTATTATTCTCTTTTTCTGTATTCATCCTAATTAAATTAAAGTGCTGCCTATTTTTATAGTTTACCTTGAAATACATGAAGCAGTGTGGTGTGTTAGATCTCTTTGTCATTTGTGCATAGATGGAATATTTAAACATGTATATCAACAATATACCAGAAGAAACCTGATCATAATTAATCAGATTTATAAGCCGAATTATTATCAGAACCAAAAAAAAATTGTTTGCAAAATTAGCTGTGTCATACGGTAATCTGTTTATTAAAGAAGTTGCTGTAACAGATTAGACATTACTACACTAGCGATTTGATTGTACTAACTGGAGTGAAGCTGGAAAAACTTTTCTCACTGATTCATATCAGTAAATGGGGTTTCTTAATACTTAAACTAGAGCTCCATATATGCAGTAAATTCTCCATCAGTACACATGAGCAATAAACTTAAAAAATGAAGAACATTTATTTTACAATTGCAAATATCACCTGAGTCTCAGAACCATGTATATAACTGGCAGAGTGGTGTGCTAACCATATGACCCTCCATCTACACATCCACTGATGCCAATGGCCCGAGGATAACACTCGAGTCAGTCAATACTGTTGTGCCTTCATGGGCTGTTCAGGGGGTGATTAGTATTTAAATATCTCCTGGTAACACTACTCACAACCATATTAGGTATTTGTCCTCTTTTATCAGATGAGAAAAACATTCCCTACTTTCACCCCAATAGATACATAGGTAATATCACTGTTTAATGGGAGATATAACAAGATTTTCTAATATGTAAGCAGAGACATGTTAATCCTATGTTTATGTAGTCTTGAAGGCAAATAACTGTTTTATGTATTTGCATTTGATTGTGACAAATGAAATGTACTAAGATATCCTATTAGCTTTCAAGGGCAAGAGTATTGTATCAGTGGTAAGCTGTTAGATGTTCAGCCGAGTGATTCATTTTATAATCATATGAAGAATTGCATAATGGAGATGTCGATGAATAGTTTCATGCATTTTCTATGGTTTTTGTTGTTGTAAGGCATAAGGCTGTTTTGTGGAGTACTTGTAAATAATATCAGTTCTATACATTTAAGGACTGTTACTATATAAAATGTATTTTGAATTTAAAGTGGTTGTTCAGTTTAATAGTACTATGGTGGGTAAAAATGTGTATATTTAAAATTAATTACATAAATTGTCGATGGTAGATGCACAGTTTGTGTGGTGCATCACCTTGTTCCTTCAAAGAGAGAGTCCCATGATCTTGGAACACTTGATATTTGGCAGTGAACTGTATTTCTTTAATGTCTTCACAAATTTTCCCATTCAAGAAAAAGAAATTTGTATTAGCTTTAAATAACTTCTGTTCAAATTTATTGTTGTTGTTAATCTCAATTTTGATTCTACATTCTCTTAATTTGACAGCTTCTGTTCAGTTCCTTTTTAAACTTTCATCTGGTTTTTGCTTATATGTGTTCTTATTGTGATTAACTTCCTTGTTATTCTCATGTAGTAGGGTGAAGATACAACAGAGAGGCTTTTTCATGCAGTATTAATATTTTGCCAATTTCAGTACTTTTAAATCTGAATGGAATATTTGTTCTTAGGTACATGACCATATTGTACTTTAGAACAAGTTTTCATGTTTGGAAATGTCTTATACAACTGGAACATGTTTTGTAATAACAGAAGAGACTACATTACATACATGGAAAATGCTTTTATTTCAATATGCAAACAGAAAATATGTCAAACATCAAATACAGGTATGGCAGGAGATGAAAGTGTGAAATGTGTTCAAAGCAACAAACCTCTTCCATACAGATAATTTCATTAAAAGTTGTCATTGCTTGAAAATAAAAAGTTACTTTCATGTGTTTGCATAGAGCGTGAGCTTTCTAATCGCTAAGAAGGATGACTGAGTACATACGAGAATTTCCTATTGGAACATTGCCATTGTGCAGCAGGGCAACATTAGGGTTGTAACAATGCATTTTAATGAGTTAAATCCTTCTGTTGCTCTGCTGCCTAGTGGCAATCCTTCCCATATGAAGTAATTACAACTACATTGGAAGACAAGAAACAGTTGATTGTTTAACCAACAGAGTTTGGCATCATCTGAGAGGTCAATAATGAATCAGCTTTTGTTGTTTGAAATGTTGACTTTAATAAACTAGTCTGAGGAAGAAATGTCCTCGTCAATGGTAAGTATTAATGAGTGAACGATGCTCAGTGTTTTCTAGTGTTCGTCATTTAATGATGACAACTAATTATTCTAGTACTTTTACAATGAATCCATACCGTGCATTGCATGCTCATGTTCTATGATTTGTTGGGCATAGAACATCAGTAATATCAATGCCATTGCTGAATGGAGAAGTAAGTTTAATAAACTGTCACTATTCTATATTAGGTGTTTTTATTGTACATTAGTCTAACAAAAATGTTTCTGTGTATCACATGTACTTCCTTTCATCTCAGTACAATACAGTAGTTCTTAAAGCAGAATACATAGATAGCCCGATATTGACCTTTAACTTACTTTTCAGATAAACAGTTTAATTTATACCAGACTTAACTGCATAAAGGGTGCTGTATTTGCTAATCAGGCTATCCTGCATTACAAATTATGGTTAATATTCACATTAGATGAGTCTATTTCTATCCCATATCACTTTATGTGGCAATGAATAAGAATATGGAAGAAATTTTACTGCAGGTATGTATAAACAACTTACTTTAGTCTCCTTCTGCTTAAATTTTTGTCTTCACTAGAAGACACTCTTGTTGCAGAGGCAGTTCTTTCTGTAATGGATGATCTTTTTGCATGACAGTTATTTTAATTCCCTGGAGAGACCGACGGTTCCTGCTTTCTGCTTTATAATTTGATTTCATTTATTGAAGAAGAGACCTATTTCTCATGATGCTTTTATGTTCTAGGACACTAACATTACCTGCTTCCTTCCCTGGGTGTTTGAAAAATATTTGTAACTTTCTTGCATGTATAGTCTATATCATTAAATGCAGTGTTTATTGCTTCATACTTAATGTATCAAAAGCAAGTATCAAAACCATCCCACTTCTCATTTACACAGCTAAACAGTATAAATTGTTATTATTCTCTTTTTCTGTATTCATCCTAATTAAATTAAAGTGCTGCCTATTTTTATAGTTTACCTTGAAATACATGAAGCAGTGTGGTGTGTTAGATCTCTTTGTCATTTGTGCATAGATGGAATATTTAAACATGTATATCAACAATATACCAGAAGAAACCTGATCATAATTATTCAGATTTATAAGCCGAATTATTATCAGAACCAAAAAAAATTGTTTGCAAAATTAGCTGTGTCATACGGTAATCTGTTTATTAAAGAAGTTGCTGTAACAGATTAGACATTACTACACTAGCGATTTGATTGTACTAACTGGAGTGAAGCTGGAAAAACTTTTCTCACTGATTCATATCAGTAAATGGGGTTTCTTAATACTTAAACTAGAGCTCCATATATGCAGTAAATTCTCCATCAGTACACATGAGCAATAAACTTAAAAAATGAAGAACATTTATTTTACAATTGCAAATATCACCTGAGTCTCAGAACCATGTATATAACTGGCAGAGTGGTGTGCTAACCATATGACCCTCCATCTACACATCCACTGATGCCAATGGCCCGAGGATAACACTCGAGTCAGTCAATACTGTTGTGCCTTCATGGGCTGTTCAGGGGGTGATTAGTATTTAAATATCTCCTGGTAACACTACTCACAACCATATTAGGTATTTGTCCTGTTTTATCAGATGAGAAAAACATTCCCTACTTTCACCCCAATAGATAGATAGGTAATATCACTGTTTAATGGGAGATATAACAAGATTTTCTAATATGTAAGCAGAGACATGTTAATCCTATGTTTATATAGTCTTGAAGGCAAATAACTGTTTTATGTATTTGCATTTGATTGTGACAAATGAAATGTACTAAGATATCCTATTAGCTTTCAAGGGCAAGAGTATTGTATCAGTGGTAAGCTGTTAGATGTTCAGCCGAGTGATTCATTTTATAATCATATGAAGAATTGCATAATGGAGATGTCGATGAATAGTTTCATGCATTTTCTATGGTTTTTGTTGTTGTAAGGCATAAGGCTGTTTTGTGGAGTACTTGTAAATAATATCAGTTCTATACATTTAAGGACTGTTACTATATAAAATGTATTTTGAATTTAAAGTGGTTGTTCAGTTTAATAGTACTATGGTGGGTAAAAATGTGTATATTTAAAATTAATTACATAAATTGTCGATGGTAGATGCACAGTTTGTGTGGTGCATCACCTTGTTCCTTCAAAGAGAGAGTCCCATGATCTTGGAACACTTGATATTTGGCAGTGAACTGTATTTCTTTAATGTCTTCACAAATTTTCCCATTCAAGAAAAAGAAATTTGTATTAGCTTTAAATAACTTCTGTTCAAATTTATTGTTGTTGTTAATCTCAATTTTGATTCTACATTCTCTTAATTTGACAGCTTCTGTTCAGTTCCTTTTTAAACTTTCATCTGGTTTTTGCTTATATGTGTTCTTATTGTGATTAACTTCCTTGTTATTCTCATGTAGTAGGGTGAAGATACAGCAGAGAGGCTTTTTCATGCAGTATTAATATTTTGCCAATTTCAGTACTTTTAAATCTGAATGGAGTATTTGTTCTTAGGTACATGACCATATTGTACTTTAGAACAAGTTTTCATGTTTGGAAATGTCTTATACAACTGGAACATGTTTTGTAATAACAGAAGAGACTACATTACATACATGGAAAATGCTTTTATTTCAATATGCAAACAGAAAATATGTCAAACATCAAATACAGGTATGGCAGGAGATGAAAGTGTGAAATGTGTTCAAAGCAACAAACCTCTTCCATACAGATAATTTCATTAAAAGTTGTCATTGCTTGAAAATAAAAAGTTACTTTCATGTGTTTGCATAGAGCGTGAGCTTTCTAATCGCTAAGAAGGATGACTGAGTACATACGAGAATTTCCTATTGGAACATTGCCATTGTGCAGCAGGGCAACATTAGGGTTGTAACAATGCATTTTAATGAGTTAAATCCTTCTGTTGCTCTGCTGCCTAGTGGCAATCCTTCCCATATGAAGTAATTACAACTACATTGGAAGACAAGAAACAGTTGATTGTTTAACCAACAGAGTTTGGCATCATCTGAGAGGTCAATAATGAATCAGCTTTTGTTGTTTGAAATGTTGACTTTAATAAACTAGTCTGAGGAAGAAATGTCCTCGTCAATGGTAAGTATTAATGAGTGAACGATGCTCAGTGTTTTCTAGTGTTACTCATTTAATGATGACAACTAATTATTCTAGTACTTTTACAATGAATCCATACCGTGCATTGCATGCTCATGTTCTATGATTTGTTGGGCATAGAACATCAGTAATATCAATGCCATTGCTGAATGGAGAAATAAGTTTAATAAACTGTCACTATTCTATATTAGGTGTTTTTATTGTACATTAGTCTAACAAAAATGTTTCTGTGTATCACATGTACTTCCTTTCATCTCAGTACAATACAGTAGTTCTTAAAGCAGAATACATAGATAGCCCGATATTTACCTTTAACTTACTTTTCAGATAAACAGTTTAATTTATACCAGACTTAACTGCATAAAGGGTGCTGTATTTGCTAATCAGGCTATCCTGCATTACAAATTATGGTTAATATTCACATTAGATGAGTCTATTTCTATCCCATATCACTTTATGTGGCAATGAATAAGAATATGGAAGAAATTTTACTGCAGGTATGTATAAACAACTTACTTTAGTCTCCTTCTGCTTAAATTTTTGTCTTCACTAGAAGACACTCTTGTTGCAGAGGCAGTTCTTTCTGTAATGGATGATCTTTTTGCATGACAGTTATTTTAATTCCCTGGAGAGACCGACGGTTCCTGCTTTCTGCTTTATAATTTGATTTCATTTATTGAAGAAGAGACCTATTTCTCATGATGCTTTTATGTTCTAGGATACTAACATTACCTGCTTCCTTCCCTGGGTGTTTGAAAAATATTTGTAACTTTCTTGCATGTATAGTCTATATCATTAAATGCAGTGTTTATTGCTTCATACTTAATGTATCAAAAGCAAGTATCAAAACCATCCCACTTCTCATTTACACAGCTAAACAGTATAAATTGTTATTATTCTCTTTTTCTGTATTCATCCTAATTAAATTAAAGTGCTGCCTATTTTTTAGTTTACCTTGAAATACATGAAGCAGTGTGGTGTGTTAGATCTCTTTGTCATTTGTGCATAGATGGAATATTTAAACATGTATATCAACAATATACCAGAAGAAACCTGATCATAATTATTCAGATTTATAAGCCGAATTATTATCAGAACCAAAAAAAATTGTTTGCAAAATTAGCTGTGTCATACGGTAATCTGTTTATTAAAGAAGTTGCTGTAACAGATTAGACATTACTACACTAGCGATTTGATTGTACTAACTGGAGTGAAGCTGGAAAAACTTTTCTCACTGATTCATATCAGTAAATGGGGTTTCTTAATACTTAAACTAGAGCTCCATATATGCAGTAAATTCTCCATCAGTACACATGAGCAATAAACTTAAAAAATGAAGAACATTTATTTTACAATTGCAAATATCACCTGAGTCTCAGAACCATGTATATAACTGGCAGAGTGGTGTGCTAACCATATGACCCTCCATCTACACATCCACTGATGCCAATGGCCCGAGGATAACACTCGAGTCAGTCAATACTGTTGTGCCTTCATGGGCTGTTCAGGGGGTGATTAGTATTTAAATATCTCCTGGTAACACTACTCACAACCATATTAGGTATTTGTCCTCTTTTATCAGATGAGAAAAACATTCCCTACTTTCACCCCAATAGATAGATAGGTAATATCACTGTTTAATGGGAGATATAACAAGATTTTCTAATATGTAAGCAGAGACATGTTAATCCTATGTTTATGTAGTCTTGAAGGCAAATAACTGTTTTATGTATTTGCATTTGATTGTGACAAATGAAATGTACTAAGATATCCTATTAGCTTTCAAGGGCAAGAGTATTGTATCAGTGGTAAGCTGTTAGATGTTCAGCCGAGTGATTCATTTTATAATCATATGAAGAATTGCATAATGGAGATGTCGATGAATAGTTTCATGCATTTTCTATGGTTTTTGTTGTTGTAAGGCATAAGGCTGTTTTGTGGAGTACTTGTAAATAATATCAGTTCTATACATTTAAGGACTGTTACTATATAAAATGTATTTTGAATTTAAAGTGGTTGTTCAGTTTAATAGTACTATGGTGGGTAAAAATGTGTATATTTAAAATTAATTACATAAATTGTCGATGGTAGATGCACAGTTTGTGTGGTGCATCACCTTGTTCCTTCAAAGAGAGAGTCCCATGATCTTGGAACACTTGATATTTGGCAGTGAACTGTATTTCTTTAATGTCTTCACAAATTTTCCCATTCAAGAAAAAGAAATTTGTATTAGCTTTAAATAACTTCTGTTCAAATTTATTGTTGTTGTTAATCTCAATTTTGATTCTACATTCTCTTAATTTGACAGCTTCTGTTCAGTTCCTTTTTAAACTTTCATCTGGTTTTTGCTTATATGTGTTCTTATTGTGATTAACTTCCTTGTTATTCTCATGTAGTAGGGTGAAGATACAACAGAGAGGCTTTTTCATGCAGTATTAATATTTTGCCAATTTCAGTACTTTTAAATCTGAATGGAATATTTGTTCTTAGGTACATGACCATATTGTACTTTAGAACAAGTTTTCATGTTTGGAAATGTCTTATACAACTGGAACATGTTTTGTAATAACAGAAGAGACTACATTACATACATGGAAAATGCTTTTATTTCAATATGCAAACAGAAAATATGTCAAACATCAAATACAGGTATGGCAGGAGATGAAAGTGTGAAATGTGTTCAAAGCAACAAACCTCTTCCATACAGATAATTTCATTAAAAGTTGTCATTGCTTGAAAATAAAAAGTTACTTTCATGTGTTTGCATAGAGCGTGAGCTTTCTAATCGCTAAGAAGGATGACTGAGTACATACGAGAATTTCCTATTGGAACATTGCCATTGTGCAGCAGGGCAACATTAGGGTTGTAACAATGCATTTTAATGAGTTAAATCCTTCTGTTGCTCTGCTGCCTAGTGGCAATCCTTCCCATATGAAGTAATTACAACTACATTGGAAGACAAGAAACAGTTGATTGTTTAACCAACAGAGTTTGGCATCATCTGAGAGGTCAATAATGAATCAGCTTTTGTTGTTTGAAATGTTGACTTTAATAAACTAGTCTGAGGAAGAAATGTCCTCGTCAATGGTAAGTATTAATGAGTGAACGATGCTCAGTGTTTTCTAGTGTTCGTCATTTAATGATGACAACTAATTATTCTAGTACTTTTACAATGAATCCATACCGTGCATTGCATGCTCATGTTCTATGATTTGTTGGGCATAGAACATCAGTAATATCAATGCCATTGCTGAATGGAGAAGTAAGTTTAATAAACTGTCACTATTCTATATTAGGTGTTTTTATTGTACATTAGTCTAACAAAAATGTTTCTGTGTATCACATGTACTTCCTTTCATCTCAGTACAATACAGTAGTTCTTAAAGCAGAATACATAGATAGCCCGATATTGACCTTTAACTTACTTTTCAGATAAACAGTTTAATTTATACCAGACTTAACTGCATAAAGGGTGCTGTATTTGCTAATCAGGCTATCCTGCATTACAAATTATGGTTAATATTCACATTAGATGAGTCTATTTCTATCCCATATCACTTTATGTGGCAATGAATAAGAATATGGAAGAAATTTTACTGCAGGTATGTATAAACAACTTACTTTAGTCTCCTTCTGCTTAAATTTTTGTCTTCACTAGAAGACACTCTTGTTGCAGAGGCAGTTCTTTCTGTAATGGATGATCTTTTTGCATGACAGTTATTTTAATTCCCTGGAGAGACCGACGGTTCCTGCTTTCTGCTTTATAATTTGATTTCATTTATTGAAGAAGAGACCTATTTCTCATGATGCTTTTATGTTCTAGGATACTAACATTACCTGCTTCCTTCCCTGGGTGTTTGAAAAATATTTGTAACTTTCTTGCATGTATAGTCTATATCATTAAATGCAGTGTTTATTGCTTCATACTTAATGTATCAAAAGCAAGTATCAAAACCATCCCACTTCTCATTTACACAGCTAAACAGTATAAATTGTTATTATTCTCTTTTTCTGTATTCATCCTAATTAAATTAAAGTGCTGCCTATTTTTATAGTTTACCTTGAAATACATGAAGCAGTGTGGTGTGTTAGATCTCTTTGTCATTTGTGCATAGATGGAATATTTAAACATGTATATCAACAATATACCAGAAGAAACCTGATCATAATTATTCAGATTTATAAGCCGAATTATTATCAGAACCAAAAAAAATTGTTTGCAAAATTAGCTGTGTCATACGGTAATCTGTTTATTAAAGAAGTTGCTGTAACAGATTAGACATTACTACACTAGCGATTTGATTGTACTAACTGGAGTGAAGCTGGAAAAACTTTTCTCACTGATTCATATCAGTAAATGGGGTTTCTTAATACTTAAACTAGAGCTCCATATATGCAGTAAATTCTCCATCAGTACACATGAGCAATAAACTTAAAAAATGAAGAACATTTATTTTACAATTGCAAATATCACCTGAGTCTCAGAACCATGTATATAACTGGCAGAGTGGTGTGCTAACCATATGACCCTCCATCTACACATCCACTGATGCCAATGGCCCGAGGATAACACTCGAGTCAGTCAATACTGTTGTGCCTTCATGGGCTGTTCAGGGGGTGATTAGTATTTAAATATCTCCTGGTAACACTACTCACAACCATATTAGGTATTTGTCCTCTTTTATCAGATGAGAAAAACATTCCCTACTTTCACCCCAATAGATAGATAGGTAATATCACTGTTTAATGGGAGATATAACAAGATTTTCTAATATGTAAGCAGAGACATGTTAATCCTATGTTTATATAGTCTTGAAGGCAAATAACTGTTTTATGTATTTGCATTTGATTGTGACAAATGAAATGTACTAAGATATCCTATTAGCTTTCAAGGGCAAGAGTATTGTATCAGTGGTAAGCTGTTAGATGTTCAGCCGAGTGATTCATTTTATAATCATATGAAGAATTGCATAATGGAGATGTCGATGAATAGTTTCATGCATTTTCTATGGTTTTTGTTGTTGTAAGGCATAAGGCTGTTTTGTGGAGTACTTGTAAATAATATCAGTTCTATACATTTAAGGACTGTTACTATATAAAATGTATTTTGAATTTAAAGTGGTTGTTCAGTTTAATAGTACTATGGTGGGTAAAAATGTGTATATTTAAAATTAATTACATAAATTGTCGATGGTAGATGCACAGTTTGTGTGGTGCATCACCTTGTTCCTTCAAAGAGAGAGTCCCATGATCTTGGAACACTTGATATTTGGCAGTGAACTGTATTTCTTTAATGTCTTCACAAATTTTCCCATTCAAGAAAAAGAAATTTGTATTAGCTTTAAATAACTTCTGTTCAAATTTATTGTTGTTGTTAATCTCAATTTTGATTCTACATTCTCTTAATTTGACAGCTTCTGTTCAGTTCCTTTTTAAACTTTCATCTGGTTTTTGCTTATATGTGTTCTTATTGTGATTAACTTCCTTGTTATTCTCATGTAGTAGGGTGAAGATACAGCAGAGAGGCTTTTTCATGCAGTATTAATATTTTGCCAATTTCAGTACTTTTAAATCTGAATGGAGTATTTGTTCTTAGGTACATGACCATATTGTACTTTAGAACAAGTTTTCATGTTTGGAAATGTCTTATACAACTGGAACATGTTTTGTAATAACAGAAGAGACTACATTACATACATGGAAAATGCTTTTATTTCAATATGCAAACAGAAAATATGTCAAACATCAAATACAGGTATGGCAGGAGATGAAAGTGTGAAATGTGTTCAAAGCAACAAACCTCTTCCATACAGATAATTTCATTAAAAGTTGTCATTGCTTGAAAATAAAAAGTTACTTTCATGTGTTTGCATAGAGCGTGAGCTTTCTAATCGCTAAGAAGGATGACTGAGTACATACGAGAATTTCCTATTGGAACATTGCCATTGTGCAGCAGGGCAACATTAGGGTTGTAACAATGCATTTTAATGAGTTAAATCCTTCTGTTGCTCTGCTGCCTAGTGGCAATCCTTCCCATATGAAGTAATTACAACTACATTGGAAGACAAGAAACAGTTGATTGTTTAACCAACAGAGTTTGGCATCATCTGAGAGGTCAATAATGAATCAGCTTTTGTTGTTTGAAATGTTGACTTTAATAAACTAGTCTGAGGAAGAAATGTCCTCGTCAATGGTAAGTATTAATGAGTAAACGATGCTCAGTGTTTTCTAGTGTTACTCATTTAATGATGACAACTAATTATTCTAGTACTTTTACAATGAATCCATACCGTGCATTGCATGCTCATGTTCTATGATTTGTTGGGCATAGAACATCAGTAATATCAATGCCATTGCTGAATGGAGAAATAAGTTTAATAAACTGTCACTATTCTATATTAGGTGTTTTTATTGTACATTAGTCTAACAAAAATGTTTCTGTGTATCACATGTACTTCCTTTCATCTCAGTACAATACAGTAGTTCTTAAAGCAGAATACATAGATAGCCCGATATTTACCTTTAACTTACTTTTCAGATAAACAGTTTAATTTATACCAGACTTAACTGCATAAAGGGTGCTGTATTTGCTAATCAGGCTATCCTGCATTACAAATTATGGTTAATATTCACATTAGATGAGTCTATTTCTATCCCATATCACTTTATGTGGCAATGAATAAGAATATGGAAGAAATTTTACTGCAGGTATGTATAAAGAACTTACTTTAGTCTCCTTCTGCTTAAATTTTTGTCTTCACTAGAAGACACTCTTGTTGCAGAGGCAGTTCTTTCTGTAATGGATGATCTTTTTGCATGACAGTTATTTTAATTCCCTGGAGAGACCGACGGTTCCTGCTTTCTGCTTTATAATTTGATTTCATTTATTGAAGAAGAGACCTATTTCTCATGATGCTTTTATGTTCTAGGATACTAACATTACCTGCTTCCTTCCCTGGGTGTTTGAAAAATATTTGTAACTTTCTTGCATGTATAGTCTATATCATTAAATGCAGTGTTTATTGCTTCATACTTAATGTATCAAAAGCAAGTATCAAAACCATCCCACTTCTCATTTACACAGCTAAACAGTATAAATTGTTATTATTCTCTTTTTCTGTATTCATCCTAATTAAATTAAAGTGCTGCCTATTTTTTAGTTTACCTTGAAATACATGAAGCAGTGTGGTGTGTTAGATCTCTTTGTCATTTGTGCATAGATGGAATATTTAAACATGTATATCAACAATATACCAGAAGAAACCTGATCATAATTATTCAGATTTATAAGCCGAATTATTATCAGAACCAAAAAAAATTGTTTGCAAAATTAGCTGTGTCATACGGTAATCTGTTTATTAAAGAAGTTGCTGTAACAGATTAGACATTACTACACTAGCGATTTGATTGTACTAACTGGAGTGAAGCTGGAAAAACTTTTCTCACTGATTCATATCAGTAAATGGGGTTTCTTAATACTTAAACTAGAGCTCCATATATGCAGTAAATTCTCCATCAGTACACATGAGCAATAAACTTAAAAAATGAAGAACATTTATTTTACAATTGCAAATATCACCTGAGTCTCAGAACCATGTATATAACTGGCAGAGTGGTGTGCTAACCATATGACCCTCCATCTACACATCCACTGATGCCAATGGCCCGAGGATAACACTCGAGTCAGTCAATACTGTTGTGCCTTCATGGGCTGTTCAGGGGGTGATTAGTATTTAAATATCTCCTGGTAACACTACTCACAACCATATTAGGTATTTGTCCTCTTTTATCAGATGAGAAAAACATTCCCTACTTTCACCCCAATAGATACATAGGTAATATCACTGTTTAATGGGAGATATAACAAGATTTTCTAATATGTAAGCAGAGACATGTTAATCCTATGTTTATATAGTCTTGAAGGCAAATAACTGTTTTATGTATTTGCATTTGATTGTGACAAATGAAATGTACTAAGATATCCTATTAGCTTTCAAGGGCAAGAGTATTGTATCAGTGGTAAGCTGTTAGATGTTCAGCCGAGTGATTCATTTTATAATCATATGAAGAATTGCATAATGGAGATGTCGATGAATAGTTTCATGCATTTTCTATGGTTTTTGTTGTTGTAAGGCATAAGGCTGTTTTGTGGAGTACTTGTAAATAATATCAGTTCTATACATTTAAGGACTGTTACTATATAAAATGTATTTTGAATTTAAAGTGGTTGTTCAGTTTAATAGTACTATGGTGGGTAAAAATGTGTATATTTAAAATTAATTACATAAATTGTCGATGGTAGATGCACAGTTTGTGTGGTGCATCACCTTGTTCCTTCAAAGAGAGAGTCCCATGATCTTGGAACACTTGATATTTGGCAGTGAACTGTATTTCTTTAATGTCTTCACAAATTTTCCCATTCAAGAAAAAGAAATTTGTATTAGCTTTAAATAACTTCTGTTCAAATTTATTGTTGTTGTTAATCTCAATTTTGATTCTACATTCTCTTAATTTGACAGCTTCTGTTCAGTTCCTTTTTAAACTTTCATCTGGTTTTTGCTTATATGTGTTCTTATTGTGATTAACTTCCTTGTTATTCTCATGTAGTAGGGTGAAGATACAACAGAGAGGCTTTTTCATGCAGTATTAATATTTTGCCAATTTCAGTACTTTTAAATCTGAATGGAATATTTGTTCTTAGGTACATGACCATATTGTACTTTAGAACAAGTTTTCATGTTTGGAAATGTCTTATACAACTGGAACATGTTTTGTAATAACAGAAGAGACTACATTACATACATGGAAAATGCTTTTATTTCAATATGCAAACAGAAAATATGTCAAACATCAAATACAGGTATGGCAGGAGATGAAAGTGTGAAATGTGTTCAAAGCAACAAACCTCTTCCATACAGATAATTTCATTAAAAGTTGTCATTGCTTGAAAATAAAAAGTTACTTTCATGTGTTTGCATAGAGCGTGAGCTTTCTAATCGCTAAGAAGGATGACTGAGTACATACGAGAATTTCCTATTGGAACATTGCCATTGTGCAGCAGGGCAACATTAGGGTTGTAACAATGCATTTTAATGAGTTAAATCCTTCTGTTGCTCTGCTGCCTAGTGGCAATCCTTCCCATATGAAGTAATTACAACTACATTGGAAGACAAGAAACAGTTGATTGTTTAACCAACAGAGTTTGGCATCATCTGAGAGGTCAATAATGAATCAGCTTTTGTTGTTTGAAATGTTGACTTTAATAAACTAGTCTGAGGAAGAAATGTCCTCGTCAATGGTAAGTATTAATGAGTGAACGATGCTCAGTGTTTTCTAGTGTTACTCATTTAATGATGACAACTAATTATTCTAGTACTTTTACAATGAATCCATACCGTGCATTGCATGCTCATGTTCTATGATTTGTTGGGCATAGAACATCAGTAATATCAATGCCATTGCTGAATGGAGAAATAAGTTTAATAAACTGTCACTATTCTATATTAGGTGTTTTTATTGTACATTAGTCTAACAAAAATGTTTCTGTGTATAACATGTACTTCCTTTCATCTCAGTACAATACAGTAGTTCTTAAAGCAGAATACATAGATAGCCCGATATTTACCTTTAACTTACTTTTCAGATAAACAGTTTAATTTATACCAGACTTAACTGCATAAAGGGTGCTGTATTTGCTAATCAGGCTATCCTGCATTACAAATTATGGTTAATATTCACATTAGATGAGTCTATTTCTATCCCATATCACTTTATGTGGCAATGAATAAGAATATGGAAGAAATTTTACTGCAGGTATGTATAAACAACTTACTTTAGTCTCCTTCTGCTTAAATTTTTGTCTTCACTAGAAGACACTCTTGTTGCAGAGGCAGTTCTTTCTGTAATGGATGATCTTTTTGCATGACAGTTATTTTAATTCCCTGGAGAGACCGACGGTTCCTGCTTTCTGCTTTATAATTTGATTTCATTTATTGAAGAAGAGACCTATTTCTCATGATGCTTTTATGTTCTAGGATACTAACATTACCTGCTTCCTTCCCTGGGTGTTTGAAAAATATTTGTAACTTTCTTGCATGTATAGTCTATATCATTAAATGCAGTGTTTATTGCTTCATACTTAATGTATCAAAAGCAAGTATCAAAACCATCCCACTTCTCATTTACACAGCTAAACAGTATAAATTGTTATTATTCTCTTTTTCTGTATTCATCCTAATTAAATTAAAGTGCTGCCTATTTTTTAGTTTACCTTGAAATACATGAAGCAGTGTGGTGTGTTAGATCTCTTTGTCATTTGTGCATAGATGGAATATTTAAACATGTATATCAACAATATACCGGAAGAAACCTGATCATAATTAATCAGATTTATAAGCCGAATTATTATCAGAACCAAAAAAAATTGTTTGCAAAATTAGGTGTGTCATACGGTAATCTGTTTATTAAAGAAGTTGCTGTAACAGATTAGACATTACTACACTAGCGATTTGATTGTACTAACTGGAGTGAAGCTGGAAAAACTTTTCTCACTGATTCATATCAGTAAATGGGGTTTCTTAATACTTAAACTAGAGCTCCATATATGCAGTAAATTCTCCATCAGTACACATGAGCAATAAACTTAAAAAATGAAGAACATTTATTTTACAATTGCAAATATCACCTGAGTCTCAGAACCATGTATATAACTGGCAGAGTGGTGTGCTAACCATATGACCCTCCATCTACACATCCACTGATGCCAATGGCCCGAGGATAACACTCGAGTCAGTCAATACTGTTGTGCCTTCATGGGCTGTTCAGGGGGTGATTAGTATTTAAATATCTCCTGGTAACACTACTCACAACCATATTAGGTATTTGTCCTCTTTTATCAGATGAGAAAAACATTCCCTACTTTCACCCCAATAGATAGATAGGTAATATCACTGTTTAATGGGAGATATAACAAGATTTTCTAATATGTAAGCAGAGACATGTTAATCCTATGTTTATATAGTCTTGAAGGCAAATAACTGTTTTATGTATTTGCATTTGATTGTGACAAATGAAATGTACTAAGATATCCTATTAGCTTTCAAGGGCAAGAGTATTGTATCAGTGGTAAGCTGTTAGATGTTCAGCCGAGTGATTCATTTTATAATCATATGAAGAATTGCATAATGGAGATGTCGATGAATAGTTTCATGCATTTTCTATGGTTTTTGTTGTTGTAAGGCATAAGGCTGTTTTGTGGAGTACTTGTAAATAATATCAGTTCTATACATTTAAGGACTGTTACTATATAAAATGTATTTTGAATTTAAAGTGGTTGTTCAGTTTAATAGTACTATGGTGGGTAAAAATGTGTATATTTAAAATTAATTACATAAATTGTCGATGGTAGATGCACAGTTTGTGTGGTGCATCACCTTGTTCCTTCAAAGAGAGAGTCCCATGATCTTGGAACACTTGATATTTGGCAGTGAACTGTATTTCTTTAATGTCTTCACAAATTTTCCCATTCAAGAAAAAGAAATTTGTATTAGCTTTAAATAACTTCTGTTCACATTTATTGTTGTTGTTAATCTCAATTTTGATTCTACATTCTCTTAATTTGACAGCTTCTGTTCAGTTCCTTTTTAAACTTTCATCTGGTTTTTGCTTATATGTGTTCTTATTGTGATTAACTTCCTTGTTATTCTCATGTAGTAGGGTGAAGATACAACAGAGAGGCTTTTTCATGCAGTATTAATATTTTGCCAATTTCAGTACTTTTAAATCTGAATGGAATATTTGTTCTTAGGTACATGACCATATTGTACTTTAGAACAAGTTTTCATGTTTGGAAATGTCTTATACAACTGGAACATGTTTTGTAATAACAGAAGAGACTACATTACATACATGGAAAATGCTTTTATTTCAATATGCAAACAGAAAATATGTCAAACATCAAATACAGGTATGGCAGGAGATGAAAGTGTGAAATGTGTTCAAAGCAACAAACCTCTTCCATACAGATAATTTCATTAAAAGTTGTCATTGCTTGAAAATAAAAAGTTACTTTCATGTGTTTGCATAGAGCGTGAGCTTTCTAATCGCTAAGAAGGATGACTGAGTACATACGAGAATTTCCTATTGGAACATTGCCATTGTGCAGCAGGGCAACATTAGGGTTGTAACAATGCATTTTAATGAGTTAAATCCTTCTGTTGCTCTGCTGCCTAGTGGCAATCCTTCCCATATGAAGTAATTACAACTACATTGGAAGACAAGAAACAGTTGATTGTTTAACCAACAGAGTTTGGCATCATCTGAGAGGTCAATAATGAATCAGCTTTTGTTGTTTGAAATGTTGACTTTAATAAACTAGTCTGAGGAAGAAATGTCCTCGTCAATGGTAAGTATTAATGAGTGAACGATGCTCAGTGTTTTCTAGTGTTACTCATTTAATGATGACAACTAATTATTCTAGTACTTTTACAATGAATCCATACCGTGCATTGCATGCTCATGTTCTATGATTTGTTGGGCATAGAACATCAGTAATATCAATGCCATTGCTGAATGGAGAAATAAGTTTAATAAACTGTCACTATTCTATATTAGGTGTTTTTATTGTACATTAGTCTAACAAAAATGTTTCTGTGTATCACATGTACTTCCTTTCATCTCAGTACAATACAGTAGTTCTTAAAGCAGAATACATAGATAGCCCGATATTTACCTTTAACTTACTTTTCAGATAAACAGTTTAATTTATACCAGACTTAACTGCATAAAGGGTGCTGTATTTGCTAATCAGGCTATCCTGCATTACAAATTATGGTTAATATTCACATTAGATGAGTCTATTTCTATCCCATATCACTTTATGTGGCAATGAATAAGAATATGGAAGAAATTTTACTGCAGGTATGTATAAACAACTTACTTTAGTCTCCTTCTGCTTAAATTTTTGTCTTCACTAGAAGACACTCTTGTTGCAGAGGCAGTTCTTTCTGTAATGGATGATCTTTTTGCATGACAGTTATTTTAATTCCCTGGAGAGACCGACGGTTCCTGCTTTCTGCTTTATAATTTGATTTCATTTATTGAAGAAGAGACCTATTTCTCATGATGCTTTTATGTTCTAGGACACTAACATTACCTGCTTCCTTCCCTGGGTGTTTGAAAAATATTTGTAACTTTCTTGCATGTATAGTCTATATCATTAAATGCAGTGTTTATTGCTTCATACTTAATGTATCAAAAGCAAGTATCAAAACCATCCCACTTCTCATTTACACAGCTAAACAGTATAAATTGTTATTATTCTCTTTTTCTGTATTCATCCTAATTAAATTAAAGTGCTGCCTATTTTTATAGTTTACCTTGAAATACATGAAGCAGTGTGGTGTGTTAGATCTCTTTGTCATTTGTGCATAGATGGAATATTTAAACATGTATATCAACAATATACCAGAAGAAACCTGATCATAATTATTCAGATTTATAAGCCGAATTATTATCAGAACCAAAAAAAATTGTTTGCAAAATTAGCTGTGTCATACGGTAATCTGTTTATTAAAGAAGTTGCTGTAACAGATTAGACATTACTACACTAGCGATTTGATTGTACTAACTGGAGTGAAGCTGGAAAAACTTTTCTCACTGATTCATATCAGTAAATGGGGTTTCTTAATACTTAAACTAGAGCTCCATATATGCAGTAAATTCTCCATCAGTACACATGAGCAATAAACTTAAAAAATGAAGAACATTTATTTTACAATTGCAAATATCACCTGAGTCTCAGAACCATGTATATAACTGGCAGAGTGGTGTGCTAACCATATGACCCTCCATCTACACATCCACTGATGCCAATGGCCCGAGGATAACACTCGAGTCAGTCAATACTGTTGTGCCTTCATGGGCTGTTCCGGGGGTGATTAGTATTTAAATATCTCCTGGTAACACTAGTCACAACCATATTAGGTATTTGTCCTCTTTTATCAGATGAGAAAAACATTCCCTACTTTCACCCCAATAGATAGATAGGTAATATCACTGTTTAATGGGAGATATAACAAGATTTTCTAATATGTAAGCAGAGACATGTTAATCCTATGTTTATATAGTCTTGAAGGCAAATAACTGTTTTATGTATTTGCATTTGATTGTGACAAATGAAATGTACTAAGATATCCTATTAGCTTTCAAGGGCAAGAGTATTGTATCAGTGGTAAGCTGTTAGATGTTCAGCCGAGTGATTCATTTTATAATCATATGAAGAATTGCATAATGGAGATGTCGATGAATAGTTTCATGCATTTTCTATGGTTTTTGTTGTTGTAAGGCATAAGGCTGTTTTGTGGAGTACTTGTAAATAATATCAGTTCTATACATTTAAGGACTGTTACTATATAAAATGTATTTTGAATTTAAAGTGGTTGTTCAGTTTAATAGTACTATGGTGGGTAAAAATGTGTATATTTAAAATTAATTACATAAATTGTCGATGGTAGATGCACAGTTTGTGTGGTGCATCACCTTGTTCCTTCAAAGAGAGAGTCCCATGATCTTGGAACACTTGATATTTGGCAGTGAACTGTATTTCTTTAATGTCTTCACAAATTTTCCCATTCAAGAAAAAGAAATTTGTATTAGCTTTAAATAACTTCTGTTCAAATTTATTGTTGTTGTTAATCTCAATTTTGATTCTACATTCTCTTAATTTGACAGCTTCTGTTCAGTTCCTTTTTAAACTTTCATCTGGTTTTTGCTTATATGTGTTCTTATTGTGATTAACTTCCTTGTTATTCTCATGTAGTAGGGTGAAGATACAACAGAGAGGCTTTTTCATGCAGTATTAATATTTTGCCAATTTCAGTACTTTTAAATCTGAATGGAATATTTGTTCTTAGGTACATGACCATATTGTACTTTAGAACAAGTTTTCATGTTTGGAAATGTCTTATACAACTGGAACATGTTTTGTAATAACAGAAGAGACTACATTACATACATGGAAAATGCTTTTATTTCAATATGCAAACAGAAAATATGTCAAACATCAAATACAGGTATGGCAGGAGATGAAAGTGTGAAATGTGTTCAAAGCAACAAACCTCTTCCATACAGGTAATTTCATTAAAAGTTGTCATTGCTTGAAAATAAAAAGTGACTTTCATGTGTTTGCATAGAGCGTGAGCTTTCTAATCGCTAAGAAGGATGACTGAGTACATACGAGAATTTCCTATTGGAACATTGCCATTGTGCAGCAGGGCAACATTAGGGTTGTAACAATGCATTTTAATGAGTTAAATCCTTCTGTTGCTCTGCTGCCTAGTGGCAATCCTTCCCATATGAAGTAATTACAACTACATTGGAAGACAAGAAACAGTTGATTGTTTAACCAACAGAGTTTGGCATCATCTGAGAGGTCAATAATGAATCAGCTTTTGTTGTTTGAAATGTTGACTTTAATAAACTAGTCTGAGGAAGAAATGTCCTCGTCAATGGTAAGTATTAAGGAGTGAACGATGCTCAGTGTTTTCTAGTGTTACTCATTTAATGATGACAACTAATTATTCTAGTACTTTTACAATGAATCCATACCGTGCATTGCATGCTCATGTTCTATGATTTGTTGGGCATAGAACATCAGTAATATCAATGCCATTGCTGA